>NC_057800.1:171305988-171905988 GCF_018294505.1 Triticum aestivum | reverse complement strand
CCGATGGTCGACACATACCCCTTGAGACTCCTCAACTTCATGGACATATCCTCAAGGATTTCACAAAAGTGCCCAAGCTTGCATATCTTAAGTTCTGGCGTGATGTTGATCAATTCGAGGTGGTTCAAGACTCTCTGGATCAACGTTTTCGCACAAATGTTTAGGCAGATATTTACACCTCTATAGTCCTACCAAAGGGTCTCTCTCTGCACCACTTCATTGACTTGGCTCATATTCGGAAACATCCCATGAAGTATCCGGGTGCCATTGAGCTCATTGAGTCATTCGGTCTTGCTGCTCCATTTGCATTTCAGCATGATTTACATCAGGCGGCTGTCCATTAGTTTTATGCTACATGCTTCTTTTCTCCTAACAAGACCATCACCTGGATGACCTCTGACATCGAGCTCACTGCCACTTATGCTCAATTTGTCGCTGCTCTTGGGTTTCCAGACAATGGATTCAAGATCCATAAAGATGACCCAAATCACAAACCCAAAGCAGTTGAGGCTTGTGGCTATCTCCTTAAGGAACTTGATGAACTTACTGAGGAGGAAAAGATGAAGGATATGAATCAAGTTTCTATTTGGAGATCTCCCTACTACATCATCTACCAATGTATCATTTGTACCATTTATCCTAAGATGGGTGACAAGGGATCTTGCAACAGTTATTGCATCGATCTTATGTCTCGCCTCCATGAGTCTCCCAAAGGCATGATAAATGTTCCTCATTTCCTATGGCATGAAATCCATCTTGCTAGCTTTCAGTATAAGCGTGCCTTTCCTCATGCTCCATTCATTCAGACTCTTATTGAGAGTGTGGCTCCATTTTCTCTTGTCCGCACCCATGTGCATGAGAAGTGGATTATTCCTCCTCACATGGCCAATGATTTTGCTCCCAAGGGTACCTCCAAGTCTGCCCCTGCTCATAGGTCTGCTACTTAGTCTCATCCTACTACTGCGAGCTCTGCGTCCTTTGGGAGTTTTGCTCGTTTTATCGTAAATGCACACTCTGCCATGATGAAGGCGTTATCCTTCAACTGCACACAAAACCATGATGTTTTCACTCGCTTGATCACTTCCAAGAATGCCTTGAAGTCTCATCTTCGTGACTCTGGAGCTACTAATATGAATGACGATTAGCGTCTTCCAGCGGCTCCTCCTTCAGTCTTTGGTTTTCCTTCGGGGCCTGAGTGGGCTGATTTCCTTGATGATGCTGGTGGTAGTGGAGCTCCTATTGATGATGATAATGATGATGATGATGACCTTTGACTGTCTATGGGTTCTCTTTGTCCCTTTTGGGTAGTTGTTGCCAAGGACTACGATAGATCCCCTATACTTGTGGGTCATCATACGACACCATTTTAAAAAGTCTATGGACTTTGAGGTCTAGCCAGAGAGGTTTTGATGATTTGCTCATGCTCTAGAAACAGTACATCGAGATCTCGGCTCCTAGGGTGAGTGTAAGTTCGGTAACCTGGCTAAAAAGGTACACAAATTGCATTCCAGATTAGAACGCCTTCGCGTTGCCTCAATTGGACAAGGCCAGACTGAAGAAGAGCGAACTGTTGCTTCTCAGTTATGTGAGGCCCTTCGTCAAGAAGAAATCAGGATGAAACAACATTCTCGGGTTTGTTGGCTTCAAGCAGGTGATCGAAACACTATATTTTTTCAAGCCCGTGATGCCCAATGAAAATAAGATAATAGGACCACTTCTCTTAAACTTGAAGATGGAAGAACTAGTGTTGATCCTGATGAACTGAAAACAAAAATAAATGTTTTTTACCAAAGTTTGTATCAGTCTTAGGGATACAATGATATGCAACATTTTCTTTGATATGTTCCTAGCCGAGTTAGTGAGTCCATGAATGAATCTTTCTCCAAATATTACTCGATAGAGGAGATAAAAACCGCTCTATTTTAGATGGCTCCCTCGAAGGCACCCGGGGTAGACGGATTTACAATAGGTTTCTTCCAATGACATTGGGAGATTGTGGGCGTAGATGTTACAAGTGCCCTACTAGATTTTCTTAATGGGGGCGACCTACCTTCAGGTCTAAACGACATGTCGATCACACTGATCCCAAAGGTACGGAACCCCCAAAAGATTTCTCAGTTCAGACCAATTGCTCTGTGTCCTATTCTTTACAAGATTGGGGCCAAGGCTAGCACAAATGGATTCATGGGTCTTATGGATGAGACAGTTGGTGTGGAGCGGAGCGCATTTGTACCAGGACGATTAATCATCGATAATGTCTTGGTTGCATATGAGAGCGTACATGCCATGAAAAAGAATAAAAGAGTCAAGTCAGTATCATGTGCAGTTAAGCTCGATATGCTCAAGGCATATGATAGAGTTGAATGGCACTACTTGGAAGCGATGATGATCAAGATGGGTTTTTGCGACAAATTTGTCAGTCTGATCATGAAATGTGTCTCCTCAGTTCGGTTTTCAGTGAAGGTGAATGGTTATCTCCTCCGTTCGGTTTTTAGTGAAGGTGAAAGGTTGTCTCCTCCCTTCCTTTATACCTTCAAGAGGATTACGGCAGGGGGACCCTTGGTCTCCCTTCATGTTCTTGTTGTCCGCCAAAGGCCTCACATCTCGGATGAATTACTACGGTGACAACCTCATTGATCATGGCATTCGAGTAAGTGTTTGGTCACCTTGGATCAATCATTTACTATTTGTTGACGACAGTCTTATCTTTCTTAATGATTAAGTAAATAGTGCCACATGATTGAATGAGATCCTTCGCATCTATTCTGAGTGTTTGGGACAAGCAGTGAACAGAAAAAAAAGCTCTATATATTTTAGCCCTAATGCCCCACAACCAGTCAGAGCAGCAATGAAACATTCTGATGTAGGGTAGAACCCTAATCGCCCGATCTTTCACGAAAGGAGCGGATCCTGCGAATAACACGAGGGAAAACATGAGGGGAAACACGAGAGAATCACTAAACCAACAAGAAATAGTCACACATATGCTAGATCCTCGAGTACAAAAGAGATCACACGATCAACGGTCAACTAGGGACGATACAAAGGTAACGGTCTTCTCTTCGAGGAGGTCTTGAATCCACAAGGGGATCTTCCCGTAAAGGGATCTTGAATCCAAAGGGATCTTCTCCGAAGAGGGGTCGCGGTCTCTCTCATGGAGTAGATCCGATGTGGATGAGCAATGCTCTATCTCTAAATATGAGCTAAACCAATGCTAACCCTAAAACATAGGTAGGAGAAGAGTATATATAGTCCAGGTGGGTGAAGGGGTACATGTGATGCAGCCCAACACATAACAACACACAGGCGTCGGACGTCCAGGAATCACTGGTCGTCCGGAGGCTCGCGAGGGTCCGGACGTCCAGTGCTCGTCGAACATCCGTAGATTCACCTCAGGTGATCTTCGGTCGGACGTCCGACAGGGGTCAGTCGTCCGGGGCGTCGGTCGTTCGGAGGGCTTCGGAAATCCGTATATTCGGCTCAGGTGTGGGTGTGCCGGTCGTCCAGAGGTGCTCGGTCATCCGGAGCCTGGGAGGTATCGGACGTCCGGTCCAGGTCGGACATCCGGCCGCTGTAGCATGCGCTGGCCTGGTTTCCTTTGGATGGTGTGATCTTCAGGGGCCGGACGTCCGGGATGGGCCGGTCATCCAGAGCCTGTAGCTTCTTCCGCAGCTCTTCTTCTTCCCGTCCAGCTTCCTCTTCTGATTCTCCTTTCTTCTTAGCTTCTTCGTGGCTAACTCCTTGATACCTGAGTATGCATAATGTATCCATTTGAGGTAGTAGCCATGTCTCATGTGCATCGAAGTGAACTTGTGAGAGGAGAGATGTCACCTTGGTTTTGAGAGCTCTTGCACGTGCTCGTGTCATGGGTCCACTAGGCACTTGGTGAGACTATGGTAGGTCCATGGGGATGACCTTGGGATGCTCCACATCATCTCCCCTCCCTTGGGGAAGATCCGACCTCGGATCAAATTTTTCATCACCATGGTAGGGCGAGAGGTCCTTGACATTGAAGATGCCGCTCACATTGTACTTGTCGCGTGGGAGGTAAATCTTGTAAGCGTTGTTGTTGTAGCGTGCAAGCACCTTGAAGGGTCCATCCACTCGAGGTAGAAGCTTGGACTTGCGTTCATTGGTGAAGCGGTCTCTGCGAAGGTGTAGCCACACAAGATCACCAATGTCGAATACCATGGGTTGCTTGTTGATGTTGAGCTTGGTCGTTGTAGTTGGCGCTTGATTGTGTGCCTTGTATCTTCCTGCACCTTCTTGAGATGGTTCACACGTGCACTTGCGTCCATATTGATGCGCTCTTGTAGTTGTAGAGGAAGAATGTCCAATGGTGACAATGGGTTGCATCTGTATACGACCTCGAAACGGGACTTGCCGGTTGTTGAGTGTCTTACTCGGTTGTAGGCAAACTCAGGGATAGGTAGACACACCTCCCACTCCTTGATGTTTTTCTTGATGAGCACGCGAAGTAGAGCGGAGAGTGTGCGGTTGGTCACCTCTGTTTGGCCGTCGGTTTGTGGATGGTACGCCATGGAGAAGAGTAGCTTGATTCCGAGCTTGGCGCATAGGGTCTTCCAAAAGTAGCTTAGGAACTTGATGTCACGGTCCGAGACGATCATCTTTGGCACTCCATGTAGACACAATATTTCCCTACAAAAGAGATTGGCAACATGTGAAGCATCGTCTATCTTGTTGCAAGGAATGAAATGTGCCATCTTAGAGAATCGGTCCACAACGACAAATACCGAATCCTTTCCATTTCGAGTTCTAGGCAATCCAAGTACAAAATCCATGCTAATGGCTTCCCATGGTTGATATGGAATTGGGAGAGGCATGTAAAGGCCATGGGATTGAGATTTAGACTTAGCTTTGCGACCTGTAGAGCATCGGTTGGTGAAGCGGTTGACGTCGTGAAACATCTTGGGCCAATAGTAGTTCTTGGAGAGCGTAGCAAAAGTCTTGCCGCGTCCAAAATGTCCCATTAGTCCTCCTCCATGAGATTCCTGCAAAAGCAACAAACGAAGAGAAGACTTGGGGATGCAAAGTTTGTTAGCTCTCAAGATATCCATCTTTGATGTAATAGCGTTCCCAAGAGGTATGCGTCAAACATTTGGCATAAGGAGTAGCAAAAGTAGGATCATTCTCATACAAGTCTTTTATGTGCTCAAAGCCAATGACATCCAATTCAAGTTGAGTAACAAGCATGCATATGCGGGAAAGAGCATCCACCATAAAATTTTCCTTACCCTTGATGTACTTGATGACATAAGGAAAAGACTCAATGAATTCACTCCATTTAGCATGACGCTTGTTCAACTTGGTTTGAACCTTAAGGTATTTAAGCGTTTCATGATCGGTATGAATGATGAATTCATGAGGGCGAAGATAGTGCTCACATTCATGCAAAACTCGCACTAAAGCATACAACTCTTTGTCATAGATGGGGTAATTGAGTTGCGCTCCGGAAAGTTTCTCACTAATGTAAGCTATGGGGTTCTTCTCTTGCGTTAACACACCTCCTATGTCATTACCACTAGCATCGCAATAAATCTAAAAGGGTTGTTAAAGTTGAGTAATGCAAGCACGGGAGCATGAGTAAGCAAATTCTTAAGCTCATTGAAAGCGGTATCTTGGGATGGTCCCCAAACAAAAGGCGCATTTTTCTTGCTCAAAGCATGCAAAGGTGAAGCAATGGTGCTAAAGTCCTTCACAAATCTATGATAGAAACCGGCTAAACCAAGGAAGCTACGCACTTGATGCAAGTTGGTTGGTTGTGGCCAAGTTTTTATAGCATTGATCTTAGAATCATCAACATGAACACCCTTAGAGGAAACAACAAAACCCAAGAAAACGAGCTTATCAACACCGAAAAGGCACTTTTCCATGTTGGCATAGAGACTATCTTTTCGAAGAGTTTGCAAAATGGTTCGAACATGGGTGACATGATCTTTAAGAGATTTGCTATAAACAAGGATATCATCGAAGTAGACCACAACAAACACACCAATGTAAGGGCGAAAGACATGATTCATAAGACGCATAAAACTACCCGGTGCTTCCGATAGACCCATAGGCATGACTAACCACTCATACAACCCAAACTTGGTTTTAAAAGCGGTTTTCCATTCATCACCCTCTTGTATGCGGATTTGATAGTAACCACTTTTAAGATCAATCTTGAAAAATATAGTGGCACCACTAAGTTCATCAAGCATATCATCAAGGCATGGAATGGGATACTGAAGGAAATATGCCCTAGAGGCAATAATAAAGTTATTATTTATTTCCTTATTTCATGATAAATGTTTATTATTCATGCTAGAATTGTATTAACCGGAAACATAATACATGTGTGAATACATAGACAAACAAAGTGTCACTAGTATGCCTCTACTTGACTAGCTCGTTAATCGAAGATGGTTATGTTTCCTAACCATAGACATGTGTTGTCATTTGATTAACGGGATCACATCATTAGGAGAATGATGTGATTGACATGACCCATTCCATTATCTTAGCACCCGATCGTTTAGTATGTTGCTATTGCTTTCTTCATGACTTATACATGTTCCTATGACTATGAGATTATGCAACTCCCGTTTGCCGGAGGAACACTTTGTGTGCTACCAAACGTCACAACATAACTGGGTGATTATAAAGGAGCTCTACAGGTGTCTCCAAAGGTACATGTTGGGTTGGCGTATTTCGAGATTAGGATTTGTCACTCCGATTGTCGGAGAGGTATCTCTGGGCCCTCTCGGTAATGCACATCACATAAGCCTTGCAAGCATTGCAACTAATGAGTTAGTTGCGAGATGATGTATTACGAAACGAGTAAAGAGACTTGTCGGTAACGAGAATGAACTAGGTATTGAGATACCGACGATTGAATCTCGGGCAAGTAACATACCGATGACAAAGGGAACAACGTATGTTGTTATGCGGTCTGACCGATAAAGATCTTCGTAGAATATGTGGGAGCCAATATGAGCATCTAGGTTCCACTATTGGTTATTGACCGGAGACATGTCTCGGTCATGTCTACATTGTTCTCGAACCCGTAGGGTCCGCACGCTTAAGGTTTCAATGACGGTTATATTATGAGTTTATGAGTTTTGATGTACCGAAGGAGTTCGGAGTCCCGGATGAGATCGGGGACATGACGAGGAGTCTCGAAATGGTTAAGACGTAAAGATCGATATATTGGACGACTATATTCAGACATCGGAAAGGTTCCGAGTGGTTCGGGTATTTTTCGGAGTACCGAGGAGTTACGGGAATACAGGGGAAGAAGTATATGGTCCTTATTGGGCTTTAGGGGAGAGGGAGAGGCAGGCCACACGCCCCCCCCCAAGGCCTAGTCCGAATTGGACTAAGGGGAGGGGCTGCGCCCCCTCCTTCCTTCTCTTCCCTCTTCCCCTTCCTTGTCTCCTACTCCTACTACATGGAAGGACTCCTAGTTGGACTAGGAAAGGGGGAATCCTACTCCCGGTGGGAGTAGGACTCCCCTAGGGCGCGCCATAGAGAGGGCCGGCCCTCCCCTCCTCCACTCCTTTATATATGGGGGCAGGGGGCACCCCATAGACACACAAGTTGATCCTCGTGATCATTTTCTTAGCCGTGTGCAGTGCCCCCTTCCACCATACTCCTTGATAATATTGTAGCGGTGCTTAGGCGAAGCCCTGCGACGGTAGAACATCAAGATCATCACCACGCCGTCGTGCTGACGGAACTCTTCCCCGACACTTTGCTGGATCGAAGTCCGGGGATCGTCATCGAGCTGAATGTGTGCTAGAACTCGGAGGTGCTGTAGTTTCGGTGCTTGATCGGTCGGGCCGTGAAGACGTACGACTACATCAACCGCGTTGTCATAACGCTTCCGCTGTCAGTCTACAAGGGTACGTAGATCTCACTCTCCCCTCTAGTTGCTATGCATCACCATGATCTTGCGTGTGCGTAGGAAATTTTTTGAAATTACTACATTTCCCAACAGTGGTATCAGAGCCTAGGTTTTATGTGTTGATGTTATATGCACGAGTAGAACACAAGTGAGTTGTGGGCGATATAAGTCATACTGCTTACCAGCATGTCATACTTTGGTTCGGCGGAATTGTTGGATGAAGTGGCCCGGACCGACATTACGCGTACACTTACGCGAGACCGGTTCTCCCGACGTGCTTTGCACAAAGGTGACTAGCGGGTGACAGTTTCTCCAACTTTAGTTGAACCGAGTGTGGCTACGCCCGGTCCTTGAGAAGGTTAAAACAGCACCAACTTGACAAACTATCGTCGTGGTTTTGATGCGTAGGTAAGATTGGTTCTTGCTTAAGCCCGTAGCAGCCACGTAAAACTTGCAACAACAAAGTAGAGGACGTCTAACTTGTTTTTGCAGAGCATGTTGTGATGTGATATGGTCAAGACATGATGCTAAATTTTATTGTATGAGATGATCATGTTTTTTAACCGAGTTATCGGCAACTGGCAGGAGCCATATGGTTGTCGCTTTATTGTATGCAATGCAACTGCGCTGTAATGCTTTACTTTATCACTAAGTGATAGCGATAGTTGTGGAAGCATAAGATTGGCGAGACGACAACGATGCTACGATGATGATCAAGGTGTCGCGCCGGTGACGATGGTGATCACGACGGTGCTTCGAAGATGGAGATCACAAGCACAAGATGATGATGGCCATATCATATCACTTATATTGATTGCATGTAATGTTTATCTTTTATGCATCTTATCTTGCTTTGATTGACAGTAGCATTTTAAGATGATCTCTCACTAATTATCAAGAAGTGTTCTCCCTGAGTATGCACCATTGTGAAAGTTCTTCATGCTGAGACACCACGTGATGATCGGGTGTGATAGGCTCTATGTTCAAATACAACAGGTGCAAAACAGTTGCACATGTAGAATACTCAGGTTATACTTGACGAGCCAAGCATATACAGATATGGCCTCGGAACACGAAGACCGAAAGGTCGAGCGTGAATCATATAGTAGATATGATCAACATAGTGATGTTCACCAATGAAACTACTCCATCTCACGTGATGATCGGACATGGTTTAATTGATTTGGATCACGTAATAACTTAGAGGATTAGAGGGATGTCTATCTAAGTGGGAGTTCTTAAGTAATATGATTAATTGAACTTTAATTTATCATGAACTTAGTCCTGGTAGTATTAGCATATCTATGTTGTAGATCAATAGCTCGCGTTGTTGCTTTCATATGTTTATTTTGATATGTTCCTAAAGAAAATTGTGTTGAAAAATGTAAGTAGCAAAGATGCGGATTGGATCTGTGATCTGAGGTTTATCCTCATTGCTGCATAGAAGAATTATGTCCTTGATGCACCGCTAGGTGACGGACCTATTGCAGGAGCAGATGCAGACGTTATGAATGTTTGGCTAGCTCAATATGATGACTATTTGATAGTTTAGTGCACCATGCTTAAACGGCTTATAATCTAGACTTCAAAGACGTTTTGAACGTCATGGACCATATGAGATGTTCCAGGAGTTGAAGTTAATATTTCAAGAAAATACCCGAGTTGAGAGATATGAAGTCTCCAACAAGTTCTATAGCTAAAAGATGGAGGAGAATCGCTCAACTAGTGAGCATGTGCTCAGATTGTCTGGGTACTACAATCGCTTGAATCAAGTGGGGGTTAATCTTCCAGATAAAATAGTGATTGGAAGAATTCTCTAGTCACCATCACCAAGTTAGTAGAACTTCATGATGAACTATATTATGCAAGGGATGACGAAAACGACTCTCGAGCTTTTCATGATGATGAAATCAATGAAGGTAGAAATCAAGAAAGAGCATCAAGTGTTGATGGTTGACAAGACCACTAGTTTCAAGAAAAAGGGCAAAGGGAAGAAGGGGAACTTCAAGAAGAACGGCAAGCAAGTTGCTACTCAAGTGAAGAAGCCCAAGTCTGATCCTGAGCCTGAGACTAAGTGCTTCTATTGCAAAGGAACTGGTCACTGGAAGCGGAACTACCCCAAGTGATTGGCGGATAAGAAGGATGGAAAAGTGAACATAAGTATATTTGATATACATGTTATTGATGTGTACTTTACTAGTGTTTATAGAAACCCCTCAGTATTTGATACTAGTTCAGTTACTAAGATTAGTAACTCGAAACAGGAGTTGCAGAATAAACAGAGACTAGTTAAGGGTGAAGTGACGATGTGTGTTGGAAGTGGTTCCAAGATTGATATGATCATCATCGCACACTCCCTATACTTTCGAGATTAGTGTTGAACCTAAATAAGTGTTATTTGGTGTTTGCGTTGAGCATGAATATGATTTGATCATGTTTATTGTAATACGGTTATTCATTTAAGTAAGAGAATAAATTGTTGTTCTGTTTACATGAATAAAACCTTATATGGTTACACACCCAATGAAAATGGTTCATTGGATCTCGATCGTAGTGATACACATATTCATAATACTGAAACCAAAAGATGCAAAGTTAATAATGATAGTGCAACTTATTTGTGGCACTGCCGTTTAGGTCATATTGGTGTAAAGCGCATGAAGAAAATCCATGCTGATGGGCTTTTGGAATCACTTGATTATGAATCAGTTGATGCTTGCGAACCATGCCTCATAGGCAAGATGACTAAGACTCCGTTCTCCGGAACAATGGAGCGAGCAACAGATTTGTTGGAAATCATACATACTGATGTATGTGGTCCGATGAATATTGAGGCTCATGGCAGGTATCATTATTTTCTGATCTTCACAGATGATTTGAGCAGATATGAGTATATCTACTTGATGAAACACAAGTCTGAAACATTTGAAAAGTTCAAAGGATTTCAGAGTGAAGTGGAGAATCATCGTAACAAAAATAAAAGTTTCTACGATATGATCGAAGAAGATGAATATTTGAGTTACGATTTTGGTCTTCAATTAAAACATTGTGGAATAGTTTCACAAATTCATGCCACCTGGAACACCACAGCATAATGGTGTGTCCGAACGTCATAACCATACTTTATTGGATATAGTGCAATCTATGATGTTTCTTACCGATTTACCACTAAAGTTTTGGGGTTATGCATTAGAGACAGCTGCATTCACGTTCAATAGGGCACCATCTAAATCCGTTGAGACGACACCGTATGAACTATGGTTTGGCAAGAAACCTAAGCTGACGTTTCTTAAAGTTTGGGACTGCGATGCTTATGTGAAAAAGTTTCAACATGATAAGCTCGAACCCAAATCGGAGAAGTAAATCTTCATAGGTTACCCAAAAGAAAATGTTGGGTACACCTTCTATCATAGATCCGAAGGCAAGTTATTCATTGCTGAGAATGGATCCTTTCTAGAGAAGGAGTTTCTCACGAAAGAAGTGAGTGGGAGGAAAGTAGAAAACTTGATAAGGTAATTGTACCTTCTCCCTTATTGGAAAGTAGTTCATCACAGAAATCTGTTCTTGTGACTACTACACCAATTAGTGAGGAAGCTAATGATGATAATCATATAACTTTAGATCAAGTTACTACCGAATCTTGTAGGTAAACCAGAGTGAGATCCTCTCCAGAGTGGTATGGTAATCCTGTTCTGGAAGTCATGTTACTAGACCATGACGAACCTACGAACTATGAGGAAGCGATGATGATCCCAGATTCCATGAAATGGTTTGAGACCATGAAATCTGAGATATGATCCATGTATGAGAACAAAGTATGGACTTTGATGGATTTGCCCGTTGATCGGTAAGCCATAGAAAATAAATGGATCTTCAAGAGGAAGACGGACGCTGATAGTAGTGTTACTATCTACAAAGCTAGTCGAAAAAGGTTTTCGACAAGTTCAAGGTGTTGACTATGATGAGAGTTTCTCACTCGTATCTATGCTTAAGTCTGTCCGAATCATGTTAGCAATTGCCGCATTTTATGAAATCTGGCAAATGGATAAACAAAACTTCATTCCTTAATGGATTTATTAAAGAAGAGTTGTATACGATGCAACTAGAAGGTTTTGTCGATCCTAAAGGTGTTAACTAAATATGCAAGCTCCAGCGATCCATCTATGGACTGGTGCAAGCATCTCGGAGTTGGAATATATGCTTTGATAAGTTGATCAAAGCATATAGTTTTATACAGACTTGCGGTGAAGCCTGTATTTACAAGAAAGTGAGTGGGAGCACTACAACATTTCTGATAAGTATATGTATGGCATATTGATGATCGGAGATGATGTAGAATTATTCTGCAAAGCATAAAGGAATGTTTGAAAATAGTTTTTTCAAACAAAGACCTCGGTGAAGCTGCTTACATATTGAGCATCAAGATCTATAGAGATAGATCAAGACGCTTGATAAGTTTTTCAATGAGTACATACCTTGACAAGATTTTGAAGTAGTTTAAAATGGAACAGTCAAAGAAGGAGTTCTTGCCTGTGTTGCAAGGTGTGAAGTTGAGTAAGACTCAAAACCCGACCACGCCAGAAGATAGAGAGAGAATGAAAGTCATTCCCTATGCCTCAGCCATAGGTTCTATAAAGTATGCCATGCTGTGTACCAAACCTATTGTATACCCTGCCCTGAGTTTGGCAAGGGAGTACAATAGTGATCTAGGAGTAGATCACTTGACATTGGTCAAAATTATCCTTAGTGGAATAAGGATATGTTTCTCGATTATGGACATGAAAAAAAAGGTTCATCGTAAAGGGTTACGTCGATGCAAGTTTTGACACTGATCCAGATGACTCTAAGTCTTAATCTGGATACATATTGAAAGTGGGAGCAATTATCCAGAGTAGCTCCATGCAAAGCATTGTTGACATAGAAATTTGCAAAATACATACGGATCTGAATGTGGCAGACCCGTTGACTAAACTTCTCTCACAAGCAAAACATGATCACACCTTAGTACTCTTTGGGTGTTAATCACATAGCGATGTGAACTAGATTATTGACTCTAGTAAACCCTTTTGAGTGTTAATCACATGATGATGTGAACTATTGGTGTTAAATCATATAGCAATGTGAACTAGATTATTGACTCTAGTGCAAGTGGGAGACTGAAGGAAATATGCCCTAGAGGCAATAATAAAGTTATTATTTATTTCCTTATTTCATGATAAATGTTTATTATTCATGCTAGAATTGTATTAACCGGAAACATAATACATCTGTGAATACATAGACAAACAAAGTGTCACTAGTATGCCTCTACTTGACTAGCTCGTTAATCGAAGATGGTTATGTTTCCCAACCATAGACATGTGTTGTCATTTGATTAACGGGATCACATTATTAGGAGAATGTTGTGATTGACATGACCCATTCCATTAGCTGAGCACCCGATCGTTTAGTATGTTGCTATTGCTTTCTTCATGACTTATACATGTTCCTATGACTATGAGATTATGCAACTCCCGTTTGTCGGAAGAACACTTTGTGTGCTACCAAACGTCACAACGTAACTGGGTGATTATAAAGGAGCTCTACAGGTGTCTCCAAAGGTACATGTTGGGTTGGCGTATTTCGAGATTAGGATTTGTCACTGCGATTGTCGGAGAGGTATCTCTGGGCCCTCTCGGTAATGCACATCACATAAGCCTTGCAAGCATTGCAACTAATGAGTTAGTTGCGAGATGATGTATTATGAAACGAGTAAAGAGACTTGCCGGTAACGAGATTGAACTAGGTATTGAGATACCGACGATCGAATCTTGGGCAAGTAACATACCGATGACAAAGGGAACAACGTATGTTGTTATGCGGTCTGACCGATAAAGATCTTCGTAGAATATGTGGGAGCCAATATGAGCATCCAGGTTCCGCTATTGATTATTGACCGGATACATGTCTCGGTCATGTCTACATTGTTCTCGAACCTGTAGGGTCCGCATGCTTAAGGTTTCAATGACAGTTATATTATGAGTTTATGAGTTTTGATGTACCGAAGGAGTTTCGAGTCCCGGATGAGATCGGGGACATGACGAGGAGTCTCGAAACGATCGAGACGTAAAGATTGATATATTGGACGACTATATTCGGACACCGGAAAGGTTCCGAGTGGTTCGAGTATTTTTCAGAGTACCGGGGCGTTACGGGAATACGAGGGAAGAAGTATATGGGCCTTATTGGGCTTTAGGGGAGAGGGAGAGGCAGGCCCCCCCCCCCAAGGCCTAGTCCGAATTGGACTAAGGGGAGGGGCTGCGCCCCCTCCTTCCTTCTCTTCCATCTTCCCCTTCCTTGTCTCCTACTCCTACTACATGGAAGGACTCCTAGTTGGACTAGGAAAGGGGGAGTCCTACTCCCGGTGGGAGTAGGACTCCCCTAGGGCGCACCATAGAGAGGGCCGGCCCTCTCCTCCTCCACTCCTTTATATACGGGGGCAGAGGGCACCCCATAGACACACAAGTTGATCCTCCTGATCATTTTCTTAGCCGTGTGCGGTGCCCCCTTCCACCATACTCCTCGATAATATTGTAGCGGTGCTTAGGCGAAGCCCTGTGACGGTAGAACGTCAAGATCGTCACCACACCATCGTGCTGACGGAACTATTCCCCGACACTTTGTTGGATCGAAGTCCGGGGATCGTCATCGAGCTGAACGTGTGCTAGAACTCGGAGGTGCCGTAGTTTCAGTGCTTGATCGGTCGGCCCGTGAAGACGTACGACTACATCAACCGCGTTGTCATAACGCTTCCGCTGTCGGTCTACAAGGGTACGTAGATCACACTCTCCCCTCTCATTGCTATGCATCACCATGATCTTGCGTGTGCGTAGGAAATTTTTTGAAATTACTACGTTTCCCAACAGATACCTATAGCGAACAGTGATGGCGTTGATAGGTCTACAATCGGAGCACATGCGAAAGCTACCGTCTCGTTTTGGCACAAGAATGACTGGAACGGCACAAGGACTCAAACTTTTGCACACATGTCCATGGTCTATGAGATGCTTTACTTGCCTCTGTATTTCTTTGGTTTCTTCGGGGTTGATGCAGTAGGGAGCTTTGTTCTAAAGAGGTGCTCCGGGGATGAGGTCGATGCGGTGCTCGATGCCTCGTAATGGAGGTAGTCCCCGAGGTAGCTCGTCGGGGAAAACATCTTGAAATTCTGGCAAAAGAGAAGAGAACACTAAAGGTAGAGCGTGAGAGGTGTTAGCTTGTGTTGCATTGTCCTTGCACAAAAGGACATAGTGTAGGACACTAGATGGGTTCTCACACACTCCTCTTATCTCACTTTTGGTGGAAAATAGGACTAAGTTCTTCTTTTCGCTCATCATGGAGGCACTCGATTTGGGCTTGTGGCGCTCACTCTCTTTTTGGCGGTTCGCTCTCTCACTATTCTCTCCACGATGGGTGGCTTGCTTGTCGGCAATCACTTGGCTTGGAGACATGGGGTGAAGTACGTACTCCTTTCCTTTCATCTTGAAGATGTAGTGGTTCGTTTGGCCGTTGTGGATGACACCTCTATCAAATTTCCATGGGCGTCCAAGGAGAAGGTGGCAAACGGTCATTGGAACGACGTCACACTCCAAAGTGTCTTCGTAGGCACCAATTTTGAAGAAGACTTGTACTCGATGCTCGACTTGATAGTGCCGGAGTCGCTAAGCCATTGAACTTTGTATGGATGTGGGTGCTTCGTCTTGGGCAATTGGTGCTTGGAGCAAAGTTCTTCACTTGCGAGGTTATGACAACTCCCTCCATCGATGATGACCTTGACGGATCTTCCATTGATGTCGGCCTTGGTATGAAAGATATGGCATCTTTGGTCTTCTTCTTGGTGACGTTGAAGAGTCAAGACCTTGGAGACAACTATAGCGGGACTTGAATCTTCATCGCAAAAGACTTGTTCCTCTTCATCGTTCACTTACCGGCATATGGCCACTTGCTCAAGGGCTTCCATTTCTCCTTCACTCATTGAGTCATAAGTGTCGTTGTCGTTGAGGATCATTATCTGCTTGTTGGTGCACTCATAGAACTTGTGGCATCGGGCTCCGCATGTGAAGCATTTGAAGGAACTTGTCCTGACGGTCTCATCGGTGGGGGTTGATGATGATGAAGCTCTCGGCTTGAAGTTGCTTGTAGTAGTATGACTTGGAGTAGTCGAAGTTTTCTTGGAACTCAACTTGTCGACGTTGGTTGTAGAAGGTTTGGTAGACGGTGTTGGAGTCGTTGAAGCTTGGGTGTTGGAGAAGCCGTATGTCTTGGATGAGAACTTGGCATACTTGAAATCATCTTGTACTTGGCGTTCCATTTTGGTAGATTGATGCACTAGCTCGATGAGGTTCGAGTATGGTTGGAAGTCGGCGATCTTCTTGATAGGATGATTGAGTCCGTTCAAGAAACGTGCCATAGTTTGCTCATCATCTTCCGTGACGTTGGCTCGTATCATGGCAATCTCCATTTCCTTGTAGTACTCTTCAACGCTCTTGGTTCCTTGATTGAGTAGTTGAAGTTTCTTGAAGAGGTCGCGGTTGTAGTAGATAGGCATGAAGCGTGCTATCATGACATCCTTCATTTGCGCCCACGTAGTGATGTGTGGTTCACCTCTTGCCTCACGGAGCTCGATGACTTGTTCCCACCAAATGAGGACATAGTCTTGGAACTCAAGGGATGCCATCGCGATCTTCCTCTTTGTCGTAGTTGTGCAAATGGAAGATTTTGTCGACCTTCAATGCCCATGAAAGGTACTCTTCGGGATCGTTGCTTCCATTGAACTTGGGCATGGTGAATTTTAGCTTGCCGTAGTGTTGCTCTTCATTGTGTTGGGGTCAGGGATGATGATGCCCAAGTTGTTGAGGATTGTCAAGTTCATGTTGCTCTTGGCAAGGAGGGTTGTCGGCCTCATGTTGCTCTTGTCATGGAGGATTCCCATTGTCTTCATGCTCTTGGTGAACTTGATGTCCTTGGCGAGCTTGTGGAGGAACTTGTCGAGCTTGATGTTGCGCGCGATCTTGAAATCTTCGTTCGTGAGCTTCTTCGCGAAATGCTTCTTCATGTTCATGAGCTTGTCATCCTCGGTTGGCTACGACTCGACTTGAATCTTGGAGGGCTTGTTGCGCCTCAAGTGCTTGAGCATCTCGCAATCATTGCGCTTGACATTGTCCCTCGGCATCTTGTGCTTCTTGGTGTAGACGCACTCGCTCTTCCTCTTCATGTTGGTGTTGTCGTTTCCGTTCTTGTGCTTGCGCAAAGGCAGCTTGGTTTTGACGGTGTCGATGCTCTTGAGAGTCGGTGTCGCGTAGAGAATTGAGGCTTGCTTGACGATCGTTGCGTCCGGCACGTCGAAGAGTGTTCGATGTCGGTGTACTTGAGCCGGAGAGGGTGAAGTCAGAGTGTCGACTTGAGCGGCTCCGTCTTGATGAGGACAAAGTGGAAGAAGAGCAATTCAGCAACAAAGCACGAATCTCGCCCATTCTTGCGTCGTTCTCTTGCTTGTGATCGTCGACCTTGTGGTCAAAGTAATCCCTTGTATGTTGCTCGGAGAGTCGCAAGTCGGTGGCGAGGTTGTCGATGTGTTCACTCATTGCTTGTTGCTCTTGATGCAAAGCACGTTGTGCACCAAAGAGGTGGCTCTTGGTGACGTAGGAGTTCATGTCGTCGTCTTGCCCAATGAAGAGTGGGTTGGTATAAGTACTTGGCCTATCCATCATTCC
Source organism: Triticum aestivum (assembly GCF_018294505.1). Classification (NCBI taxonomy): domain Eukaryota; kingdom Viridiplantae; phylum Streptophyta; class Magnoliopsida; order Poales; family Poaceae; genus Triticum; species Triticum aestivum. The sequence continues at coordinate 171,888,330 of NC_057800.1, read as the reverse complement.
AAGAGAAATATGTGAGTGGGAGAAAGAGAAGAACGTATACCAAATGTACCTTGACCGAAGTTGAAGGTGGATCAATGATCACTCCAATGTGGAACAAGGAAATAGCACAATTGGTACCAATTCTTGTCGGTTTGTCACACCTACACAAGTAAAAGCTTATGGTGGAGCTTGGTTAGGATGGTGGCACAAAATTTGATGCAATTGTTAGTGAGCTTCAATAATGTTGGAAAAGATTCGCAAGTTTGCAATGCAACAAGTAAACCAAGCAAGATAAGGTACACGGAAACACACACGCAAAGAGATAAGTGGGGCCGTGCAACCAAGCATGAGCCAAAATGTGGAATCCGCAAAAATGCTCTTGTTGCACAACACTAGAGAGACGCTAGCACGATTGCACAATAGGCGGATACGAAGACTTGTGCACAACCTACTAAACAAAAATGCATCGACTTCTATCCCAAGTACGCTCTATGTATGGTGTTTCGATATGATCCAAGATGATCTAGTATGACAATCTTAATGTTGTATGATGCAATGGTTCTTGCTTAAAATCTCTTTGCTTATCTTTCCTTTTGCTTAAAAGCTTGTTTAGCTCTTTGTTGTTTGTGCTCTTTTCTCATGCAATGCTTCACGAACCAAGATAGCAATTGTGTATGCGATGATAACCTTGTGACACAAGAGATGATACCAATATATGCACCAATGATGTATGTATGCTATGGGAAGTATGATCGCTAATGTGCACAAGTCGCGTTGCCGGCAATACTCAAAGGCTAGTCTCGATGGGTAAGCGACACAAAGGAGTAAGGCTATGATGGTTATCAAAGTAATGGAAAGAATGATATGTCCAATACCAAGGTAAGGTTACCGCTTCTTGCGTACGGTATGGTGTCAAAATGGTGGCATGAACACTAAGATGTAGTCGAGGTGGTCGTTGTTGTTGACGCGTTTGTGGTGAAGATGAGCGGCGGTGATGTTGATGTCGAACTGTACCTAAATAGCTGAAACACAATAGGACATGGAACCGCAACTCAAATTCTCAAAGCTCGGAGTGGCAAAATGTGTCGGAGTGTGAAACGGGTAAGCAATGGTGGTGGTATGCGGAAGTGGTGATGGTGTATAGGTGTTAGGAGTGAGTATGCGGAAGTGGGGCGGTGGTGGTGACCAAACTGAAAAAAATTCAGTTTCGTCAGGTAACGTCGGACGTCCGGGGTGGGCCGGTCGTCCGGTCATCGGGCGTCCGGAGTTTGTCGGACGTCTGGTGCCTGGGCACTTTTCGGGCACGGGATGAACAGCTCGTGGGCGAGGGGGATGAGGTGAAAGGGGTCAAATCCGGGGGATTTTGTGGATGGAAAAGGTGGAGACAAGGTGGGAAAGGTAGATCCACTCAAGGCAAAGCAAATCCACGGATCAAATCCAACAAAATTTCAGCATACCAACAAATCACAAAAAAAATTGGGGCTATTTTTGTGGGGAATTTTTGAATTAAGGACAAAATCAACAAAAACAAGGCTAGAAACACAACGGGGAGGCTCTGAAATCATGATCAACGTGGCTCTAGATACCAAGATGATGTAGGGTAGAACCCTAATCGCCCGATCTTTCACGAAAGGAGCGGATCCCGCGAAGAACACGAAGAACACGAGGGAAAACACGAGGGGAAACATGAGAGAATCACTAAACCAACAAGAAATAGTCACACATATGCTAGATCCTCGAGTACAAAAGAGATCACACGATCCACGGTCAACTAGGGAAGATACAAAGGTAACGGTCTTCTCCACGAGGAGGTGTTGAATCCACAAGGGGATCTTCCCGTAAAGGGGTCTTGAATCCAAAGGGATCTTCTCTGAAGAGGGGCAGCGGTCTCTCTCGTGGAGTAGATCCGATGTGGATGAGCAATGCTCTATCTCTAAATATGAGCTAAACCAATGCTAACCCTAAAACGTAGGTAGGAGAAGAGTATATATAGTCTAGGTGGGTGAAGGGGTACATGGGCTGCGGCCCAACACATAACAGCACACAGGCGTCGGACGTCCGGGAGTCATCGGTCGTCCGGAGGCTCGCGAGGGTCCGGACGTAGGTGCTCGTCGGATGTCCATAGATTCGGCTCGGGTGGTCTTCGGTCGCACGTCCGGCCGGGGTCGGTCGTCCGGGGCATCGGTCGTCTTGAGGGCTTCGGAAATCCGTATATTCGGCTCGGGTGTGGGTGTGCCGGTCGTCTGGAGATGCTCGGTCGTCCGGAGCCTGGGAGGTGTCGGACGTCCGGTCCAGGTCGGATGTCCGGCCGCTGTAGCATGCGTTGGCCTGGTTTCCTTTGGCTAGTGTGATCTTCAAGGGCCGGACATCCGGGATGGGCCGGTCATCCGGAGCCTATAGCTTCTTCCGCAGCTCTTCTTCTTCCCGTCCATCTTCCTCTTATGATTCTCCTTGCTCCTTAGCTTCTTCATGGCTAACTCCTTGATACCCGAGTATGCATAATGTCTCCATTTGAGGTAGTAGCCATGTCTCATGTGCATCGAAGTAAAGGAGAGATGTCACCTCGGTTTCGAGAGCTCTTGCCGTGCTCATGTCATGGGTCCGCTAGGCACTTGGTGAGACGATGGTAGTTCCATGAGGATGACCTTGGGATGCTCCGCATCACATTCATTGGGTATTCATGTGGAGGTTTCACTAAAAGATATCTCGGTCTTCCAGCTGCAGTCAGACGGACCACTAGTGGCACATTTGAGCACATTTGCAAGAGAAGCCGGACGAAAATGAAAGGTTTGTGTGAAAAAGACTTTGCGTGCGCGGGGAGAGAAGTTTATCTGAAATCCATCATTCAGTCCATCCCGCTTCACAGTATGAGTTGATTTCAACTAACCAAAAAAATCTACAAGCGATTGACGTCTTGCATGGAAAAGTATTGGTGGAGCAGCTCCGCTGACAAACATTCATTACACTGGATTTCTTGGGAGAAGCTAGCTACACTGAAGACCAAGGGAGGCATGGGATTCTGAGATTTTGAGAAGTTCAACTTGGCACTTCTCGGGCAACAAGGATGGCGCTTGATTATACATCCTCGCTCAGTATGCTCACGTGTACTCAAAGGGAAGTACTTCCAGGAGTGTGATTTTATGCAGGCTCAAGCTCCAGGTAAATCTTCAGCAACATGGAAAGCGATCATATTCGGGAGAGAAGCACTGCAAATGGGGTTGTTGAAACGAGTGGGGGACGGCTCAACAATTTGCATATGGAATGATTGGTGGATTCCTGACTCAACCACATTGAAACCAATTTGCAGAGTAGGAAATGAGGACCTCACTCATGTTTCGGACCTCATTAATCAAAACAGATATTGGGACATCAAAACAATCAAGAGAAATTTCTTTGCACCAGACACAACTGCCATTCTTAATATCCTTTTGTGGGCATCAGGTGGAGAAGATACTTTGAGTTGGGCATTAGAAAGATCAGGTGAATATTCAGTCAAAACAACATATCATGCTCTTGTGACTCATGACGAGCATCGATCTCTAGAGGAAGGGGCGGCAGCAGGGACTTCATCATCAGATCTTCACCTTTGGTCTGCTCTATGGAAACTCAAGGTAATCCTGAGAGTTTGGGTCTTTTGATGGAGAGTTCTTCGAGGAATCCTACTATACTAATAACGCCGAAGCATCTCCATATTCAGTCTACTGCAAATCTGTGAAGTAATGGATGAAAACTATGATGCATGCTCTTGTATCATGTTCCCATGCTAAGAACTATTAGATGCAGCAAGAGAGGCCCTAGATGTTAAATTACCTTGCCTACATCCGGACACATGGGCTCGGGATATTGCGCTTGATGAAAGGTTCATTGATAAATACAGATGCAAAATCATAACGGTCATGCACACTATTTGGATGTCTCGTAACAATTGGACACATGAAAAGGAGCCTTTCGATCCAGTTCATGCGGTCAAAAGGGTAAGGTATGATCTCTCAATACTGGAAATGCCTCCGAGGGGGCAAGAAAAGCGACAAGGACAGTGCTGGAGACCCCCCGAACTGAGGTGGATAAAGATAAACACCGATGGGCCAATTGACTCTAATTCTCAGAATGGAGGTGGAGGAGGTGTAGCAAGATCGCGTCTCTCTTAGCAAGGAGCTTGAAGCAAACCCTTTCCAGGGTTACCGATCCATTTATAGCTGAAGTTTTGGCTTTGCAAGAAGGTGTTATATTTGCCCAGTTAATGGGCTTCTTGCATGTGATGATGGAGACAGACTGTTTAGAGGTTGTCAACCTCTGGCCTTCGTGGCACAATGATCGTTCAATTGTGGGGCCTATCTTCGAGGAAATAGGGGGAAAGGTCTTCAGTGTTTGCATCCTTCTCGGTTTGTCATGTTATGAGGGAAGCTAACACTCCAACAGATTTATGTGCAAAACACACAACTACTATTAGTAGCACTGATTGCTGGTTCGACGAAAGTCCGGGGTTTCTCGTTAGAACCCTTGTGGCTGATTGTAATCAAATTTCTGTAAAGCAATAAAGATCCCCGAGTTTTGAGTCAAAAAAATACTCCCCCTCCTCGAATTTCAGCTCGGGTGGACCTCTCACCATGAATCCCCCCAATCAAAAAAATCCCAGCTAAGGGCCTCTCCAACATGGACCCTCAAACCTTCTCTATCTGCCAGGACCGAGCGGTCCGGACCCAACAATCCATCCAACGACGTCTTGCATCGGTCTGAGGACCAGTTCGGATGACTATTTTCCCACAAACCGGAAGCAAACCAGGGGCTTTGCGGGAGTTCGGACACCATCCACGCAGGACTTCGACACCCTCGGTCCACCCAAAACTGGCAGAGCTCGCACATTTGGAATTATCCACAATATTTCTATGGCAAAATTGCCATGACTCAACCCTCTCCTGTACATCATCCAAGAGCTCGTGTCCAAGTATTGTAGCCATTTGAAGCAACTAATCGGACAGTGTACAAGTGGTGCACAAATCACCGAGCAAGTAGATTGTTATATGTGTTGGCCATTTGACTGGATATGCAACTTGTTGGCCGGAATGCCCTTAGTCTATGTCTGTCTATATAGGCTTTAAGGAAAAAAGGCAAGTAAATCCTAAGCCAAAATCAATGCTTTTAAGGAACTTCGACAGCTTGGCGAAGAAGGAGGCATGTGTCAGGCGCTCTGACGTCAAGGAGGAAAATTCAGGAGGTCTAATCGGCGACCGAGAAGAAGCTCCAGCTTAAAGAGAAGAAGGCCAAGCTCAAAAAGTAGAAGGTTGAGATTGCAACTGCTTCGGAGGATTTCAAAATGTTGACCTTGAAGATGGAGGGAATGCATGACGATGCAAGGATGATCGTGCAAGCCGTCAGTTTTTAGGATGTTGAAACGCTTGAAGGATCAAGCGGAGATGACGAAGAAGGAAGCGACGGAGAAGGAGGTGGATGGCAAGGGGGAGGCGACGACTACTAGGACAGCCTGTCCCACAGACTATCAGACGGAGATTCTTCTGTAATCGGGAATGTAAAAAATTTACACTACATACTTGTCTCCTTTTGGTTGTGATCAGATGTTGTGCATTTAAATTTCAAATTGATCGGACCTGTGTGAACGTTTATGTGATACAGTTGGATGGCCGGCTCTCGCATCACCGTTTGCCAGAGGCGGAGACAGGGGGCGAGCAGGGGCTAGACCCCTGCCAATCGCTCGCCCCCCCCCCCCCCCAACGATTTCTAGCAGGTAGTAGTATACTGTAGATGTGCTAATTGGCCGGAGATAATCACGTCATTAGCCCATATAAGATTTTTTTAGGGAAATTAGCCCATATAAGTACTAATATAATAACTATCCTAGACTGAAGCCCAATAGCCCATGTCATTGTCATGTGGTTGTGGCCTTTTGTTGATTGCCCCGTGCGATCGATTATTTGATCTTGTCCTTGCACTAGGTTCTAGGGCGTTGTTTGCAGCCGCCGCCCAGCCGCTGGCTGCCTGGCTGCCACTGCCGTTCCCGCTCAGGTAAGGCGCTCACCACGCCGCCGCCCTTACCCCATCGGATGCGTTGATCTGTCGTCTTTGTTCGCTGTTTGTCCAGTATCTAAGGACTAAGGCAGGAGGAGGAGGCTTCATTAGATCAGAGTTTTACCGGGAGAAACGAAGATTAAATAGAGGAAGGTACTAGTTGTACGTACTTCTAGCTATCAGTTATTATGAATTAAAATCCTACCATTTAGTATGGTGCGGTTAGTGTTGTCTATAAACTAGTATATTACTCTATTAATCACGATGATTGCATTAGGATGTTGGATCTGCACAATTTAGCAATGAACAAATGATCAAGGAAATTGGCTTTGCCGCACGTCCTTTCTACTTCACGCTCTTCCTGCACATTTTGTCAATCAATTCCAGATTAGATCAGAGGCGACGTCAGTGCGATCATGAGCTCGTTAATTCTCCTGCCAACTAGCCAAGGTTAGCACAACTAACAACTGCTTGCTCATCTCGATCAGTTCCCACCTTATACCTATCATATTTGTACATCAAATTTCAATTCTTTTAATTATGTGACTTGTGATGTCATTTTTATCATTTATATTTATCAAAAGAAAAGGGTCGCCAAACACCAGGAATATTATTTCAGCTTAATTGTTAGAGGGCATATTTTCAAAGTAAAACGAGAGACGACTTGCTTGAGCATTGCATGAAAACATGCTTTGAAAGGAATTCACAACTGAATTCTCTTCTAATGAAATTGTTAATATACTTTGAAAATCACCGAGATTATATAACTAATTTAAATGTAACTACCACATGTCTATACTCCGTAGCAATAAAGCGATATTTTTTTTCAAACTTTGCTTGGCCTCCTCTATGTCCAAATCCTGGTTCCGCCCCTGCCGTTTGCGGATTGGGTCTCACCGGTCGACATGTGAATACAATGTCTTATTTGGAGGTCAGCGCTAGAGATGCCCTAAGCATCTACGTTAGAGCATCTTCAACAAGCGCCCAACGCGCCACACGGTAAAAACGGATTTGGCGCGTGCCCATCGCCTGGTTTGGTGCGGCACGCAGCGTTTGCTCCAGCAGCCGCGCTGAAAAGCCGCGCGCGCGCAGCTCCAGCAGGCGCGGTAAAATGCAGCGCGCGCTCATTCTAAAATATTTTTTAAATTAAAATTACATAGATAAAAAAATGATACAAAGATATTTTACATCGGTGCAACTACTACGGCATAGATAGATAGATAGTTCGACATACATAGATAGATAGATACTACTACGGCATAGATAGATAGAAACTACTACGGCATACATAGATAGAAAACTACTCCAAGTCACTACCATCACCATCATCACTCTCGTCGGTGTCGTCCGAGGTTGAGAGCCATATGTCGTCCCAACGTTCATCGTCCGAGGTGAAGAACGACCTCCCACCTACGGAGACGATGTCGCACTGCTCGTTCGCCACTGCCTTCCGCTGACGCCGGTCCGCCTGCTCCGAGCGGCGCCTTGCCGTCCTCTCCGCCCAGTAGGCACGCTCAGCGTCGACGTCCTCTGGGTGGTGACGGCGCCACTCCGTCATGGCTCGCTCGCCCTCCTCGGCGACGAGGAGACGGCGCTGCCGCCGAGAATGGTCGGCACGATCCATGTCCGTGATGAGACGCGGCGGACGGGCGAGGCGCTGCGCCTCCTCGCGCGTGAAGACGTCCCGCAAATTCATCTGCGATCGGGGCCTCTCCAAGCGTCACGCCACCGCGTCGTACGCGCGGGCCGCCTCGCGCGCGCTCCGGAACGTCCCGAGGCCGAGCCGGACGTCGCCAGACCGTATCTCGGCGGAGTACCGGCCGTTGGGGCGCTCGCGGACGCCACGAAAGCCCGAAGCACCCCGGCGGCGCGGCGACATGGTGGCGCGATGGTGGCTCAGAAAGCGGCGAAGCGGCGAAGCAGCGAGGAGGAGGGCACGTGGCTGTTCTGTGCGCGTGGCGAAGCGCGAGACTTTATAGGCGCGCGTGAAGCGGCGTGCCAAATCTACCGCGCCGCGTGCCGCTTTCTCCCGCGCGCGCAAACGCTTCCCGCGCGCGGTAACCTCCCGCCACCGCTGGAGCGCGCGGAACCAATCGGCGCGCGCGAAAAACTGCTTTTACCGCGCGGGCACGCGTTTTGCCGCGCCTGTTGAAGATGCTCTTAACCCGTAAAATTCTGCCGTATGTGTGTCATTTCTCTTCCAATGCCGCGAAAGACCCAAGATCGTATTATTCATTTGGTGAGTCCATCCGGCACACACATACCACAGTTATACAGAACAGGACTTGACAAGTCAAGTGACAAACAGTACGGGCACCAAATTGCGGCTCGGCTCACACACTATCTTGTACACGAACGATCGTGCCCGTGCGCATGCACACGCCATCTCTCCAGCATTCCCCTCCCTTGCATCACTTGTATGGAACGGCGACCCTGTCCGGCCCGGACTTCATGTCCTCCCAGAGCAGATCGGACAACGCCAGCATAAGCTTCCCCACCTTCCCTGCATCACACGTACCAATTATAACCAACCAAACGCAACGATCCATGGACGCATGCTATCTTGTTCCAATAAACAATCGATCAGCTTTGACAGCGGGTGACGCTTACCGTCGCCGATGGGCTGGCCGTCCCACTCGACGATGGGCAGCACGGGCAGGCCGCTGCCGACGAAGGCCATCTCCACGGAGCGCTTGGCGTCGGCGGCGGTGATGTGCTGGGTGCTGACGCCCTTGAGCAGGCCGGCCTCGACGAGCTTCGGCGCCAGCGCCAGCATCCGCTTGGCGGTGCACCCGCTGAGGATCTTGTCGAACACCGGGAGCACGAGCTCGCCGCCCTGGGTGACGAAGGCGACGTTCACCATGGGGCCCTCGGCGACGTACCCCTGCTCGTCCACCCACACGGACGCGAACGCGCCGCGCTCCTCCGCGTCCATGATGGACAGCACGTTGGGCAGGTAGTTGACGTTCTTCATGGTGGCGAACAGCGGCGGCTTCATGGGCACCGACGTGGTCACGGCGCGCACGCCGTGGCGGCACTGCGCGTAGTCGGACGGGATGACGACGGCGTAGAAGGCCGGGCCGGGGCAGCCGCTGGAGGAGAGCAGGAAGTCGCCGGGGCCGGAGCTGAGCCAATACCGGATGGAGCCCTTCCGGCAGCCGGACGCCGCCGTCATCTGCACGAGGATGCTGCGCAGCGTGTCGCGCGGGAACGGGGTACCCACCTTGGCCTGCGCCGCGGAGCGCAGGAAGCGGTCGAGGTGCGTGTCGAGCTCGTAAAGGTGGCCGTCGAGGAGCATGGCCGTGTCGAAGACGCCGTGGCCGCGGTGGACCATGTGGTCGTCGATGGGGAGGGCCATCATGGCCGGGTCCAGGATGATCCCGCCCAAGAAGCTCGAGTACATGGCCGGGTACGGCGCCGCCGTGGACTTCCATTTCTCTTGCAGCTTCTGCAGGGCCTGTACGCGCGCCGAGATGGACAGCCATTGATCATTTGATCGTGCAAGCATATGTTAATCAACGCAAACAAAGTAAAAGAGTCATAGGCTCATAGCTGAGATCGACTTAATTGGTCCAACATAGTAGTCGTATTTTGGCTGTTTTGCATTTAGATAAATTTGTGCAAAGAAACCACAAAATAAAATATAAATAGTGTGTGTCTACTCATCATGCACAGTGAAAGGAGAAACAGATCAGGGAGTGGCATCAATAATGCGAGCTCCCGACAAAGTATACCGACGTCAAAAGTTGGTGGCAGTTCGTGCAATTTTAGTTGCGTGTCAGACATGTACTACACAGTACGTCAAAGGCCGATGCAGATCAAGAGCTTTTCTCTAGCTAGATTTGCTTGGCTCTATCACAAATTGAGGAGGGGGAGAAGGAACTCACATCTGCACCCGATTCGTAGACGGGGACTTCACCCTCACCTGACAGCAAAAACAAATCGAAGATCAGGTAAGCCAGTAGGGAGAATCCATGAGCCAGCCCAACAACCAGCTCACCGCAGCAAACCTCAGGATCGATCGGCTCAACGCACCTTGAACGTTGGAGCTCATGGTGATCTGATCTGATCTGATCCGATCCGATCCGTGAGAGAAGAACACGGCAAAGTAGAAGAGAGTGGCAGAAGAGTAGCTCGAGTGTAGTAGCAGTGCGAGTGGAGCACCTGCTCGCACTGAGGTTTTATAATCGGCCGGCCGGCCGGCCTGCTCGCTGCGCGCGGACGTGGCGTCGAATGGTCTAACAGAAAAGATAGGTAGAGGACAAAGGGGCGGGCAACGTGGGAGTGAGAGGGAGCGCGACAACTTCAGCCGGCCCGGCGGCCCCCCACCGCGGGCCGCCTGCCCTTGTTGTATCCCCTCGCGTTTTCTGCGTTTGTTCCGGGGCGGACAGCGCCGTGGCGACCGACTGCCCGGCCCTGCGGAGCCGATCGGTCAGATCTTCTCTTTCTCGTACGCGGTGGTAACGGCGATGGCCGGAGGTGCGACGCGTTCGCCGTCGCTCGCTGCCGGAAGAGAGCATAAACGACGGCCCACTCGCCATCGGACAGGGATCGGTGGATGTGTATCGCGGCGTTTCAACCACGAGGACGGCACGGGTGGCGGCGTTTACCGTGGAGTATGGATGGATGGATGGGAGCAACTGTACTGGCAGGCGGCGTAGCGAATTAGCGATACGGATGCGGATACGGGTGTATGATAGGCTTGGAAACCACCTCCTCAGACTAGCCACAATGGGTAGTAACATGGACTAGTAACATGCTCATGTTATTAGTCTACGTTACTATCTCTATAGTGGGGAGTAACATATGTGTGATAACATGGAACCCTTTATTTATTAGGCTATAGACACATTTTGCCTTCATATGTGTGATGGTACTCATACTAGTAGTAACGGAACGCCTCCTCTACCGTGCAGCGGGCACGGCAGGGATGCTACAGTATCCCGGGACAGTGTAAATACAGAAGGCACGGCAGGATGAACTGTAGCCGGAATTACTGTTTGCATACTGTAGCGGAATATACTGTTTCGGTTTCTGTAGCATTTGCACTGTTTGCACACTGTAGCAAATAGATCTGAGCCATTTATACTGCATCTAACAGCTGATAGATGCCCAAAGGCAGGGTACTGTAGCGTCCCTGCCGTGCTCACTGCACGGTAGAGGAGCCGGTTCCAGTAGTAACTAGCTATATTACTACTTTCATCTCTTTCTTCATTTATTGCATGCCACATCACCTATTTAACCTAGATATTTGTGATGTTACTACCTATGTTACTCCCATTGTGGGTAGTCTCAGGGTTTTCCGCACTCTGCAGGTATGATAGGATTGATGGTGAGCGGTGACTCGCCCGCATAGAGTGGCGACTGAGAGCATCTTCAGCCGCGCTCCTAACAAGGCTCCCCGGACGATTTTTCGGCCGCCTGTAACCACCAGACCTCAAACAGTTCGATCTTTGTACTTCAGTGTCATCCCTGGATCAGTAATGCTGACACGCAAATTATTTGAAGGATTTATAACAGAGTAGCAAGCACACATTTATTACATCGAATGTCTTCAAAAAGAACTTACTACAAATAATATGACTTAAGGCCATCTAATAATGATAACAGTGGAAGACTTGGAAGATAAGTGAGTCCATCAACTCCAACGGCATCAATGAGTATAGAACCATGACCTAAGGCACCTTACTCGTCGTCTGAAAAATTTGCAACATGAACGTTGCAGCCTGGAAACGGGTCAGCACATGAAATATGCTGACAATGTAACACATAGAGAGTAATGAACAGAACTGGGCTATACTACATGCATATATGACTGGTGGAAAACTCTATGGTTATAGTTTTGCGTAAAGCAAATTTTTCCCTACTGCAAAGGAATCAATTTTATTTAACTAACATGATGGTTGTTAAACATTGAGAGTGTAGACACCCTCTCAATCCCAATTAAGCATCATCATTAAAACCCAACAAAATTAATTAAAGTCACATAATGAGATTCACATGATAATCCAAGTACTACATACTCAAAACGTCCATAACCGGGGACACGGCTAATCATGATTAGTTTATACACTCTGCAGAGGTTTGCGCACTTTTCCCCACAAGACTCGATCTCCTTCGTTGGGATTCTCGCACTACACGATGTTTGAGAAACGGATGACCGAGACATAGTCTTTCAGAAGCGCTAGCACCTTACGATCGGGTAGACCGTTACACCTACTTTCCCCTACATCTGCTAGTCTACCACTGTAATAATTCGCACAACTTAATCAACTATGCTAGAGCCCATAGTAGCCTGTGGCTGCACACGAAAGTTTCCAGTATGAATAATCTCATGATCCCTTTGAGTCTGGGTGGCGGTCCATAAAGAAAAACAGGCAATCGCTGGAATACCCAGATGCCTCAATCCACCCAGATGTGTGTTAAAGTTGGCACCTTAAGTAAACCATTAAATAATAATCTCACATCTGTCATGGATACACTCACCCAATTCACGTCTAGTAGTATAGCATGCCATAAGCAAACGTATAGGTAACTTCCAAAGGTTTAATAATAAGACAGGTAATAGGTACTACTCATCTACTTTCCAACCCACAATTTATTCAGATCATAACCATACAATTGTTTGAGGATTGATCTAATGCAATAAAACTGGGTAGTAAAGGGGTATAATCAAAGTGTTACTTGCCTTGCTGATGATCCGTGAAATCTAGATATTCAAAGTAGCAAGCGGCGCACTCCGGGTACTCTATCGCAAACAAACAAGTATACAAATAAGCACTCATCTAATGCACAGGTAAACTCAAATAAGAGATCTAACCAGAAAGTTCAACTTAAGAACTCCGGTTAGCAAAAAGAAAAAAATCGAACGAAACAACGAAAGTCAAATGGCGAAAGAAACAAGCTTGGTTTACTAATGTGGACTTAAGTCAAATTTTACAGAAGCAAAAACTTGTTTGAGTTGCTTAAATGGAAAGAGGGTTTCGAAACGAAACTCTAGGCGCTTGAATCGACTGATTCCGATAAACGAGTGAAGAGTTATACTAAAACGAAATTCGGATCAGAAATCGCGATCAGAAAAAATCGCGGAAAATCCGAGAAAAAGAAAAACTGACGTTCTTTAACTGAAACTAAATGGTGAACTCGTCCGTTAAAACGAACGAACGAGCGAACGCTCGCTAAATAAGTGAACCGAAAAAAAGCGATCTAAAATAAAAAACCTAGGGTTTTCAAAAAAACGTATCGGTTTTCTTCAGAAAACCGGCGGCGGACGGAGGCTACCTCGTCGGAAACCGGCGGAACTCGGGGCTCCGGCGGGGTGGGGTGGCTTCGGCGGCGGGTGGCGCGGGCGTCGCCGGCGGCGAGCGCGGCACGCAGCGGCGGCGACAGCACACGGCGACGGGCGGTACGACTGCGGCGGGAGGCGGGGCGGGTCGGGGGTGGCGGGGTGAGGCGGCGGCGGCGGGCGGTATTTAAGAGGGGGGGCGTCGGCTGCTTGGGGAAGGGGGCATCGGGTCGGGGTCAGCCTCGGGAGGGTGCCCCGGCCAGACTCGGCGGCGGCGGCGAGTCGGACTCCCGCGGGGAAGGCGGCGGCGGCGTGGGCCTGGCCTGGCTCGGCTGGGCCTTTGGCCCAGCCGGGCGCGCGGTACTTTAATAAAAAACGAATTCCGCCGAAACTAAGAAAAATTCTAAAAAATAAAATAAAATTCTAAAAATGCCAAAATAAATTTTCACCGCCTAAGTAAAATATTTAGAATGAGATGAACATTTTTTGGCCCTAAAATGCAGTTTTGAAAAACGTGCAATTTTTCCTAAATTCAAAAAGAACTAGCCAAAACTCCAAAATAAAAACTTATTTGATTTTTTTTATTAAATCCTCAATATTTCTTCATTTTGGGAAAGTCATTTTATTCCCTCTCTCATATTTTTATAATAGAAATAATTGAAGATAAAATAAATAAAATCAAATGATCCTATTTTCAAAATTTGAGAAAACTCAAATCTGAAAATAACGAAATCCCCAACTCTCTCCGTGGGTCCTTGAGTGGCGTAGAATTTCTGGATCAGGCAAAAGCAATAAAATATGATATGCAGATGATCTAATGTATAACATTCCAAATTGAAAATTTGGGATGTTACAAACCTACCCCCCTTAAGATGAATCTCGCCCTCGAGATTCAGGTTGGCTAGAAAATAGGTGAGGGTGGTCCTTCAGCAGATCTTCTCGCTCCCAGGTGGCTTCATCCTCGGTGTGGTGGCTCCACTGAACTTTGCAAAACTTGATAACCTTGCTGCGGGTGACTCGGCTGGCATACTCGAGAATCTTGACTGGTTTCTCCTCATAGGTTAAATCACTATCCAACTGAATCGCTTCCAGCGGCACTGTATCTCTCAGCGGTATATCCGCCATCTCTGCATGGCACTTATTGAACTGGGAAACGTGGAACACATCGTGAACTCCTGACAATCCCTCGAGCAATTCCAATTTATAAGCAACTTCTCCCATGCGTTCCAAAACTTTGTATGGTCCCACAAAACGTGGCGCTAACTTTCCCTTAACTCCAAAGCGCTTAACTCCTCGAAATGGAGATACACGAAGATAAACTCTATCTCCGGCTTTGTAAATTGTCTCCTTGCATTTAGAATATGCATAGCTCTTCTGCCTGGACTGGGCTACCTTGAGCCTATCTCGGATCAACTTCACCTTCTGTTCAGACTCCTTAATCAAATCTGGTCCAAACAACTGGCGGTCTCCAACTTCATCCCACGACAATGGTGTTCTGCACCTTCTTCCGTACAAAGCTTCAAAAGGGGCCATCTTTAAACTGGATTGATAACTGTTGTTGTAAGAGAACTCCGCATATGGCAAGTTGTCATCCCAACTAGATCCATAATCTAGCGCACAAGATCTCAGCATATCCTCTAAAATCTGATTGACTCTCTCGGTCTGTCCATCTGTCTGCGGATGAAAAGTTGTAATGAACTCTAATCTGGTACCCAAGGTTTCGTGCAACTGATTCCAGAACTTTGAGGTAAACTGGGTTCCTCTATCTGATACAATGCTCCTCGGAACTCCATGCAGACATATGATCATGGTCATGTATATCTTTGACAACTTAGCACTGGTGTAAGTGGTCTTCACTGGGATGAAATGAGCTACCTTCGTCAAGCGATCGACTACAACCCATATCAAGTCATAGCCTGAACGGGTCATGTGTAATCCCGTGATAAAATCCATGCCTAGCTTATCCCACTTCTGATGCTCTGCAATCCTGCTGGCTTCTGATGCTCTACCTTCACTCTCTGACATGCATCACAAACTGCTACATACTCCGCAATATCCTTCTTCATTCTGGTCCACCAGAAAGTGTCTTTCAAATCCAAATACATCTTTGTATTTCCTGGGTGAATCGAGTATGGCGAATCATGGGCCTCTTGCAAAATCAACTTCCTAATCTCCGGATCATTAGGCACATAAACGCGGTCCTCAAACCATAAGGTATCGTGTTCATCCTCATGAAATCCTTTAACTTTTCCCTTGCTCACCTTCTCCTTTATAGTGGCAATCTCCTTGTCAGTCTTCTGAGCTTCTCTGATCTTATCCATCAAAGTAGATTGAATCTCCAATGCTGCTACATAGCCTCTCGTAACTATCTCCAAACATAGCTCATGAAGATCCTCGGCTAACTCCTTTGGTAACTCTCCGGTCATTAGTGTGTTGACATGGCTCTTGCGACTCAATGCGTCAGCTACTATGTTAGCCTCTCCGGGATGATAATGCAACCTCATATCATAATCCTTGATGAGCTCCAACCATCTCCTTTGCCTGAGATTCAACTCCTTCTGCGTGAAGATGTACTTCAAACTCTTGTGATCCGTGTACACCTCACAATGGTTTCCGATGAGAAAATGTCTCCACGTCTTCAATGCGTGCACTACGGCTACTAACTCCAAGTCGTGTGTAGCATAATTCAACTCATGGGGCTTAAGCTGTCATGAGGCATATGAAACAACTCTTCCCTCCTGCATAAGCACTGCTCCAAGTCCTCGACGTGAAGCATCGCAATATACCTCATAATCCTTGCGCTGATATGGCAGAATCAACACTGGCGATGTAACCAAACGTTTCTTCAACTCCTGGAAACTGGCCTCACATTCTTCAGTCCATTTGAACTTGGTATCCTTCTTCAAAAACTCCGTCATAGGTTTTGCAATCTTCGAGAAATTTTCAATGAATCTCTGGTAGTATCCTGCGAGTCCAAGAAAACTCCGGATCTCTCCAACTGTTGTTGGGGCTTCCCAATTTGTCACAGTGTCAACCTTGGTGGGATCTACTGCTATTCCTTCTCCGGATATAACCTGTCAGAGGAATCCAACTTCCTTCAACCAAAACTCACATTTGCTGAACTTGGCGTACAACTGATGTTCTTTGAGCTTCTCCAGTACCAAACGCAAATGCTCCTTGTGTTCTTCTTCATTCTTCAAGTAGACCAAAATATCGTCAATGAACACCACGGCGAACTTATCCAGAAACTCCATAAACACCTTGTTCATCATGTTCATGAAATAAGCAGGTGCGTTAGTCAGACCAAATGACATAACGGTGTACTCATATAGCCCGTACCTGGTGGTAAAAGCCGTCTTAGGTATATCCTGCTCTCTAATCTTCAACTGATGGTATCCTGATCGCAAATCGATCTTGGAAAATACCTTAGCTCCTCGCAATTGGTCAAACAGATCATTGATCATCGGCAGTGGTTACTTGTTCTTAATGGTTACTTCATTCAATCCTCGATAATCAACAACCATCCTCAATGATCCATCCTTCTTCTCCACTAGAAGTACTGGTGATCCCCAAGGTGAAGAACTTGGGCGAATATAGCCTTTATCCAATAAATCCTTAATCTGCTTCTTAATTTCCTCCAAATCTCGTGCGGGCATCCGGTACGGTCTCTTAGCTATCGGCCCTGTGCCTGGCAAAAGCTCAATCAAAAACTCAATATCTTTATCCGGTGGCATGCCCGGCAACTCGTCTGGAAATACATCAGGGAAATCCTTCACCACTGGTACTTCCTCTTGCACAACTCCTGATAAGGTATTTACTTGTGTCCTCTTCGGCTCATGTCTTGATACATACTTGATCCTTCTCCCTTCCGGGGTGGTAAGCAAAATCGACTTACTGGCGCAATCAATGTTTCCTCCATACATCGATAGCCAATCCATACCCAGAATTACATCCAGACCTTGTGATTCCAAAATGATTAAATCCAAGGGGAACACATGCCTACCTATACTAAATGGCACTTGAAAACATCCTCGACTGGGCATATACTCCGCTCCTGGTGAGCTTACTAACATAGGTTTCTAAGAACCTTGGTGGGCAGTTTATACTTATCCACAAATCCCCTTGAGATGTATGAATGCGATGCACCAGTATCAAAAAGAACGATTGCAGTAAATGACTTAACCAAAAACTTACCTATTACTGCATCTAGCTGGGCTTCAACCTCCTCCACGTTAACGTGGTTCACCTGTCCCCTATTGAAAGGGTTCGGCTTCTTCCCAGAGCTTCCATTGCCATTTCCATTCTGGGCTTCAAGACATTCATTGGCATAATGTCCAGTCTTCTGACACTTATAACAAGTGACTTGGCTCAGGTCTCTCTTGGCTGGGGTTGATGGGTTGGTATGGTTCTGACCATTGCTTCCCCCATTCCCATTACCGTTCTTGGGGCCGTTATGATTATGCGAATTCCCTCCTCCATGGGTATGCTGAAAATGTCCTCCCGATTTCGGGGTAAAACATGGCTTCTGCTGAGCTCCTGAATTGTGCTTCCCTTGTCCATACTTCCTCTTGTGGTTCTCAATCTGCTGCTGCTTCCCTTCAATCATAAGAACACAATCTACCAACTCCTGGTAGTTGTTGAAAGTTGCTACCATCAACTGCATTCTTAGCTCATCATTCAGTCCTTCTAGAAACTTCTCCTGCTTAGCTGCATCTGTAGCAACTTCATCCGGGGCATAACGTGCTAACTTACTGAAGTCATCCACATATTGGCCAACTGTCCGTCCTCCTTGGCGCAAGTTGCGAAACTCACGCTTCTTCATGGCCATAGCTCCTGTTGAAATATGGGCAGTACGGAAAGCCTGCTGAAATTGGTCCCATGTCACCGTGGCTATAGGGTAGGTGACAGTGTAATTCTCCCACCATGATGCTGCTGGTCCATCCAACTAATGTGCGGCAAAACGCACCTTCTCAGCGTCAGTACATCCTATAGTGGTTAACCCCCTTCCAATCTTGCGGAGCCAATCATCTGCTACTATAGGCTCGGTGCTACTGGAGAACACTGGCGGATTCAGTCTAAGGAAACGGGTTAAGTGATCAACAGGTGGTGGTGGTGGGTTGTTGTTGTTCCCTTGATTCTGATTCTGGACTAGCAATTGCATCAGGGTATTCTGCTGCTGGATCAACTGAGTGAGCTCCGGTGGGAAAGCAAATCCATTGTCAAGTCTCGGAGGCTGATGGGTTTAGAGGGGAGATATTAGAATAGAATGAGATCTAATGAGAAAGCACTACCAATATGCACATGAGACAAACACAAACAAAATCACTTCATCAATCAAGTCATACAATCGGTCTAACTATCGCAGAAGTGCATCGGACTACTCTATTTACATGGTGGAATACTACTACTGATATGGTGGTCTACTAAAAATATTCCTCGGTTGCAGACTCCATGATATCTGCTCCAGCTTCGTCTTCAAAGTCATCATCGCTCAGGTTAGAGTCGGTGTCGTCGATGATGATGTAGTCTTCTGGGCGAATCTCCTTGGGTTCTTCGTCTTCTTCTACTGGTGTGGGGTCTCCCATGAATATTCCGATCTTCTTAGTCAGGTCGTTATTCTTCTCCACTAATACTTCGATTTCCTCCTCATAATCTTCATGTGTAGCCTTGAGTTCTTCCTCCAGTTCTGTGATTCTTGTCATCACCTTCTTCAGATCTATCCTGCCTGCGCACATCTGGTTCTCCTAGCGTCGAATGTGCTGGTTTAACTCCTGGATAAAAGCTGCGATTGATCTATCCTTCCTAGTGTTGATCATCTCCCATTGCTCATCTCGGTGCCCACAGATCTGGTAGATAGTGTCTTTAAGCTCATTGTGGTAAACTTCTCTAATATGTCCCATGGTGATGTGGGCTGCCATGCTCTTTCCTAGACTCCAGGTTGGTGCATCAAAGGAAAACTCTATAGGCTCAGTGACTGGCGCAAATGTCCTTCCTGGAACTTGAACTTGGATCATCCAGCGCTCCTCCTCGGGTAAAGTGGCGTTGTAGGTCCCGGTGAAGCTTGGTACTCCGATGTTCAGGTACTTAGTGACTTCCTTCAGGTGGCGTACAAAGGGTGTATCTTCATCCGGTTGCGAGAACTTGTTCCTTGCATCCGCCACCCTAAAAGAGTAGAAAAGATGAGGAGTTAGAAATGAGAAGAGAGTAGTGATCTAGGGCTTTATCTTAGTGGTTGTGTCCTACAATCAGCATGTGCTCTGATACCATCTTGTAGCGACCAGACCTCAAACAGTCTGATCTCTGTGCTTCAGTATCATCCCTGGATCAGTAATGCTGACACGCACATTACTTGAAGGATTTATAACAGAGTAGCAACCACACACTTATTACATCGAATGTCTCCAAAGAGAACATATTACAAATAATATGGCTTAAGGCCATCTAATAATGATAACAGCGGAAGGCTTGGAAGATAAGTGAGTCCATCAACTCCAACGGCATCACTGAGTATAGAACCACGACCTAAGGCACCTTAATCATCGTCTGAAAAATCTACAACATGAACATTGCAGCCCGAAAACGGGTCAACACATGGAATATGCTGGCAATGTAACACATAGAGAGTAATGAACAAAACTGGGCTATACTGCATGCATATAGGGCTGGTGGAAAGCTCTATGGTTACAGTTTTGCGTAAAGCCAACTTTTCCCTACTGCAAAGGAATAAATTTTATTTAACTAACATGGTGGTTGTTAAACATTGAGAGTGTAGACACCCTCTCAATCCCAATTAAGCATCATCATTAAAACCCAACAAAATTAATTAAAGTCACATGATGAGATTCACATGATAATCCAAGTACTAGATACTCAAAACGTCCATAACCGGGGACACGGCTAATCATGATTAGTTTATACACTCTACAGATGTTTGCACACTTTTCCCCACAAGACTCGATCTCCTCCATTGGGATTCTCGCACTACACGGTGTTTGAGAAATGGATGACAGAGACATAGTCTTTCAGAAGCGCTAGCACCTTACGATCGGGTAGACCGTTACACCTACTTTCCCCTACATCTGCTAGTCTACCACTGTAAGAGTTCACATGACTTAATCAGCTATGCTAGAGCCCATAGTAGCTTGTGGCTGCACACGGAAGTTTCCAGTATGAATAATCTCATGACCCCTTTGAGCCTGGGTGGCGGTCCATAAAGAAAAACAGGTAATCGCTGGAATACCCAGGTGCCTCAATCCACCCAGATGTGTGTTAAAGTTGCCACCTTAAGTAAACCATTAAATAACAATCTCACATCTGTCATGGATACACTCACCCAATCCACATCTACTAGCATAGCATGGCATAAGCAAACGTAGAAGTAACTCCCAAAGGTTTGATAATAAAACAGGCAATAGGTACTACCTCATCTACTTCCCAACCCACAATTTATTCAGATCCTAACCATGCAATTGTTTGATGATTGATCTAATGCAATAAAACTGGGTAGTAAAGAGGTATGATCAAAGTGTTACTTGCCTTGCTGATGATCCCTGAAACCTAGAGATTCGAAGTAGCAAGCGGTGCACTCCGGGTACTCTATCGCAAACAAACAAGCATACAAATAAGCACTCATCTAATGCACAGGTAAAACTCAAATAAGAGATCTAACCAGAAAGTTCAACTTACGAACTCCGGTTAGCAAAAAGAAACAAATCGAACGAAACAATGAAACTCAAACGGCGAAAGAAACAAGCTTCGAATACTAATCTGGAATTAAGTCAAATTTTACAGAAGCATAAACTTGTTTGAGTTGGTTAAACGGAAAGAGGGTTTCGAAATGAAACTCTAGGCGCTTGAATCGCCTCATTCCGATAAACGAGCGAAAAGTTATACTAAAACGAAATTTGGATCAGAAACCGCGATAAAAAATAATCGCGGAAAATCCGAGAAAATGAAAAACTGACGAACAGCTTAACGAACGAATGTTCGTTAACTGAAACTAAACGGTGAACTCGTCCGTTAGAACGAACGAACGAGCGAACGCTCGCTAAATAAGTGAACCGAAAAAAAATAAAATAAACTGATCTAAAATATAAAAAAACCTAGGGTTTTAAAAAAATTGAATCGGTTTTCTTCAGAAAACCGGCGGCGAACGGTGGCTACCTCGTCGGAAACCGGCGGAACTCAGGGCTCCGACGGGGTGGGGGCGTCGGCGGCGGGCGGCGCGGGCGTCGGTGGGGGCGAGCGCGGCACACGGCGGTGGGCGGCGCAGCTGCTGCGGGAGGCGGGGCAGGTCGGGGTGGTGGGTGAGGCGATGGCGGGTGGTATTTAAGAGGGGGGGGGAGGCAGCGGCTTGGGGAAGGGGGCGCCGGGTCAGGGTCGGCCTCGGGAGGCGTGCCCCGGCCGAACTCGGCGGCGGCGAGTCGGACTCCCGCGGGGAAGGCGGCGACGGCGCGGGCCTGGCCTGGCTCGGCTGGGCCTTTGGCCTAGTCAGGCGCGCGGTACTCTTTTTTAAACAAATTCCGCCGAAACTAAGAAAATTTCTAGAAAATAAAATAAAATTCTAAAAGTGCCAAAATAAATTTTCACCGTCTAAATAAAATATTTAGACCGAGATGAACATTTTTTGTCCCTAAAATGTAGTTTTGAAAAACGTGTAGTTTTTCCTAAATTCAAAAAGAACTAGCCAAAACTCTGAAATAAAAACTTATTCGATTTTTTTATTAAATCCTCAATATTTCTTCATTTTGGGAAAGTCATTTTATTTCCTCTCTCATATTTTTATAATATAAATAATTGAAGATAAAATAAATAAAATCAAATGATCCTATTTTCAAAATTTGAGAAAACTCATATATGAAAATAACGAAATCCCCAACTCTCTCCGTGGGTCCTTGAGTGGCGTAGAATTTCTGGATCAGGCCAAAAGCAATAAAGTATGATATGCAGATGATCTAATGTATAAAAAAATCGGCGGCGTCAAAAAATCGGCCCAATCGCGCCCCCAAGGGCCCAATTTTCGCCGGCTCGGGCCGAAATTGGCGCCGGCGGACCCAATCCGAACCCGGCGCGCTGGGGGCGCTCGGGGGCACCGGGCGAATCGTTTTTGGCGCGAAAGAGCCGCGAGCCCTCCTTGCCAGCGACTTGTCTTGCTTCTCGCCGCTTCGTCGTCCTCATCGACTCGTTTCCCGCGGCAAATCAATGCCAAAGCTGCCGCGCACTGCCGCGCCGGTCAGCCTCCGCCATTGATACCTCTCTGGCGGCGCAGTGAAGGCGTAACGATGCGCGTCCCCGCGCATGCCACGCATAGATGAGGCGGCCATGCGTGCTCGCGCCGCCTCCACGTATATAAGTCGACCCCAGCGCGCCGGTGGCATGCATAGAGTCTCCACCACCGACGCACCCTCTCTCCCCTTCGTCCCTCTCCCTTCACCATCCCAGTTCAAAGAAATGGCTGAACGATTCCCAGGCGACGGCACGGCGGCGAACGGCTTCGGCCGCCGCCACCTTCACGAGGACGAAACTCGGCTCCTCTTCGAGGCCGAGTACCCGGTCCCGCCGGACATGCGGGTGCCCGGGGCATGGAGAATCAGCGCCGGCGGGGTCCCGGTGCCACCACCGCCCATCGGGGCGGCGCGTCGTGCGGAGATCGCGTGTATCCACGCCTCTCTACCGCGGGCGGCGAGGGAGGGGCAGCGCTATGTCCCCGACAGCCCTCTCTGGGAGCCGTACTTCTGCCGCCGTCACGCCGAGCAGCTCAAGGCCACCAACGGCGTCGTGCCCTCCGGCAGGCTCAACTCCGAGGGGCGGCGCAGATGGTGGGGCGTGCCCGGCCGCATGCTGGATGCCGTCCTCGAGTACATCAAGGGCGGCAACACGCCGAGGCTGGAGTACCCCTCCCCCCGTCCTTCTCTCGCCGCCGTGGGAGCTCATGGACGTCGAGGCGCATGGACCCCAGGGCGTCCTCCTCCTCGTCCGATCGGTCGACCTGCTCTCCCTGCCTCCGCCCCGTCAAGCCGGAGCCCTAGGACACGCCTGTCAGCCGGCGCACCCGCAGCTCCGGTATCTGCATCGCCGACTCCACCCCCGCTTCCGGGCGCCTCATCGTCGTCGTGCCCAAACCGGAGCCCAGTATCCCCCCGGAGTACGAGGAGATAGCCCGGCGCGGCTTCTTCGACGCGGATGCCCTGCGGTGGGCGCGCGACGACTACCTCCGGACTGAGATGACCCGGCAGACCCGGGCCCTGGAGGAGATCGCCGCCCGCAAGCATGGGCGCGAGGACGAGAACGACGTCATGATCCTCGACAGCGACGATTAAGAGGACGCCACCGGACCGTCCAACCCGCCGCGCCAACCGGGGGAGGGTTGCAGCAGGGACGGCGGCCACGACGGAGGCGGCAGCGATGACGATGACGATGGCGGCGACTACACGCGGTTCTACAACCTCCTCTGCATGTAGAACTGCAAGGGCGGTGGCCAGCGAGGAGCGGCGAGGCGAGCAAGATGGCAGGCGGGCCTAGTAGTGTTTTTTTTCTTTTTATAAAATACTTTAAATATGTATGAGTGGACGTGTTTGGTTGAATTTGGTTTGAAGTCGCCGAAATATGCATGAACTCGCCGTGTTTGTGCCGTTCAAAAAATCCCGTGGGAGCCGCGACTGGGTGGCATCATGCCCCAATGCGCGTTTTGCGCCGGTGCGCCCCCAGGGGGCGGTTTTTAGCGCCTCCTGGGGGCCAACGGCTGGAGATGCTCTGACCCGCATACAGTCTCATCCTGATGGTACTTTTGCATCAATCTACCTCTCCATTTCATCTACGGTTCAATATTTTCTCGCTCGATCGACTTTTCTTTTTCAAGTTAGGTGGAAAGGTTCTAATAGCATCTACAGCCGGACTTGGCAAATCCGGCCTATAATGCGTTCACAGACTATGCCTGCCGGCCCCTCATATGGGCTGCTGCACATCCACATACCTCAAATGCGGAGTCTCAAATCCATGCAATCCATGCACGTCGATCGTACAATACAAATTGTCCGAATTCAATATTTGAAACAAAGTAAAGCAAATCATAGATCAACAATCCGGACATGCCAAAATGAAATCAATGTCCGAGCATGACAGATGTCTTGCTTGCTGGTCGGATAACTCGTCGGACGCCATCCATGTCGCTTGCTCCAAGGCCATCCTTGCGTTCTGCTCCGCTTGCAAAAGGGTTGCATGCCTCTTGTCTTCGCAGTCTCCCCCTTCTTCTTTTTGCTCAGCTTGGGATCAGATGTTGTCCCAACTTGAAATGCGGCGCCCCCCAATTCGTACTCCATTTGGGTCGGACCTTGATTGTTATTGATCAATGATCATGTCCAACATGAACACCTCCTAAATGATCATGGTTTGCAAGCATTTATCATGTACAAAATGACTAGTGGCCTATGCAAACCATTGAGCATGCCATATGCAAAATTGATCGGACATGAGCAATAAAAACGTACCGACCCTTGTTGTGTCATTCCGTCGAAATGGAAGTGGGCAGCCCGGGCAGTGCCGCTGCCAGTGCTCATCTGTGCCAGAACGAGCGGTGGTGAGTGGCATACGTTCACCACCGACATATGCGTGGGTGGAAAGGTCTCTGGAATGCCCCAACCGGCTGTCGGATCCTCATGTGTCCCAGCATGGTCCGACGGCGCAATCCACATCGACGGACGGATGGATGGGGTGCGGGGTTCCGGGTGCAGCGGGGGACAAATGCTCGTTCATGTCTGCATCTCCCTGCTGTCGGTGTCAAAACTAGCGGATCTTGGGTAGGGGGTCCCGAACTGTGCGTCTGAGGTTGATGGTAACAGGAGACAGGGAACACAATGTTTACCCAGGTTCGGGCCCTCTCGATGGAGGTAAAACCCTACATCCTGCTAGATTAATATTGATGAGTATGGGGGTTACAAGAGTTGATCTATCACGAGATCGTAATGGCTAAAACCCTAGAAGTCTAGCCTATCTGATTATGATTGTCTCTATGGACTAAGCCCTCCGGTTTATATAGATACCAGAGGGAACTAGGGTTATACAAAGTCGGTTACGGAGAAAGGAATCTTCATATCCGAACGCCAAGCTTGCCATCCACGCCAAGAAGAGTCCCATCCGGACACGGGTGAGAGTCTTCGGTCTTGTTTCTTCGTAGCCCATCAGTCCGGCCCATGTCCAACATGCCGGACGCCCGAGGACCCCTTAGTCCAAGACTCCCTCAGTAGCCCCTGAACCAGGCTTCAATGACGAGGTGTTTGGCGCGCAGATTGTCTTCGGCATTGCAAGGCGGGTTCCTCCTCCGAATACTCCAACGCAGTCTTCGAATATGACTAACATGTTCGGATCTGCAAAATAAGTACCACACACCACCGTAGAGAGTATAATATTTCACGAGTCCAATCTGCTGATAATTTTTGATAATGTGACACCAAGTCATCACCCGTTCATTATTTCGAACCGTTTTTCGGCCTGCCGCTTCGAGATGCGGTCTCATTGGCATGTCTTGTCAAAGCAGAGATCGTGTCCCCTTATTACGGGATTCTCATCAATACAGGCGTGGGTAATCCAACCGTGCCATTTGCACAACCCTTGGGAACAAGCGAGTTTTAAGGTGAGTGGGGAGGCGCTTGATATTCACTGCCTTTATAAGGAGATAAGGATTCCCTTCTTTCACCCACACCTTCTCTCTCTCTCTGCCCTCCCATTCTCGAGCTCCAGCGCCCAAGTCCTCATATTTTCCGCCTCAAGAAAGCACTCGACCATGTCCAGATCTGGAGCGCAAGGCAAGTGGATGGCCTCCTCCGTCAAGGAGAAGGACATCACCGATCTTTGGGAGGCCTGGTACCTGGCGAAAGAAATCGCCCACCGGCTTCCGGCCAAGGGGCAAATAGTCCCCACCCCGAAGCCCAATGAGAGGGTGGTGTTCATCCCCCATTTCGTCTGCGGGTTAGAGTTTCCTCTCCACCCTTTCGTCCGCGGACTCATGTTCTATTATGGGCTAGATTTCCATGATCTAGCCCCGAACTCCTTCCTCAACATCTCGGCATTCATTGTCGTGTGTGAGGCCTTCCTCCGCATTCCACCCCACTTCGAACTGTGGCTTAAGATCTTCAACGTGAAGCCGAAGGTGGTGGACGACCAACAGGCAGAGTGTGGAGGCGCCATGGTGAGCAAGATGCCCAACGTCTCGTGGCCCAAAGGTACCTTCGTGGAGACCGTCAAGGGGTGACAGAAGCTGTGGTTCTACGTCCCAGAGCCCCGTGACCCTTCCTGGGCCGCGGCTCCCGAATTCAAATCCGGGGCCCCAACACGGCTTACCTCCTGGCAAGAGAAGAGCCTGGATTGGTCTTCATCGGACGAGCTGACAGCGCTTCAGACGCGCATCAGGAGCATGATGGACAAGAACGTCCAGCTTGTTGATGTGATTTAGGTGATGATAATTCGTTGGAACCTTCCATGCCAGAGCCGGGCTTGCCACCTATGGGAATTTGATCCGGCCAAACATAAGACCCTGCAATGGTTCTTCGATACTACACACGAAGACATCTGGAAGGTGCTCTTCAAGGCCAACAAGACGTGGCCGAAGACAACTGAAGACCATGGGCACGACCTAGCTCATCCCGCCAGTTCGGTAAGTTCTCCATGTTTTAACGCATATCCCTTAATTGCCTACTCAAGGAGGATGTCCCAACTTCCCTATCTGTTTTTTCAGGGTTGGACGAAGAAGGCAGAGCGGATTCAGTGTCCGGCTCCGCTACCCGAGGACCCAGCCATCCCGCGCTTGACGAAGATGCTAGTTCTAGCGCCCTACCAGGCGCCGAAGAAGAAGGCCAAGGGGACCAGAGGTGGCCTCCGCCCCAAGGGTACTTCGTACATGGTGTCCGAAGACGCCGAAACTCACTCCGCCACCGAAGATGACAAGGAGGAGGAAGAGGAAGAAGAAAGCAACTCCCCCCTCCCCGAGGGGGGAAAGAAGAGGGCGGCCTCCAAAAATCTGGAGACGGAGGCGTCCAAGAAGGGGAAGGCCTCCCTCGCAGATAGCTCTGCGTGGGACGTTGACAACAGCCCAGAACGGCGCCCCTGGGATAAGCCCCTGGCCGAATCGTGAGTATCTGAAGACCCCGACGCATTCATTGTCGGGGAACGTTGCAGAAAACAAAAAAAATTCCTACGTTTTCACCAAGATCCATCTATGAGTTCATCTAGCAATGAGTGATTGGATACATCTACATACCTTTGTAGATCGCGAGCAGAAGCGTTCAAAGAACGGGGATGAGGGAGTTGTACTCGTCGTGATCCAAATCACCGGAGATCCTAGCGCCGAACGGACGGCACCTCCGCGTTCAACACACGTATGGTCAGCGTGACCTCTCCTCCTTCTTGATCCAGCAAGGGAGAACGAGAGGTTGATGAAGATCCAGCAGCACGACGGTGTGGTGGTGGATGCAGCAGTCACCGCAGCAGGGCTTCGCCGAGCTTCTACGAGAGGGAGAGGTGTAGCAGGGGAGAGGGAGGCGCCAAGGCTTCAGGGTGCGGCTGCCCTCCCTCCCCCTTTATATAGGCCCCCTAGGGGGTGCGCCAGCCCTAGGAGATGGGATCTCCTAGGGGGGCGGCGGCCAAGGGGGTGGAGTGCCCCCCAAGGCAAGTGGAGGCGCCCCCTCCCCTAGGGTTCCCAACCCTAGGCGCATGGGGGGCCCAAGGGGGGGCGCACCAACCCACTATGGGCTGGTTCCCTCCCCACTTCAGCCCATGGGGCTCTCCGGGATGGGTGGCCCCACCCGGTGGACCCCCGGGACCCTTCCTGTGGTCCCGGTACAATACCGTTGACCCCCGAAACTCTCCCGATGGCTGAAACTGCACTTCCTATATATAATTCTTCACCTCTGGACCATTCCGGAACTCCTCGTGACGTCAGGGATCTCATCCGGGACTCCGAACAACTTTCGGGTTACTGCATACTCATATCTCTACAACCCTAGCGTCACCGAACCTTAAGTGTGTAGACCCTACGGGTTCGGGAGACATGTAGACATGACCGAGACGACTCTCCGGTCAATAACCAACAGCGGGATCTGGATACCCATGTTGGCTCCCACATGCTCCTCGATGATCTCATCGGATGAACCACGATGGCGAGGATTCAAGCAATCCCGTATACAATTCCCTTTGTCAATCGGTACGTTACTTGCCCGAGATTCGATCATCGGTATCCCAATACCTCGTTCAATCTCGTTACCGGCAAGTCACTTTACTTGTACCGTAATGCATGATCCCATGACCAGACACTTGGTCACTTTGAGCTCATTATGATGATGCATTACCGAGTGGGCCCAGAGATACCTCTTCGTCATATGGAGTGACAAATCCCAGTCTTGATCCACGTCAACCCAACAGATACTTTCGGAGATACCTGTAGTATACCTTTATAGTCACCCAGTTACGTTGTGACGTTTGGTACACCCAAAGCACTCCTACGGTATCCGGGAGTTACACGATCTCATGGTCTAAGGAAAAGATACTTGACATTGGAAAAACTCTAGCAAACGAACTATACGATCTTGTGCTATGTTTAGGATTGGGTCTTGTCCATCACATCATTCTCCTAATGATGTATCTCGTTATCAATGACATCCAATGTCCATAGTCAGGAAACCATGACTATCTGTTGATCAACGAGCTAGTAAACTAGAGGCTTACTAGGGACATGTTGGTGTCTATGTATTCACACATGTATTACGATTTCTGGATAACACAATTATAGCATGAATAAAAGACAATTATCATGAACAAGGAAATATAATAATAATCCTTTTATTATTGCCTCTAGGGCATATTTCCAACAGTCTCCCACTTGCACTAGATTCAATAATCTAGTTACATTGTGATGAATCGAACACCCATAGAGTTCTGGCGTTGATCATGTTTTGCCCTAGGGAGAGATTTAGTCAACGGATCTGCGACATTCAGATCCGTATGTACTTTACAAATATCTATGTCTCCATCTTGAACATTTTCATGAATGGAGTTGAAGCGACGCTTGATGTGCCTGGTCTTCTTGTGAAACCTGGGCTCCTTGGCAAGTGCAATAGCTCCAGTGTTGTCACAGAAGAGTTTGATCATCCCCGATGCATTGGGTATGACTCCTAGGTCGGTGATGAACTCCTTCACCCAAATTGCTTCATGCGCTGCCTCCGAGGCTGCCATGTACTCCGCTTCACATGTAGATCCCGCCACGACGCTCTGCTTGCAGCTGCACCAGCTTACTGCTCCACCATTCAACATATACACATATCCGGTTTGTGAATTAGAGTCATCCAGATCTGTGTCGAAGCTAGCGTCGATGTAACCCTTTACGACGAGCTCTTCGTCACCTCCATAAACGAGAAACATGTCCTTAGTCCTTTTCAGGTACTTCAGGATATTCTTGACCGCTGTCTAGTGTTCCTTGCCGGGATTACTTTGGTACCTTCCTACCAAACTTACGGCAAGGTTTACATCAGGTCTGGTACACAGCATGGCATACATAATAGACCCTATGGCTGAGGCATAGGGGATGACACTCATCTCTTCTATATCTTCTGCCGTGGTCGGACATTGAGCTGAGCTCAATTTCACACCTTGCAACACAGGCAAGAACCCCTTCTTAGACTGATCCATATTGAACTTCTTCAATATCTTATCAAGGTATGTGCTTTGTGAAAGACCTATGAGGCGTCTTGATCTATCTCTATAGATCTTGATGCCTAATATATAAGCAGCTTCTCCAAGGTCCTTCATTGAAAAACTCTTATTCAAGTAGGCCTTAATGCTGTCCAAAAGTTCTATATCATTTCCCATCAAAAGTATGTCATCTACATATAATATGAGAAATGCTACAGAGCTCCCACTCACTTTCTTGTAAACGCAGGCTTCTCCATAAGTCTACATAAACCCAAACGCTTTGATCATCTCATCAAAGCGAATGTTCCAACTCCGAGATGCTTGCACCAGCCCATAAATCGAGCGCTGGAGCTTGCACACCTTGTCAGCATTCTTAGGATCGACAAAACCTTCCGGCTGCATCATATACAATTCTTCCTTAAGGAAACCATTAAGGAATGCCGTTTTGACGTCCATTTTCCATATCTCATAATCATAGAATGCGGCAATTGCTAATATGATTCGGACGGACTTCAGCTTCGCTACGGGTGAGAAAGTCTCATCATAGTCAACCCCTTGAACTTGTCGATAACCCTTAGCGACAAGTCGAGCTTTATAGATGGTCACATTACCATCCGCGTCTGTCTTCTTCTTAAAGATCCATTTATTTTCTATGGCTCGCTGCTCAACGGGCAAGTCAGTCAAAGTCCATACTTCGTTTTCATACAGGGATCCTATCTCGGATTTCATGGCTTCCAGCCATTTGTCGGAATCCGGGCCCGCCATCGCTTCTTCATAGTTCGAAGGTTCACCGTTGTCTAACAACATGATTTCCAAGACAGGGTTGCCGTACCACTCTGGTGCGGAACGTGTCCTTTTGGACCTACGAAGTTCAGTAGAAACTTGATCTGAAGTTTCATGATCATCATCATTAACTTCCTCTCTAGTCGGTGCAGGCACCTCAGGAACATTTTCTTGAGTTGCGCCACTTTCCAGTTCAAGAGGTAATACTTCATCAAGTTCTACTTTCCTCCCACTTACTTCTTTTGAGAGAAACTCTTTCTCTAGAAAGGATCCATTCTTGGCAGCAAAGATCTTGCCTTCGGATCTGAGGTAGAAGGTATACCCAATAGTTTCTTTAGGGTATCCTATGAAGACGCATTTTTCCGACTTGGGTTCGAGCTTTTTAGGTTGAAGTTTCTTGACATAAGCATCGCATCCCCAAACTTTTAGAAACGACAGCTTAGGTTTCTTCCCAAACCATAATTCATACGGTGTCGTCTCAACGGATTTCGACGGAGCCCTATTTAAAGTGAATGCGGCAGTCTTTAAAGCATAGCCCCAAAATGATAGCGGTAAATCGGTAAGAGACATCATAGATCGCACCATATCTAATAGAGTGCGATTACGACGTTCGGACACACCATTACGCTGAGGTGTTCCAGGCGGCGTGAGTTGTGAAACTATTCCACATTTTCTTAAGTGTGTGCCAAATTCGTGACTCAAATATTCTCCCCCACGATCTGATCGCAAGAACTTGATTTTCCTGTCATGTTGATTCTCAACCTCACTCTGAAATTCCTTGAACTTTTCAAAGGTCTCAGACTTGTGTTTCATTAAATAGACATACCCATATCTACTCAAGTCATCAGTGAGGGTGAGAACATAACGATAGCCACCGCGAGCCTCAACACTCATTGGACCGCACACATCAGTATGTATGATTTCCAATAAGTTGGTTGCTCGCTCCATTGTTCCTGAGAATGGAGTCTTGGTCATTTTACCCATGAGGCATGGTTCACACGTGTCAAATGATTCATAATCAAGAGACTCTAAAAGTCCATCTGCATGGAGCTTCTTCATGCGTTTGACACCTATGTGACCAAGGCGGCAGTGCCACAAGTATGTGGGACTATCATTATCAACCCTACATCTTTTGGTATTCACACTATGAATATGTGTAGCATTACGCTCGAGATTCATTAAGAATAAACCATTCACCATCGAAGCATGACTATAAAACATATCTCTCATATAAATAGAACAACCATTATTCTCGGATTTAAATGAGTAGCCATCTCGTATCAAACGAGATCCTGATACAATGTTCATGCTCAAAGCTGGCACTAAATAACAATTATTGAGGTTTAAAACTAATCCTGTAGGTAAATGTAGAGGTAGCGTGCCGACGGTGATCACGTCGACCTTGGAACCATTCCCGACGCGCATCGTCACCTCGTCCTTCGCCAGTCTCTGCTTATTCCGCAGCTCCTGCTTTGAGTTACAAATGTGAGCAACCGCACCGGTATCAAATACCCAGGAGCTACTATGAGTACTGGTAAGGTACACATCAATTACATGTATATCACATATACCTTTCGTGATGCTGGCCTTCTTGTCCGCTAAGTATTTGGGGCAGTTCCGCTTCCAGTGACCACTTCCCTTGCAATAAAAACACTCAGTCTCGGGCTTGGGTCCATTCTTTGGCTTCTTCCCGGCAGCTTGCTTACCGGGCGCGGCAACTCCCTTGCCGTCCTTCTTGAAGTTCTTCTTACCCTTGCCTTTCTTGAAGTTAGTGGTTTTATTCACCATCAACACTTGATGTTCCTTTTTGACTTCTACCTCTGCTGATTTCAGCATTGCAAATACTTCAGGAATGGTCTTTTCCATCCCCTGCATATTGAAGTTCATCACAAAGCTCTTGTAGCTCGGTGGAAGCGACTGAAGGATTCTGTCAATGACCGCGTCATCCGGGAGATTAACTCCTAGATGAGTCAAGCGGTTATGTAACCCAGACATAGTGAGTATGTGCTCATTGACAGAACTGTTTTCCTCCATCTTACAGCTGAAGAACTTGTCGGAGACTTCATATCTCTCGACCCGGGCATGAGCTTGAAAAACCATTTTCAGCTCTTCGAACATCTCATATGCTCCGTGTCTCTCAAAATGCTTTTGGAGCCCCGGTTCTAAGCTGTAAAGCATGCCGCACTGAACGAGGGAGTAATCATCAGCACGTGTCTGCCAAGCGTTCATAACGTCTTGTTCTGCAGGGAGGGCAGGTGCTTCACCTAGCGGTGCTTGTAGGACATAATCTTTCTTGGCAGCTATGAGGATGATCCTCAGGTTCCGGACCCAGTCCGTATAGTTGTTGCCGTCGTCTTTCAGCTTGGTTTTCTCTAGGAACGCGTTGAAGTTGAGGACAACGTTGGCCATTTGATCTACAATACATGTTGTAAAGATTTTAGACTAAGTTCATGATAATTAAGTTCATCTAATCAAATTATTCAATGAACTCCCACTTAGATAGACATCCCTCCAGTCATCTAAGTATAACATGATCCGAGTTAACTAGGTCGTGTCTGATCATCACGTGAGATGGACTAGTCAACATTGGTGAACATCTTCATGTTGATCGTATCTTCTATACGACTCATGCTCGACCTTTTGGTCTTCTGTGTTCCGAGGCCATGTCTGTACATGCTAGGCTCGTCAAGTCAACCTAAGTGTTTGCATGTGTAAATCTGTCTTACACCCGTTGTATGTGAACGTTGGAATCTATCAGACCCGATCATCACCTAGTGCTTCGAAATAACGAACTGTCGCAACGGCGCACAGTTAGGGGAAACACTTTCTTGAAATTATTATGAGGGATCATCTTATTTACTACCGTCGTTCTAAGTAAACAAGATGCAAAAACATGATAAACATCTCATGCAATCGAATAATAGTGACATGATATGGCCAATATCATATAGCTCGTGTGATCTCCATCTTGGGGCTCCATGATCATCTTGTCACTGGCATGACACCATGATCTCCATCATCATGATCTCCATCATCATGATCTCCATCATCGTGTCTCCATGAATTTGCTCGCCAACTATTACTTCTACTACTATGGCTAACACGTTTAGCAATAAAGTAAAGTAATTTACATGGCGTTTCTCAATGACACGCAGGTCATACAAAAAATAAAGACAACTCCTATGGCTCCTGCCGGTTGTCATACTCATCGACATGCAAGTCGTGATTCCTATTACAAGAACATGATCTCATACATCACATATATCATTCATCATTCATCACAACTTTGGCCATATCACATCACAAAACACTTGCTGCAAAAACAAGTTAGACGTCCTCTAATTGTTGTTGCAAGTTTTACCTGGCTGCAAGAGGGTTCTAGCAAGAACGTTTTCTTACCTACGTTAAAGCCACAACGTGATTTCTCAACTTCTATTTACCCTTCATAAGGACCCTTTTCGTCGAATCCACTCCAAGTAAAGTGGGAGAGACAGACACCCGCCAGCCACCTTATGCAACTAGTGCATGTCAGTCGGTGGAACCGGTCTCACGTAAGCGTACGTGTAAGGTTGGTCCGGGCCGCTTCATCCCGCAATACCGCTGAAGCAAAATAAGACTAGTAGCGGCAAGAAAGTTGATACCCACAACAAATTGTGTTCTACTCGTGCAAAGAGAACTACGCATAAACCTGGCTCTGATACCACTGTCGGGGAACGTTGCAGAAAACAAAAAAATTTCCTATGTTTTCACCAAGATCCATCTATGAGTTCATCTAGCAACGAGTGATCGGATGCATCTACATACCTTTGTAGATCGCGAGCGGGAGCGTTCAAAGAACGGGGATGAGGGAGTCGTACTCGTCGTGATCCAAATCACCGGAGATCCTAGCGCCGAATGGACGGCACCTCCGCGTTCAACACATGTACGGTCAGCATGACGTCTCCTCCTTCTTGATCCAGCAAGGGAGAAGGAGAGGTTGATGAAGATCCAGCAGCACGACGGCGTGGTTGTGGATGCAGCAGTCACCGCAGCAGGGCTTCGCCGAGCTTCTGCGAGAGGGAGAGGTGTAGCAGGGGAGAGGGAGGCGCCAAGGCTTCAGGGTGCGGCTGCCCTCCCTCCCCCCCTTTATATAGGCCCCCTAGGGGGTGCGCCGGCCCTAGGAGATGGGATCTCCTAGGGGGGCGGCGGCCAAGGGGGTGGAGTGCCCCCCAAGGCAAGTGGAGGCGCCCCCTCCCCTAGGGTTCCCAACCCTAGGCGCATGGGGGGCCCAAGGGGGGGGCTCACCAGCCCACTATGGGCTGGTTCCCTCCCCACTTAAGCCCATGGGGCCCTCCGGGATGGGTGGCCCCACCCGGTGGACCCCCGGGACCCTTCCGGTGGTCCTGGTACAATACCGTTGACCCCTGAAACTGTCCCGATGGCCGAAACTGCACTTCCTATATTTAATTCTTCACCTTCGGACCATACCGGAACTCCTCCTGACGTCCGGGATCTCATCCAAGACTCCGAACAACTTTCGGGTTAACCCTAGCGTCATCGAACCTTAAGTGTGTAGACCCTACGGGTTCGGGAGACATGTAGACATGACCGAGACGACTCTCCGGTCAATAACCAACAGCGGGATCTGGATACCCATGTTGGCTCCCACATGCTCCTCGATGATCTCATCGGATGAACTACGATGTCGAGGATTCAAGCAATCCCGTATACAATTCCCTTTGTCAATCGGTACGTTACTTGCCCAAGATTCGATCGTCGGTATCCCAATACCTCGTTCAATCTCGTTACCGGCAAGTCACTTTACTCGTACCGTAATGCATGATCCCGTGACCAGACACTTGGTCACTTTGAGCTCATTATGATGATGCATTACCGAGTGGGCCCAGAGATACCTCTCCGTCATATGGAGTGACAAATCCCAGTCTTGATCCGCGTCAACCCAACAGATACTTTCGAAGATATCCGTAGTATACCTTTATAGTCACCCAGTTACGTTGTGACGTTTGGTACACCCAAAGCACTCCTACGGTATCCGGGAGTTACACGATCTCATGGTCTAAGGAAAAGATACTTGACATTGGAAAAACTCTAGCAAACGAACTATACGATCTTGTGCTATGTTTAGGATTGGGTCTTGTCCATCACATCATTCTCCTAATGATGTGATCTCGTTATCAATGACATCCAATGTCCATAGTTAGGAAACCATGACTATCTGTTAATCAACGAGCTAGTCAACTAGAGGCTTACTAGGGACATGTTGGTGTCTATGTATTCACACATGTATTACGATTTCCGGATAACACAATTATAGCATGAATAAAAGGCAATTATCATGAACAAGGAAATATAATAATAGTCCTTTTATTATTGCCTCTAGGGCATATTTCCAACATTCATATATCAGCCTTTTTACTTTATGATTTTAACATGTTGAACCATGTACTTGCAGTCCGGCTCGTTCTGCCCTCGAGCGATCCTCGTCTTTGGGGAACTCGCTGGACCTGAAGGCGAAGGACAGCAGGTACCTTCCGACGGCCTCCTATCCCAAGGTCATGGATGACGCCGAGGTGTTGTCCCGAAGGATCCCAGACCAGGGAGAGACGCAGGAGGCCATCAGGGCGGCGCCAGAGGGAAAGACCTCGGCCGCCAGACACATGGGGGAGCAGAACCCCATGGAGACTGGCGATGGGGGCCACGTCCAATTCGGCCCCCAGCCAAATACGGTCCCGGAGACCTATACGGCTCCGGAATTCGGCAGACGGCCTCCTTCGTCAGAAGGAGGTGTGCCAATTCCGCCGGTGACCTCTGTCCAACCAGAGGCACCAGATACTCTACTAGAAGCACTGCAAAGTGCTTTCATAGTTGAGGAACACCATACCCTTATTGGTGCGGTGATTGAGAAGATTCGGTCCGCAAAAAGCGGACTGACCGAAGCCTGCACAAGCCTTCTAACGGGCTTTGAGGTAAGCAATGTAACTTTCTGAAAAGAAAATCACAGTATAGATAGTAGCCCCTGAGACTATGTTCGGTGTTCAGAAAGAAGAGCTGAACAGAGGATCAAATAGTTTTTCGCAGGAGACTAACCAGGTATGTTTATGTGAATAAGCAGGCGTCGCTGTTGGCGGTGACTTCTCATGTTGCTGAAGTCTCCGGATTGAAGCAGAGGCTGGAGCAGACCGAGGAAGAGCTCAGCCATGCGAAAAAGCAGCTAGAGGACAATCAAGGTATGCAATGTTTTTGTGTATATCCGGGAGGGATGAATGTTTGTGCGCTGACCACAGTGCCGCGATATTTTCGTAGGGGCAGCGACCGAGGTAGAGGCCCTCAAGAAGGCACTGGTCGAGGCTGAGGAGAGTGCGGCAAAGGAATGGGCCGCCCGAGAAAAGCATGAGGCTAGGATTGGTGAGGTCCAGCATGAGATCCAAGATGTCATGAACAAATATGAGTCCTTGGAGCGCCAGAATGCGGACCAAGAGTCCAAACTCGTGAGGGTCCGCCAAAGTGCACAAGAGGCCCGGGCCAAAGCCCAAGGCACCCTCCAGGAAATCCAAGAGGCCAAGAAGATTGCGGCGGGTAAGGCTTTTATTATGCAAAGCAAGTATGTGAAGACAATATATCTCTTACTGACCCGGATTTGGAGTTCTCCATGGGCGTTTGCGGATTTGCCGCACAGCGTTTCTGACGCTGTGGCATTCTTCCAAGCCGAAGAAGGGAGCGCAATGGAGAAGCTGTTCTGGTCGCAATACCTTGCGCCAGAACATCCGGTGCCTTTTAGCGACCGGCTAAAACAGCTGGTCGAGCTGCATAGGGTGGCCGAACTAGCCATGAAGGACTTAATAATCTGGCTGTGGCCTGCAGAAGCTATGCCCGTCAGCTACTCTGGACTCGTGAAGCGGCTGGTCCATGGCTGCCCTCGACTTGACGCGGTCAAGCGGTCGGTCTGTATAGAAGGTGCACGGATGGCCTTCGCCCGTGTCAAGATGCAATGGGCGAAGATGAATGCCGTCAAGCTCGCGATCGAAGGACCGCCCGAGGGAAAGGAGCACCGCACCCCCGCGCGATATTTCGACGATGTCCTGGAGGGATCCCGCATTGTAGTGGAGCAATGTGCTAAGGACATTATTTTTGAATGAGTATATTCATGTTATCCCATCATGTAGTATTAAACAGAGCTGTTATGTAATATAATGCTTGTTTATTTGTTGAAGTTTTTACCTCCTGTGCGGCCGTTGTCGGTGTCAAAACCGACGGATCTCGGTAGGAGGTCCCGAACTGTGCGTTTAAGGCCGATGGTAATAGGAGGTGGGGGACACAATGTTTACCCAGGTTCGGGCCCTCTCGATGGAGGTAATACCCTACTTCTTGCTTGATTGATCTTGATGATATGAGTATTACAAGAGTTGATCTACCATGAGATCGTAGAGGCTAAACCCTAGAAGCTAGCCTATGATTATGATTGTTGTTGTCCTACGGACTAAACCTTCTGGTTTATATAGACACCGGAGGGGGCTAGGGTTACACAGAGTCAGTTACAGAGAAGGAGATCTACATATCCGAATCGCCCAGTGAGGGAGTCCTGGATTAGGGGGTGTTCGGATAACCGGACTATACCTTCAGCCGAACTCCTGGACTATGAAGATACAAGATTGAAGACTTCGTCCCATGTCCGGAAGGGACTTTCCTTGGCGTGGAAGGCAAGCTTGGCAATATGGATATTCAGATCTCCTACCATTGTAACCGACTTTGTGTAACCCTAACCCTCTCCGGTGTCTATATAAACCGGAGGGTTTTAGTCCGTAGGACAACATAGACAACAACAATCATACCATAGGCTAGCTTCTAGGGTTTAGCCTCTCTGATCTCGTGGTAGATCTACTCTTGTACTACCCATATCATCAATATTAATCAAGCAGGACGTAGGGTTTTACCTCCATCGAGAGGGCCCGAACCTGAGTAAAACTTCATGTCCCTCGCCTCCTGTTACCATCCGGCCTAGATGCACAGTTCGGGACCCCCTACCCGAGATCCGCCAGTTTTGACACCGACATTGGTGCTTTCATTGAGAGTTTCTTTGTGTCGTCGCCATCAGGAAGGATGCCTCGCCCCGTCTTTAAAGACGGCACTGTTGCTAAGGGAGCTATGGCTATCGGCCAAACCCTCCGACTAGGTGGTTTTCTTATGACCGCCCGTTCGGCTTCTGCGCCGATGATGATCTCTTGGGCCATCGAAAACAATCTTCATGTCAGCTCGGAACTCGCCGAGCAGTTAGATCCCATGGAGCTCTCTTCCATAAAAGAGCTCTTGGATCGCTTCACTGCCCTGGGAGTCG
Organism: Triticum aestivum; assembly: GCF_018294505.1. Taxonomy (NCBI): domain Eukaryota; kingdom Viridiplantae; phylum Streptophyta; class Magnoliopsida; order Poales; family Poaceae; genus Triticum; species Triticum aestivum. Next base: position 171,849,250 of record NC_057800.1, on the reverse strand, counting down.
CTACGGATTACGACCTGATTGGGCCTAAACCCGACCTGAGAGAGATTAACTCTCCCCAAGTCACCCATCACGTTGCCGTGGTAGAGGGACAGTGCGGCGGCCCTTCATCTATCTTGAGGACTCGTTACGTCCGGATTCCCGATCCCTCCAAGCCGGATACCCGCGGAGGGGAGGATACCACTCAAGACCTGAACTTAGAGTCAGGCGACGGACTGGATTCATTGGACAACGTCCAGGAACCCAAATTTCCGAGTTCAGAAATTCCTCGGCCTCTGAGCCTCAGATGGGGTGAGGCTTCAGATTTAATTCCACCCACCCACCCGAACATTAGCGATCTATCCCAAATTAGGCAAGAGCCCGAAGAAATAGTACATCCTTACTGGGCCAGATTCCTCCTGGTTATGAACAGGATAAAGGACTGCGGCGAGGAAGACGCGATTTCATTCTTCTACAATAATTGCATGGACAAGGGAATCCTCAACGCCATAAGTCGCCGTGATATCACACGCTTCGCTGACTTCGCGTCCATAGTACGAAAGTACTGTGCGATGGAAAGCGCCCGGAAAACCGAAATAAAATTTTGGGACAATCCAGCCCTGACTGCAAACCCAGTCCGAAATAAACGGGTGCATCATCGCCAGACACCCGGGTCAAGCACCAAAAAGCAAAAACCCTCTACAGGGCATGGAACCGTATTGGAAGGATGGCTTAATGGACCCTGTAAAATTCATAGTACGGAGGATGCCACACCAACTCACAACCTTAGAGCATGTTGGATACTCCGGCAGGTGGCAAAAATCGGCGAAAATCTCCTAATTCCGGAGGCCACAGAAAGCCACCCCAGAGACTCCAATACGGTATTAACAGTCTTCGAGACTTTCGCATCAAATAATATGCGAAAAAGGACACTCCGCAGCCTTGCCGAAGTCTATCAAGTAGCAACAATAAACCCATGGAGTGACACGGCTATTACCTTTAACGCCAGTGATGAACCTAAATTCCGAACAGCCCGAGCACTAGCCGCTTTGGTCCTCAGTCCAATAGTGGACGACTTTCGTCTTACCAAGGTACTCATGGACGGCGGCAGCGGATTAAACCTCATTTATGAGGAAACTCTTCAAAAAATGGAAATAGACTGGAACCGCATCGAGCGAAGCAGCACAACCTTTAGAAGAATAATCCCCAGTCGAGAAGCGTGCTGTACAGGAAAAGTCACACTAGATGTGGTGTTCGGCACGCCGGATAATTACAGGTCCGAAGAGGTCACGTTCCATGTGGCTCCATTCAGCAGCGGTTATCACGCTCTGCTAGGGCGGGAAGCGTTTACAATCTTCCAAGCAATACCCCATTACGGGTACGTGAAGCTCAAGATGCCCGGGCCCCACAGGATCATCACTCTTGCTAGTGATCCGGACATAGCACTCCGTGCCGAAAACAAGACAGCCGCACTGGCCCTCGAGGCACTATCCGAAGCCCTAGCAGTTGAGGAACTGACGGTGCTGCACTCCACGGTGAATAGGGACGAAGTGGTACTCGACAAAAGATCCAAGTCCACTTCCTTTAAACCGGCGGACGAAATAGTCAAATTCCAAGTCCATCCAACGGACCCCAATAAAACAGCTTCCATCGGGGCACAGTTAAACCCTGACATAGATGCCGCACTGCGAGAGTTCCTACGAGAGAACTGGGACATTTTCGCCTGGCACCCTTCAGACATGGCAGGAATCCCACGCAGGCTGGCTAAGCACAGCTTAAATATCCAAACAGGATTCAAACCTGTCAAACAGGCTCTTCGGTGTTTTTCGAACCTAAGAGACAGGCCATGGGAGAGGAGCTAGCAAAGCTATTGGAGGCCAGATTCATCAGAGATATAAAACATCCGGACTGGCTAGCAAACCTGGTGATGGTACCAAAGAAGGACAAATCCTGGCGCCTGTGCGTTGATTTTAAAGACCTTAACAAGGCTTGCCCAAAGGATCCCTTCCCCCTCCCGCGCATCGATCAAATTATCGACGCCACAGCAGGACACGATTCGTTGTGTTTCCTGGACGCATATTCCGGCTACCATCAAATCAAGATGGCAGAATCAGACCAAGCCGCAACGACATTCATCACACCATATGGCCCATTCTGCTTCAACACAATGCCCTTTAGGCTCAAAAACGCCGGCGCAACATATCAGCGCATGATTCAGACATGTCTGGCAAACCAGATCGGCAAAACAGTGGAGGCATATGTAGATGATGTGGTCGTCAAAACAAGACATGTCGAATCTCTAGTAGATGACTTGAGGCTCACATTCGATAGCCTCTGAACATACGACATCAAGCTCAACCCAGAAAAATGCGTTTTCGGCGTTCCAGCCGGAAAGCTCTTGGGCTTCATTGTATCTGGTAGAGGAATTGAAGCAAATCCAGCCAAGATCCGAGCTCTGTCGCAACTGGATATCCCAAAGGACCACAAACAAATACAAAAGTTAAACGGATGCGTGGCGGCTCTAAGCCGCTTTATCTCCCGCTTGGGAGAAAAGGCCCTACCTCTTTACCGCCTCCTTCGGAGCACCGAACACTTCAAATGGACGGATGCAGCCACGTCCGGACTCGACGAAATAAAAGCCATATTGGCAACAAACCCAGTCCTGGCCGCGCCAAACACTGGCGAACCAATGCTATTATACATCGCAACAACACATCAGGTTGTAAGCGCAGTGCTCGTCATCGAACGAGAAAGGGACGGACACAAATTCATCCTTCAAAAGCCAGTCTATTATGTGTCCACTGTCCTCACTCCCTGCAAATCACGGTACCTGCATTATCAAAAGATTGCGTACACGGTATTCATGGCATCCCGGAAGGTACGACACTACTTTCAAGAGTGTTCAATCATAGTAGCCTCGGAAGTACCACTTAACGATATTATAAATAATCGTGACGCAACGGGCCGGATTGCAAAATGGGCCATTGAGCTCCTCCCGTTCGACATAACTTATAAGCCACGGCGAGCCATCAAGTCACAAGTCTTGGCCGACTTCGTCGCAGAATGGACGGAGGCCGAACTCCCTAAAGAGTACAGCACATATTCAAATTGGATCATGCATTTCGATGGCTCCAAGATGTTGGCTGGACTGGGGGCTGGCGTCGTTTTGACGTCCCCCACAGGAGACACAGTTCAATATGTACTCCAGATTATGTATACCGACTCCAACAATGCAGCCAAATATGAGGCCCTTTTACATGGTCTCTGGATGGCAGTATCCATGGGCATTCAACGCCTAGAGGTGCGCGGGGACTCGAACCTCGCAATATCCCAAATAAATGGAGACTTCGACGCCAAGGATCCAAAGATGGCGGCTTACCGCAACGCCGTCCTAAAAATGTCAGCTCGATTCGAAGGGCTTGAATTTCACCACATAGCCCGGGAAAATAATCAGGCGGCAGATGTCCTGGCACACATCGGCGCAAAACGCAATGTAGTCCCCCCCAAAATCTTCTTGGAAAGGCTATTCAAGCCATCCGTAGTATGGGAAGGGGAGCTGCACAATAACAGCCTGGACCCAACCACACTGCCCGACACCGAACATTCAGACACAATCGGCGGCTCTGCCAATGAAATAACACCTTCAGCCCACGTAATAATGGCCGTCATCGCCCCGTGGATAGAACCATTCCTCGCCTACCTTATTAGGCAGGAACTCCCCGAGGACCATAATGAGGCACGCTGCATAGTGCGGCGATCCAAAGCCTACAAAATCCACGAGGGAGAGCTTTATATGAGAAGCACTACCGGAGTCCTTCAAAGGTACATCTCCGAAGAGGAAGGACGGAACCTCCTGGCAGAAATTCATGCCGGACTTGGCGGTCATCACGCTGCAGCTCAGTCCCTTGTGAGCAAGGCTTTCCATACAGGCTTTTACTGGCCGACGGCCCGGGCAGACGCCTAGGACTTAGTCCAACGATGCACCGGTTGCCAGCTCTTTGCAAACCAAAGCCATATGCCACCCACCGCCCTCCAAACTATCCCCATCACTTGGCCCTTTGCGGTCTGGGGGCTTGATATGGTTGGACCCCTTAAAGGTGGAACCCACAAGCACAAATACTTACTGGTCATGGTGGACAAATTCACCAAATGGATAGAAGCCAAGCCTGTCAAGACGGCCGAATCCGGACCTGTGATAGACTTTATATCCGGGGTTGTACACCGTTACGGCGTCCCCCACAACATCATCACTGATAATGGCACGAACTTTATGGCCGACGAGGTAAAACTCTGGTGCAAAAACATGGGCATCAAGCTCGATTATGCCTCCGTCTATCACCCACAAACTAACGGCCATGTCGAACGTGCAAATGGTCTTATCATGAGCGGCATCAAACCTAGATTAGTGCGGTCCCTCAAGGAATCTAACATGCACTGGGTAGAGGAGCTCGACTCCGTACTCTGGGGGCTGCGGACCACGCCGAATCGCACCACCGGATACACACCATTCTTTATGGTGTACGGCGCAGAGGCAGTTTTGCCTTGCGACATAATTCATGACTCACCTCGAGTGCGCATGTAGGAAGAAAGAGAAGCCGAGCTCGATCGACAGGATAGTTTGGACGCCTTAGAGGAGGAGCGTGACGTGGCAAAAGCCCGTTCCGCATTCTATCAACAGCAGGCTCGAAGATATCAAAGCAGAGAAGTACGGGCCAAAAATTACAACGTTGGCGAATTAGTTCTATGACTGCCGGGCAAGAAAAAGGATAAACTCAAGCCCAAATGGGAAGGTCCCTTCATAATTGACCAAGTCCTGACTGGCGGAGCGTACCGCCTGCGAAATGCATCGGATAACCGACTTGAGCCGAACCCACGGAACGCAGCCCATCTGCGAAGATTCTATGCCTAGCGCCGGATCCTGTGTTCGTCTCCTTACTCTGTCCACTTTTTATATACTTTTTGTCTTACATTTCTCTCCTTCTCTCTCTCTCTTATAGCCTTCAAAGGCTCATAAAGTGATGCGCTATCCGCGCTCATTAAACCTGGGGGCTTCTTTAAACAGAAGCTTATTTATACGGGTTTCATGCCCAACACATGTGTTACGCTTCTGCATGTACCTTTTATTCACCATTATATGCATTGATATGACTTAAATTTTGGCTAAGCTAGGTTGCCTGGCTCCTGTGCTTACCCGTACGTTCCCGATTGTTCGGCTAGGTGGTAAAGGGAGCACCTCTGCGATTGTTACTACCGGGTCAGCCGGACGTGTACCTCAGATTGGGTGAAGCCGAAAGCTAGCGTTCTTAAGGGAATATTCGGTCGGTGAACTAAAGATGATCTTTTTTTTATTTACCTATATGCCTCCAGATGTTTTTCCTGTGTTTCTTTTTGCAGCATGGACATGCACTTTAGGGCATGCCTCTCAGGGAAAGGAACCCCTAACGGAACTATTCTCCCTGGAAGATGTTTCTTACTAACCATGTAATATAACATAACTAGTCAGGCACTTGTCTGTTCACACACTAATGACCCCTACGCCTGGTCTCCATGCATTCCCCGGTTCTTATATAACCGTATGGGAATTCGGACACACTCCGGACAGTCAGGTCCCGAGGCTGAAGCAAAAAGGTCGGCCATGACAAATGATCTACAGTCCGTCTAGAAGGCATTATAAATGTCAATTAAATTACATAGTCATTTTGACAGATTGTATTCCTCTTCAATACCATCTAACAGGCTGTCTAATTTACAGTCCTGCTGGGAATACTTTGCGGCCAACTCTACTTGGCCGTATACTAAGCTTACAGGGATCTCCTTCCCATCGGGCCCTATAGGACCGACCTCGGCCATGTGGTTGGGGTCAACCTTTGAGTACCGCGTCTTCACCATGGCCCAGGCCTCCCTAGCACCTTGACAGCAGGCCGATACCTTCCACAATCGGAAGCGCCGCCGTGATCCCTTTAGCTTCTCTGCAAGCTCTCCAAGATCTTCGGGCATGGAGATGGATGGCCACAGGGCCTGGGCAACGCCTTGCATTGCCTGCCGAACTCGATCGAGCAGTTGCGAGAGCTTGGGAAGATCACCCGTAGAACCGGGCATCTCCTCTACAGGACGACCTGTTAGCACACCTATAGACATTGCTCTGTTAGTCGACTTCCCCGCCAAACTTTCTTTTAAAGGTTCGTTCAAGCACTTACTAAATATGCCGCGCCGAAGCCGCTGATTCTCCTTCACGGAGTCTGACAGCTGGGCACGAACATCTTTCAGCTCGACGCCCAGCTTGGTGTTGGCATCCTGGAGATTGCTCTTCTCCCGCCTCACCGTTGTCAGCACCTTCTCACTAGCCTTTAGCTGGCGTAGGAGGTGTTGCCTTTTCGGATTCAATCTGGCGCCATCTGCAATTTCATTTGTCAGATTCGCACCCATGCACTGCTTTGCAAAATACTTATCTTTCAATGTGTATATTACCAGAGGGGGTCTCCTTGGGCTCGCCTGCTGCGGCCAGTGCGGCCTCTAGATGGGCTTTGCACTCTTCTAGCTCCTTGGACAGTAGGGAATTCTTTTCTGTAAGAACCTGCATAACAAATGATCCTTAAATCAGTTATTCTAACTCTTTCATGTCTCGGGGGCTACTGGTCTATATACAATTACCAAAATTTTCTTACCCGTATAAATTTTACATATTGCTCCGTGGCTCTGGCTAGACCATTTTGAGCGGCACGGAGGTACGCATCTCCTGAATTGAAGGCATCTAACGCCCCTTGGGAGAAACAAGCATCATGAAGAATTGTCCGGCGGGGCCTGTGGTTCATGGCACTCTCCACCTCAGAGTTGGTGGCAGACAACCCGTCCGCATCCTCCGTCGGAGGAGCATCTGGCACATGCCTTGCGTTCGCCTCCGCCTCCGGACCAGGCTTTGGAGCCTGGCTGGTGGAGGCGCGATTGGCAGCCTCTCCGGATATAGTCCGGCGAGGTCTCTTTGTCCTGAAGAAAGCATGAGTGTCAAATGTGCCTCGAAGGTATACCACCTGGGATAGGGGGGTGCGCCATACCTTTGCGCTGATACCTTGGTCCGGACTGCACTTCTTTTATGCCCACGGGGCCCTGCGGCCCCTCATTGGCTTGTCGCCGCAGGTTCGGCCTTCCGCCTCAAAAACCTCCCCTGCAAAGTTCGGTTGTAATCAGGAAACTGAAAACACGAGAGGACGGACCCCAATTCGGGATACTGGGACTTCGGTCTCAGTTACCTGGGAGTCCGGAATTAGCCCTGGGTAATCAGTCGTAATGGCCACCAAGGCGTTGTCCATGATCAATTGATAGAACACTCCATCAATTAGCTCCACAAATATGTCCAGATCCTCTTGAGAGGCCGGGTCGAGGGACCATCCTGGGTCCTCGGGTTGTGGAGGAGGGCTGCTTATTTCCTTAACAGCCCGGCGCAGTTCCTGCGTTGAAGTCGTCAGACTGAATATTTAACAATGGGAGCACAAAACGGAAGAGCAAGTAAAAGCGACCACTTACCCAGCTTGGGGGATTGTGCATAGAGAATCCAGCTTGTGGGTTGACTCGGAGAAATTCCTCCTCTTCTCCCTTATACAAAGTGGACAAGATCTTTAGTAGAGCGGCAACTGAATCCGGCCCCTTACGGCCGTAGCGGGTGGCGTCGTCCTCTCCGTTGAAGTCCCACATGGGGTGGCTTCTATACTGAAGCGGCTGCACCCCCCGCATAATACATTCGGCCATAACCCCGATCATGGTTAGTTCGGAATGGGCCAACAATTTTATTCGGCCCATCAGGTAAATGATGTCCCTGTCACTTTCCCTCTGAGGGCTCTGTGGACGCCAGCTTAGGCGCTTCTTTAAGGGAGCACCGTCGAATTCAGGGAGGCCGATCCGGATAGGATCCGGCAACGGGACGTCTTCTATATAGAACCATTCCGAGGGCCAGTCTTCGGACGCCTTCTTTGGGGTTCCGGACAAATATCCAGTCCCGGCGATGCACCACACTTCGGCTCCGCCCACTTGATACATTGACCCCTCCTTAGAACGGGGCACAAGGCAGAATAACCTTTTCCATAGCCCGAAATGAGCCTCGACGCCCAAATACAGCTTGCAGAGGGCTATGAAGCCCGCGATATGCAATGTGGAGGCAGGCGTGAGATTGTGCAGCTGGAGGCCGTAGAACTCCAGCAGCCCCTGGAGAAATGGGTGGATTGGAAACCCGAGCCCCCTTATTAAATAAGGGACGAGGCACACCCGCTCTCCTTTGGAGGGATTAGGGGCGCTTTCCGCTTCCTTCCCGCCGTTATAGGTGGCGAGACCGGCTCGAACCGGGATCATATAGGCCGGGGGAAGGAATCCCTTGGTCTGGAGCTTCACCAGCTCGCTATGCGGGACAGAGCATCTTTCCCAGTACCCGGGCTTGGGGCTAGAAGGGCGAGGGGAGGAGTTGTGATGACTGGCCATGGTGGAATGGACCTTTGTCGGATGCGCTCTGATGAACACTCGCGAGAGGGGGAAGATGTGGTTTGGATCTAAATCCTCGTCCCCTTAAATAGGGCCGCTCATTTACGCGGCTAGGGGTGTAAATGTAAAACCACTCAGACTTTTCATATTCGTTTGACACGTGGGAAGCGGCCATTATTGGGCGTAGAAGCGAAGGAGCGCAACATCTACAGAAAATCGGACATTCACAAGGTGCACGGAATTTGGGGGAGAACCCGCCTTGCAATGCCGAAGACAATCTGCGCGCCGGATTCATCGTCATTGAAGCCTGGTTCGGGGGCTACTGAGGGAGTCCTGGATTAGGGGGTGTTCGGATAACCGGACTATACCTTCAGCCGGACTCCTGGACTATGAAGATACAAGATTGAAGACTTCGTCCCGTGTCCGGAAGGGACTTTCCTTGGCGTGGAAGGCAAGCTTGGCGATACGGATATTCAGATATCCTACCATTGTAACCGACTTTGTGTAACCCTAACCCTCTCCGGTGTCTATATAAACCGGAGGGTTTTAGTCCGTAGGACAACATAGACAACAAAAATCATACCATAGGCTAGCTTCTAGGGTTTAGCCTCTCTGATCTCGTGGTAGATCTACTCTTGTACTACCCATATCATCAATATTAATCAAGAAGGACGTAGGGTTTTACCTCCATCGTGAGGGCCCGAACCTGGGTAAAACTTCGTGTCCCTCGCCTCCTGTTACCATCCAGCCTAGACGCACAGTTCGGGACCCCCTACCCGAGATCCGCCGATTTTGACACTGATACCCAGCTTGCCTTCCATGCAAAGGAGAGTCCCACCCGGACACGGGCGAAGCCTTCAATCTTGTATCTTCATAGTCCAACAGCCGGCCAAAGTATATAGTCTGGTTGTCCGAGGACCCCCTAATCCAAGACTCCCTTAGTAGACCCTGAACCAGGCTTCAATGACGATGAGTCTGGCGCACAAATTGTCTTCGGCATTGCAAGGCGGGTTCCTTCTCCGAATACTCCATACAAGATTTTGAACACAAGGATTGTGTCCGGCTCTGTAAAACAAATTCCACATACCACCGTAGAAAGTATAATATTCCACAAATCTAATCTACTGACAACTTTTCATAACATGACATCCTGACATGGTCTGGTCATTACAAACCATTTTTCCCAGCCTGCCACTGCACGTGTTGCGAGGCGGTTTTATTGGCACATCTTGTCGAAGCAGAGATCGTGTTCCCCTTATCACGGGATTCTCATCAATACGGGTGTGGGTAACCCAATCATGCTTGTTAGTATGACTCCTCGATTTTAGGCAAGTTACAAACGGCCACGCGGAGGACACTTGATATTCACCCTCTTTATAAAGGGGCCAAGGCCTGTCCTTTTCTTCTCGTGCTCGATCCTTCCCCTCCCACACCTCGAGTTCCAACACCCAAGGCTCAGGCTAAGCGCTTAGGACCTCCAACTATGTTCGGATCCAACCTTCAAGGTCGGTGGATGGCCTCCTCTGTCACAAACGAGGACATCAAGAAGCTAAGGGAAGCCAGGTATCTGAACGCCGAAATCTCGCACATGCTGCCTGCTCAAGGGCAGGTCATCCCCACCCCCGAACCCAACGAGAGTGTCGTATTTGTTTCCCACTTCCTCCGAGGGATAGGCTTTAGTCTTGATCCCTTTGTCAGAGGGCTTATGTTCTATTACAGGCTCGATTTCCACGATCTAGCTCTAGATTCCATCCTTCACATCTCGTCGTTTATCGTCGTGTGTGAGGCCTTCCTCCGCATCACCCCACACTTCGGCTTATGGCTCAAGACCTTCAATGTGAAGCCGAAGACGATCGATGGCCGACACGCAGAATGCGGAGGTGCCATAATAAGCAAAGGCGCCGATGCTCGATGGCCAAAGGGTTCCTTCCTGGAGGTGTCCAACTTGTGGCAGCGGGAGTGGTTTTTACATCACAGCTCCCCGAAGTATGAAGTGGGCAGCTGCCCCTGCCTTCCGCTCGGGCTCCCCGCCGCAACTGGTGTCATGGGTCAACAAGGGGCTGGACTGGGGACCAGTTAATGACGTGCTGACATTGCAAAGTCGCATCCGAGATCTCCTCAAGAGGGATCTCAGTCTTGTCAAGGTAATGCAAGTTATGCTAGTTCATCGGGTCCTGCCATGCCAACGTCGATCTCTCTGTATGTGGGAGTTCAACCCGGAAGGACCGTGAACTATTCAGCAATTCTTCGGCGTGACGCTCGAAGAGATGTATGGGTTGTTCTTCGGATCAAGAATAAAGTGTCCGGACACCACCGAGGATGCAGGTCTCAACTGCAACCGTCTAGATACCCACGTAAATAATTCTGCGGTCGAACATGCTCTCTTTTTATTCATCACAACATCAATCTGAAAAAATCACTCTCGGCCAGGACTAGATAAGAAAGGCGGAGATGATCAGGTGTTCGGCCCCCCTTCCCGAAGGCTCACTGGATCCTGTACTAGCCAGGATGCTTGAGCATGCACCTTATCAAGTGCCATCAGGGGAAGATAAAGGGAGGAACAAAGAAGCCAAAAGTGGGCTTCATGCATTAATCATCCAAACCGGGGGAATTAGTGTCTCCGTGAAGGAGGATAATCAGGGAGAAGAATCTAGAATCCCCTCTCCCCAAGGAAGGAAAAGGACCGCCCCTGAAGACTTGGAAACGAAGGTTTCGAAACAAGGGAAGAAACCTTCGCCAGGGGGCCATGCCCCATAGGGCGTCCTTACCGCACAGTGCCCGCAAGGGGGCCAGCCCTCCACCGAGCTGTAAGTGAACAAGAGTACTTTGGTAAATATATCATGTTTTATCTTCGAGGACAATAACCGAGACATATGTCTTGCAGTCTGTCTCGTAGCCTTTCTCGACAGAGTTCGTCTTCGGGGGATCTTCTTCCGGAGATGATGGAGAGTGAAACGCCTCCCCCTGTCTCCCTGCCTCCTGGGGTGGATGACCCTGAGGTGTCATCACGGAGGATTTCTCCTGAGCCGCCAAGGCCAGAAGGTAACCCTTCGGCTACCCGAAGTCCGGAGTATTCGGCTCCTAAGGAGAGCAACAGAAAGAGTCTGAGATTGTTCGATGCACAACCAGACGCACTGGTGGGTCTTTTGGAGCAAGAGGCTATCTCAGGGCGCATCGTACTTTAATGGGTACGGTGGTTGAGAGGATTTCATCCGCCAAAAGTGGGTTGCATGAGGCTTTTACGAGCCTGCTAAGATGTTTTGAGGTACGTAAAGTAATATATAGATTTTTTGACGGTACCGCACACGCTAGGTGTGCTCTATATAGATAGTATCCCCTGAGACTCTGGTTGCTGTCCAGAGGTGGCAAACAGAGGATCATAGTCCTAGGTAATGATCCTGCTGCTTTCATGTGCAGGCGGCTGAGGGTCCGGTGGCTGGCCGGACTGCTGAGTTTGCCGGGCTGAGGCGGAAACTTGACTGGGCAGATGCCGACGTCGTGCTTGTGAACAAGTAGTTTGACGAGGCACAGGGTATGTATTTTCGGGTGGTCAACAAATATTAAGAGGAGCATGATGCTAGTATCTATAATATGTTGTGACTGCAGATGGAGCTGCCACCATGGAGACCCTTCGGGTGGAACTTGCCCGAGCCAAGGAACAAGCCAGGAGAAGTGACGCGGCCACCCTAAAGGTGGCCGAAGACTTAAGAGCCGAACAGGCTGCTCATCGCCAGAGCGAAGATAAGATAGCCAAGATGGCTGTTGAGCTGAAAGATGCCGCCGGCCGATATGAGCTTTGATAACCCACAAGTATAGGGGATCGCAACAGTTTTCAATAAGTAAGAGTGTCGAACCCAACAAGGAGCTAACGGCAGAACAAATATTCCCTCAAGTTCTATCGACCACCGATACAACTCTACGCACGCTTGACGTTCGCTTTACCTAGAACAAGTATGAAATTAGAAGTACTTTGCAGGTATTTTTGGATAGGTTTGCAAGATAATAAAGAGTACGTAAATAAAAAGTAGGGGCTGTTGTAAGTAAAGAAGCAATAAAGTAAATATAGCGAGTGTGGAAAAGTGGTGGTAGGAGTTGTGAAATTGCCCCTAAGCAATTGACTACTTTACTAGACCGATAGCAAGTATTATGTGGGAGAGGCCACTGCTAGCATGTCATCCCTGACTTGGAATTCTATGCACTTATGACTGGAACTATTAGCAAGCGTCCGCAACTACTAACGTTCATTAAGGTAAAACCGAACCATAGCATTAAGATATATTGGTCTCCCTTCAATCCCGTATGCATCAATTTCTATGCTAGGTTGAAGCTTCTGTCACTCTTGCCCTCCAATACATAGTCCTATCAACATACAACTAACCCTATGGTGTGATCCACGCGCGCACTCATATGATGGGTACGAAAGGACAACAACATAACCACAAGCAAATTAAATCAATCATAGCAATTCATCAACCACCGATAGGACAACGAAAATCTACTCAAACATCATAGGATGGCAACACATCATTGGATAATAATATGAAGCATAAAGCACCATGTTCAAGTAGAGGGTACAACGGGTTGCGGGAGAGTGGACCGCTGTAGATAAAGGGGGGGAGGCAATGGAGATGTTGATGAAGATGGCGGAGGTGTTGGTGTAGATCGCGGTGATGATGATGATGGCCACGACAACGTTCTGGCGCCACCGGAAGAGAAGGGGAGAGGGGGGCCCTTCGCCTTCTTCTTCCTTGACCTCCTCCCTAGATGGGAGAAGGGTTTCCCCTTTGGTACTTGGCCTCCATGGCATGGGAGGGGCGAGAGCCCCTCCGAGATTGGATCTGTCTCTCTGTCTCTCTCTGTTTCTGCGTTCTGTCTTGCTGCCCTTTCACCGTTTCGTATATATATGGAGATATGTAACTCCGATTGGACCGAAACCTTCGCCGTGATTTTTTTTACCAAAAATTAGCTTTCTTGAGGCCAAAGAAGGGCATCAACTGCCTTACGGGTGGACCACGAGGGTCAGGGGCGCGCCCAGGGGGGTGGGGGGCGCCCCCTGCCTCGTGCCCACCTCGGACACCGTTTCGCGTTGATCTTTCTCCCAGATTTTCCAAATATTCCAAAAATAATCTCCGTTCGTTTTTATCCCGCTCGGACTCCGTTTGATATCGATATTCTGTGAAACATAAAACATGCAACAAACAGGAAGTGGCACTGGGCACTGGATCAATATGTTAGTCCCAAAAATAATATAAAAGGTTGCCAAAAGTATATGAAAGTTGTAGAATATTGGCATGGAACAATCAAAAATTATAGATACGACGGAGACGTATCAGCATCCCCAAGCTTAATTCCTGCTCGTCCTCGAGTAGGTAAATGATAAAAAAGATAATTTTTGATGTGGAATGCTACCTAGCATAATCTTGATCACATATCTAATCATGGCATGAATATTAAGATACGAGTGATTCAAAGCAATAGTCTATCATTTGACATAAAAACAATAATACTTCAAGCCTACTAATAAAGAAATCATGTCTTTTCAAAATAACATGGCCAAAGAAAGTTATCCCTACAAAATCATATGGTCTGGCTATGCTCCATCTTCACCACACAAAATATTCACATCATGCACAACCTCGATGACCAGGCAAGCAATTGTTTCATACTTTTGACATTCTCAAACCTTTTCAACTTTCACACAATACATGAGCGTGAGCCATGGACATAACACTATAGGTGGAATAGAATATGGTGGTGGAGAAGACAAAAAGGAGGAGATAGTCTCACATCAACTAGGCGTATCAACGGGCTATGTAGATGCCCATCAATAGATATCAATGTGAGTGAGTAGGGATTTCCATGCAACGGATGCACTAGAGCTATAAGTATATGAAAGCTGAAACTGAAAACTAAGTGGGTGTGCATCCAACTTGTTTGCTCATGAAGACCTCGGGCATTTGAGGAAGCCCATCACCGGAATATACAAGCCAAGTTCTATAATGAAAATTCCCACTAGTATATGAAAGTGATAGCTCAAGAGACTCTCTCTATATGGAGACCATGGTGCTACTCTGAAGCACAAGTGTGGTAAAAGGATAGTGTCGGTGTCAAAATCGGCGGATCTCGGGTAGGGGGTCCCGAACTGTGCGTCTAAGGCGGATGGTAACAGGAGGCAGGGGACACGATGTTTTACCCAGGTTCGGGCCCTCTTGATGGAGGTAAAACCCTATGTCCTGCTTGATTTATTCTTGATGATATGGGTATTACAAGAGTTGATCTACCACGAGATCGGAGAGGCTAAACCCTAGAAGCTAGCCTATGGTATGATTGTCTGTTGTCCTACGGACTAAACCCTCCGGTTTATATAGACACCGGAGGGGGCTAGGGTTACACAAGGTCGGTTACAAAGGAGGAGATACACATATCCGTATTGCCTAGCTTTCCTTCCACGCCAAGTAGAGTCCCATCCAGACACAGGACGAAGTCTTCAATCTTGTATCATCATAGTCCAACAGTCCGGCCAAAGGATATAATCTGGCTGTCCGGAGACCCCCTAATCCAGGACTCCCTTAGTAGCCCCTGAACCAGGCTTCAATGACGATGAGTCCGAAGCGCAGTGTTGTCTTCGGCATTGCAAGGCGGTTTCCTCCTCCGGATATACCACAGAAGAGTTCAAATAAAGGATAGTGTCCGACCCTGCAAAATAAGTTCCACATACCACCGTAGAGAGAATAATATTTCCACAGATCTAATCTGCTGACACGTTTAGGCAACATGACATCATGCCATGGCTCGGCGATTATTCGAACCATTTTTCTTTAACTAGCCCTGCACATAACGCGAGGCAGTTTCTTGACACGTCTTGTCAAAGCAGAGATTGTGTTCCCCTTATTACGGGATTCTCATCTATACGGACGTGGGTAACCCACTCGCGCCATCAATTACGACGCTTGGTGGATAAGCGAGTTTTACCAGGCTAGTGGAGGTGCATAGTTTAGTCCGCTCTTATAAAGGGACAAGGTCTCACCTTTTCTACCCTCGCCTTCTTCCTCCTTGCTCATCCATTCTTGCGCACTCGAGCTCTAACGCCCAAGTCCACATCCTTCCCCTCAACCTTCTCCAATCATGTTCGGAGCGGGAGGCAAATGGATGGCTTCCTCCGTTACAGAGGGACACATCAAGAAGCTGCGCGGAGCCGGATACTTAGCCGCGAACATCGCGCATCGGCTGCCCGCCGTGGGACAGATCATTCCTACCCCTGAACCTCACGAGAGGGTAGTCTTCCTCCACCACTTCCTCCGCGGACTGGGGTTTCCCCTCCATCCATTTGTCCGTGGTCTCATGTTCTACTACGAGCTGGACTTCCATGATCTAGCTCCGAACTTCATCCTCAACATTTCGGCGTTCATCGTCGTGTGTGAGGCTTTCCTCCGCATCCGGCCCCAGTTCGGCCTGTGGTTAAAGACCTTCAATATCAAGACGAAGGTGGTGGGAGGCCAACAAGCAGAATGCGGCGGAGCCATGGTGGGCAAGATGCCAAATGTTATATGGCTCGAAGGCTCCTTCGTGGAGACCATAAAGGGGTGGCAATCGGCATGGTTCTACATCACCGAGCCACGCGACGCCAAATGGGTGGCTGCCCCCAAGTTTCGATCCGGAATCCCCACGCGGCTCACCTCCTAGAAAGAGAAGGGCCTGTCCTGGGGTTCGTCGATAGAGCTGGACGGACTCCAGAAATGTATCCAGAATATGGCCGGCAGGAAGCTCAAGCTTATCAACATAGTCCAGGTCATGCTCATCCGCCGGATCCTCCCGTGCCAACAACGGGACTTCAACTTGTGGGAGTTCGACCCGGCCCAGCACCAGACTCTGAGCGAGCTCTTCGACACGACGCACAAGGACGTCTAGAAGGTGCTGTTCAAGGGCGCCGAGGTCCCTCCCTCCCTCACCAAGGACCGCGGGCTAAGCGTGAAGCGCCAAGCGCATTCGGTGAGTTCTATATATCCGGTAGGATATTTATTTCCCCTAGCTTAACCATGTGCGGGGTCTGAGCTCCATGCCTTTGACAGGACTGGGTGGAGACGTCGGGGCAGATTAACTATCCGGCCCCGCTGCCCGAAGACACTTCGGATGCTCTCCTGACGGAGATGCTGACTCCGGCTCCTTACAAGGTGCCGGAGAAGACCAAGAAGGCCGAGGGAACCCGAAAGAGTTCCCGATGCCAGGTGTTATCGGACTCATCATCCGATAACTCCGCGACGCACTCCTCTCCCGAAGACGAGGAGGAAGATGAAGATGCTCCCCCTCCAGTCGGGGGAGACAAGAAAAGGAAGCCGCCCCAACCGGGGGGCGAAGGGTCCAAGAAGGGAAGGACTCTCCTTCCGGACTACTCCACCACCGCCGTCGAAGGCGAAGACGAGTGGCTGCTCAGGGACAAGCCCCTGGCGAAGTCGTAAGTATTCGGATGCCAGAGTAACTCATAGCATACCTTTGTCACACTGCCTCTCCTAACGCTGAATTATGACTATCCATACCGCCACGAGCCCGTATCGACGTATCATCGGACGGCTCCCTGGGCTCGTCGGATATGGATAGCGATCCACTTCCGACCGCCACTTCCCCTTGCCCTACGGAAAATGCCGAGGTATTGTCTCAAGAGGCACCGGGTCGAGGGGAGACAGTCCCAGAGGCGCCTCAAGGCGACCTTCCGGACTCCGGGAGCATAGGGAGCAAGGCTCCTGAGGGCTCCGAGTTCGGCCCTCAGCCGAACACCGCGCCGGAACCCCCAGTGGTTCCAGACTCGGGCAGGCGGCCTCCTTCCAAAAGGGGCAAGACACCTGTGCCGGTGACCTCTGTCCATCCAGAGGCACAGGACAATCTGCTGGGAGTGCTTCGCAGCACTTCCATCGATGAAGAGCACCGCACTATTATGAGTGCGGTGGTCCAGAAGGTTCAGTCTGCCAAGAGCAGACTGACTGAAGCGTGTGCCAGCCTTCTAACAGGCTTTGAGGTAAGTTTTTGAAATATGGGGAAAATATAACCGCATAGATAGTAGCCCCTGATGCTCTGTTCGGTGTTCACAAAGAAAAGCCGAACGGAGGATCAAACAATATCTCAAGAGTCTAATATAAGTATGTCAATATGCGTATGCAGGCTTCGCTCCTGGCCTCTGCCGCACTAACTGTGGAGGTCGTCGCACTAAAGCAGGACCTTAAAGGGTCCAAGGACGAGCTCGGCCTTGCCAAGAGGCAGCTCGAGGAGAACAAAGGTAAGTAATAGCTAGTCTATGGATATGTATAAAGAGAATGCGATTGCAAAATGACAGGATCATCGTAAATTTGTCAGGGGCCACGACCGAGGTGGCGACCCTGAAGCAAGAACTATCTGAGGCCGAAAACAAAGTGGCCAAGGAGCGCACCGAGCGGGAAAGGCATGAGGCACGGGTGGGCGAGGTGCAGCAAGAGCTCCACGCTCTCATGACGAAGCACGAGGCGTTGGAGCTTGACTTGAAGACGCGAGAGTCCGAGCTTGCCGAGGCCCTTGAGAGCGCAAAGAATGCCAAGGCTGAAGCCCAAAAGGCCCTCCAGGAGATTGATGCGATGAAGAAGATAGCGGCGGGTAAGGCATTCTATATGCAAACCAAGCATGTGAAAGTAAATTACCTGTTACTTACCCGAATCCGGAGCTCTCCAGGAGCATTCGCAGATTTGCCCCACAGCGTGTCGGATGCCGCACAGTTTTACCAGGCCGAGGAGGGAAGCTCAACGGAGAAGCTGGTTTGGTCTCAGTATACTGGGACCGAACACCCGATGCCTCTGAGCGACCAGCTGAAGCAACTGGTCGAGCTGCACAAGGCGGCCGAACAGGCCATGAAGGGCTTTATAGTCCGGATGTTACTTGGCGACGCCCTTCCCAACAGCTACTTTGGCCTGGTGAGGCGGCTTGTGGATGCCTGCCCACGGCTGGAAGTCATCAAGCGGTCTGTCTGCATCGAAGGTGCACGCCGGGCTTTCGCCGTGTGAAGGTGCAATGGGCCAAGCTGGACGCCGTGAAGCTGATTAAGGAAGGGCCGCCGGAGGGCAAGGAGCATCGCCACCCCGAGATATACTATGAGGGTGTCCTAAAGGGTGCTCGTCTCGTAGCAGACGAGTGTACGAAAGATATAATATTCGAGTAAATTCGCTCGTGTAATCCTGTATTTATGAAAACTTGTTCATATGCGCTATGCAACGCTTGTTTGAATTTAAAATATTACCTTCTGTTCGGCTGTTTATCAAATCTGAGAGATGGCTAGTCGTCGGCTTCTGCCCCCACGCCATGAGTGCTGGGTTGTTCGGGATAAACCTGAGCACTCTTGTTCTCATTGTTAGGTCCTTCGAGGGAGGTGCTCAGCACAACGAACAAGGCAATCGGACTATAATGCGTTATCACTCTCACTTAGCCATAGAATTCTATAATTTTAAATTTCGGCGAAGCCCCTAGTATTCGGAAGGCCGAACTCGGAGCGCGATACACGCCTTAAGCCGGACAGGGCCGAATCCTTGCTCTAAGCGGCATAAGTCTTTAAGGACTCGAAAACCTCTCGAACAGCGACCAGTCTCTCGCCTTATCATGACAGTCAGTTTTAGCTTTCTCTACTAAGGTGCTTAGCCCAGCAGAACCGAGGCACAATCGCAGTAGTTCTCCCAGTGCTACCTTAGCCGATATAGCGGAACGTAAGGTACCAAAACATGGGAGCCGGGCAAACCCAACTATTGACCCAAGACATGATTCGGAGCTGATGCATATAATGCTATAAGTTCGGGGTGTCGCACTGTCAAAAGTGTTCGGACTTCTCACGCCGTATTTATGGGGTATGCTTAAGCCCCTAGCGTATTGGCCGTACCAGAGTATACGGGTGCTTGATGTCATGAATGAACATATATATATATATATAAGAATGCAATAAAAGCCTTAATGCAATGCATTGTTTATTCAAAAACGTGCGTTAAAGCAGAATGATATAGGTAGTGCGATAAGCAAAAAGTAGGACTGTTTGACATGTCCCTTCCAAGGGCAAGCTGAGGAATGGTAGTAAACCAAATATTTCACTCATTATCGTAATCCACCTGGGAGTTCCGTGGTGTGACTTAGCTTTCTGCCTCCTTGGATGCTGCATCATGTGTTCGGCAATCACGTTGCCGGACAGGGTTTCCAAATATTGAAGTCCTGAAAGAGAAAAATAACAAAGTGGGAAGCCCATAGTGTGGTTTAAGCCGTGACTTGGGGCGTGCCACAGTCGTGCCCCCTCCCCGCCTGTGCTTATGGTATTTTTAATGCGTAATTATGTGCGCGTGGCACGGATTTTGCTGTTTGGCTGGGACTGGGGTGGGGGCCACATTGCTATGCAAGCTCAGAACATGCCAGGCGGTCCTATTGCCGATTACTCCCGGCGCGCTTGAAGGTGTTCGGGTCCTTAAATGCCAAACTAGTGGATTGCCTTAAGAGGCTGCTTTGCGCTTCCGCTGCGAGGGCCGCAGTGTGCTCCTCCGTTCGGAGAGAGCGATCTGTGTTTCCATTAACTGTAATGACCCCCCGAGGTCCTGGCATCTTGAGCTTGAGGTATGCATAATGCGGTACCGCATTGAATCTCGCAAATGCGGCTCGCCCAAGTAGTGCATGATAGCCACTGCGGAACGGGACTATATCGAAGATTAACTCTTCGCTTCGGAAGTTATCCGGGGATCCGAAGACCACTTCCGGTGTGACTGAGCCTGTGTAGTGGGCCTCTACACCTGGTATGACGCCTTCAAAGGTCGTTTTTGTGGGTTTGATCCTTGAGGGGTCTATACCCATTTTGCGCACTGTGTCCTGATAAAGCAGGTTCAGGCTACTGCCGCCATCCATAAGGAATCGAGTGAAGTGAAATCCGTCAATGATTGGGTCTAGGACTAGTGCGGCGAATCTGCCATGACAGATACTAGTGGGGTGGTCCCTGCGATCGAAGGTGATCGGACAGGAGGACCATGGGTTGAACTTTGGGGCGACTGGCTCCAACGCATATACGCCCCTGAGCGCACGCTTCCGCTCCCTCTTGGGGATGTGGGTTGCGTATATCATGTTCACCGTCCGCACTTGTGGGGGGAACCTCTTCTGTCCTCCGGTATTCGGCTGCCGGGGCTCCTCCTCGTCATCGCTATGTGGCCCCTTATCTTTGTTTTCGGCAATTAACTTGCCGGCCTCCTTGAACACCCAACAATCCCTGTTGGTGTGGTTGGCTGGCTTGTCGGGGGTGCCGTGTATTTGACACGAGCGATCGAGTATACGGTCCAAACTGGACGGGCCCGGAGTGCTTCTTTTGAATGCCTTTTTCCGCTGATCGGGTTTAGGGCCTTTGAATCCGGCATTGACTGTCGTATCCTCGGTATTGTCGCTATTAATGTGGCGCTTATGTTTGTTGCGACGTGACCTGCTATTGTCGTCCTTGGTATCCGAAGTACCATGGTTCTTTGATATGTTATTACTGTGAGCCAGCCAGCTGTCTTCTCCCACACAAAAGCGGGTCATGAGTGTCGTGAGGGCTGCCATAGATTTCAGCTTTTCCTGACCAATGTGCCGGGCTAGCCACTCGTCGCGGATGTTGTGCTTGAAAGCTCCTAGGGCCTCTGCATCCGTACAGTCGATGATTTGATTTTTCTTTGTTAGGAACCATGTCCAGAATTGCCTGGCTGATTCCTCTGGCTGCTGAATTATGTGGCTCAAGTCATTGACATCTGGTGGTCGCACATAAGTGCCCTGAAAGTTGTCGAGGAATGCGGCTTCCAGATCTTCCCAATAGCCAATGGACTCTGCTGGCAAGCTATTGAGCCAATGCCGAGCTGGTCCTTTGAGTTTGAGTGGGAGGTATTTAATGGCATGTAGATCATCACCGCGTGCCATGTGGATATGCAGGAGGAAATCCTCGATCCATACTGCAGGATCTGTTGTGCCGTCGTATGATTCTATATTTACGGGTTTGAAACCCTCTGGGATTTGATGATCCATTACTTCGTCTGTGAAGCATAAGGGGTGTGCGGCACCTCTGTACTGGGCTATATCGCGACGCAACTCCAATGAGTCTTGCCCGCTGTGCTCGGCCCGGCCGGATTTACTTTTACTGTATCCGGCGTGATGATTATCGTTTCGCATAGTGGCGCGCCCTCGTGATCCGTAGATCGATCTTGCATGTTTTTCTTTGTCCTCCAATACGTCTCGCAGGTCCGGCGTATTTCCCTATGCCTTTTTATTTGAATGGCGTCGGGGTGCAGGCTGAGCTTTTGGCTGGAATGCCTCTTTGTCGCGGCCACGAGGTGGCCGGTCAACCGCGTCATACGCTTCTTCCTCCAGTCGGGGTAGCAACTTGCATTTTGCATAACTCTTGGAGGGGCGTTCGAGTTTATATTCCTCGGCTGCCAGGACTTCACTCCATCTGTCAGCTAGCAGATCTTGATCAGCTTGAAGCTGGTGCTGCTTCTTCTTAAGGCTATTTGCCGTGGCTATAAGCCGGCGCTTGAAGCGATCTTGTTCGACGGGATCCTCTGGCAGGACGAATTCGTCATCGTCGAGGCTTGCCTCGTCTTTGGAGGGAGGCATGTAATTATCATCCTCCTCATCTGCCGCTCTCCTAGGAGGGCTGGCCTCTCCATCCTCCTGCCCTAAATCATGCTGGAGGGGATTATTGCCATCTTCGGCACTATCCGGAGTGCTATTATCTCCTGTGCCGGTATCACCGCTTTTGCTTTGGCGGGACTTAGAGCGGCGCCGCTGATGTTGGCGCTTGGGTTGCTTCTTGGAGGGGTCATCCTCCGTTGTCTCGTCGCCATTGCCTTGTTCGGGTGTGTCCACCATGTATATATCGTATGATGAGGTGGCTATCCAGTGCCCTGTGGGCAGTGGTTCCTCTTCGTCTCCTGCATCGTCGTCCATACAGTCGATGTCTTCGGAGTCGAAGTCGAGCATGTCGGTTAATTCATCGACAGTGGCTACTAAGTGGGTGGTGGGTGGGCAGCGAATTTCTTCATCATCCGCATCCCAATCCTGCCGGACATAGTTCGGCCAGGAGCCTCCTGACAAGGAGAGAGACCTTAATGAGTTTAGTATGTCGCCAAAGGGCGAGTGCTGAAAAATATCCGCGGAGGTAAACTCCATGATCGGCGCCCAATCGGATTCGCTAGGAACGGGCGCAGGCGGTTCGGAGTCCGTGGCCGGAGAAGGATCCGGCAGTTTGATGACACGGCTCTCATGCAGGGTAAGGTCGATGTTCGGCTCGATCACCGTTGAGGATAAGGCCTCCGTGGCGGGGTCCATCCACACGTCCATGGACGGCACAACTGGCTCCGAATTGAGGGTCGGAGCGGCTGCCGGTGCGATCACCTGAACACTGTCGGATGGTAGAGCTAAATCGTACTCATCGTGACCGTGTGACGCACAAGGCAGGGGCTCGAATCCGTCAAAGATCAAGTCTCCGCGGATATCGGCCGTGTAGTTTAAGCTTCCAAACCTGACCTGGTGGCCACGGGCATAACTTTCGATCTGCTCTAGTTGGCCAAGCGAGTTGGCCGCAGTGCGAAGCCGCCGAACACAAAGATCTGTCCGGGGAGAAAAGTCTCACCCTAGACTGCATCGCTATTGATGATCGTGGGAGCCATCAAGCCTAACGGCGACGACACAGAGGAACTCTCAATGAAAGCACCAATGTCGGTGTCAAAACCGGCGGATCTCGGGTAGGGGGTCCCGAACTGTGTGTCTAAGGCGGATGGTAACATGAGGCAGGGGACACGATGTTTTACCCAGGTTCGGGCCCTCTTGATGGAGGTAAAACCCTACATCCTGCTTGTTGGGGAACGTAGTAATTTCAAAAAATTTCCTACGCACACGCAAGATCATGGTGATGCACAGCAACGAGAGGGGAGAGTGTGATCTACATACCCTTGTAGACCGACAGCAGAAGCGTTAGCACAACGCGGTTGATGTAGTTGTACGTCTTAACGGCCCGACCGATCAAGCACCAAAACTACGGCACCTCCGAGTTTCAGCACACGTTCAGCTCGATGACGATCCCCGGACTCCGACCCAGCAAAGTGTCGGGGAAGAGTTCCGTCAGCACAACGGCGTGGTGACGATCTTGATGTACTACTGCCGCAGGGCTTTGCCTAAGCACCGCTACAATATTATCGAGGATTATGGTGGAAGGGGGCACCGCACACGGCTAAGAATATGATCACGTGGATTAACTTTTGTGTCTAGGGGTGCCCCCTGCGCCCGTATATAAAGGATCAAGGGGGGGGGGTGCGGCCGGCCAGGAGGAGGGCGCGCCAGGAGGAGTCCTACTCCCACCAGGAGTAGGATTCCCCCCCTTTCCTAGTTGGAATAGGATTTGGGAGGGGAAAAGAGGAGAGAGAGAAGGAAGGGGGGCGTCGCCCCCCTCTCCTTGTCCTATTCGGACTAGGGGGGGAAGGGCGCGTGGCCCAGCCCTGGCCACCTCTCCTCTCTTCCACTAAAGCCCACTAAGGCCCATATACCTCCCGGGGGGTTCCGGTAACCTCCCGGTACTCCGGTAAAATCCCGATTTCACCCGGAACACTTCTGATATCCAAATATAGGCTTCCAATATATCAATATTTATGTCTCGACCATTTAGAGACTCCTCATCATGTCCGTGATCACATCCGGGACTCCGAACAAACTTCGGTACATCAAAATGCATAAACTCATAATATAACTGTCATCGAAACCTTAAGCGTGCGGACCCTCCGGGTTCGAGAACAATGTAGACATGATCCAGACACGTCTCCGGTCAATAACCAATAGCAGAACATGGATGCTCATGTTGGCTCCTACATATTCTACGAAGATCTTTTATCGGTCTGACCGCATAACAACATACGTTGTTCCCTTTGTCATCGGTATGTTACTTGCCCGAGATGTGATCGTCGGTATCTCAATACCTAGTTCAATCTCATTACCGGCAAGTCTCTTTACTCATTCCATAATACATCATCTCACAACTAACTCATTAGTTGCAATGCTTGCAAGGCTTATGTGATGTGCATTACTGAGAGGGCCCAGAGATACCTCTCCGACAATTGGAGTGACAAATCCTAATCT
This sequence comes from Triticum aestivum, assembly GCF_018294505.1. NCBI lineage: Eukaryota > Viridiplantae > Streptophyta > Magnoliopsida > Poales > Poaceae > Triticum > Triticum aestivum. The sequence continues at coordinate 171,824,683 of NC_057800.1, read as the reverse complement.
CGAAATACGCCAACCCAACATGTACATTTGGAGACACCTGTAGAGATCCTTTATAATCACCCAGTTACGTTGTGACTTTGGTAGCACACAAAGTGTTCCTCCGGCAAACGGGAGTTGCATAATCTCATAGTCATAGGAACATGTATAAGTCATGAAGAAAGCAATAGCAACATATTAAATGATCAAGTGCTAAGCTAATGGAATGGGTCATGTCAATCACATCATTCTCCTAATGATGTGATCCCGTTAATCAAATAACAACTCTTTTGTTTATGGTTAGGAAACATAACCATCTTCGATTAACGAGCTAGTCAAGTAGAGGCATACTAGTGACACTCTGTTTGTCTATGTATTCACACATGTATTATGTTTCCGGTTAATACAATTCTAGCATGAATAATAAACATTTATCATGATATAAGGAAATAAATAATAACTTTATTATTGCCTCTAGGGAATATTTCCTTCAGTCTCTCACTTGCATTAGAGTCAATAATCTAGTTCACATCGCCATGTGATTCAACACTAAGAGTTCACATCACCATGTGATTAACACCCATAGTTCACATCATCATGTGACCTATACCTAAAGGGTTTACTAGAGTCAATAATCTAGTTCACATCATTTATGTGATTAACACCCAAACAGTACTAAGGTGTGATCATGTTTTGCTTGTGAGATAATTTTAGTCAACGGGTCTGTCACATACAGATCCGTAAGTATTTTGCGAATTCTATGTCTACAATGCTCTGCACGGAGCTACTCTAGCTAATTGCTCCCACTTTCAATATGTATCTAGATCGAGACTTAGAGCCATCCAGATCTATGTCAAAACTTGCATCGATGTAACTTTTTACGACGAACCTTTTTGTCGCCTCCATAATTGAGAAATATTCCACTAAGGATATTTTTGACTGTTGTCCAGTGATCTACTCTTAGATCACTATTGTACTCCCTTGCTTAACACAGTGTAGGGTATACAATAGATCTGGTACACAACATGGCATACTTTATAGAACCTATGGCTGAGGCATAGGGAATGACTTTCATTCTCATTCTATTTTCTACCGTGGTCGCGCTTTGAGTCTTACTCAATTTCACACCTTGTAACACAGGCAATTATTCTTTCTTTGACTGTTCCATTTTGAACTACTTCAAAATCTTGTCAAGGTATGTACTTATTGAAAAAAAACTTATCAAGCGTCTTGATCTATCTCTATAGATTTTGATGCTTAATATGTAAGCAGCTTCACCGAGGTATTTCTTTGAAAAACTTCTTTAAAAACACTCCTTTATGCTTTGCAGAATAATTCTACATTATTTCCGATCAACAATATGTCATTCACATATACTTCTCAGAAATGCTGTAGTGCTCCCACTCACTTTCTTGTAAATACAGGCTTCACCGCAAGTCTGTATAAAACTATATGCTTTGATCATACTATCAAAGCGTTTATTCCAACTCCGAGAGGCTTGCACCAGTCCATAAATGGATCGCTGGAGCTTGCACACTTTGTTAGCTCCTTTTGGATCGACAAAACCTTCCGGCTGCATCATATACAACTCTTCTTCTAGAAATCCATTCAGGAATGCAGTTTTGACATCCATTTGCCGGATTTCATAAAATGCGGCAATTGCTAACATGATTCGGATAGACTTAAGCATAGATACGAGTGAGAAACTCTCATCATAGTCAACACCTTGAACTTGTCAAAAACCTTTTTGCGACAATTCTAGCTTTGTAGATAGTAACACTACCATCAGCGTCCGCCTTCCTCTTGAAGATCCATTTACTCTCAATGGCTCACCGATCATTAGGAAAGTCAATCAAAGTCCATACTTTGTTCTCATACATGGATCTCATCTCAGATTTCATGGCCTCAAGCCATTTCGCGGAATCTAGGCTCATCATCGCTTCCTCATAGTTCGCAAGTTCGTCATGGTCTAGTAACATGACTTCCAGAACAGGATTACCGTACCACTTTGGTGCGGATCTCACTCTGGTTTACCTACGAGATTCGGTATTTGTTGGAAATATGCCCTAGAGGAAATAATAAATTGATTATTATTATATTTCCTTGTTCATGATAATCGTTTATTATCCATGCCAGAATTGTATTGATAGGAAACTCAGATACATGTGTGGATACATAGACAACACCATGTCCCTAGTAAGCCTCTAGTTGACTAGCTCGTTGATCAATAGATGGTTACGGTTTCCTGACCATGGACATTGGATGTCATTGATAACGGGATCACATCATTAGAAGAATGATGTGATGGACAAGACCCAATCCTAAGCCTAACACAAGATCATGTAGTTCGTATGCTAAAGCTTTTCTAATGTCAAGTATCATTTCCTTAGACCATGAGATTGTGCAACACCCGGATACAGTAGGAGTGCTTTGGGTGTGCCAAATGTCACAACGTAACTGGGTGGCTATAAAGGTACACTACAGGTATCTCCGAAAGTGTCTGTTGGGTTGGCACGAATCGAGACTGGGATTTGTCACTCCGTGTAAACGGAGAGGTATCTCTGGGCCCACTCGGTAGGACATCATCATAATGTGCACAATGTGATCAAGGAGTTGATCACGGGATGATGTGTTACGGAACGAGTAAAGAGACTTGCCGGTAACGAGATTGAACAAGGTATCGGGATACCGACGATCGAATCTCGGGCAAGTATCGTACCAATAGACAAAGGGAATTGTATACGGGATTGATTAAGTCCTTGACATCGTGGTTCATCCGATGAGATCATCGTGGAACATGTGGGAACCAACATGGGTATCCAGATCCCGCTGTTGGTTATTGACCGGAGGACGTCTCGGTCATGTCTGCATGGTTCCCGAACCCGTAGGGTCTACACACTTAAGGTTCGATGACGCTAGGGTCATAGGGAATAGATATACGTGGTTACCGAATGTTGTTCGGAGTCCCGGATGAGATCCCGGACGTCAGAGGAGTTCTGGAATGGTCCGGAGGTAAAGATTTATATATAGGAAGTCCTGTTTTGGTCACCGGAAAAGTTTCGGGGTTTATCGGTAATGTACCGGGACCACCGGGAGGGTCCCGGGGGTCCACCAAGTGGGGCCACAAGCCCCGGAGGGCTGCATGGGCCAAGTGTGGGAGGGGACCAGCCCCGGGTGGGCTGGTGCGCCCCCCACAAGGGCCCAAGGCGCCTAAGGGGAGGAAGGGGGGCAAACCCTAAGGGCAGATGGGCCTTAGGGCCCATACCTGGTGCGCCTCCCTCTCCCCCTCCCCTTGGCCGCCACCAGATGGGATCTGGGCTGGCCGCCGCCCCTAGGGTGGAACCCTAGGTGGGGGCGCAGCCCCCTCCCTCTCCCCTATATATAGTTGAGGTCTTTGGGGCTGCCAACACATGAGTTCTTGACCTCTCCCTGGTGCAGCCCTACCTCTCTTTCTCCTCATATCTCGCGGTGCTTGGCGAAGCCCTGCTGGAGTACCACGCTCCTCCACCACCACCACGCTGTCGTGCTGCTGCTGGATGGAGTCTTCCCCAACCTCTCCTTCTCCCCTTGCTGGATCAAGGCGTAGGAGACGTCACCGGGTTGTACGTGTGTTGAACACGGAGGTGTCGTCCGTTCGGCACTAGGATCATCGGTGATTTGAATCACGACGAGTACGACTCCATCAACCCCGTTCACTTGAACGCTTCCGCGTAGCGATCTACAAGGGTATGTAGATGCACTCTCCTTCCCCTCATTGCTGGTTTCTCCATAGATAGATCTTGGTGACATGTAGGAAAATTTTGAATTTCTGCTACGTTCCCCAACAGTGGCATCATGAGCTTGGTCTATGCGTAGTTTCTATGCACGAGTAGAACACAAAGTAGTTGTGGGCGTTGATTTTGTTCAATATGCTTACCGTTACTAGTCCAATCTTGATTCGGCGGCATTGTGGGATGAAGTGGCCCGGACCGACCTTACACGTACTCTTACGTGAGACTGGTTCCACCGACTGACATGCACTAGTTGCATTAGGTGGCTAGTGGGTGTCTGTCTCTCCCACTTTAGTCGGATCGGATTCGATGAAAAGGGTCCTTATGAAGTGTAAATAGCAATTGGCATATCACATTGTGGTTTTTGCGTAGGTAAGAAACGTTCTTGCTAGAAACCCATAGCAGCCACGTAAAACATGCAAACAACAATTAGAGGACATCTAACTTGTTTTTGCAGGGTATGCTATGTGATGTGATATGGCCAAGAAGAATGTGATGAATGATATGTGATGTATGAGATTGATCATGTTCTTGTAATAGGAATCACGACTTGCATGTCGATGAGTATGACAACTAGTAGGAGCCATAGGAGTTGTCTTTATTTATTGTATGACCTGCGTGTCATTGAACAACACCATGTAATTACTTTACTTTATTGCTAACCGGTAGCCATAGTAGTAGAAGTAATAAGTTGGTGAGACAACTTCATGGAGACACAATGATGGAGATCATGATGATGGAGATCATGGTGTCATGCCGGTGATGATGATGATCATGGAGCCCCGAAGATGGAGATCAAAAGGAGCAAAGTGATGATGGCCATATCATGTCACCTTTTGATTGCATGTGATGTTTATCATGTTTTTGCATCTTATTTGCTTAGAACGACGGTAGTAAATAAGATGATCCCTCATTAAAATTTCAAGAAAGTGTTCCCCCTAACTGTGCACCGTTGCGAAAGTTCGTCGTTTCGAAGCACCACGTGATGATCGGGTGTGATAGATTATTACGTTCACATACAACGGGTGTAAGCCAGATTTACACACGCGAAACACTTAGGTTGACTTGACGAGCCTAGCATGTACAGACATGGCCTCGGAAAACAAGAGACTGAAAGGTCGAGCATGAGTCGTATAGAAGATACGATCAACATGAAGATGTTCACCGATGTTGACTAGTCCGTCTCACGTGATGATCGGACACGGCCTAGTTGACTCGGATCATGTAATCACTTAGATGACTAGAGGGATGTCTATCTGAGTGGGAGTTCATAAGATGAACTTGTTTATCCTGAACATAGTCAAAAGGTCTTCGCAAATTATGTCGTAACTCGCACTTCAGTTCTACTGTTTAGATATGTTCCTAGAGAAAAATTAGTTGAAAGTTGATAGTAGCAATTATGCAGATAGTAGAAGGCTTATGTCCTTAATGCACCGCTCAGTGTGCTGAACCTCGAACGTCGTCTGTGGATGTTGCGAACATCTGACATACACGTTTTGATGACTACATGATAGTTCAGTGCGTAATGCTAAATGGTTTAGAATTGAGGCACCAAAGACGTTTTTGAAACACCGCAGAACATATGAGATGTTCCAAGGACTGAAATTGGGATTTCAGGCTCGTGCCCAAGTCAAGAGTATAAGACCTCCGACGATTTTCTTAGCCTGCATAATAAGGGAGAAAAGCTCAATCTTGAGCTTGTGCTCAGATTGTCTGAGTACAACAATCGCTTGAATCGAGTGGGAGTTGATCTTCCAGATGAAATAGTGATGGTTCTCCAAAGTCACTGCCACCAAGCTACTAGAGCTTCGTGATGAACTATAACATATCAGGGATAGATATGATCCTTGAGCTATTCGCGACACCGCGAAAGTAGAAATCAAAAGGGAGCATCAATCGTTGATGGATAGTAAAACCACTAGTTTCAAGAAGGGCAAGGGCAAGAAGGGATACTTCATGAAATGGGAAATCAGCTGCTGCTCTAGTGAAGAAACCCAAGGTAGAACCCAAACCCGAGACTAAGTGCTTCTGTAATAAGGGGAATAGCCACTGGAGCAGAATTACCCTAGATACTTGGTAGATGAGAAGGCTGGCAAGGTCGACAGAAGTATATTGGATATACATTACAATGTGTACTTTACTAGTACTCCTGGTAGCACCAGGGTATTAGATACCGGTTCGGTTGCTAAGTGTTAGTAACTCGAAACAAAAGGCTACGGAATAAACGGAGACTAGCTAAAAGGTGAGATGACGATATGTGTTGGAAGTATTTCCAAGGTTGATCATATATCGTACGCTCCCTCTACCATCGAGATTGGTATTAAAACCTAAATAATTGTTATTTGGTGTTTGCATTGAGCATAGACATGATTGGATTATGTCTGTCGCGATACGGTTATTCATTTAAAGAGAATAATGGTTACTCTGTTTATTTGAATAATACCATCCCGATCATAGTGATACACATTTTCATGCCAAAGGTATAAGATAGTAATGATAGTACCACCTACTTGTGGCACTACCACTTAAGTCATATCGGTATAAAACGCATGAAGAAGCTCCATGTTGATGGATCTTTGGACTCACTCATTTTTGAAAGGATTGAGACATGCGAACCATGTTTGTTGGTAGATATGCATGAAGAAACTCTATACGGATGGATCGTTTGGACTCAGTTGATTTTGAATCACTTGAGACATGCAAATCATACCACATGGGCAAGATGACTGAAAGCCTCGTTTTCAGTAAAATGGAACAAGAAAGCAACTTGTTGGTAGTAATACATCTTGATGTGCGCAGTCCAATGAGTGCTGAGGCATGTAGTGGATATTGTTATGTTCTTACTTCACAGATGATTTGAGTAGATACTGAGTATATTTACTTGATGAAACATAAGTCTGAATTATTGAAAGTTTCAAGTAATTTCAGAGTGAAGTTGAACATCGTCGTGACAAGAGGATAAAATTTCTATGATATGATCGTAGAGATGAATATCTGAATTACGAGTTTGGCACAGAATTAAGACATTGTGGAAATTGTTTCACAACCAATACGGCCAGGAACACCATGGTGTGATGGTGTGTCCGTACATCATAACTGCACCCTATTGGATATGATGCATACCATGATGTCTCTTATCGAATTACCACGATAGTTTATGGGTTAGGCATTAGAGACAACCACATTCACTTTAAAAAGGGCACCACGTAATTCCGATGAGATGACACCGTATGAACTATGGTTTAGAGAAACCTAAGCTGTCATTTCTTAAAAGTTTGGGGCTGCGACGCTTATGTGAAAAAGTTTCAGGCTGATAAGCTCGAACCCAAAGCGGATAAATGCATCTTCATAGGACACCAAAACAGTTGGGTATACCTCCTGTCTCAGATTCGAAAGCAATAAGGGATTGTTTCTAGAATCGGGTCCTTTCCCGAGGAAAAGTTTCTCTCGAAAGAATTGAGTGGGAGGATGGTGGAGACTTGATGAGGTTATTGAACCGTCTCTTCAACTAGTGTGTGGCAGGGCACAGGGAGTTATTCCTGTGGCACCTACACCAATTGAAGTAGAAGCTTATGATAGTGATCATGAAACTTCAGATCAAGTCACTACCAAACCTTGTGGGATGACAAGGATGCGTACTACTTCAGAGTGGTATGTAATCCTGTCTTGGAAGTCATGTTGCTAGACAACAATGAACCTACGAGCTATGGAGAAGCGATGGTGGGCCTGGATTCCAAAATGGCTTGAGGCCATATAATCCGAGAGAGGATCCATATAGGAAAACAAAGTGTAGACTTTGGAAGAACTACTTGATGGTCGTAAGGCTGTTAGGTACATATGGATTTTAAAAGGAAGACGGACAATGATGGTAAGTATCACCATTAAGAAAGCTCGACTTGTCGTTAAGATGTTTTCCGACAAGTTCAAGGAGTTGACTACGATGAGACTTTTTCTCACTCGTAGCGATGCTAAGAGTCTGTTGGAATTATATTAGCTATTACTGCATTATTTATGAAATCTTGCAGATAGGATGTCAAAACATTGTTTCCTCGACGATTTTCTTGAGGAAAGGTTGTATGTGATACAACCGGAAGGTTTTGTCAATCCTGAAAGATGCTAACAAGTATGCAAAGCTCCAGCAATCCTTCTAAGGACTGGAGTAAGCATCTCGGAGTTGGAATGTATGCTTTGATGAGATGATCAAAGTTTTTGGGTGTATACAAAGTTTATGAGAAACTTGTATTTCCAAAGAAGTGAGTGGGAGCACTATAGAATTTCTGATGAGTATATGTTGTTAACATATTGTTGATCGGAAATGATGTAGAATTTCTAGAAAGCATGCACAGTTATTTGAAAAGTGTTTTTCAATGGAAAGCCTGGATTAAGCTACTTGAACATTGAGCATAAAGATCTATAAGGATAGATCAAAACGCTTAATGGTACTTTCAAATGAGCACATACCTTGACATGATCTTGAAGGTGTTCAAGATGGATCAGTCAAAGAAGGAGTTCTTGCCTGAGTTGTAAGGTATGAAGTTAAGACTTAAAGCTCGACCACGGCAGAACAAAGAGGAAGGACGAAGGACGTCCCCTATGCTTTTGTCATAGGCTCTCTACAGTATGCTATGCTGTGTGCCGCACCTGAAGTGTGCCTTGCCATGAGTCAGTCAAGGGGTACAAGAGTGATCCAAGAATGGATCACATGGCAGCGGTCAAAGTTATCCTTAGTAACTAGTGGACTAAGGAAATTTCTCGATTATGGAGGTGGTAAAAGAGTTCGTCGTAAAGGGTTACGCCGATACAAACTTTGACACTAATCCAGATTATTCTGAGTAGTAAACTGGATTCGTATAATAGAACAGTTATTTGGAATAGCTCCAAATAGAACGTGGTAGCTGCATCTAGGAGATGACATAGAGATTTTTAAAGCACACACGGATCTGAAAGATTCAGACCCGTTGACTATAACATCTCTCACAAGCATAACATGATCAAACCCAGAACTCATCGAGTGTTAATCACATGGTAATGTGAACTAGATTATTGACTCTAGTAAACTCTTGGGTGTTAGTCACATGGGGATGTGACCTTGAGTGTTAATCACATATCGATGTGAACTGGATTATTGACTCTAGTGCAAGTGGGAGACTGTTGGAAATATGCCCTAGAGGCAATAATAAATTGATTATTATTATATTTCCTTGTTCATGATAATCGTTTATTATCCATGCTAGAATTGTATTGATAGGAAACTTAGATACATGTGTGGATACATAGACAACACCATGTCCCTAGTAAGCCTCTAGTTGACTAGCTCGTTGATCAATAGATGGTTACGGTTTCCTGACCATGGACTTTGGATGTCATTGATAACGGGATCACATTATTAGGAGAATGATGTGATGGACAAGACCCAATCCTAATCCTAGCACAAGATCATGTAGTTCGTATGCTAAAGCTTTTCTAATGTCAAGTATCATTTCCTTAAACCATGAGATTGTGCAACTCCCGGATACCGTAGGAGTGCTTTGGGTGTGCCAAACGTCACAACGTAACTGGGTGGCTATAAAGGTACACTACAGGTATCTTGGAAAGTGTCTGTTGGGTTGGCACGAATCGAGACTGGGATTTGTCACTCCGTGTAAACGGAGAGGTATCTCTGGGCCCACTCGGTAGGACATCATCATAATGTGCACAATGTGATCAAGGAGTTGATCATGGGATGATGTGTTACGAACGAGTAAAGAGACTTGCCGGTAACGAGATTGAACAAGGTATCGGGATACCGACGATCGAATCTCGGGCAAGTATCGTACCAATAGACAAAGGGAATTGTATACGGGATTGATTAAGTCCTTGACATCGTGGTTCATCCGATGAGATCATCGTGGAACAGGTGGGAACCAACATGGGTATCCAGATCCCGCTGTTGGTTATTGACCGGAGGACGTCTCAGTCATGTCTGCATGGTTCCCGAACCCGTAGGGTCTACACACTTAAGGTTTGATGATGCTAGGGTTATAGGGAATAGATATACGTGGTTACCAAATGTTGTTCGGAGTCCCGGATGAGATCCTGGACATCACGAGGAGTTCCGGAATGGTCCGGAGGTAAAGATTTATATATAGGAAGTCCTGTTTTGGTCACCAGAAAAGTTCGGTAACGTACCGGGACCACCGGGAGGGTCCCGGGGGTCCACCAAGTGGGGCCACAAGCCCCGGAGGGCTGCATGGGCCAAGTGTGGGAGGGGACCAGCCCCAGGTGGGCTGGTGCACCCACCCCCCCCACAAGGGCCCAAGGCGCCTAAGGGGAGGAAGGGGGGCAAACCCTAAGGGCAGATGGGCCTTAGGGCCCATACCTGGTGCGCCTCTCTCTCCCCCTCCCCTTGGCCGCCACCAGATGGGATCTGGGCTGGCCGCCGCCCCTAGGGTGGAACCCTAGGTGGGGGCGCAGGCCCCTCCCTCTCCCCTATATATAGTTGAGGTCTTTGGGGCTGCCAACACATGAGTTCTTGACCTCTCCCTGGCGCAGCCCTACCTCTCTTTCTCCTCATATCTCGCGGTGCTTGGCGAAGCCCTACTGGAGTACCACGCTCCTCCACCACCACCACGCCGTCGTGCTGCTGCTGGATGGAGTCTTCCCCAACCTCTCCTTCTCCCCTTGCTGGATCAAGGCGTAGGAGACGTCACCGGGCTGTACGTGTGTTGAACACAGAGGTGCCGTCCATTCGGCACTAGGATCATCGGTGATTTGAATCACGACGAGTACGACTCCATCAACCTCGTTCACTTGAACGCTTCCGCGTAGCGATCTACAAGCGTATGTAGATGCACTCTCCTTCCCCTCGTTGCTGGTTTCTCCATAGATAGATCTTGGTGACACGTAGGAAAAATTTGAATTTCTGCTACGTTCCCCAACAGTATTAACTTGATCTGAAGTTACATGATCATCATCATTAGTCTTCCTCACTAATTGGTGTAGTAGTCACAGGAATGGATTTCTTGTGATGAACTGCTTTTCAATAAGGGAGAAGGTACAATTACCTTATCAAGTTCTACTTTCCTCCGACTCACTTCTTTCAAGAGAAACTGCTTCTCTAGAAAGGATCCATTCTTAGCAACGAATGTCTTGCCTTCGGATCTGTGATAGAAGGTGTACCCAATAGTCTCCTTTGGGTATCCTATGAAGACATATTTCTACGATTTGGGTTTGAGCTTATCAGGATGAAACTTTTTCATATAAGCATCACAATCCCAAACTTTAAGAAACGACAACTTTGGTTTCTTGCCAAACCACAGTTCAGATTGTGTCGTCTCAACGGACTTAGATGGTGCCCTTTTAAACGTGAATGCAGCTGTCTTTAATGCACAACCCCAAAACGATAGTGGTAGATTGGTAAGAGACATCATAGATCGCACCATATCTAATAAAGTACGGTTATGATGTTTGGACACACCATTATGCTGTGGTGTTCCAGGTGGCGTGAGTAGTGAAACTATTTCACATTGTTTTAACTGAAGGCCAGACTCGTAACTCAAATATTTTACCTCTGCGATCATATCGTAGAAACTTTTATTTTCTTGTTACGATGATTCTCCACTTCACTCTGAAATTCTTTGAACTTTTCAAATATTTCAGACTTGTGTTTCGTTAAGTAGATATACCCATATCTGCTCAAATCATCTGTGAAGGTCAGAAAATAATGATACCCGCCACGAGCCTTAACACTCATCGGATCTCATACATCAGTATGTATTATTTCCAATAAGTCAGTTGCTCGCTCCATAGTTCCGGAGAACGGCATTTTAGTCATCTTGCCCATGAGGCATGGTTCGCAAGCATCAACTGATTCATAATCAAGTGATTCCAAAAACCCATTAGAATGGAGTTTCTGCATGCGCTTTACACCAATATGACCTAAACAACAGTGCCACAAATAAGTTGCACTATCATTATTAACTTTGCATCTTTTGGTTTCAATATTATGATTATGTGTATCACTACGATCGAGATCCAACAAACTATTTTCATTGGGTGTGTAACCATATAAGGTTTTATTCATGTAAACAGAACAACAATTTATTCTCTTACTTAAATGAATAACCGTATTACAATAAACATGATCAAATCATATTCATGCTCAACGCAAACACCAAATAACACGTATCCAGGTTCAACACTAATCCCGAAAGTATAGGGAGTGTGCGATGATGATCATATTAATCTTGGAACCACTTCCAACACACATCGTCACTTCACCCTTAACTAGTCTCTGTTTATTCTGCAACTCCCGTTTCGAGTTACTAATCTTAGCAACTGAACTAGTATCAAATACTGAGGGGTTGCTATAAACACTAGTAAAGTACACATCAATAACATGTATATCAAATATACTTATGTTCACTTTGCCATCCTTCTTATCTGCCAATCACTTGGGGTAGTTCTGCTTCCAATGACCAGTCCCTTTGAAGTAGAAACACTTAGTCTCAGGCTTAGGACCAGACTTGGGCTTCTTCACTTGAGCAGCAACTTGCTTGCTGTTCTTCTTGAAGTTCCCCTTCTTCCCTCTGCCCTTTTCTTGAAACTAGTGGTCTTGTCTACCATCAACACTTGATGTTTTTCTCGATTTCTACCTTTGTCAATTTCCGCATTACGAAGAGCTTGGGAATCGTTTCCGTTATCCCTTGCATATCATAGTTCATCACGAAGTTCTACTAACTTGGTGATGGTGACTAGAGAATTCTGTCAATCACTATCTTATCTGGAAGATTAACTCCCACTTGATTCAACCGATTGTAGTACTCAGACAATCTGAGCACATGCTCACTAGTTGAGCGATTCTCCTCCATCTTTTAGCTATAGAACTTGTTGGAGACTTCATATCTCTCAACTCGGGTATTTTCTTGAAATATTAACTTCAACTCCTGGAACATCTCATATGCTCCATGATGTTCAAAACGTCTTTGAAGTCCCGATTCTAAGCCATTAAGCATGGTGCACTAAACTATCAAGTAGTCATCATATTGAGCTAGCCAAACGTTCATAAAGTCTGCATCTGCTCCTGCAATAGGTCCGTCACCTAGCGGTGCATCAAGGACATAATTCTTCTGTGCAGCAATGAGGATAAACCTCAGATCATGGATCCAATCCGCATCATTGCTACTAACATCTTTCAACACAATTTTCTCTAGGAACATATCAAAATAAACACAGGGAAGCAACAACGCGAGCTATTGATCTACAAGATAATTTGCAAAATACTACCAGGACTAAGTTCATGATAAATTTAAGTTCAATTAATCATATTACTTAAGAACTCCCACTTAGATAGACATCCCTCTAATCCTGTAAGTGATTACGTGATCCAAATCAACTAAACCATGTCCGATCATCACGTGAGATGGAGTAGTTTCATTGGTGAACATCGCTATGTTGATCATATCTGCTATATGACTCACGCTCGACCTTTCGGTCTCCGTGTTCTGAGGCCATATCTGTATATGCTTGGCTCGTCAAGTATAACCTGAGTATTCTGCGTGTGCAACTGTTTTGCACCCGTTGTATTTGAACGTAGAGCCTATCACACCCGATCATCACGTGGTGTCTCAGCACGAAGAACTTTCGCAACGGTGCATACTCAGGGAGAACACTTCTTGATAATTAGTGAGAGATCATCTTATAATGCTACCGTCAATCAAAGCAAGATAAGATGCATAAAAGATAAACATCACATGCAATCAATAAAAGTGATATGATATGGCCACCATCATCTTGTGCTTGTGATCTCCATCTTCGAAGCACCGTCATGATCACCATCGTCACCGGCGCGACACCTTGATCTCCATTATAGCATCGTTGTCGTCTCGCCAATCTTATGCTTCCACGACTATCGCTACCGCTTAGTGATAAAGTAAAGCATTACAGCGCGATTGCATTGCCTACAATAAAGCGACAACCATATGGCTCCTGCTAGTTGCCGATAACTCGGTTACAAAACATGATCATCTCATACAATAAAATTTAGCATCATGTCTTGACCATATCACATCACAACATGCCCTGCAAAAACAAGTTAGACGTCCTCTACTTTGTTGTTGCAAGTTTTACGTGGCTGCTACGGGCTTAAGCAAGAACCAATCTTACCTACGCATCAAAACCACAACGATAGTTTGTCAAGTTGGTGTTGTTTTAACCTTCGCAAGGACCGGGCGTAGCCACACTCGGTTCAAATAAAGTTGGAGAAACTGTCACCCACTAGCCACCTTTGTGCAAAGCACGTCAGGAGAACCGGTCTCGCCTAAGCGTACGTGTAATGTTGGTCCAAGCCGCTTCGTCCAACAATACCGCCGAACCAAAGTATGATATGCTAGTAAGCAGTATAACTTATATCGCCCACAACTCACTTGTGTTCTACTCGTGCATATAACATCAACACATAAAACCTAGGCTCTGATACCACTGTTGGGGAACGTAGTAATTTCAAAAAAATTCCTACGCACACGCAAGATCATGGTGATGCACAGCAACGAGAGGGGAGAGTGTGATCTACGTACCCTTGTAGATCAACAACGGAAGCGTCAGCACAACGCGGTTGATGTAGTCGTACGTCTTCACGGCCCGACCGATCAAGCACTGAAACTACGGCACCTCTGAGTTTTAGCACACGTTCAGCTCGATGACGATCCCCGGACTACGATCCAGCAAAGTGTCGGGGAAGACTTCCGTCAGCACGACGGCGTGGTGACGATCTTGATGTACTACCGTCGCAGGGCTTCGCCTAAGCACCTCTACAATATTATCGAGGATTATGGTGGAAGGGGGCACCGCACACGGCTAAGAATATGATCACGTGAATCAACTTGTGTGTCTAGGGCTGCCCCTGCCCCCTTATATAAAGGATCAAGGGGGGGTGCGGCCGGCCAGGAGGAGGGCGCGCCAGGAGGAGTCCTACTCCCACCGGGAGTAGGATTCCCCCCCATTTCCTAGTTGGAATAGGATTCGGGAGGGGGAAAAGAGGAGAGAGAGAAGGAAGGGGGGCGCCGCCCCCCTCTCCTTGTCCTATTCGGACTAGGGGGGAAGGGCGCGCGGCCCAGCCCTGGCCACCTCTCCTCCCTTCCACTAAAGCCCACTAAGGCCCATATACCTCCCGGGGGGTTCCGGTAACCTCCCGGTACTCCGGTAAAATCCTGATTTCACCCGGAACACTTCCGATATCCAAATATAGGCTTCCAATATATAAATCTTTATGTCTCGACCATTTCGAGACTCCTCGTCATGTCCGTGATCACATCCGGGACTCCAAAAAAACTTCGGTACATCAAAATGCATAAACTCATAATATAACTGTCATCGAAACCTTAAGCGTGCGGACCCTACGGGTTCGAGAACAATGTAGACATGACCGAGACATGTCTCCGGTCAATGACCAATAGCGGAACCTGGATGCTCATATTGGCTCCTACATATTCTATGAAGATCTTTTATCGGTCTGACCGCATAACAACATACGTTGTTCCCTTTGTCATCGGTATGTTACTTGCCCGAGATTCGATCGTCGGTATCTCAATACCTAGTTCAATCTCATTACCGGCAAGTCTCTTTACTCGTTCCGTAATACATCATCTCACAACTAACTCATTAGTTGCAATGCTTGCAAGGCTTATGTGATGTGCATTACCGAGAGGGCCCAGAGATACCTCTCTGACAATCGGAGTGACAAATCCTAATCTCGAAATACGCCAACCCAACATGTACCTTTGGAGACACCTGTAGAGCTCCTTTATAATCACCCAGTTACGTTGTGACGTTTGGTAGCACACAAAGTGTTCCTCCGGCAAACGGGAGTTGCATAATCTCATAGTCATAGGAACATGTATAAGTCATGAAGAAAGCAATAGCAACATACTAAACGATCGAGTGCTAAGCTAATGGAATGGGTCATGTCAATCACATCATTCTCCTAATGATGTGATCCCGTTAATCAAATAACAACTCTTTTGTTTATGGTTAGGAAGCATAACCATTTTCGATTAACGAGCTAGTCAAGTAGAGGCATACTAGTGACACTCTGTTTGTCTATGTATTCACACATGTATTATGTTTCCGGTTAATACAATTCTAGCATGAATAATAAACATTTATCATGATATAAGGAAATATAATAACTTTATTATTGCCTCTAGGGCATATTTCCTTCACTGCTTGATTTATTCTTGATGATATGGGTATTACAAGAGTTGATCTACCACGAGATCGGAGAGGCTAAACCCTAGAAGCTAGCCTATGGTATGATTGTCTGTTGTCCTACGGACTAAACCCTCCGGTTTATATAGACACCGGAGGGGGCTAGGGTTACACAAGGTCGGTTACAAAGGAGGAGATACACATATCCGTATTGCCTAGCTTGCCTTCCACGCCAAGTAGAGTCCCATCCGGACACGGGACAAAGTCTTCAATCTTGTATCTTCATATTCCAACAGTCCGGCCAAAGGATATAGTTCGACTGTCCGGAGACCCCCTAATCCAAGACTCCCTCAGATAGTAACATTGCCCCTTCTCTCTTTTTCTCTCATTTTTTTATTTTTTGGTGGGCTTCTTTGGCCTTTTTTATTTTTTTGTAAAGTCCAAAGACTCATCCCAACTTGTGATGGAATCATAGCTTCCATCATCCTTTCCTCACATGGGGCAATGCTCTAATTATGATGATCATCACACTTTTATTTACTTACAACTCAATATTACAACTCGATACTAGAACAAAATATGACTCTATATGAATGCCTCCGGCGGTGTACCGGGATATGCAATGATCTAGCGTAGCAATGACATCAAAAAACGAACAAGCCATTAAAACATCATGCTAGCTGATACGTCTCCAACATACCTATAATTTTTGATTGCTCCATGCTATATTATCTTTTGTTTTGGACATTGTTGGGCCTTATTATCCACCTTTATATTATTTTTGGGACTAACCTATTAACCGGAGGCCCAACCCAGAATTGCTGTTTTTTTGCCTATTTTAGGGTTTCGAAGAAAAGGAATATCAAACGGAGTCCAAACGGAATGAAACCTTCGGGAATGTGATTTTTGGAACGAACAAGATCCAGGAGACTTGGACCCTACGTCAAGCAACCAACAAGGAGGCCACGAGGTAGGGGGCATGCCTACCCCCCCAGGCGCACCCTCCACCCTTGTGGGCCCCCTGTTACTCCACTGACGTCCTTCTTCCTCCTATATATACCTACGTACCCCCAAACGATCAGATACGAAGCCAAAACCCTAATTCCACCACCGTAACTTTCTGTATCCACGTGATCCCATCTTGGGGCCTATTCCGGAGCTCCGCCAGAGGGGCATCGATCACGGAGGGCGTCTACATCAACACCATAGCCTCTCCGATGAAGTGTGAGTAGTTTACCTCAGACCTTTGGGTCCATAGTTATTAGCTAGATGGCTTATCCTCTCTTTTTGGATCTGAATACAAAGTTCTCCCCCTCTCTTGTCGAGATCTATTCGATGTAATCTTCTTTTGCGGTGTGTTTGTTGAGACAGATGAATTGTGGGTTTATGATCAAGTTTATCTATGAACAATATTTGAATATTCTCTAAATTCTTTTATGTATGATTGGTTATCTTTGAAAGTCTCTTCTAATTATCAGTTTGGTTTGGCCTACTAGATTGATCTTTCTTGCAATGGGAGAAGTGCTTAGCTTTGGGTTCAATCTTGCAGTGTCCTTTCCCAGTGACAGTAGGGGCAGCAAGGCATGTATTGTATTGTTGCCATCGAGGATAACAAGATGGGGTTTTCATCATATTGCATGAGTTTATCCCTCTACATCATGTCATCTTGCTTAAGGTGTTACTCTGTTCTCTTGAACTTAATACTCTAGATGCATGCTGGATAGCGGTCGATGTGTGGAGTAATAGTAGTAGATGCAGGCAGGAGTCGGTCTACTTGTCTCGGACGTGATGCCTATATACATGATCATACCTAGATATTCTCATAACTATGCTCAATTCTGTCAATTGCTCAACAGTAATTTGTTCACCCACCGTAAAATACTTATGCTCTTAAGAGAAGCCACTAGTGAAACCTATGGCCCCCGGGTCTATCTTCATCATATTAAATCTTCCAATACTTAGTTATTTTCATTGCTTTTATTTTATTTTGCATCTTTATCATAAAGATACCAAAAATATTATCTTATCATATCTATCAAATCTCACTCTCGTAAGTGACCGTGTAGGGATTGACAACCCCTTATCGCGTTAGTTGCGAGGATTTATTTGTTTTGTGTAGGTGCGAGGGACTCACGCGTAGCCTCCTACTGGATTGATACCTTGGTTCTCAAAAACTGAGGGAAATACTTACGCTACTTTGATGCACCACCCTTTCCTCTTCAAGGGAAAACCAACGCAAGTGCTCAAGAGGTAGCACTAGCTATCTTACGATCATGCAAAGCAATATGACAACGATGCTCAAGTCATGTATATGATGATGATGGAATTTGCATGGCAATATATCTCGGAATGGCTATGGAAATGCCATGATAGGTAGGTATGGTGGCTGTTTTGAGGAAGGTATATGGTGGGTTTACGGTACCGGCAAAAGTTGCGCGGTACTGGAGAGGCTAGCAATGGTGGAAGGGTGAGAGTGTGTATAATCCATGGACTCAACATTAGTCATAAAGAACTCACATACTTATTGCAAAAGTCTATTAGTCATCAAAACAAAGTACTACGCGCATGCTCCTAGGGGGATAGATTAGTAGGAAAAGACCATCGCTCGTCCCCGACCGCCACTCATAAGGAAGACAATCAATAAATAAATCATGCTCCGACTTCATCACATAACGGTTCACCGTACGTGCATGCTACGGGAATCACAAACCTCAACACAAGTATTTCTACTAATCCACAACTACCCACCAGCATGACTCTAATATCACCATCTTTATATCGCAAAACTATTGCAAGGAATCAAACATATCATATTCACTGATCTACAAGTTTTATGTAGGATTTTATGACTAACCATGTGAATGACCAGTTCCTGTCATCTCTCTAAATAGATATAAGTGAAGCAAGAGAGTTTAATTCTTTGTAGAAAAGATATGCCCACTCTCTAACAAATATAAGTGAAGCAAAAGAGTTCTACAAATGGCGGTTTTCTAAGTGAAGAGAAACAGGCAAACCAAACTTCAAATGATATAAGTGAAGTGCATGAAGCATTCTAAAAAGCCATACTCAAAGAATATAAGTGAAGTGCAATGAGCATTCTATAAATCAACCAAGGGCTACCTCATACCAGCATGGTGCATAAAATAAAGATGAAAACTAAATGCAAAAGACGCTCCAAGATTGCACATATCGCATGAACGAAACTAATCCGAAAACATACCGATACTTGTTGAAGAAAGAGGGGATGCCTTCTGGGGCATCCCCAAGATTAGAAGCTTGAGTATCCTTGAATATTTACTTGGGGTGCCTCAGGCATCCCCAAACTTGAGCTCTTGCCTCTCTTCCTTCTTCTCACATCGAGACCTTCTCGATCATCGAACACTTCATCCACACAAAACTTCAACAGAAAACTCGGTAAGATCCGTTAGTATAATAAAGCAAATCACTACTCTAAGCATTGTTGTAAACCAATTCATATTTTGTTTTTGCATAGTGTCTACTGTAATATAACTTTTCCATGGCTTAATCCACTGATATAAATCATTAGTTTCATCAAAACAAGCAAACTATGCATCAAAAACAGAATCTGTATAAAACAGAACAGTCTGTAACAATATGAACATTCACCATACTTCTAATACTTGAAAAATTCTTAAAAAATTAGGAAAAATAAAAAAATTGTATATAAAGACAGTGCAATAGGAATCAGAACCATTTGACGTTCCAGTAAAAAATGTAAAATCGCGCACTACAGCCAAAGTTTCTGTCCTGCACCGTACAAACCAACAAGCATCTAAAACATCCTAAAGGAAAACCTTAGCACATTATTTTTATAATACAATGGAATTTTACAAGGGGATAATTATTTTTGTTGAAAAGTTTCTATAATCAAGATTCACAAAGTTGCTGTGATCATGAACAAAGTTCAAGGAGCTCTCCCACTTCAACAATGCTTGTCTTTCTCACTTTCACTTTCCTTTTTGAAAAAGATTTAGGTTCCCCTCTTTATTTTTGTTGTTTTTAAACTATATAAAAGCACTCAACAGAATTAAATGACTCTCTAAAACTTCCGGGTTGTCTCCCTGGCAGCGCTTTCTTTAAAGCCATTAAGCTAGGCATATAGTGCTCAAGTAATGAATCCACCCGGATCCCAAGGTATATCAAAGCCAATTTTAATTAACAATGATTTGTACTTTAGTAGTGAGCACAAAGTAACATATATCATGCAAGAATGAAGTCTAACTCAATTCCTATGCATCAGCATGCCATAAAAGAACAATTCATGCACACATAGTAAAGGCCAATGCATAGTATAAACAATTTCTTGCAATTTTATCATATTGGAAACATAGAGAGGTGGAGATATAGTTCCTCTCTCATAATAATTGCAAGTAGGAGCAGCAAGCGCATTCATATTATATCTATCAAAATCATCATGTGTAGTAGTAAAAGGCAACCCATCAATATAATCCTTAATAAGCACAAACTTCTCCGATATAGTGTAGTTGGGAGAATTCAAAAAGATAATAGGACTATCATGTGTGGGTGCAATAGGAACAATTTCATTTTTAACATAAGGAACTATAGCAAGTTCATCTCCATAAGCATAATTCATATTGGCATCTTGGCCACAAGCATAGCAAGCATCATCAAAAAGGGATATTTCAAAAGAATCAACGGGATCATAGCAATTATCATAGCATTCATCCTTCGGTAAGCATGAAGGGGAATTAAACAATGTATGAGTTGAAGAGTTACCATCATTAGAAGGTAGGCACGGGTGATCAATCCACTCTTCCTCGTTTTGTTCTTCGCTCTCCTCCTCATCTTTTTCATCCAATGAGCTCACAGTTTCATCAACTTCTTCTTCCATAGATTCCTGCAAAATATTAGTCTCTTCTTGGACAACGGAGACTTTCTCAATAAGCGCATTAATATAGGAATTATATTCATAATTATCATAGCAATATTTTAGGATAGCTAAATTTTCAGGCCTATAAACATCATCATCAAAAGCTTCATTCTTTTCAAACAAAGATTCAATTTCATAAGCACCCTTAAAAGCAACAAATTCTTCTATTTGTTCCACATCATAGTAATCATATATACCTCTAGCATAAGAAGCCAAAGTTTCATTATCATTAAATTCACATGAAAAGGGAAGGTGTGGAGCCTTCAACCTAGAGCAACAAGTGTAATCATATCTCAAGCATAGTTGCCTACCATACCAATACAACATATAAATTTGATCCCATAATAGTTTCCCTTTTTGTGTCAAGCAATAATCCCTAAAGTATTCACGTTGATCCAACGTTACTCCCATTACCAGATTGAATGGGGTTTTCTCAGGATTATCAAAGTAGTACATAATTTCTGTCACATAACGAGCATCGAGGGTTTCAGGAGGTTCCTCCTCTCCATGAGCAGCAAGTACACCTATTTTTTTTTGGTATTTCATGTTCCATATCCATAACTAAAGATAGAGAACAACTAAGAACAGAAAATAAAAATTACTTACTGATAAAGCAAACAAGCACTCAAAAGAATATTCACCCCACGCTATTGCTCCCCGGCAACGGTGCCAGAAAAAGGTCTTGATAACCCACAAGTATAGGGGATCGCAACAGTTTTCAATAAGTAAGAGTGTTGAACCCAACGAGGAGCTAAAGGCAGAACAAATATTCGCTCAAGTTCTATTGACCACTGATACAACTCTATGCACGCTTGACGTTCGCTTTACCTAGAACAAGTATGAAACTAGAAGTACTTTGTAGGTATTTTTGGATAGGTTTGCAAGATAATAAGGAGTACGCAAATAAAAAGTAGGGGCTGTTGTAAGTAAAGAAGCAATAAAGTAAATATAGAGAGTGTGGAAAAGTTGTGGTAGGAGTTGTGAAATTGCCCCTACGCAATTGACTACTTTACTAGACCGATAGCAAGTATTATGTGGGAGAGGCCACTGCTAGCATGTCATCCCTGACTTGGAATTCTATGCACTTACGATTGGAACTATTAGCAAGTGTCCGCAACTACTAACGTTCATTAAGGTAAAACCCAACCATAGCATTAATATATATTGGTCCCCCTTCAATCCCGTATGCATCAATTTCTATGCTAGGTTGAAGCTTCTGTCACTCTTGCCCTCCAATACATAGTCCTATCAACATACAACTAACCCTATGGTGTGATCCACGCGTGTGCTCATATGATGGGTACCAAAGGACAGCAACATAAGCACAAGCAAATTAAATCAATCATAGCAATTCATCAACCACCGATAGGACAATGAAAATCTACTCAGACATCATAGGATGGCAACACACCATTGGATAATAATATGAAGCATAAAGCACCATGTTCAAGTAGAGGGTACGGCGGGTTGCGGGAGAGTGGACCGCTGTAGATAGAGGGGGGGAAGGTGATGGATATGTTGGTGAAGATGGTGGAGCTGTTGGGGTAGATCACGGTGATGATGATGATGGCCATGGTAGCGTTCCGGCGCCACCGGAAGAGAAGGGGAGAGGGGGCCCATTCGTCTTCTTCTTCCTTGACTTCCTCCCTAGATGGGAGAAGGGTTTCCCCTCTGGTCCTTGGCCTCCATGGCATGGAAGGGGCGAGAGACCCTCCGAGATTGGATCTGTCTCTCCGTCTCTCTCTGTTTCTGCGTTCTGTCCTGCTGCCCTTTCACCGTTTCGTATATATATGGAGATCCGTAACTCCGCTTGGACCGAAATCTTCACCATGATTTTTTACCAAAAAATAGTTGTCTTGTGGCCAAAGAAGGGAATCAACCGCCTTATGGGTGGACCACGAGGGTGAGGGGCGCGCCCCCTGCCTCGTGCCCACCTCGGACACTGTTTCGCGTTGATCTTTCTCCTAGATTTTCCAAATATTCCAAAAATAAGCTCCGTCCGTTTTTATCTCGTTTGGACTCCGTTTGATATGGATATTCTGCGAAACATAAAACATGCAACAAACAGGAACTCCCACCGGGCACTGGATCAATATGTTAGTCCCAAAAATAATATAAAAAGTTGCCAAAAGTATATGAAGTTGTAGAATATTGGCAGGGAACAATCAAAAATTATAGATACGACGGAGACATAGGAAGCTTCTTGAAAAGGAAAGCCAAGCGAAAGCGGCTGGCCTGAAGAAAGTCATGGAATCAGCCAAGGAAACCCGCTCTGAAATCTGAGCGACGAAGGAGGAGCTCCGTCAGGCCGGAGATATCACAGCTGGGAAGCCCTTTTTGTTGCAGACGAAGTTCGGAGATCCAAAGTATGCCCCTCTAGATCAATTATGGAGTGCTGCAGACGCGTATTCGGACTTGGCAATGAGTGCTACTGATGCGACTAAGTTTTTCAAAGATTAGAAAGATCATGAAGTGGAAAATTTGTTCTAGTCGTAGTTCAGTGCTCCAACACGTCCGTTGCTGTTAAATGAACAAATGGCCGAGTGGGCCGAGCTCCATAGGTTGTCCGAACTTGCCATGAGGTCTGTCGTGGATCATCTTTGGCCGAAGGGACCAAGGCCGAATAGTTATTTTGATTTAGTGCAATGATTCCTTGGTGCTGTGCCACATATCGACGCTGTAAAGAGGTCGGCGTGCATAGAGGGTGCGCGGATGGCCCTTGCTCGTGTTAAGACATACTGGGCAGAGATGGAGGCCACTGCTATTGCAACCCGGGATCCGGCCGTAGGCCAGGTCCCGGCTGAGCACTATTGTGAAGAAGTCCTAGAAGGCGCTCGTTTAATAGAGGCTCAGTGCTTGAAGAGTATCATGTTCGAGTGACATGTATCCCAATTGTAAAAACAATGCTATGTGGATTATAAAGGATGTGTTTATACTTTTGCCTGAAAGTATTATGATACCTCCTGTGCGGCCGTTTATGTATGTATATAACCTGAAAGTTTGCAGTCGTCGGCTTCATCCCCCACACACATAATGCGGGGGTGTTCGGAAAAGCGCGTATTCACACTTGACCCAACGTCTTGGTCCATTAAGGAGGTGACAACGCGGCGAACAAGGCAATCGGACTATATAGTTTTAACACTTTCACTTAGCCATAGGAGTTTGACGGTGGGGCTACTATATAGCCCCTGGTACTTCCGCGCTCATCCGAACACGGTGCGCGTACATACATGACCGAGAAACCGGTCCTTCGTTAATGCGGAGGAATCGCGAAGATTCCATTGAGTCATCGAGTGGTTGACCAGTCTCTCGCTTTATCATGACAGTCAGTTTTCGGCTTTCTCTACTGAGGTGCTCATCCAGATGAACCAGGGCACAATCGCAGTAGTTCTCCCGGTGCCACCTTAGCCGATAGAGCGGAACATATGGTAGCAAAACACGGGAGCCGGGCAAACCCAACTATTGACCAAAGACATGATTCGGAGCTGATGCATATAAGGCCAAACTCGCGACGCCGAACACTCCCTAAGGTATTCGGACTTTACAACATATACTGGGCTGAGTAACGCCCTTGATAATGAGCCCTGAATTTCTAGGTACTGGCATTAGTCTGACGTGAAAAAATGCCCATAGCGCCAGCATCCTTTTCGGTTGTGTTGAGTATCCAGAGGGAGTAAAGCAACAAGAGACATTAAAAAAGGTTTACACAGGGTCTTAATCTAAAAAGAAGCCTTTGAGCGAGGCCCTGCTGCACGTCTGCGCCTGTGTCTCCGTTGTGCCGTATCCTATAAGGGTGTAGCACGATGATCATCTGTAAAAGAGAAAAACCCAGGTGAAAGTTTTTGTGCGAAAAATTGGTTATTCTTAATGAACCATTAAAATGCAATTTTAAATAGGGTCAAGCTGAACTGTAGCCCTTTTTACATGCGAGAAGCCCCTAGCACCACCTATGGGGGTATATCTATCGACCCAATCTCAGGTTTATCTGAGCTATTACAGCCAGTGGTGCGCCGGACTCGTCTAACCGTGTCCGCGGTCTTGACGACCGATCATTTCTTCTGGTTGGAGAGGCCGTTTAGTGATTGGCTGCTAGAGCCGCCACATATTCCTTCCTACGTGAGGAACGCTCTGTGTTTCCGCTAACTATGATGATGCCACGTGGACCGGGCATCTTAAGCTTAAGATAAGCATAATGTGGTACTGCATTAAAACGAGCGAAGGCCGTTCTTCCGAGTAGTGCGTGATGGCTGCTTTGGAATGGAGTGATGTCCAAGGTTAATTCTTTGCTTCAGAAGTTGTCGGGAGAACCGAATACAACCTCTAGTACTAGAGAGCCCGTGCAGCGGGCCTCTGGGCCTGGTATTAGTCCTTTAAAGGTAGTATTGCTTTGGCTGATTCTTGTCGGGTCTATCCCCATTTTGCAGACGGTGTCCTGATATATCAGATTAAGACTACTGCCTCTATCCATAAGGACTCGGGTGAGATGGTATCCGTCAATTATTGGGTCTAGCACCAAGGCAGCCGATCCTCCGTGCCGGATACTTGTCAGGTGATCCCTGCGATCAAAAGTGATCGGGAGGCCGACCAAGGGTTGTACTTGGGGGTGACAGGCTCCATGGCGTATACGTCTCGGGGTGCGCGTTGGCGCCTCCTCTTCGGTATGTGAGTTGCGTAAATCATGTTCACTGTTTTGACCTCTGGTGGGAATTTTTTCTGTCCCCCAGTGTTCGGCTGGCGAGGCTCATCCTCGTCTTTGCTTGGTGTCTCCCTCCCCTTGTGTTCGGCGTTTAGCTTGCCGACCTGCTTGAAGACCTAGCATTTTCTGTTGGTGTGATTTGCAGGTTTGTCGGAGGTGCCATGAATCTGACATAATCTGTCTAGAATCTTGTTTAGGCTGGACAGTCCATCTCTGCTGCCTTTAAATGGCTTTTTCCGTTGATCGGGTCGAGAGCCCCTGAATCTGGCGTTTACCGCCGTGTTGTCTGGGTTATCTTCGTTGTTTCAACGCTTTCTTTTATTACGTCGTGGTTTCCTGTTGCATTCCCTGACTTCATATGTGCCTGGGTTGCTGATACGTCTCCGTCGTATCTACTTTTCCAAACACTTCTGCCCTTGTTTTGGACTCTAACTTGTATGATTTGAATGGAACTAACCCGGACTGACGTTGTTTTCAGCAGAATTGCCATGGTGTTGTTTTATGTGCAGAAAACAAAAGTTCTCGGAATGACCTGAAACTCCACAGAATATATCTTAGAATAAATTATAAAAAATCCTCGCCAAAGATGAAGACCAGGGGGCCCACACCCTGTCCACGAGGGTGGGGGCGCCCCCCCTCCCCCCTGGGCGCGCCCCCCTACCTCGTGGGCCCCTAGTGGCCCTCCGACGCCAACTCCAACTCCATATATTGGCTTTCAGAGAGAAAGTTTCATCGCGTTTTACGATACGGAGCCGCCGCCAAGCCCTAATCTCTCTCGGGAGGGCTGATCTGGAGTCCGTTCGGGGCTCCGGAGAGGGGGATTCGTCGCCGTCGTCATCATCAACCATCCTCCATCACCAATTTCATGATGCTCACCGCCGTGCGTGAGTAATTGCATCGTAGGCTTGCTGGACGGTGATGGGTTGGATGAGATTTATCATGTAATCGAGTTAGTTTTGTTAGGGTTTGATCCCTAGTATCCACTATGTTCTGAGATTGATGTTGCTATGACTTTGCTATGCTTAATGCTTGTCACTAGGGCCCGAGTGCCATGATTTCAGATCTGAACCTATTATGTTTTCATGAATATATGTGAGTTCTAGATCCTATCTTGCAAGTCTATAGTCACCTACTATGTGTTATGATCCGGCAACCCCGAAGTGACAATAATCGGGACCACTCCCGGTGATGACCATAGTTTGAGGAGTTCATGTATTCACTATGTGTTAATGCTTTGTTCCGGTTCTCTATTAAAAGGAGGCCTTAATATCCCTTAGTTTCCAATAGGACCCCGCTGCCACGGGAGGGTAGGACAAAAGATGTCATGCAAGTTCTTTTCCATAAGCACGTATGACTATTTACGGAATACATGCCTACATTATATTGATGAACTGGAGCTAGTTCTGTGTCACCCTATGTTATGACTGTTACATGATGAACCACATCCGGCATAATTATCCATCATTGATCCGGTGCCTACGAGTTTTCCATATACTGGTTTACGCTTATTTACTTTTCCGTTGCTACTGTTACAATCACTACAAAAATACCAAAAACATTACTTTTGCTGTCTTTACTTTGTTACCGTTATCACCACTATCATATTACTTTGCTACTAAACACTTTGCTGCAGATACTAAGTTTCCAGGTGTGGTTGAATTGACAACTCAGCTGCTAATACTTGAGAATATTCTTTGGCTCCCCTTGTGTCGAATCAACAAATTTGGGTTGAATACTCTACCCTCGAAAACTGTTGCGATCCCCTATACTTGTGGGTTATCAAGACCTTTTTCTGGCGCCGTTGCCGGGGAACATAGCTCTATTCTTTGAGTCACTTGGGATTTATATCTGCTGGACACTATGAAGAACTTGAAAGACGCTAAGACAAAAATTTATCCCTCAACTACGAGGGGAGGTAAGGAACTGCCATCTAGCTCTGCACTTGATTCACCTTCTGTTATGAGTAAGCTAGCGACACCTAAACCTACTACTGCTATGAATTCTGATATGTCGCATGTTATTGATGATGCCACTTCTGCTATGCATGATACTTATGATGAAACTACTTCTATGCTTGATACTACTGTGCCACTTGGTGAATTTCTAGATGAGCAAATTTCTAAGTCTAGAGAAAGAGAAATTAGTGAACCTGAACACGATGATGTTAGTGATGATGAACCTATGCCTGTTATTCCTGAGGGTTATCTTTTTAATAATGAATCTTATGAAGCTATTCTTGCTTGTCCGGATAAACCTGAACGTAAGAGGTTACTAATTAAGTGGAGTAAGGAATCTTTTAGAGGTAGGATGAGACCCGACCCTGCTTTTGCTACTTCACCTATCTGTGTTCCTGATCAGGATTATTATGATATTACTGTTGATCCAGATATAATTACTTTGGTTGAATCTGATCCTTTTTATGGCTATGAATCTGAAACTGTTGTGGCACATCTTCGTAAGTTAGATGAAATAGCTGCCCTGTTTACTAATAATCTGAGATCGCGCCACTTTTATATACTCAAAATATTTCCGTTCTCATTAAAGGGTGATGCTAAGAAATGGTTTAATTCTCTTGATCCTGCCTGTGTGCAAAGTCCCCAGGATATGATTTATTACTTCTCTGCTAAATATTTCCCTGCTCATAAGAAACAAGCTGCTTTGAGGGAAATATACAATTTTGTGCAAATTGAAGAAGAGAGTCTCCCACAAGCTTGGGGGAGGCTTCTCAAGTTACTTAATGCTTTGCCTGATCATCCTCTTAAGAAACCTGAAATATTTGATATCTTTTATAATGGACTAACTGATGCTTCCAGAGATTACCTGGATAGTTGTGCTGGTTCTCTTTTCAGGGAAAGAACACCGGATGACGCTGAAATTTTATTGAATAATATGTTGGCAAATGAAAATAATTGGGCACCTCCTGAGCCACCTCCCGAGCCAACTCCTGAGCCAATTACTGAGCCTATTCCTAAACCAACTCCGAAGAAGAGAGGTGTTCTATTTCTCAGTCCCGAAGATATGCAAGAGGCAAAGAAATCTATGAAAGAAAAAGGTATTAAAGCTGAAGATGTTAAGAATTTACCTCCTATTGAAGAAATACATGGTCTTAATTTACCGCCTGTTGAAGAAGTATATGATCTCAATTACTTATTTACTGAAGAACCTCCCGATATCCCGACACAGGTAGTAAAGGTAAATTCTCTCTATAGATATGATAAAGTTGAAGTCCCTCCTACTAAAATTGCTAGTCAGTGCTTGGATGAGTTTGATGACTTTATGTTTAAGCAAGATGACTTTAATGCTTATTTTGGTAGACAATTAAAGCAGAATACCTTTATGATTAAACGCTTGAGTGATTATATGGATAATATTAGAGGTGAACTTAAACTTGTTAGCAAACATGCTTCTATGGTTACCACTCAAGTAGAACAAGTACTTAAAGCTCAGAAAGAAATGCTTGATGAAATGAATAGTAAGAAAAATGATTATGCTGTTAGAGTGGCTACTAGAACTGGTAGAATGACTCAGGAACCTTTGTATCCTGAAGGCCACCCTAAGAGAATCGAGCAAGATTCTCAAAGAAATAATATTGATGCACCTAGTTCTTCTAAAAGGAAGAAAAAGAAAAATGATAGAACTGTGCAAACTTCTAGTGAACCTATTGCTGAACCACCTGATAATCCAAATGATATCTCTATGTCTGATGCTGAAACACAATCTGGTAATGAACATGAACCTAGTGAAAATGTTAATGATGATGTTCATGATGATGCTCAACCTAGTAATGATAATGATGTAGAAGTTGAACCTGCTGTTGATCTTGATAACCCACAATCAAAGAATCAACGTTATGATAAAAGAGACTTCGTTGCTAGGAAACATGGTAAAGAAAGAGAACCATGGGTTCAGAAACCCATGCCTTTTCCTCCGAAACCATCCAAGAAAAAGGATGATGAGGATTTTGAGCGCTTTGCTGAAATGATTAGACCTATCTTTTTGCGTATGCGATTGACTGATGTGCTCAAAACAAATCCTTATGCTAAGTATATGAAGGATATCATTACTAATAAAAGAAAGATACCGGAGGCTGAAATTTCCACCATGCTTGCTAATTACACTTTTAAGGGTGGAATACCAAAGAAACTTGGAGATCCAGGAGTACCTACTATACCATGCTCCATTAAAAGAAATTATGTTAAAACTGCTTTATGTGATCTTGGAGCCGGTGTTAGTGTTATGCCTCTCTCTTTATATCGTAGACTTGACTTGAATAAGTTGACACCTACTGAAATATCTTTGCAAATGGCTGATAAATCAACTGCTATACCTGTCGGTATTTGTGAGGATGTACCTGTTGTGGTTGCAAACGTTACTATTTTAACGGACTTTGTTATTCTTGATATTCCCGAGGATGATAGTATGTCTATTATTCTTGGAAGACCTTTCCTTAATACTGCAGGGGCTGTTATTGATTGCAACAAAGGCAATGTCACTTTTCATGTTAATGGTAATGAGCATACGGTGCACTTTCCGAGGAAACAACCTCAAGTTTATAGTATCAACTCTATTGGAAAAATTCCATCGATTATATTTGGAGGTTTTGAATTTCCTCTTCCTACTGTCAAAAAGAAATATGATATACTTATTGTTGGGGATGTCCATATCCCCGTTGAGGTAACATAGTGTTATTCGAAATTTCTCCGGTTCCATGATTATCGGAATGAGTTTGTTAACAAGACTTGATCAACCTTGTTAGTGGATTCTTTTTGATGAGCATGAGATGGATGAAACTAGAAGCACAACCTTCTGTACCCTCTTTATATTTTCTGTTCTTTAGTAGAAATAAAGTAAAATAGTATTTTTCTGTCTGTTTCCTGACTTATCCGTGCAATATAAAAATATCCCGAAAATAAAAGTCCTCAGAATGCCATGCCAATTTAATATGATTTTTTCGGGAATATTTAAGGATTTTTAGTGCAAAAATTACCGCGGGGGGAGCTGCCACCTGGTCACGAGGGTGGAGGGCGCGCCCTACCCCCTGGGCGCGCCCCCTGCCTCGTGGGCCCACGGTGGCCCTCCTCCACTTATTCCTGCACCCATCTTCTTCCTCTGTCTCGCACAAACCCGAAAAACCAACTCAAGCTCGTGTTCCAGCAACTTTTGCTGCGATTTTCGATCTCCTTGCTCAAAGCACCTCTCGCAAAACTGCTTGGGGAGATTGTTCCTTGGTATGTGACTCCTCCATTGGTCCAATTAGTTTTTGTTCTAGTGCTTTATTCATTGCAAATTTGTGCTGCATAGGTGACCATGTTCTTGAGCTTGCATGTCAAATATATATGGTTCCAAGTAGTTCTAATGCTTGATATATGCTCTAGGCACTTGTATGAGTAGTTGCTATCAATCTTATTGAAGTTGGTTCACTTTGTTTGAAGTTACTAAAAATTTCAGATTGTTTCAGAAATAATGAAGAGACTTTTGAGGGGCTCGTCGAGCCGAAGTTCTAAGGAGAAACAAAAGGAAGAAGAACAGAAGCCCAAATTTAATCTGCCTCGTATCGCGGAGGTCCGGCCGTGTGAATGGCCTTCCGATGACTTCTTGAGGAGTGCCGGGATTTATGAAGATTTCTATCTATTGATTGAGAACGCCGGCCTCACCAACTTCCTCCGCGACCAACGTCATCAGTATCTCTTACTCACAAATACTTTTGTGCAGAACTTCTACTTTTTCCCTAAGAAATCACCTCCAACAGTAGAGTTCCATTTATATGATGTTGCTAGGGAGATGACATTAGCTGCATTTTGCGAGGTTTGCAAAATACCTTTCGAGGGTTCTTTAGATGAACCACACCGTAATGAAGTGGAAGCTTATATTGACACTATCACTGTGGGAGAAACCAGGAAGGTTTCTGATGCAAGAATTACTAGCATACATTTCCCTGTTTTACGCTACTTTGCCTTATTTGCTAGTCGTTGCTTGATTGGTCGCGGGAACTGTGGGAACCTTAGTATTCCTGATATTATTATTTTGCTCCATGGTTTATACCGCAATAACTCTGTTAGTATGGGTGGAATTGTTGCTAGACGGTTGAGTATGAACCGTACTAAGGGCCCCATCTTTGGAGGCATTTATGCTTCACGCCTAGCTGAACATTTTGAAATACCTATTAGGCATGAGGAGAAAGAAGAAACAGCGCTGCCCCGTGCTTATTTAGATTATAAGAGTATGGTAGCGCATGATTTTCTTGTTAAGAATCGCGAAAGGGCGCTTAAATATAAATTGTACTTTGATAAACATCACCCTGAGACTATTACTTTGCCTGCTCCCTCTTTGTTTAACTTGTCTGCAGGTACTTACATTGTTCCGTGGGCGGCTGTTCAAGCCTATCGGAATCCTGCACCAGCCTCGGAACCGGAGCCTCCACGAATGTCTGTTTATTCTTGGGATCCTGAGGCGGTTGCCAGCCAGTGGCAGTCAGAGTCCTCTTCATCAAATTATGATCCCAACAATTCTTCATCGCAGTACGACCCCAGCTTCACCTACGGATATCAGCCAGGTTATCCCTGGCAATAGACCAACTTAGGCCAAAAGCCTAAGCTTGGGGGAGTACGTATTTCCCACCGACATTACATTCATGTTCACACTCATTGCTAGATGTCGGTGCTCATACTCTTTCACTGTAATATCCATGCTAGTTTATTTTCCTTTTTCCTGCTTTCTTCTTGTGAGTTTAATAAACCTTAAGAAAAACAAAAAAAATTAGTTAGTCTACTTTCCATGCTTGTAGTAGAATTAAAAAGAAAACCCAAAAATATTTCCCATCCTTATTTTGCTTGTTGGGAGCTTTCCCGTGTAAATAGTTTTTATTTTTCTTTTCCTTTCTTTGGGGGTCGAGAAGACTATATTGAAAATGCTTAGTGGCTCTTATATGCAAGATTGTTTATTTAACTTAGAGCCCATATTACTTGTCTTCTCTCTTGAGTTGAATGCTTGCAGATTCCAGCTTAGTCCAATGCACGTGCACTCTTATTATTATACACACCGTTCGGTCGTGCAAGTGAAAGGCAATAATGATGATATATGATGGACTCATTGGGATGAGAAAAGCTGGTATGAACTCGACCTCTCTTGTTTTTGTAAATATGATGATTCATCGTTCCTGATTCAGCTATTATGAAGTAAACATATTTGCAATGACATTTAGAGATTATAGTTGCTTGTGCCATGCTTGATTAGCTATGAGTTATAATGGTTAACCTTGCGTGCCAACATGCTATTGAGATGATTATGATGTGGTATGATAGGATGGTATCCTCCTTTAAATGAATTGAGTGACTCGACTTGGCACATGTTCACGCATGTAGTTGAATCAAATCAACATAGCCTTCATGATATTTATGTTCATGGTGGATTATATCCTACTCATGCTTATATTCGGTGTGAATTAATTTTAATGCATGTTTACGACTGTTGTCGCTCTCTCAGTTGGTCGCTTCCCAGTCTTTTGCTAGCCTTCACCTGTACTAAGCGGGAATACTGCTTGTGCATCCAAACTCCTTAAACCCCAAAGTTGTTCCATATGAGTCCACTATACCTTCCTATATGCGGTATCTACCTGCCGTTCCAAGTAAATTTGTATGTGCCAAACTCCAAACCTTCCAATGAAATTCTGTTTTGTATGCTCGAGCAGCTCATGTGCAACTATGGCTGCCTATATCTTCCATGCTAGGTGGGTTATTCTCAAGAGGAGTGGACTCCGCTCCTCATTCACGAGAAAGGGCCGGTAACCGGGATGCCCAGTCCCATGATCCAAAAAGATCAAAGCAAATCAAAATAATTAAACAAAACTCCCCCTGGGACCCGTTGAATGTTGGAGGCACTCGTTGTTTCGAGCAAGCCATGGATTGATGCTTGTGGAGGAGGGGGAGTATAAACCTTTACCATTCTGTTTGGGAACTGCCTATAATGCATGTAGTATGGAAGATACAACCATCTCATAGTTGTTACGTTGACAGTGAAAGTATGCCGCTCAAAATATTATTTATCTCTATTTCAAAAATCGAGCTCTGGCACCTCTACAAATCCCTGCTTCCCTCTGCGAAGGGCCTATCTATTTACTTTTATGTTGAGTCATCACCCTTCTTATTAAAAAGCACCCGCTGGAGAGCACACTGTCGTTTGCATTCATTATGATTGGTTTATATTGGGTATGACTTGACTGGATCTCTTTTACCATGAATTACAATGTTTAGTCAGTCCTTGATCTTTAAAGGTGCTCTGCATTTATGTTTTGCGGTCTCAGAAAGGGCTAGCGAGATACCATTTTGTTATATCATGTTATGATTATTTTGAGAAAGTGTTGTCATCCGAGTTTTATTATTATGGCTCGCTAGCTGATTATGCTATTGATATGAGTAATTGTGAGACCTACGTGTTATTGTGAGTATGGTTAGTTCATAATAATTGCTAAAACTTGAATGCTGGCTTTTCATGTTTACAACAACAAGAGCAAACAGAGTTTGTAAAAGTTTTTCTTTTTCTCTTTCAGTTTGTCAACTGAATTGCTTGAGGACTAGCAAGGGTTTAAGCTTGGGGGAGTTGATACATCTCCGTCGTATCTACTTTTCCAAACACTTTTGCCCTTGTTTTGGACTCTAACTTGTATGATTTGAATGGAACTAACCCAGACTGACGTTGTTTTCAGCAGAATTGCCATGGTGTTGTTTTATGTGCAGAAAACAAAAGTTCTCGGAATGACCTGAAACTCCACGGAATATCTTAGAATAAATTATAAAAAATCCTCGCCAAAGATAAAGACCAGGGGGCCCATACCCTATCCACGAGGGTGGGGGCGCGCCCCCCCTACCTCGTGGGCCCCCTGGTGGCCCTCCGACGCCAACTCCAACTCCATATATTGGCTTTCGAGGAGAAAAAAATTAGAGAGAAAGTTTCATCGCATTTTACGATACGGAGCCACCACCAAGCCCTAATCTCTCTCGGGAGGGCTAATCTGGAGTCCATTCGGGGCTCCGGAGAGGGGGATTCGTCGCCGTCGTCATCATCAACCATCCTCCATCACCAATTTCATGATGCTCACCGCCGTGCGTGAGTAATTGCATCATAGGCTTGCTGGACGGTGATGGGTTGGATGAGATTTATCATGTAATCAAGTTAGTTTTGTTAGGGTTTGATCCCTAGTATCCACTATGTTCTGAGATTGATGTTGCTATGACTTTGCTATGCTTAATGCTTGTCACTAGGGCCCGAGTGCCATGATTTCAGATCTGAACCAATTATGTTTTCATGAATATATGTGAGTTCTAGATCCTATCTTGCAAGTCTATAGTCACCTACTATGTGTTATGACCCGGCAACCCCGAAGTGATAATAATCGGGACCACTCCCGATGATGACCATAGTTTGAGGAGTTCATGTATTCACTATGTGTTAATGCTTTGTTCTGGTTCTCTATTAAAAGGAGGCCTTAATATCCCTTAGTTTCCAATAGGACCCCGCTGCCACGGGAGGGTAGGACAAAAGATGCCATGCAAGTTCTTTTCCATAAGCACGTATGACTATTTACGGAATACATGCCTACATTACATTGATGAACTGGAGCTAGTTCTGTGTCACCCTATGTTATGACTGTTACATGATGAACCACATCCGAGATAATTCTCCATCATTGATCCGGTGCCTACGAGTTTTCAATATACTGGTTTACGCTTATTTACTTTTCCGTTGCTACTGTTACAATCACTACAAAAATACCAAAAACATTACTTTTCTTGTCTTTACTTTGTTACCATTACCACCACTATCATATTACTTTGCTACTAAACACTTTGCTGCAGATACTAAGTTTCCAGGTGTGGTTGAATTGACAACTCAGCTGCTAATACTTGAGAATATTCTTTGGCTCCCCTTGTGTCGAATCAACAAATTTGGGTTGAATACTCTACCCTTGAAAACTGTTGCGATCCCCTATACTTGTGGGTTATCAGTTGCTGGTGCCGCTACGGGCCAGCCAACTGTCTTCGCCCGCGCAAAAGCGAGTCATAAGGCTTGTTAGGTTTGTCATTGTCCTCGGTATTTCCTGGCCGAGTTGTCTGGCGAGCCATTCGTCCCGGACACTGTGCTTGAAAGCCGCAAAGGCTTCAGCATCCTGGCAGTCGACAATTTGATTCTTCTTCGTGAGGAATCTGTTCCAAAGCTTACGGGCTGACTCTCAGGGTTGTTGAATTATGTGACTTAAATCGTCTGCGTCCGGAGGTCGGACATAGGTCCCTTGAAAATTGGCCCTAAAAGCATCCTCAAGCTCCTCCCAGCTTCCAATTGAGTTTTCGGGGAGGCTTTTCAGCCAGTGCCGAGCTGGTCCTTTCAACTTGAGGGGCGGGTATTTGATGGCGTGGAGATCATCTCCGCGAGCCATGTGGATGTGAAGGATAAAGTCCTCAATCCAGACCCCAGGGTATGTCGTTTCGTCGTATGCCTCTATGCTCACGGGTTTGAATCCCTCTGGAAATTCATCATCCAGCACCTCATCGGTGAAGCATAGGGGGTGCGCAACACCCCTGTATTTGGATGTGTCATGACATTCTTCGGACGGTTGTAACGTTTGGTTTTGATACCGAGCTGTTATTCGGTCAGTATAGTCGTTTGGGCGGCCATGATTCTGTGCCGGAGCGCGCTTGCTAGATCCATAGATGGACCTGGCCATACTAGCTTTTTTGTGCAGGTCTTCACGTAAGTCGTGCACAGACTTGTGTGCAACGTCGACACCGGATCCATGAAGGAAGGGGGTCCCGAACTGTGCGGATGTTGGTGTCAAAACCAATGTCGGTGTCAAAACCGGCGGATCTCGGGTAGGGGGTCCCAAACTGTGCGTCTAAGGCCGATTGTAACAGGAGGCGAGGGACACAATGTTTACCCAGGTTCGGGCCCTCTCGATGGAGGTAATACCCTACTTCCTGCTTGATTGATCTTAATGATATGAGTATTACAAGAGTTGATCTACCACGAGATCGTAGAGGCTAAACCCTAGAAGCTAGCCTATGATTATGATTGTTGTTGTCCTACGGACTAAACCCTCCGGTTTATATAGACACCGGAGGGGGCTAGGGTTACACAGAGTCAGTTACAGAGAAGGAGATATACATATCCGAATCGCCGAGCTACTCCCTCAGCCGTTTTTATTAAATCTAAGGGTTGGCCAGTCGCCGGCTTCAGCCCCCACGTAGGTAGTACGGGGGTGTTCGGGATGAATCTAAACACTCTTTATCCCAACATTTGGTCCTTAAAGGAGATGTTTAGTGAAGGAAATATGCCCTAGAGGCAATAATAAAGTTGTTATTTATATTTACTTATATCATGATAAATGTTTATTATTCATGCTAGAATTGTATTAACTGGAAACTTAGTACATGTGTGAATACATAGACAAACAGAGTGTCACTAGTATGCCTCTACTTGACTAGCTCGTTAATCAAAGATGGTTAAGTTTCCTAGCCATGGACAAAGAGTTGTCATTTGATGAACAGGATCACATCATTAGAGAATGATGTGATTGACTTGACCCATCCGTTAGCTTAGCACTTTGATCGTTTAGTTTATTGCTATTTCTTTCTCCATAACTTATACATGTTCCTATGACTATGAGATTATGCAACTCCCGAATACCGGAGGAACACCTTGTGTGCTATCAAGACCCACAACATAAATGGGTGATTATAAAGATGCTCTACAGGTGTCTCCGATAAAGTTTTTTGAGTTGGCATAGATCGAGATTAGGATTTGTCACTCCGTGTATCGGAGAGGTATCTCTAGGCCCTCTCGGTAATGCACATCACTATAAGCCTTGCAAGCATTGTGACTAATGAGTTAGTTGCGGGATGATGCATTACAGAATGAGTAAAGAGACTTGCCAGTAACGAGATTGAACTAGGTATGAGGATACCGACGATCAAATCTTGGGCAAGTAACATACCGATGACAAAGGGAACAACGTATGTTGTTATGCGGTTTGACCGATAAAGATCTTCGTAGAATATGTAGGAGCCAATATGAGCATCCAGGTTCCGCTATTGGTTATTGACCAGAGATGTGTCTCGGTCATGTCTACATAGTTCTCAAACCTGTAGGGTCCGCACGCTTAACGTTCGATGACGAATTGTATTATGAATTATGTGATTTGATGTACCGAAGGTTGTTCGGAGTCCCGGATGAGATCACGGACATGACGAGGAGTCTCAAAATGGTCGAGACGTAAAGATCGATATATTGGAAGGCTATATTCGGACATCGGAAAGGTTCCGAGTGATTCGGGTATTTTTCGGAGTACCGGGGAGTTACGGGAATTCGCCGGGAGAAGTAATGGGCCTCATTAGGATTTAGTGGAGAGAGGGGAGAAGGGCCAAGAGGTGGCGAGCGCCTCCCCCCTGCCCAAACCTAATTGGACAATGGGTGGGGGCACAGCCCCCCTTTCCTTGTCCCTCTCCCTCTCTTTCCTTCTCTCCTACTCCGAATAGGAAAGAGGAGGGAAATCCTTCTTGGACTAGGGAGTCCTAGTAGGATTCCCCACACCTTGGCGCGCCCCCTCTAGGGCCGGCCTCCTCTTCCTCCCTCCTTTATATACGTGGGCAGGGGGTACCCCAAAGGGACTCCAAGATTTGTCTTAGCCGTGTGCGGTGCCCCCCTCCACAGTTACACACCTCGGTCATATCGTCGTAGTTCTTAGGCGAAGCCCTGCGCCGGTAACTTCATCATCACCATCGCCAAGCCATTGTGCTGACGGAACACTTCTTCGGCCTCAACTGGATCAATAGCCCGAGGGACGTCATCGAGCTGAACGTGTGCTGAACGTGGAGGCGCCGTACGTTCGGTACTTGGATCGGTCGGATCATGAAGACGTACGAATACATCAACCGCGTTGATTAAACGCTTCCGCTTACGGTCTACGAGGGTACGTAGACGATACTCTCCCCTCTCGTTGCTATGCATCACCATGATCTTGCGTGTGCGTAGGAATTTTTTTGAAATTACTACGTTCCCCAATGGTGGCATCCGAGCCAGCTTTATGCATAGATGTTATATGCACGAGTAGAACACAAAGGAGTTGTGGGCGTGGGTATATACATATTGCTTGCCGTCACTAGTTATTTCTTGATTCGGCGGTATTGTTGGATGAAGCGTCCCAGACCGACATTACGGGTACGCTTACGCGAGATTGGTTCTACCGACGTGCTTTGCACATAGGTGGCTGGTGGGTGTCAGTTTCTCCAACTTTAGTTGAATCGGATTCAATGAACATGGTTCTTTCTGAAGATCAAAAAGCAATCACTATACCGGGCTGTGGTTTTTGATGCGTAGGTAAGAACAGTTCTTGCTCAGCCCATAGCAGCCACGTAAAACTTGCAACAACAAAGTAGAAGACGTCTAACTTGTTTTTGCAAGGCTTGTTGTGATGTGATATGATCAAGACGTGATGAGATATAAGTTTTTGTATGAGATGATCATGTTTTGTTGAAGTTATCGGCAACTGGCATAAGCCTTATGGTTATATCTTTATTGCATAAGATGCAAGCGCCAAATAAAATCTTTACTTTATCGCTATGCGATAGCAATAGTTGCAAGAACAATAGTTGGTGAGATGGCCATGTGATGACACATTGATAGAGATCAAGATGATGGAGATCATGGTGTCTTGCCGGTGATGATAGAGATCATGATGGTACTTTGGAGATGGAGATCAAAGGCGCAAGATGATCATGGCCATATCATGTCACATATTTTGATTGCATGTGATGTTTATCCATTATGCATCTTATTTTGCTTAGTTCGGCGGTAGCATTATAAGATGATCTCTCACTAAATTTCAAGGTATAAGTGTTCTCCCTAAGTATGCACCATTGCGACAGTTCGTCGTGCCGAGACACCACGTGATGATCGGGTGTGATAAGCTCTACGTTCACATACAATGGGTGCAAGCCAGTTTTGCACACGCTGAATACTCGGGTTAAACTTGACGAGCCTAGCATATGCAGATATGGCCTCGGAACACTGGACACCGAAAGGTCGAGCGTGAATCATTTAGTAGATATGATCAACATAGTGATGTTCACCATTGAAAACTACTCCATCTCACGTGATGATCGGACATGGTTTAGTTGATTTGGATCACGTGATCATTTAGATGACTAGAGGGATGTCTATCTAAGTGGGAGTTCTTAAGTAATATGATTAACTGAACTTAATTTATCATGAACTTAGTCCTGATAGTTTTTGCATATCTATGTTGTAGATCAATAGCTTGCGATGTAGCTCCCCGTTTGTTATTGATATGTTCCTAGAGAAAAATAAGTTGAAAGATGATAGTAGCAATGATGCGGACTGGGTCCATGATCTGAGGATTATTGTCGGTGTCAAAACCGGCGGATCTCGGGTAGGGGGTCCCGAACTGTGTGTCCAAGGCGGATGGTAACAGGAGGTAGGGGACACGATGTTTACCCAGGTTCGGGCCCTCGTGATGGAGGTAATACCCTACGTCCTACTTGATTGTTCTTGATGATATGAGTATTACAAGAGTTGATCTACCACGAGATCGTAGAGGCTAAACCCTAGAAGCTAGCCTATGGTATGATTGTCTGTTGTCCTACGGACTAAACCCTCCAGTTTATATAGTCACCGGAGGGGGCTAGGGTTACACAAGGTCGGTTACAAGGGAGGAGATATACATATCCGTATTGCCTAGCTTGCCTTCCACGCCAAGTAGAGTCCCATCCGGACATGAGATGAAGTCTTCAATCTTGCATCTTCATAGTCCAACAGTCCGGCCAAAGGATATAGTCCGGCTGTCTGGAGACCCCCTAATCCAGGACTCCCTCAGTAGCCCCTGAACCAGACTTCAATGACGATGAGTCCGGTGCGCAGTATTGTCTTCGGCATTGCAAGGCGGGTTCTTCTCCAAATACTCCCTGGAAGATTTTTGAACATAAGGATAGTGTCCGGCTCTGCAAAACAAGTTCCACACCCCACCGTAGAGAGAATAATATTTCCACAAATCTAATCCACTGACACGTTTAGCAACATCACATCATGTCATGGCTCGGTCATTATTTGAACCGTTTTCCTCAACCAGCACCGCACATATCGCGAGGCGGTTTTCTTGACACGTATAGTCGAACCAGAGATCGTGTCCCCTTATCACGAGATTCTCATCAATACGGGCATGGGTAACCCAACCGTGCCATCAATTATGGCGCTCGGGGAGTAAGCGATTTTAACAGGTAAGTGGGGAGGTGCATCGCCTCCTCCGCCCTTATAAAGGGACAAAGATTCACCCTTTTTACCCACGTCTTCTTCCTCCTTGCTTACCCATCCTCGCACACTCGATCTCCAGTGCCCAAGTTCACGTCTTTCTTCTCAAACCACTCCAAGCATGTCCGGAGCGGGAGGCAAGTGGATGGTCTCCTCCGTCACGGAGGAGAACATCACAAAGTTATGGGAAGCCGGATATCTGGCTGCGGATATCGCGCATCGGCTGCCAGATGAAGGGCAGATCATCCCTATGCCCGAACCCCATGAGAGGGTAGTTTTTCTTACCCACTTCGTCCGCGGACTGGGATTTCCCCTCCACCCGTTCGTCCGCGGGCTCATGTTCTACTATGGGCTGGATTTTCATGATCTGGCCCCCAATTTCATCCTCAACATCCCGGCATTTATCGTCGTGTGCGAGGCCTTCCTCCGCATCAAGCCCCATTTCGGCCTGTGGCTGAAGACCTTCAATGTCAAACCGAAGGTGGTGGTCGGCCAGCAAGCAGAGTACGGAGGCGCCATGGTGGGCAAGATGCCTAATGTCACCTGGCTCGAAGTCTCCTATGTGGAGACCATAAAGGGGTGGCAATCAGGGTGGTTCTACATCACCGAGCCGCGCGACACCAATTGGGCGGCGGCCCCCAAATTTCGATCCGGAATCCCCACACGGCTCACTTCCTGGAAAGAGAAGGGCCTATCCTGGGGTTCTTCGGTAGAGCTGGCCGGACTCCAGACCTGCATCAGGAACATGATGAGCAAGAAAATCAAGCTTGTCAACGTGGTCCAGGTCATGCTCTTCCGCCGGATTCTCCCGTGTCAATGACGGGCATTCAATTTGTGGGAGTTCGACCCGGACAAGCACCAGATGCTGCGAGAGCTCTACGACACGACGCACTAGGACGTCTGGAGGGTGATGTTCAAGGGCGCCGAGGTACCTCCTTCCCTCATCGAGGACCGCGGACTCAACGCAAAGCGCTATGCCAATCCGATAAGTTTCGATGTCTCACAGGGTATTTATTTGCCCCAGTTAAATCATGTGTGGGATCTAAGCTTCCATGTCATTAACAGGACTGGATAAAGACAGCGGAGGATCTCGATTGCCCAGCCCCCCTGCCCGAAGATCCGGCAGATGTTCTCCTAACGGAGATGCTGGCTCCGACACCTTACGAGGTGCCGGGAAAGAAGGCCAAGAAGAAGGCCACAGGGACCCGAAAGGGTCTCCGGCACAAGGTTGTATCGGACTCATCGTCCGATGACTCCGACGCGCACTCCTCCCACGAAAACGAGGAGGAGGAGGAAAGTTCTCCCCCCAGCTGGGGGGACAAGAAAAGGAAGGCCGACCCAACCGGGGAGGCCGAAGGGTCCAAGAAGGGAAGGACCCTCCCTACAGACTGCTCCACGACGGTCGCCTACAGCGGCGATGAGTGGCTACCCAGGGTCAAGCCCCTGGCGAAGTCGTAAGTATCCGGACACCATAGTAATTCATGGTATGTTTTATTGCACTGCTTCTACTTATGCCGAATATGACTATGCAGCCCGTCCCGAGCCCGTATCGACGTATCATCGGACGATTCTTTGGACTCGTCGGATATGAACAGCGATTCACTTCCGACTGCCTCCACCCCTTGCCCTGCGGACAACGTCGAGGTGTTGTCTCAACAGACACCGGGCCAATGGGAGGTAGTCCTGGGGGCGCCTCGAGGCGACCTTCCGGACCCTGGGCGCAAAGGAGCAAAATCCCCACGGGCTCCAAGTTCGGCCCCTAGCCGAATACTGCCCCGGAATCTCTAGTGGTTCCGGACTTCGGCAGGCGATCTCCCATTAAGGGGGGCAAGCCGCCCATGCCAGTGTCCTCTGTCCATCCAGAGGCACCGGACAACCTGCTGGAAGCGCTCCGCGGCGCTTCCATCGACGAAGAGCACCGCACTATCATGAGTGCAGTGATTGAGAAAGTTTAGTCCGCCAAAAATGGACTGACCGAAGTTTGTGCTAGCCTCCTAACAGGCTTTGAGGTAAGCAATGAAAATATAGGAAAATATTACCGCATGGACAATAGCCCCTGATGCCATGTTCGTGAAGAAAGGCCGAATAGAGGATCAAATGATAACTCAGGAGTCTAATCAGAAAAATGTCTATGTGTATGTGCAGGCTTCACTACTGGCCGCTCCCGCACGTACTGCGGAGGTCTCTGCGCTGAAGCAGGACCTGAAGCGGTCCGAGGACGAGCTCGGCCTTACCAAGAGGCAGCTCAAGGAGAGCAAAGGTAAGAAATACCCCTGTCTATATAGTTAAAAAGAAATTCGGGTGTAAAGCAATAGGATCATCATGGATTTGCCAGGGGCCACCACCGAAGTGGCAACCCTGAGGAAGGCGATGTCCGACGCCGAAGACAAAGCGGCCAAGGAGCGCATTGAACGGGAGAAGCAAGAAACCCGAGTAGGCGAGGTGCAGCAAGAGCTCGAGGCTCTCGCCAAAAAGCACGAGTCCTTGGAGCTTGACTCTAAGACGCGAGAGTCCGAGCTCGCGCGGGCACTTGAAAGCGTCCGGAGCGCCAAGGCCGAAGCCCACAAGGCCCTCCAGGAGATTGACGCGGTGAAGAAGATAGCAGTGGGTAAGGCAATCATTATGCAAAGCAAGCACGTGAAGTAGACTTTCCTTTTTCTTACCCGAGTTCAGAGCTCTCCAGGAGCGTTTGCAGATCTTCCCCGCAGTGTACTTGATGCCACAGAGTTTTACCGAGCTGAGGAGGGGAGCTCGACGGAGAAGTTGTTC
Source organism: Triticum aestivum (assembly GCF_018294505.1). Taxonomy (NCBI): domain Eukaryota; kingdom Viridiplantae; phylum Streptophyta; class Magnoliopsida; order Poales; family Poaceae; genus Triticum; species Triticum aestivum. The sequence goes on along the minus strand of NC_057800.1, from coordinate 171,781,065 downwards.
TGGTCACAGTATACTGGGACCGAACACCCGGTGCCCTTGAGCGACCAGCTAAAGCAATTGATCGAGCTTCACAAGGCGGCCGAACAGGCCATGAAGGGCCTTATAGTCCGGATGTGGCCCGGCGAGCCCCTGCCCGACACCTACTTCGGTCTCGTGAGGCGGCTTGTGGATGCCTGCCCACGGCTTGAAGTCATAAAGCGGTCCGTCTGCATCGAGGGCGCGTGCAGGGATTTTGCCCGGTCGAAGGTGCACTGGGCGAAGCTAGACGCCGTGAAGCTTGTGAAGGAGGGGCCGCCGGAGGGCAAGGAGCATCGCTGCCCAGAAAATTATTATGAGAGTGTCCTGAAGGGTTCCCGCCTAGTGGCGGATGAATGTGCCAAGGATGTAAATTTTGAATCAACATGTTCATGTGATCCTGTAATGTGAAACAAGTTCATTTGCGCTATACAACGCTTTTTAATTTAAAATATTACCTTCTGTGCGGTCGTTTATGAAATCTGAGAGTTGGCCTGTCGTCGGCTTCTGCCCGCATGTAACTAGTACTGGGGTGTTCTGGATAAACCTGAGCACTCTTTATCCCAATTTTGGGTCCTTCGAGGGAGATGTTCAACGCAACGAACCAGGCAATCGGACTATAAAGCTTTATCACTCTCCCTTAGCCATAGAAGTCTACAATTTTAAATTTTGGCGAAGCCCCTAGTATTCGGAAGGCCAAATTTGCGGCACTATACACGCCTAAGCTGGACAAGGCCGACTCCTCGCGCGAAGCAGAAAAAGTCTTTAAGGACTTGAGACCTCTCGAACAGCGACCAGTCTCTCGCCTTATCATGACAGTCAGTTTTCGGCTTTCTCTTCTGAGGTGCTCGTCCGGAAGAACCGGGACACGATCGCAGTAGTTCTCCCACCGCTACCTTAGCCGATATAGCGGAATGTAAGGTACCAAAGCATGGGACCCAGGCAAACCCAACATTTGACCAAAGACATGATTCGGAGCTGATGCATATAATGCTATAAGTTTGGGGTGTCGCACTGTCGAAAGTGTTCAGACTTCTTGCGTCGTATTATGGGGTAAACGAAAGCCCCTGGCGTACTGACCATACCCGAACATGCGGGTGCGGATTGTCGTAAATGGACATATAAGAGAGAGAGAGAGAGAAATAAAAGCTTAAATAATGCAATGATAGACTAATGATATGCATTGTTATTTAAATAAAACGTCGAAGCGTACTGGTACAAGTAGTGCAATAAGAAGAAAGTAGGACAATTCGAAATGTCCTATCCCAGGGCAAGCTGCGCATAGATAGTGAAAAACGGGTATATCAATTATTACTAGAGACTACCTGGGGGTTCCCGTGTTCATCTTAGCTTCTTGCCGCCTTGGTTGTTGCTTCCGGAATGTGTCCGGCAATCGTACTGCCGGAAAGGGCTTCCAGAGAGTTAGGCCCTAAAAGAGAAAAGAAATGATAAAGGTATGAAACCCCTAGGGTGGTTAAGCCGCATTGCGGGACGTGCCCTGATCGTGCCCCCGCCTATGTCCATGGTATTTTCAGTGCGTAGTTATGTGCATGGATTTCGTCGCTTGACTGGGACTAGGACGCAGGACGAATTGCTAGGCGAGATCTGAACATGACAGGCGATCCTGCTGCAGCTTGTTTCGGACTCGCTTGAAGGTGTCCGGGGGCTGTGACGCCGAATTAGTGGTCTGCCTTAAAATGCTGCTTTGTGCTTCTGCTACAAGGGCCGCAGTGTGCTCTTCCGTGCGGAGCGAGCGTTCTGTATTTCCATTTACCGTTATGACCCCCCTAGGTCCTGGCATCTTGAGCTTGAGGTATGCGTAATGTGGCACTGCATTAACTTTTGCAAATGATGTTCGTCCGAGCAGTGCGTGATAGCCACTGCGAAACAGGACGATATCGAAGATTAACTCCTCGCTCCGGAAGTTGTCCGGTGATCCGAAGACCACTTGCAGTGTGATTGAGCCTGTGTAATGGGCCTCTACACCTGGGATGAATCCTTTAAAGGTGGTTTTGCTGGGTTTGATCCTCGAGGGATCGATACCCATTTTTTGCACTGTATCCTGATAGAGCAGGTTCAGGCTGCTAGCGCCGTCCATAAGGACTCGAGTGAGGTGAAATCCGTCATGATGGGGTCTAGGACCAGCGCGGCGGATCCGCCATGACGGATGCTAGTGGGGTGGTCCCTGGATCAAAAGTGATCGGGCAAGCAGACCATGGGTTGAACTTTCGGGCGACCGGCTCCATCGCATAGACGTCCCTTAGTGGACGCTTCCGCTCCCTCTTGGGAATGTGGGTTGCGTATATCATGTTCACCGTCTTCACTTGTGGGGGGAACCCCTTCTGTCCTCCTGTGTTCGGCGGCCGGGGCTCCTCCTCGTCATCACTATGCAGCCCCTTGTCCTTGTTTTTGGCGTTTAACTTGCCGGCCGCTGGAGTACTTCTTTTAAATGGCTTTTTCCGCTGACCGGATCTAGAGCCTCTGAATCCGGCATTGACTACCGTATCTTCTGTGTTATCGCTGTTATTGCGGCGCTTTGGTCTGTTACGACATTGCCTACCGTTGACATCTTTGCTATCCGAAGTGCCCGGATTCCTTCGTGTGTTGTTGCTGTGAGCCGGCCAGCTATCCTCGCCCGCGCAAAAGCGGGTCATGAGTGTTGTGAGGGCTGCCACAGATTTCGGCTTCTCTTGGCCAAGGTGGCGAGCCAGCTATTCATCGCGAATGTTATTCTTGAATGCCTCTAGGGCCTCTGTGTCCGTACAGTCAACAATTTGGTTTTTTCTTAGTCAGGAACCATGTCCAGAATTGTCTGGCCGATTCCCCTAGCTGCTGGGTTATATGGATCAAGTCATCAGCATCCAGTGGCCGCACGTAGGTGCCTTAGAAGTTGTCCAGGAATGCGTCTTCCAGATCCTCCCAACTGCCTACGGAGTCTGCTGGCAAGCTGTTCAACCAATGCCGAGCTGGTCCTTTGATTTTTAGTGGGAGGTACTTGATGGCATGTAGGTCATCGCTGCGGGCAATGTGGATGTGAAGGAGGAAATCCTCAATCCATACCGCGGGATCTGCTGTGCCATCGTATGATTCGATATTTACGGGTTTGAAACCCTCCGGGAATTGATGATTCATAACTTCATCAGTGAAGCATAGGGGGTGTGCGGCGCCTCTGTGTCGGGCTATATCCCAACGCAGTTCGTATGACTCTTGTCTGCTGTATTCGGCCCTGCCGGGTTTACTCTTGGTGTATCCGACGCGACGATCATCGTCTCGTGTTGGCGTGCGTGCCCGTGACCCGTATATTGACCTTGCGATTTTTGCCTTACTTCCAATACGTCTCGCAGGTCCCCTGTGTTGCCCCGAGCCTTAGTATTTTTGATTGAGTGGCGGCGGGGTGCAGGCTGAACTTTAGGCTGAAACGCCTCTCTGGCTCGGCCGCGTAGTGGCCGGTCAGCCGCATCGTACACTGGTGAATGAGGTTTCAATGCTTCCTCCTCGAGGTGAGGTAGCAACCTGCATTTTGGGTAACTCTTGGAGGGGCGCTCGAGTTCGTACTCCTCGGCCGCAAGGACTTCGGTCCATCTGTCTGCTAGCAAGTCTTGATCAGCTTGAAGTTGTTGCTGCTTTTTCTTCAGGCTATTTGTCGTGGCCATAATCCGGCGCTTGAAGCATTCTTGCTCGACGGGGTCCTCAGGCACGATAAATTCTTCGTCGCCGAGGCTCGCCTCATCTTCGGAGAGAGGCATGTAATTTTCCTCCTCCGGTTCTCCATCTGCTGCCCGCTCTGGAGGGCTAGCTTGTTCGTCCTCCGGCTCTACATCATGCTGGAGGGGATTGTTGTTGTCTTCGGCACTATCCGGAGTGTTATTGTCTCCTGTGCCGGTATCACTACTTTTGCTGTGGCGGGACTTAGAGTGGCGCCGCTGACGTCGGCGCTTGGGTTGCTTCTTGGAGGGGTCATCCTCCGCTGTGTCGTCGCCATTGACTTCTTTGGGGGTGTCCACCATGTATATATCATATGCTAAGGTGGCGGTCCAGTGCCCTGTGGGCGGTGGTTCCTGTTCGTCTCCTGCATGGTCATCCATACCGTCGAAGTCTTTGGAGTCAAAGTCGAGCATGCCGGTTAAATCGTCAATAGTGGCTACTAAGTGGGTGGTGGGTGGGCAGCAAATTTCTTCGTCGTCCGCGTCCCATTCTAGCCGTACATAGTTCGGCCAAGGTTCTCCTGACAGGGAGAGAGACCTTAATGAATTTAGCACATCGCCGAAAGGTGAGTGCTGAAACATATCAGCGGAGGTGAACTCCATAATCGGCGCCCAATCAGATTCGATGGGTGCGGATGCAGGTGGCTCGGAGTCCGTGGCCTGGAGAAGAATCCAGTGGTTCGGCGACACGGCTCTCGTAAGAGGTGAAGTCAGTATCCGGCTCTATCGCCACTTAGAGTGCGGCCTCCATGGCGGGGTCTATCCCTCCGCTCTCGGATGGCGCATTTGCTCCAGATTGATGGCCGGAGTAGTTGCAAATGCGATCTCCTGAACATTGTCCGACGGCAGAGTTACGTCATGCTCGTCGCGACTGTGCGGCACACCTGACATGGGCAAGAAACCGTCGAAGATCAAGTCTCCGCGGATGCCGGCGGTGTAGTTCAAGTTTCCGAATCTGACCTGGTGGCCAGGGGCGTAGCTCTCGATCTGCTCCAGATGGCCAAGCGAATTGGCCCGCAGTGTGAAGCCGCCGAATACGAAGATCTGTACAGGGAGGAAATCCTCACCCTGGACCGCATCGTTACCGATGATCGAAGGAGCCATCAAGCCTTATGGTGACAACACAGTGGAAGTCTCAATGAAAGCACCAATGTCGGTGTCAAAACCGGTGGATCTCAGGTAGGGGGTCCCGAACTGTGTGTCTAAGGCGGATGGTAACAGGAGGCAGGGGACACCATGTTTACCCAGGTTCGGGCCCTCTTGATGGAGGTAATACCCTACGTCATGCTTGATTGTTCTTGATGATATGAGTATTACAAGAGTTGATCTACCACGAGATCGTAGAGGCTAAACCCTAGAAGCTAGCCTATGGTATGATTGTCTGTTGTCCTACGGACTAAACCCTCCAATTTATATAGACACCGGAGGGGGCTAGGGTTACACAAGGTCGGTTACAAGGGAGGAGATATACATATCTGTATTGCCTAGCTTGCCTTCCACACCAAGTAGAGTCCCATCCGGACACGGGACGAAGTCTTCAATCTTGCATCTTCATAGTCCAACAGTCCGGCCAAAGGATATAGTCCGGCTATCCGGAGACCCCCTAATCCAAGACTCCCTCAATTATCCTCATTGTTGCATAGAAGAATTATGTCTTTGATGCACCGCTAGGTGACATACCTGTTGCAGGAGCAGATGCAGACGTTATGAACGTTTGACAAGCTTGGTATGATGACTACTTGATAGTTTAGTGCACCATGCTTTACGGCTTGGAACCGTGACTTCAAAAATGTTTTGAATGCCATGGAGCATATAAGATGTTCCAAGAGTTGAAATTGGTATCTCATACTCATGCTCGTGTCAAGAGGTATGAGACCTCTGACAGTACTTTGCCTACAAGATGGAGGAGAATAGCTCAACCAGTGAGCATGTTCTCAGATTGTCTAGGTACTACAATTGCTTGAATCAACTGGGAGTTAATCTTCCAGATAAGATAGTAATTGACAAAGTTCTCTAGTCACTATCGCCAAGTTACTAGAACTTAGTGATGAACTATAATATGCAAGGGATGATGAAAGTAATTCGCAAGCTCTTCGCGATGCTGAAATCGGCGAAGGTAGAAATCAAGAAATAGCATCAAGTGTTGATGGTTAACAAGACCACTAGTTTCAAGAAAAGGGCAAAGGGACAGAAAGAGGAACTTCAAAGAAGAATAGCAAGCAAGTTGATGCTCCCATGAAGAAGCCCAAAGCTAGACCCAAGCCTGAAACTGAGTGCTTCTACTTCGAAGGAAATGGTCACTAGAAGTGGAACTGCCCTAGATACTTGGCGGATAAGAAGGATGGCAAAGTGAACAAAGGTATATTTGATATACATGTTATTGATGTTTACTTTACTAGTGTTTATAGCAAACCCCTCGCTATTTGATACTAGTTCAGTTGCTAAGATTAGTAACTCGGAACGGGAGTTGCAAAATAAACAAAGACTAGTTGAGGATGAGGTGGCGATGTGTGCTGGAAATGATTCCAAGGTTGATAAGATCACCATCGCACACTCCCTTTACCTTCGGGATTAGTGTTGAACCTAAAATAAATGTTATTTGGTGTTTGCGTTGAGCATAATATGATTGGATCATGTTTATTGCAATACGGTTATTTATTTAAGTCAAAGAATAATTGTTATTCTATTTACATGAATAAAACCTTTTGTGGTCATACACCCAAGGTTAATGGTTTATTGAATCTCGATCGTAGTGATACACATATTCATAATATTGAAGCCAAAAGATGCAAAGTTAATAGTGATAGTGCAACCTATTTGTGGCACTGCCGTTTAGGTCATATTGGTGTAAAGCGCATGAAGAAACTCCATGCTGATGGACTTTTTGGAATCACTTGATTACGAATCACTTGATGCTTGTGAACCATGCCTCAGGGGCAAGATGACTAAGACTCCGTTCTCCAGAACAATGGAGCGAGCAACTGACTTATTGGAAATAATACATACTGATGTATGCGATCCGATAAGTGTTGAGGCTCGTGGCGGGTATCGTTATTTTCTGACCTTGGGAGATGATTTGAGCAGATATAGGTATATCTACTTAATGAAACATAAGTCTGAAACATTTAAAAAGTTCAAAGAATTTCAGAGTGAAGTGGAAAATCATCGTAACAAGAAAATAAAGTTTCTACGATCTGATCACAGAAGCGAATATTTGAGTTACGAGTTTGGTCTTCTTTTGAAACAATGTGGAATAGTTTCGCAACTCACGCCACCTGGAACACGACACCATAATGGTGTGTCCGAACATTGTAATCGTACTTTATTGGATATGGTGCTTTCTATGATGTCTCTTACCGATTTACCACTATTGTTTTGGGGTTATGCATTAGAGACAGCTGCATTCATGTCAAATAGGGCGCCATCTAAATCTGTTGAGATGACACCGTATGAACTATGGTTTGGCAAAAAAACCAAAGCTGTCATTTCTTAAAGATTGGGGTTGCAATGCTTATATGAAAAAGTTTCATCCTGATAAGCTCAAACCCAAATCGGAGAAGTGCGTCCTCATAGGATACCTAAAAGTAACTGTTGGGTACACCTTCTATCACAGATCCGAAGGCAAGATATTTGTCGCTAAGAATGGATCCTTTCTAGAGAAGGAGTTTCTCTCAAAAGAAGTGAGTGGGATGAAAGTAGAACTTGATGAGGTAACTGTACCTGCTCCCTTGTTGGAAAGTAGTTCATCACTGAAATCAGTTCTAGTGATTTCTACACCAGTAAGTGAGGAAGTTAATGATGATGATCATGAAACTTCTGATCAAGTTACTACCAAACCTCGTAGGTCAACCAGAGTAAGATCCGCACCAGAGTGGTACGGTAATCCTGTTCTGGAAATCATGTTACTTGACCATGACGAACCTACGAACTGAGCAAGCAATGATGAGCCCAGATTCCGCAAAATGGCTTGATGCCATGAAATCTAAGATGTGATCCATGTATGAGAACAAACTATGGACTTTGATTGACTTGCTCGATGATTAGTGAGTCATTGAGAATAAATGGATCTTCAAGAGGAAGACGGACACTGATAGCAGTGTTACTATCTACAAAGCTCGAATTGTCACAAAATGTTTTCGACAAGTTCAAGGTGTTGACTATGATGAGATTTTCTCACTCGTATCGATGCTTAAAAGTCTGTCCGAATCATGTTAGCAGTTGCCGCATTTTTGAAACCTGGCAAATGGATGTCAAAACTGCATTCCTTAATGGATTTCTTAAAGAAGAGTTGTATATGATGCAACCAGAAGGTTTGTCGATCCTAAAGGTGCTAACAAAGTAAGCAAGCTCCAGCGATCCATCTATGGACTGGTGCAAGCATCTTGGGGTTGTAATATATGCTTTGATAAAGTGATCAAAACATATGGTTTTATACAGACTTGCGGTGAAGCCTGTATTTACAAGAAAGTGAGTGGGAGCACTACAGCATTTCTGATAAGTATATGTGAATGACATATTGTTGATCGGAAATAATGTAGAATTTTCTTGAAAGCATAAAGGAGTGTTTGAAAGGAGTTTTTCAAAGGAATACCTCGATGAAGCGACATACATATTGAGCATCAAAATCTATAGAGATAGATCAAGACGCTTGATATATTTTCAATGAGTACATACCTTGACAAGATTTTGAAGTAAATTCAAAATGGAACAGTCAAAGAAGGAGTTCTTGCCTGTTTTGCAAGGTGTGAAGTTGAGTAAAGACTTAAAACCCGACACGGCAGAAAATAGAGAGAGAATGAAAAGTCATTCCCTATGGCTTAGTCATAGGTTCTATAAAGTATGCTATGCTGTGTACCAGACCTATTGTGTACCTCACCATAAGTTTGGCAAGAGGGTACAATAGTGATCCAGGAGTGGGTCACTAGATAGCGGTCAAAAATATCCTTAGTGGAATAATGAAATGTTTCTCGGTTATGGAGGTGACAAAGAGTTCGTCGTAATGAGTTACATCGATGCAAGCTTTGACACCGATATGGATGACTCTAAGTCTCAGTCTAGATACATATTGAAAATGGGAGCAACTAGCTAGAGTAGCTCCGTGCAAAGCATTGTAGACATAGAAAATTTGCAAAATACATACGGCTCAGAATGTGGCAGACCCGTTGACTAAGTTTCTCTCACAATCAAAACATGATCACTCTTTGGGTGTTAAACACATAGCGATGCGAACTAGATTATTGACTCTAGTAAACCCTTTGGGTGTTAGTCACTGCTACCTCTTGAGCATGCATTGGTTTTCCCTTGAAGAGGAAAGGGTGATGCAGCAAAGCAGCATAAGTATTTCCCTCAGTTTTTGAGAACCAAGGTATTGATCCAGTAGGAGACCTCGCGCGAGTCACCTCGTACCTACACAAACAAATAAGAACCTCGCAACCAACGCGATAAAGCGGTTGTCAATCCCTTCTCGGCAACCTGCAAGAGTGAGATCTGATAGAGATAATAATAATAAGATAAATATTTTTGGTATTTTTATGATATAGATTAAAAGTAAAGATTGCAAAATAAAATAGATTGGAAACTTGTATGATGGAGAATAGACCCAGGGGCCATAGGTTTCACTAGTGGCTTCTCTCAAGATAGCATAATTATTACGGTGGGTGAACAAATTACTATTGAGCAATTGATAGAAAAGTGAATAATTATGAGAATATCTAGGTATGATCATGTATATTGGCATCACGTCCGTGACAAGTAGACCGACTCCTGCCTGCATCTACTACTATTACTCCACACATTGACCGCTATCCAGCATGCATCTAGAGTATTAAGTTCATAAGAACAGAGTAACGCTTTAAGAAAGATGACATGATGTAGAGGGATAAACTCATGCAATATGATACAAACCCCATCTTTTTATCCTCGATGGCAACAATACAATACCTGTCGTTTCCCTTACTATCACTGGGATCGAGCACCGCAAGATTGAACCCAAACATAAGCACTTCTCCCATTGCAAGAAGGATCAATCTAGTAGGCCAAACCAAACTGATTATTCAAAGAGACTTGCAAAGATAACCAATCATACATAAAAGAATTCAGAGAAGATTCAAATATTGTTCATAGATAATCTTGATCATAAACCCACAATTCATCGGATCTTGAAAAACACACCGCAAAAGAAGATTACACCGAATAGATCTCTAAGAGAATGAGGAGAACTTTGTATTGAGATCTAAAGAGAGAAGAAGCCATCTAGCTAATAACTATGGACATGAAGGTCTGAGGTAAACTACTCACACATCATCGGAGGGGCCATGGAGTTGGTGTAGAGGCCCTCCGTGATCAATGCCCCCTCCGGCAGAGCTCCGGAAAAGGCCCCAAGATGGGATCTCTTGGGTATAGAAGGTTGCGGCGGTGGAATTAGGTTTTCGTGGTGCTCTCTGATGTTTTCATGGTACGTAGTTATACATAGGAGGAAGAAGTAGGTCGGTGGAGCCACGAGGGGCCCACGAGGGTGGAGGGTGCGCCGAGGGGGTAGGCGCGCCCCCTGCCTCGTGGCCTCCTCGTTGATTGCTTGACGTCCACTCTAAGTCCTTTGGATCACATTTGTTCCAAAAATCACGCTCTTGAAGGTTTCATTCCGTTTGGACTCCGTTTGACATTCTTTTTCTGTGAAACACTCAAATAGGCAAAAAACAGCAAATTGAGCTGGGCCTTCAGTTAATAGGTTAGTGCCAGAAATAATATAAAAGTGTATAAATAAGCCCATTAAACGTCCAAAACAAAATATATAATAGCGTGGAACAATAAACAATTATAGATACGTTGGAGACGTATCAAGCATCCCCAAGCTTAATTCCTACTCGTCCTCGAGTAGGTAAATGACAAAAACAGAACTTTCGATGTGGAATGCTTCCTAACATATTTTTAATTTATTCTGGCATGAATGTTCAGATCCTAAAGATTCAAGATAAAAGTTTAATATTGACATAAAAATAATAATACTTCAAGCATACTAACTAAGCAATCATGTCTTCTCAACATAACATGGCCAAAGAAAGTTATCCCTACAAAATCATATAGTCTGGCTATGCTCTATCGTCATCACACAAAATATTCAATCTTGCACAACCCCGATGACAAGCCAAGCAATTGTTTCATACTTTTGATGTTCTCAAACTTTTTCAACTTTCATGTAATACATGAGCGTGAGCCATGGACATAGCACTATGGGTGGAATGGAATGGTGGTTGTGGATAAGACAAAAAGGAGAAGATAGTCTCACATCAACTAGGCGTATCAATGGGCTATGGAGATGCCCATCAATAGATATCAATGTGAGTGAATAGGGATTGCCATGCAACGGATGCACTAGAGCTATAAGTGTATGAAAGCTCAACAAAACAAACTAAGTGGGTGTGCATCCAACTTGCTTGCTCACGAATAGCTAGGGCAATTTGAGGAAGCCCATCACTGGAATATACATGCCAAGTTCTATAATGTAAAATTCCCACTAGTTTATGAAAGTGACAACATAGGAGACTCTTTATCATGAAGATCATGGTGCTACTTTGAAGCACAAGTCTAGAAAAAAGGATAGTAATATTGTCCCTTCTCTCTTTTTCTCTCGTTTTTTTATTTGGGCTTTCTTTTTTTTTCTTTTGGCCTCTTTTCTCTTTTTTCGTCCTGAGTCTCATCCCGACTTGTGGGGGAATCATAGTCTCCATCATCATTTCCTCATTGGGACAATGCTCTGATAATGATGATCATCACACTTCTTTTTACTTACAACTCAACAATTGCAACTCAATACTTAGAACAAAATATGACTTTATGTGAATGCCTCCAGCGGTGTACCGGGATATGCAATGAATCAAGAGTGACATGTATGAAAAAATTATGAACGGTGGCTTTGCCACAAATATGATGTCAACTACATGATCATGCATGGCAATATGACAATGATGAAGCATGTCATAACAAACGGAACAGTGGAAAGTTGCATGGCAATATATCCCGGAATGGCTATGGAAATGCCATAATAGGTAGGTATGGTGGCTGTTTTGAGGAAGGTATATGGTGGGTGTATGATACCGGCGAAAAGTGCATGGTAATAGAGGGGCTAGCAAATGTGGAAGGGTGAGGGTGCGTATAATCCATGGACTCAACATTAGTCATAAAGAACTCACATACTTATTGAAAAAATCTATTAGTTATCGAAACAAAGTACTACGCACATGCTCCTGGGGGGATAGATTGGTAGGAAAAGACCATCACTCGTCCCCGACCGCCACTCATAAGGAAGGCAATCAATAAATAAATCATGCTCCGACTTCATCACATAATGGTTCACCATACATGCATGCTACGGGAATCACAAACTTCAACACAAGTATTTCTCAAATTCACAACTACTCAACTAGCATGACTCTAATATCACCATCTCCATATCTCAAAACAATTATCAAGTATCAAACTTCTCATAGTATTCAATGCACTTATATGAAAGTTTTTATTATTCCTAAAAGCAAATTACCATGTTGTTCTAAAGGACTCTCAAAATAATATAAGTGAAGCATGAGAGATCAATTATTCCTATAAAATAAAACCACCACCGTGCTCTAAAAGATATAAGTGAAGTACTAGAGCAAAAACTATATAGCTCAAAAGATATAAGTGAAGCACATAGAGTATTCTAATAAATTCCGATTCATGTGTGTCTCTCTCAAAAGGTGTGTACAACAAGGATGATTGCGGTAAACTAAAAAGAAAAGACTCAAATCATACAAGACGCTCCAAGCAAAACACATATCATGTGGTGAATAAAAATATAGCTCCAAGTAAAGTTACCGATGAACGAAGACAAAAGAGGGGGTGCCTTCCAGGGCATCCCCAAGCTTAGGCTTTTTGGTGTCCTTAGATTTACCTTGGGGTGCCTTGGGCATCCCCAATCTTAGGCTCTTGCCACTCCTTGTTCCATAATCCATCAAATCTTTACCCAAAACTTGAAAACTTCACAACACAAAACTTAACAAGAAAATCTCGTGAGCTCCGTTAGCGAAAGAAAACAAAACACCACTTCAAGGTACTGTAATGAACTCATTCTTTATTTATATTGGTGTTAAACCTACTGTATTCCAACTTTTCTATGGTTTATAAACTCCATTACTAGATTCATCAAAATAAGCAAACAACACACGAAAAACAGAATCTGTCAAAAACAGAACAGTCTATAGTGATCTATAACTAACGCAAACTTCTGGAACCCAAAAAATTCTAAAATAAATTGATGGACGTTAGGAATTTATCTATTAATCATCTGAAAAAAGAATTAACTAAATAGCACTCTCCAATAAAAATGGCAGCAATTCTCGTGAGCGCCAAACTTTCTGTTTTTTACAGCAAGATCAAAAAGACTTTCCCCAAGTCTTCCCAACGGTTCTACTTGGCACAAACACTAATTAAACACAAGAGACACAACCAAAAAAGAGGCAAGATAAATTATTTATTACTAAACAGGAAAAAAAAGCAAGGAATAAAAATAAAATTGGGTTGCTTCCCAACAAGCGCTATCGTTTAACGCCCCTAGCTAGGCATAAAAGCGAGGATAGATCTAGGTATTGCCATCTTTGGTAGGCAATCCATAAGTGGCTCTCAGAATAGATTCATATGGTAATTTAATTTTATTTCTAGGTAAGTGTTCCATGCCTTTCCTTAACGGAAATTGGAATCTAACATTCCCTTCCTTCATATCAATAATTGCACCAATCGTTTCTAAGGAAAGGTCTACCAAGAATAATAGGACATGAAGGATTGCAATCTATATCAAGAACAATGGAATCTATGGGAACATAATTCCTATTTGCAACAATAATAACATCATTAATTTTTCCCTTAGGTTTCTTAATAGTGGAATCCGCAAGGTGCAAGTTTAAAGAACAATCATCAAATTCACGGAAACCTAGCAAATCACACAAAGTTTTTGGGATCGTCGAAACACTAGCACCCAAATCACACAAAGCATAGCATTCATGATATTTAATTTTAATTTTAATTGTAGGTTCCCACTCATCATAAAGTTTTCTAGGGATCGAAACTTCCAACTCAAGTTTTTATTCATAAGATTGCCTCAAAGCATCAACAATATGTTTAGTAAAAGCTTTATTTTGACTATAAGCATGAGGAGAATTTAGCAGGGATTGCAACAAGGAAATACAATCTATCAAAGAGCAATTATCATAATTAAATTCCTTGAAATCCAAGATAGTGGGTTCATTGCTATTTAAAGTTTTAACCTCTTCAATCCCACTTTTACCAATTTTTGCATCAAGATCTAAAAACTCCGAATTTTTGGGACGCCTTCTGACTAAAGTTGACTCATCTCCAGTCCCATCATTATCAAGATTCATATTGAAAAACAAGGATTTAATAGGGGACACATCAATCACTTTTAGATCTTCATCATTATTATCATGAAAACTAGAAGAACACGCTTACACAAAGCAATCTTTCTTAGCACGCATCCTAGCGGTTCTTTCTTTGCACTCATCAATGGAAATTCTCATGGCTTTGAGAGACTCCTTAATATAATGCTTAGGTGGATAGATCTAAGCATCAAAGAATCAACATCAAGAGAAATTCTATCCACGTTCCTAGCCAACTCATCAATCTTAGACAATTTTTCTTCAATCAAAGCATTGAAACTCTTTTGTGAACTAATAAATTCTTTAATATTATATTCAAAATCAGAGGGCGTCTTATTATAATTTCCATAAGAATTGTTGTAGGAATTACCATAATTATTAGAGAAATTACTAGGAAACGGCCTAGGATTAAAATTACCTCTATACACGTTGTTAAAAAAATTGTTCCTACCGACAAATTTCACATCCATAGATTCATTATTATTCTCAATCAAAGTAGACAAAGACATATAATTAGGATTAGTAGGAGCACTCTTATTAGCAAACAATTTGATAAGTTCATCCATCTTTCCACTCAAAACATTAATCTCTTCAATTGCATGCACCTTTTTACTAGTAGATCTTTCAGTGTGCCATTGAGAATAATTAACCATAATATTATCTAGGAGTTTAGTAGCTTCTCCTAAAGTGATTTCCATAAAAGTGCCTCCCGAGGCCAAATCTAAACGCTTTCAAGAAGCAAAATTCAATCCGGCATAAAAAAATTGTATAATCATCCATAAATTCAATCCATGTGTAGGGCAATTACGTATCATCAATTTCACCCTCTCCCAAGATTGTGCAACATGCTCATGATCAAGTTGTTTAAAATTCATAATATCATTTCTAAGAGAGATGATCTTAGCGGGAGGAAAATACTTAGAGATAAAAGCATCTTTGCACTTATTCCATGAATCAATACTATTTTTAGGCAAAGACGAAAACCAAGCTTTAGCACGATCTCTAAGTGAAAACGAAAATAGCTTAAGTTTAACAATATCATTATCCACATCTTTCTTCTTTTGCATATCACACAAATCAACAAAGTTGTTTAGATGGGTAGCGGCATCTTCGCTAGGAAGGCCAGAAAACAGATCTTTCATGACAAGATTCAGCAAAGCAGTATTAATCTCACAACATTCAGCATCGGTATGGGGAGCAATCGGAGTGCTAATAAAATCATTATTGTTGGTATTGGCAAAGTCACACAATTTAGTATTACCTTGAGCCATCATGACAAGCAAGCAATCCAACACATAAGCAAACAAGCGAGGAAAAAGCGAACGGAAACAAAGGGCGAAAGGAAAAGAGGGTGCATAAAACGGCAACGGTGAAGTGGGGGAGAGGAAAACGAGAGGCAAATGGCAAATAATGTAATGTGAAGGATAAGAGTTGTGATGGGTACTTGGTATGTCTTGACTTGGCGTAGATCTCCATGGCAACGGCGCCAGAAATCCTTCTTGCTACCTCTTGAGCATGCGTTGGTTTTCCCTTGAAGAGGAAAGGGTGATGCAGCAAAGCAGCGTAAGTATTTCCCTCAGTTTTTTAGAACCAAGGTATCAATCCAGTAGGAGACACGCGCGAGTCACCTCGTACCTACACAAAAATAAGAACCTCGCAACCAACGCGATAAAGGGGTTGTTAATCCCTTCTCGGCCACTTGCAAGAGTGAGATCTGATAGATATAATAATAATAAGATAAATATTTTTGGTATTTTTATGATATAGATTGAAAGTAAAGATTGCAAAATAAAATAGATTGGAAACTTGTATGATGGAGAATAGACCCGAGGGCCATAGGTTTCACTAGTGGCTTCTCTCAAGATAGCATAAGTATTACGGTGGGTGAACAAATTACTGTCGAGCAATTGATAGAAAAGCGAATAATTATGATACTACTAGGTATGATCATGTATATAGGCATCACATCCGTGACAAGTAGACCGACTCCTGCGTGCATATTCTACTATTACTCCACACATCGACCGCTATCCAGCATGCATCTAGAGTATTAAGTTCATAAGAACAGAGTAACGCTTTAAGCAAAATGACATGATGTAGAGGGATAAACTCATGCAATATGATATAAACCCCATCTTTTTATCAATCGATGGCAACAATACAATACGTGTCATTTCCCTTACTGTCACTGGGATCGAGCACCGCAAGATTGAACCCAAAGCTAGGCACTTCTCCCATTGCAAGAAAGATCAATCTAGTAGGCCAAACCAAACTGATAATTCGAAGAGACTTGCAAAGATAACCAATCATACATAAAATAATTCAGAGAAGATTCAAATACTGTTCATAGATAATCTTGATCATAAACCCACAATTCATCGGATCTCGACAAACACACCGCAAAAGAAGATTACATCGAATAGATCTCCAAGAGAATCGAGTAGAACTTTGTATTGGGATCCAAAGAGAGAGAAGAAGCCATCTAGCTAATAACTATGGACTCGAAGGTCTGAGGTAAACTATTCACACATCATCGGAGGGGCCATGGAGTTGATGTAGAGGCCCTCCGTGATAGATATAAACCGTCACAACAGTGTACAAAACCATCAGGCCTTGTCCTCCGTGACGGATTAAGAATCTGTCATGTATCACGCGTCATAATTTGCCACCAGCACACTCCGTGACAGAAATGCTTAGCCGTCACTGATCAGGCCCCCGGCCCCGCTCGGCCTGCCCCAGTCCCGGGTTTCGGTGACGGACAGATCCGTCACCGATCTGCATGCCATGATTTATTGCGTGGCATCCACGTGGATCTGATGTGGCTTCATCTGGGCCTCTACCATTTGGGCCTATAATTTTGGCCCAGTTAATTTGTCGAGCCAGGTCGAATATCCGGAAAATAATAAGACATACCGGATTGTTTGGCCCGTTAATTTTTGTCGGGCCCATATTTTAAAAAAACTTCTATCTGTTAGCCTGTTTCTGATGGTCCAGTATGCTGTTTCTCAGTCCATTTACACTGTACCAAATCTAGCCCATTAATGCTCAAAAACAAATTTTGGTCCACCACAATGAAGAACTTTCTTTTGGTACAACAACAATGTAAAATAGACAGAACAGATGCACATCATCACAAACACAAATTAAACTCCAGCATTACAGTAAGATAAGTACTGATCCAACATAAATAAACTTCCATGTCCAAATCTGCTAACCATCAAACATAACACATCCAACACAACTTCCATCTGCCAGCAAAATACTTAGTTTGCATCCAGCAACATCATAAGCAGTTTGCACTACAAAATAACATATAGCAGAAGGCAGGTTCCACCACATTCATAGCTTCTAGCAGAATTTTGCTTGGACAAACAACTTACTCATGAGCTTATCTTGGATGAATCTGATTTAGTAAAAAGTCTAATTTAGCTTCCAGCTCAGCTTGCTTTTTCCTGTTCTCCTCTTCTTACTTGGTCCTTTCTTCTTCTTGCCTGATCCTTGCTTCTTCTGATTCCTGTAACTTATTGTTCAAGGTTTCAACAAGGGCCCGAAGCTCAGCATTTCCCCTCTTCTGCGCTTCCTGTTCTGCCTTACGGTCGCTACGACTGGATCTCTCATGCACGTGCTGGACCCCCACATGCTTAAGAAACATTGGCTTCTTAGTGTGCTTAGTAAGAACTTCAGCCACAGCCTTGGTTGCAGAGTTGGATTGTTGGCCATCTTTTGTAGGTTGAGTAGCTTTCTCTTCCATTTCATCCTAGCCATGCAAGCAAATGAACACGGTGAGCAAAACATGAGACAAATAGGTTTTGCCTATATGTATGCCACATTTCCATGTACAGATGTAGACATGTAATTATACTCTAGTCACTACATGTATGGTGCAAGTACTGTAGGCCAAGGACAACAAGTATTTTAGCACAAGGACATAAAATAGCAAGTACTTTACACAAGGACAAAAGGTGGCAAGTATTATAGCACAAGGACAGAACACAGCTAGTATTTTAGCACAATGACAAAAAATAACAAGTATATTTGGCAATTACTTATTATCCTACTACTGGATCTATGGCAAAAGGTTAACATTTTGATGGTTGGTGATCTTTGAAAGCTGACTTACAATTGCAGCTTGCACAGCATCGGTGTGTAGCCTTTCTTTTTGCTGCTGTAGTGGCACTCTTTGAATAAATCCACTGCAGTGGGTTCTTTCTCCTTGTATTTGTCTCCCTGAAAACAACATATAGGCATCAAGCTAACATTTGTGAAGAAACAACATGTATAGTACCAATATTGAACTATACTTTATTCATTTATTCATGATGAGATACCATTAAGTGCAAAAGACATGTATTGGCTGTAGGCAAGGGAGCAGTTATATTCATTACTGCTAGCAAACTAAGAAACTATCGTACTTAATGTACTTAAGTGCAAAAGACATGTATTGGCTGCAATGGTGAGGTTTACATGAACTTATGGTCAATAACATTTATGAAGACCAGGCAGAAAAATCTCATAAAAACAATTGCCGGTTACTGTCACATAAACTATTTGCACATCCCCAGACACATGTTTGACTTAGCAGGTTATCACAGTGCACGGGCTAGCTGCGCGAACCAGTAGTGTGGTGAAACTTGACTTGAGCACGGTTATTTTTGTTAATTCCACATATCTTCTGCATGGATCAGTGATTTGGTTAGCTAAATGCATTTATTCAAGAGTTATTATGGAAACAAATAAACATTCGAGAAGGATTCATCTTATATACACACCCCGACATTTCAGAGGTTCATGATGTTCACACAATAACATTGCAACTTTAATTGATTGATCTTTTGACAGACAACCTCATGCTAAAATATGAGCTATAGTGTACAAAAGGTTGTTTTCAAGTACTTCCAGATCAGGAGCTTTATGGTAGTGTATTACATCAGAGTAGACATTTCGATCATACATTGAGTTCTCATAATCAATATATGGATGACAATGCTAATTGACAAGCACACAAAGAAGTGAATAAGTCATAATGTTTTTGTTTTACATATATATTGAATTTTATTATTTCCTAAATGTAAGTCTGGTAACTTGCAGGACCTCTGACTCATGAGTAATGGGTTAGAACCATCCAATTTTGATGCTACTAGCTAATACAGGATGTAGTGGAGTGTTGCGTTCAGTACTGAAGTACAAGAAACAATAATAAGGGTGGTTGGCAACGACAAAATAATATTTGTCTCCAAGAAGAAATGTACCATTTTTGGGGATCCTTCCAGCTTTCAACAAGCTCATTCCACTGGTCATCAGTCATCGAGCAGACTGGAGAAGTTTCCGTCACCAAATTGAGTGGGAAAGGATCAAAATACTTCTGCTTGAGCCTGTATCGTTGTTGGCGAATTGCACCTTTCAGCATTTGCGTACAAGCCTTCCTAACGGGCACAGCTTTTACGTCCATCTCAAATTTGTTCTAGTCAGATGAAAGAACATGTGTAAGAATCATGATTGCACATAATAAAAATAGCACAAAATTGACAGGTTACTAGCCATTTGACTGAGAAAGGGTTGGATCATGTACTTACACCAACTTTTCCTACAAAGTTCTGGAAGATCCCTTCTCGGACATTTCCGCCTGGGTCCTTGTAATCCTTCCAGCGTTTAAACACGGGCACATGGCCTCTGACTGTGACATTGCATTCGGTTGCAAACTTTGTAGCAAGAAGAGGTGTCTCCGGCCTTAACCTCCCTTCTGGAATGACAAGCAGCTTGCCCCCCCCCCGACGTCGACTGATCCTTTCCAGGCCTTTTCCAATATTGACCCCTCTTTCCCTTGTCTCCTCATAGGATCGTGGCCCTTCAAGAAGGTAAATCAGAATGTATACATATATCAATGAAAATTAGGAAGTAGAAAAGTGCACTGATAAATGGAGAACATCTTTCAAAATCAGTAACTGGAACAAGATGAATTAAGCTCATAACTTCAGTCTAATTTTAGAGAACTGTTTTAAGCTCCACCAATTATTAGTTCAGTTTAACAAAAAGCACCACTATTGTAACTCAAATAACATGCTAGAAATATTTTGGATTTTATAACATGCCTTGAGTGTCATTGTCAGGTTCAGATTGTGTTTGCTGACAAGGTTCGGCACTACCACCAGTTTTGAAGTCCATATGGTTGCCATCATCATGACGGGCAATGAGATCAGATCCATTGCTCATCCAGTAGTCATCATCAGAATGGGCACGGGCGCCATCTATTAAAAAGAATACATCTAGTGAGAGTATGCTCATCTTGCAATCAAAGTTAATGAATAGGGCTAATGAACCATAAGACAGAACATTAGAATGATAGTACAACTTGCCTTCAACACCATGTGTGCGGTTATCAAAGTTGGGAACGGTTTCTTCAGCTTCAGGCACAGAAACAGTTGGCTTATGGATTGCAATTGGTGTTTGATGTTTAGGATCTGACACCCCTTCACTTTGAGGACTTGCATCAGCATCTAGTAATAGTATTTTGTTTGACCTTGTGACTCACGCATTCGTTGGAAGCTCCGCATGAATTCTTTTAGGAGGCCGAGGCTTGATTCCACCAGGGGCCATGGCAGTAGATATTTTCTTATTAGTTTCCTCGCTGGTCTTCTTACAGTCGTTCAACCCCTGATAGAAATGAAAACATGGTTAAATCAACAAAGTGTAACAAAAATTCTGCTGCAATAGCAAACAAGCAACATATCTAGGAATGACTAGTCGAAGGATTTTAGCACCTTCAACTTTGAGCTAGGAGATGGTGTGGACTTTAAGTCTTGCAGTACTTCCCTCTCATCTATTAAACTATCATCAGACAAGTCTCCTTCACTGGTATCCTCCTCGTTAGGATGGTACTCAGCTTCAGATTCATCACAAGTATGCTCGGGCTTTCTTTTTCAGGTGAAATGACAGCTTTGTTTGCAAACAATGTTGATAATGTAGGTAGTCCAAGTGATTGCAGCCTTGCATTGTTCCTCATGAACTTTTTGAGGTGTGACACTTCCATAGGATGTAGTGGTCATTCTAAGACGAGTACAGATGTAAACACGAATTACTATGTGCATAAGAGTAATAACAAATTACTGTTTTTTATTGAGTTTGCATCAATACGGGAACCAAATCTACACTTGGAAGCACAAGGATCTTATTCGGCTGTGTTTGGATGCACAATATTTAGAAAACCATACTATTAAGAAACCACAGTATTAGAACTTGTGGGCAAGAAATACAACACTATACAAATACTTTGGTATTCTTCAGTATTGGCAAAACCCAGAGGCATTTGGCCATTGCAGTATTTAGTAGAACCAGAAGCACTATCAATTTGTATATTGTATTAGAACCAGAAGCACTATCAATTTAAATCAAGCGCTACCAATTTGGCCAGAAGCACTAGCACCATAAAAATGTTCAGTGTGTATTTAAATCAAGCACTATCAATTTGGCCAGAACCAGAAGCACTATCGATTTGGCCATTGCAGTATTTACTAGAACCAGAAAACTAGCAGTACAGTATTAGAACCAGAATCACAAGCAAAAACAGAGAATATTAAAGGCATGGGGAGGGGTTATACCTGCTACTGCTGTCTTGCCTCCTCGGTGTTTCTTCCCTGCCGTCTTCTTCCCCATGGTCGGGGTTCTAGGGTTCGGTGGAGTGGAAGGTGAGGGGGGAGGGGGAGTCTTGGCCGATAGTCGGATGGGGTGGTGACCTGCGGTGGATGCGGAAGAGGGAGTCTTGCTCGGCTGTGGAGGAGGTGACGGCGTGTTCTAGGGTTCGGTGGAGGCGGATGGTGGGGAGGAGGGGGGTCTTTGCCGGCAGTGGGGGTGGGGTCGTGACCGGCCGTGGATGTGGAAGAGGGAGGACAGTCGTGCTTGGCAGCGGAAGAGATGAAGCGGTGGCCGCCGGTGGAGGAGGTGACGGCGTGTTCTAGGGTTCGGTGGAGGCGGATGGTGGGGAGGAGGGGGTTCTTGGCCGACAGTGGGGGTGGGGTCGTGACTGACCGTGGATGTGGAAGAGGAAGGACAGTCGTGGCCGGCGGTGGAGGAGGTGAAGCGGTGGCCTGCGGTGGAGGAGGTGAAGCGGTCGCCGGCGGCAGTGGAGGCGAAAGGGGAATGGGGAGCGGATTTGGCGAACTGTGGGGTAGGGGTGGGCGTGCGGTGGGGATTAAGTATTTCTTGTGTGTCAAATTACTAACATGCCCTTCGGATGGCACCTGGTGGAAGAATGGTTCTGTGCAATCGGCAAACACCTTGATGGGTCATTCGGTCAATTTACGATGGTGGACTTTTTGGCTTGGCGCCGTTGGAGCTAAAATTGTACATGTGCCCGGGTATTCTTGCCGCCAAATGATATTTAGAACATTACAAAGGATATATATATATATATATATATATATATATATATATATATATATAGCACTAGCATTTTATTTGTTACTAGAATTGGTAAAGCATATGTTTCTTTACATGCTATTTATTAGCCAACTCCAATGAAGTTATTTACCGACACGCCTTCTCAAATCGATCGCCATGACACCGGCATCCTCACCACACAAAAGGAGACATGTACAATCTTGGATCGTCGACTCCTATGGCCCGTGTCGAAAAAGAAGATGAGAATCGACTTGATTATGCCTTGGCACTTCAGAATGGTGTGATGACACCTTGCATACTTAGGCGGAACACAAAAAGGTGGTGAGGATACTGGGGTGTCCCAACACTTGAAGGCTGTAGTATGGAGAGGTGGTTGTCGCTGTGTCACCCGCTGTGGTACCTTGATGTGGATGAGTTGATCACTGATTTTTCTGGCTTCCATAACGCACGTAGTCACGCAGATATCGCTAACCTCCTATTTCTAAAAACAAAATCGCTAACCTCTTCGTTTAGCTGCTTTTTGATCTAAACCAAAGCATGCAGCGGCAAGGGGCCTGCTGATCTATTCGAGTCTCCATCGCGCCGTCATCGAGAAGGGCAGAAGGGAAGGGGACGCCAGGACAGGCAGCCACTTGCCGGCAGACCGGACGCGCAGATGAGCGGCAACAACACGAGGAGATCCTTCTACCCGTTCTATGCTCGAGTCTCCACCTATCGCCGCCAGGGCGAATTTCCTTCAGTTTCCAATCAGAAACTAGAAGAGGATTAGACGAGATCCTCCATGGCTGCATAGGTGCACAATTAATCCTTACTACTTTAGTTCATCTCTTGCTCTTTAATTTGTTCAAATCTGTGCGGTTTGTGCCATTCAAAACTAAAAATAGTTGAGATTAATTAGGAAATATTTGATTGTCCAAAGATGCTTGTGTAGATATGAAGATAATTAGGATTGGCGTGTATCATCGGCTACTATGGCCCACATCGAAAAAGAAGACGAGAATCGCTTGATCACGCCTTGGCACTTCGGATTGGTGTGACGACACCTTGCATGACTTTCAAAAAATGATCAAAACCTAGACATAAAAGACTTTTGAAACAGCGAAAAGTTTTTTTAATTGACATTTTTTTTGAATCGATGTTTTTTTAAATTAGGAAAAAATTGAAATTCACAGAAAAGTTGTTTTTTTTTGAGAATTTTCAAAAATTTCATGGATATTTTTTTAGATTCATGAATATGTTTTGTATACATGATCATTTTTTCAAAATCAGGAACATGGTTTTATTTCCCAACAATTGTTTTCCAAATTGTGATTTTTTATAATTTGCCAATTTTTTTGTAAAATTACCGACATTTTTTGAAACCATGAAATTTTTATGTTTTTCGAACATTTTTAAAATCAGTAGATATTTTATGACATTTTTTTGAAAAGTCACAACATTTTAAAAAAATTCAATATCAAATTAATTCAAAAAAAATAAAAAACAGAAATAAGAAAAGAAAAGACAAAAACGAAATGAAAAAAAAACAGGGATGCCACGCCCCGCGGGCCGGCCCATGAAGACATACACGGGGATGAGGTGGGTGAGAAAAATGAGTGAGGAACAACGTTGGTAGCAGGATTCGATCCCTGGCCTTCCGAGTGGGAGAAACAGCCTGTTGCCAATGCGCCACAGTTTGTATCTTGCCCATGTTGGGTCAACATGGGAAGTTAATTACTTGGTGTGTTGCTCTCGGCTGCTCGCGCGCCTAACCAGACAAGGTGTCTGACTTGGTGCATTGCTGTAGTTCAGCACAACACACATTCAGATGTGCACAACACACATTCAGATACACATACTGTATGCACTGAAGAAACCACATAAGGGATTCAAATATACACAGAAAAAATTCTCCCAACAGAAACATTTAGATAACAAAATTCACATCATGCAGGTTTTGCAAAGTGACACAACATCTTTCAGTAAAACAAAAGTGACACAACATCTTTCGATAAAAACGGAAGTGCACAAAATCTGACACAAAATCAACGTAAATCATCTACTCATCATCGCTGTCAACATCCATCATGCCGCCTCCTTCGTCTTTGCTGCAATACTCCATTCCTGTATCATCTTCATCTTCATTGCCACCTTCATACACTTCTGTGTTCTTTTCTTTCATCAAGCGTGCAATTACATCAGCTTCAAAAATAATGCCTTGCTCATTGTCTCTATGCAAAGGCTTCTCAGATGTATGTTCAGAAACCGACGTTCTCATACCTTCCTCATCACAACACTCCTCCTCTTGATATGCAAGACCAGTAAAAGGTGCACCCTCAGTTTCACTAATATTAAAGAGATGCCTATGGTCAAATGTTTGCACAACTTGCCAATTTTTCCCATACTTCGTGTCTGGCAAATAAAAGATTTTTCTTGCCTGAGTAGCCAGAATAAGAGAATCATCCTTGTACCATAAACTTTCAACATTGATGCTTTTGAAAAACCGGTCATTTTTTAGCTCCTTCTTTCCATCAAGTTTAAACCAGTCACATTTAAACAAAATAACTGACCTGCCGTCCAAGTTATCGTTGGAGTTATAGTCCAACTGGATGATCTCTTTCAAGGTTCCATAAAAATCTATGACCTTACTGGCATGTTCACCTTCAGCCATGACTCCACTGTTCTGTGTTCTCTTGTTGCTATCACGGTCGACAGTGCTATATCTAATACCATTCACTATGCACGGTGAGTATTTTCTGACTCTCCGATCTGGTTCACATGCCAAGGAAAAGAGATCTTCATCTATTTCTTCGCTATGTTCATCCCGCAACCTCATGATCTACAACACACAAATTCATACATTAGAAACTGTAGTGAAGTCTAACAACCAAATATTATAACTAGATGTGAATGAAAACTAACATAGTTCTTGAACCATGTCTGGAATTCTTTCTGAAGCTCTTTCTCAATGTTTAGCACCCGTTTTCTATTTAACTCATCTCTGAACATTCTGTAAAATAGGATAAAACATATTAGTCAATAGAATACATGTGTACCACAAAAATGCAACATACGCAAGTTCAGAAGTGGGAACATACTCGATATATTTCTGAGCTTGACCACAATTGTTCAACACACACCACATCATTTGATCAATTTTTTTTTGTCATATACATATTGATATTCATATCCTAAAGTAAAATTTACTCCATGTCCAAAAACATCAACACCATAGGCTTCTTCATATGAATAACCTACATTGCTTGGTTTCTGATAAGATATGGTTTCGAAATCATCCATGTACTTGGAGCAAAATGTCAGGCATTCATCGGCAATATATGCCTCAGCAATTGAACCTTCTGGTCTTGCCCTATTCCTCACATACCTCTTTAAAGTATACAACCTCCTTTCAACTGGGTACATCCACCCATATTGTACGGGACCTCGGAGTAATGCCTCTTCGGGTAAATGTACGGCAAGGTGCACCATCACATCAAAGAAAGCAGGAGGGAAAATTTTCTCAAGCTTGCACAAAATTATAGGGATTTCTTTCTTCATTTCAGCCAACACATCCATGTTAAGAGTTTTGCTGCACAGTTCCCTGAAAAACTTGCCCAACTCAGCTATTGCTTCATATATATAACTATCCAGAAATCCCCTCATGCCAGCAGGTAAGATTCTTTGCAAAAGAATGTGACAATCATGTGTTTTTAGGCCTTGGACCTTGGTTCCATCACCACTTGTACATCTGGATATGTTGGAAGCAAACCCATCTGGAAACTTTAACTCCCGTAAAAATTGACAAAATGCAACCACTTGTTCTTTAGACAACGTATACCGGGCCTGAGGCATCTCATATGAGTTTCCATCCTTCCTCAAATGCAACTCCTCTTTAATTTTCAAATCTTGGAGATCAAGCCTAGCATTAAGTGTGTCCTTCGTCTTCCCCTCCATGTTGAGAATTGTCCCAATGAGGTTTTCATAAATGTTTTTCTCGATGTGCATGACATCAAGATTATGTCTCAGCTTTAGTTTATCCCAGTAATCCAAATCCCACAAACAAACCCTCCGACTCCAAATTGGCACATGAGCCTTCTTGCTGCCCAAGTCAGAACGCTTTCTTTTCCTGCTTTCTTCTTGTCACCCAGGTCTAACCTTCTCCAATTCTGCTTGTAGCTCTTCCTTTGAGAATTTACCTGGCTCATCATTGCATTCATGAAGACCAACAAATTCATTGTTTCTTCGCAAACGATGTCCCTTTGGAAGGAAACGATAATGCCCAATATACCCAATTTTGTGCCTTAGGCCGTAGGAAAGAGGGTGTTTGTCACAATGAATACATGCAGCATAGCCTCTTGTGGTACGCCCTGAAAGAGTGCTCAGAGCTGGGTAATCATGAATGCACCATAGAACTGCAGCATGAAGATCAAACATTTTTCCTTCACGAGCATCATATGTACGCACACCCTTCCAAAGCTCAAGTAAATCTTCAACAAGTGGCTGTAGGAAGACATCAAAGTGCTTGCCAGGTGATTTAGGACCTGGAATTAACAGAGCCATCATGAAATTTGACTGATCCATGCATGCCCAAGGTGGAAGGTTGTATGGCACAACAAATACAGGCCACATACTATAGGTTGTGTTAAAGTTTCCGAAAGGATTGAACCCATCAGTGGCAATGCCAAGCCTCATGTTTCTGGCATCTTCTGCAAATTTTGGATATTTTTCATCAAAATCTTGCCACGCATCACCGTTAGCTGGATGGCTCATTTCCTTCTCACTGGGTTGCCTCTTTAGCTTGTGCCACTGTGCTTCTTCTGATGCTTTTTTGGAAAGAAACATCCTCTTCAGCCTAGGCACCAATGGAAAATGCCTCAGAACTTTCTGTGGTATCTTCTTTCTAGCAGGGTCTTTCCACCTTGACATGCCACAAACTGGGCAGTTGTCATGCTTGGCATATTGCTTTCTGAACAAAACACAATTATTGATGCACACATGTATAGACTCATACCCAAGGCCTAATTCCTTTAGAAGATTCTTTGCTTTGTCATAAGATTTTGGGAGTGTATTGGGTTGAGGGAATGCTTCAGCCGGTAGCTTCAAAATGTCAGTAAATGCACTATTTGTGATCCTATGGCATGACTTCAAATGAAGAAGATTCACCACAAATGAGAACCTTGAAAACTTGGTACAACCATGATAAAGGTGCCGCTTTGCCTCTTTCCTCACATTCTTCAGAAAGGACTCAGTCTCGGAAGGATTTGCATCATTGTTACCGTCTTCATTTTCAGTTTCCTTCTAATCTTGTTCTACTGCTATGCGTAGGTCACCAAACATCTCTTCAAATCGGTCAGCACCATTGTTACCATCCTCGGAGTCATGCACATCAACAGGATGCTCAATAACATCTGCATTGAAGTCTTCACCATAATATATCCAGCGAGTATATGTACTCTCCATGCCATGCGTCAATATGTGCTTGTTCACAACAGCTTGATGCCAGTATTTGCGATTAAGGCATTCTCTACATGGGCATAGTATTTCTTCATCCTCGCTGAATTTTGCTTGAATTAAGTTCATAAACTCTTTGACACCATTGACGTACTCTCGAGAGAACAGTGTGCCACGAATCCAAGATCTATCCATTTGCATTATAGAAAAAAAGACCAACTTAATCAAAGGTAAATAATCAATGAGGAAACATGTTTACTAGCAGTTCCCAGGAAACATGCTCTACAAAACATCAATTCATAGTAAGATACATGACCTACAAAAACAACTTGCACAGAGGAGGACAAGCAAGTTCACTTTTTGTTACATAATGTACAAAATCACAACACAAATGTATAGCAAAATTTACATGTTTATGAGTCTAGTACCAGGTGCATCACTTGCATAAAGTTATATAAAAGCGCATACTCCAGTAGGCAGCAGCTCGGAAGAACATGGACTGATGCAAAAATGTCAAGCCACTATGGAGGGAGATGCAATTGGAGCAAAATAAGAATTCAGCTTCTGGATGAGCAGGGGCCGAAGGAGCTAGTTACCAAAATTCTAGCGCTACCTGACGAAAAGAAAATTAAGTGCATCACGATGCTTTGGGTGTGGTGTGACACGAGAAATAAAAGGAATGCAGGCGAGCCGCTGAGAAATACCACAACTATAATCAAGCGAGTCAAGAGTGTAGTATAGGATATTATGTTGGTTGAGGAAAAGAAGGATACTACTACGCTACTACAGGACAGATGGATTCCTCCAGGATATGATGTACTGAAGGTTATTATTGATTTGGCAATAAATGGGATCCTCTTCAAGGAGATTAAATATTTTGCTTGTTTAAAATTTAATTTCTTTCGCATTTCATATTGCCCGAGGGTATGTAATAAAGTCGCAGATGCTCTTGCGATGTATGGTGCAGTGTCAGGTTAATGGAATGAATATGGCTAAAAAAAGAACAAATTGTAGGTGTATTTCTGAAGCATACTCCAGTAGGTGTATTTCTGAAACTTCACAATCTCTCCATCTTACATGTAGATACGACTAACTGACTGGTAGTATTATTATGAGCTACGACACAGTCGCTCCATCTTACATGTAGATTACTTCAAACCGATAAACTTTAATACGAATTGGCTAGTCTGTACTAACACACAATATTGGTGATCTGTGAGAAACTGAGAACATGGTGACTGCAAAGTACTTTTCCTATTCTACAGTCTATCAACACCGCTGGAATCAGCAAGAGGAATTTGTTTTTGAACGACACCACTCGAATTTGCAGTACCCAAAAAGAAAAACATTCGGCTCAATAAATCAACTAGTACAATGGAATAACAATACCAAGGAGAAAACCATCTTATTTCTCTCTGTACGCTCAAGCATTCAGAAACAGATCAAATTCAGATTTTAATCTGAGACGTACCTAACTTGGCCGATGTTGAGGCAGGGCAACGAGGAGTGACTGTTGCAGAAACGGCGACCGGTGGCTGACTCCTACGCACGAGACAATTGGTGGGCGGCGGTTGGCGATTGGCTCGTCAGCGCTGGCGGCGACTTGGACAGGATCTGGAAGATGGCGCCCACACTCCCAACTCACCGGATCTAAGAACCCTCACCCGGGCAGTCAGTGGCGGCACGGGCGGCACCGACAGCCAAGGGGGCAGTCGGCGGCGGCGCTGGCGGCACCGAGAGCCGAGGGGATTGAGCGGTGGTTTTCTTTTCGTTCTTCTGGTCTCAGGCTAATCGAGGAATATACACGAACTATTTTTTAATCCTCTTGTATTATCCAACTTACATGTGGGCCACACAAGGCGATGCACGCCACGTCAGTGTAAGTGGTAATCCATGATGGTCTAACTTATATATATAAAATAAAAACTAAGCCCGATCTGGCCCAGTTGTTCAATCCCTGACGATTTGCGTGACAGTTTTGGTCGGGCCGTCATTACTGGGATGCCCAACGCAGGCCCATCCACGGCTCACTGATCGGTGACAGTTTCCGTGACGGCAAAGTGAGGACCGTCACAGACTGTGACGGATTACAGGACCGTCACCCATAAACCGTCACAGATAAGCAGGTTTCTTGTAGTGGTACACCTTCTATCACAGATCCGAAGGCAAGATATTTGTTGCTAAGAATGGATCCTTTCTAGAGAAGGAGTTTCTCTCGAAAGAAGTGAGTGGGATGAAACTAGAACTTGATGAGGTAACTGTACCTGCTCCCTTGTTGGAAAGTAGTTCATCACTGAAATCAGTTCTAGTGATTTCTACACCAGTAAGTGAGGAAGTTAATGATGATGATCATGAAACTTCTGATCAAGTTACTACCAAACCTCGTAGGTCAACCAGAGTAAGATCCGCACCAGAGTGGTACGGTAATCCAGTTCTGGAAATCATGTTACTTGACCATGACGAACCTACGAACTATGAGCAAGCGATGATGAGCCCAGGTTCCGCAAAATGGCTTGATGCCATGAAATCTAAGATGTGATCCATGTATGAGAACAAACTATGGACTTTGATTGACTTGCTCGATGATTAGTGAGGCATTGAGAAGAAATGGATCTTCAAGAGGAAGACGGACGCTGATAGTAGTGTTACTATCTACAAAGCTTGAATTGTTGCAAAATGTTTTGGACAAGTTCAAGGTGTTGACTACGATGAGATTTTCTCACTCGTATCGATGCTTAAAAGTCTGTCTGAATCATGTTAGCAGTTGCCGCATTTTATGAAACCTGGCAAATGGATGTCAAAACTGCATTCCTTAATGGATTTCTTAAAGAAGAGTTGTATATGATGCAACCGGAAGGTTTTGTCGATCCTAAAGGTGCTAACAAAGTAAGCAAGCTCCAGCGATCCATCTATGGACTGGTGCAAGCATCTTGGGGTTGTAATATATGCTTTGATAAAGTGATCAAAGCATATGGTTTTATACAGACTTGCGGTGAAGCCTGTATTTACAAGAAAGTGAGTGGGAGCACTACAGCATTTCTGATAAGTATATGTGAATGACATATTGTTGATCGGAAATAATGTAGAATTTTATTGAAAGCAGAAAGGAGTGTTTGAAAGGAGTTTTTCAAAGGAATACCTCGGTGAAGCTACATACATATTGAGCATCAAAATCTATAGAGATAGATCAAGACGCTTGATATATTTTCAATGAGTACATACCTTGACAAGATTTTGAAGTAAGTTCAAAATGGAACAGTAAAAGAAGGAGTTCTTGCCTGTGTTGCAAGGTGTGAAGTTGAGTAAAGACTCAAAACCCGACAAGGCAGAAAATAGAGAGAGAATGAAAAGTCATTCCCTATGGCTCAGTCATAGGTTCTATAAAGTATGCTATGCTGTGTACCAGACCTATTGTGTACCTCACCATAAGTTTGGCAAGAGGGTACAATAGTGATCCAGGAGTGGATCACTGGACAACGGTCAAAAATATCCTTAGTGGAATAATGAAATGTTTCTCGGTTATGGAGGTGACAAAGAGTTCGTCGTAATGAGTTACATCGATGCAAGCTTTGACACCGATATGGATGACTCTAAGTCTCAGTCTAGATACATATTGAAAATGGGAGCAACTAGCTAGAGTAGCTCCGTGCAAAGCATTGTAGACATAGAAAATTTGCAAAATACATACGGCTCGGAATGTGGCAGACCCGTTGACTAAATTTCTCTCACAATCAAAACATGATCACTCTTTGGGTGTTAAACACATAGCGATGTGAACTAGATTATTGACTCTAGTAAACCCTTTGGGTGTTAGTCACTGCTACCTCTTGAGCATGCATTGGTTTTCCCTTGAAGAGGAAAGGGTGATGCAGCAAAGCAGCATAAGTATTTCCCTCAGTTTTTGAGAACCAAGGTATTGATCCAGTAGGAAACCTCGCGCGAGTCACCTCGTACCTACACAAACAAATAAGAACCTCGCAACCAACGCGATAAAGCGGTTGTCAATCCCTTCTCGGCCACCTGCAAGAGTGAGATCTGATAGAGATAATAATAATAAGATAAATATTTTTGGTATTTTTATGATATAGATTAAAAGTAAAGATTGCAAAATAAAATAGATTGGAAACTTGTATGATGGAGAATAGACCCAGGGGCCATAGGTTTCACTAGTGGCTTCTCTCAAGATAGCATAATTATTACGGTGGGTGAACAAATTACTGTTGAGCAATTGATAGAAAAGCAAATAATTATGAGAATATCTAGGTATGATCATGTATATAGGCATCACGTCCGTGACAAGTAGACCGACTCCTGCCTGCATCTACTACTATTACTCCACACATCAACCGCTATCCAGCATGCATCTAGAGTATTAAGTTCATAAGAACAGAGTAACGCTTTAAGAAAGATGACATGATGTAGAGGGATAAACTCATGCAATATGATATAAACCCCATCTTTTTATCCTCGATGGCAACAATACAATACCTGTCGTTTCCCTTACTGTCACTAGGATCGAGCACCGCAAGATTGAACCCAAACATAAGCACTTCTCCCATTGCAAGAAGGATCAATCTAGTAGGCCAAACCAAACTGATTATTCGAAGAGACTTGCAAAGATAACCAATCATACATAAAAGAATTCAGAGAAGATTCAAATATTGTTCATAGATAATCTTGATCATAAACCCACAATTCATCGGATCTTGACAAACACACCGCAGAAGAAGATTACATCAAATAGATCTCTAAGAGAATGAGGAGAACTTTGTATTGAGATCTAAAGAGAGAGAAGAAGCCATCTAGCTAATAACTATGGACCCGAAGGTCTGAGGTAAACTACTCACACATCATCGGAGGGGCCATGGAGTTGGTGTAGAGGCCCTTCGTGATCAATGCCTCCTCCGGCAGAGCTCCGAAAAAGGCCCCAAGATGGGATCTCTTGGGTACAGAAGGTTGCGGCGGTGGAATTAGGTTTTCGTGATGCTCTCTGATGTTTTCAGGGTACGTAGATATATATAGGAGGAAGAAGTAGGTCGGTGGAGCCACGAGGGGCCCACGAGGGTGGAGGGCGCGCCCAGGGGGTAGGCGCGCCCCCTGCCTCGTGGCCTCCTCGTTGATTGCTTGACGTCCACTCCAAGTCCTCTGGATCACATTTGTTCCAAAAATCACGCTCTTGAAGGTTTCATTCCGTTTGGACTCCGTTTGACATTCTTTTTCTGTGAAACACTGAAATAGGCAAAAAACAGCAATTTGAGCTGGGCCTCCGATTAATAGGTTAGTGCCAGAAATAATATAAAAGTGTATAAATAAGCCCATTAAACGTCCAAAACAGAATATATAATAGCATGGAATAATAAACAATTATAGATACGTTGGAGACGTATCAAGCATCCTCAAGCTTAATTCATACTCGTCCTCGAGTAGGTAAATGGTAAAAACAGAACTTTTGATGTGGAATGCTTCCTAACATATTTTTAATTTATTCTGGCATGAATGTTCAGATCCGAAAGATTCAAGATAAAAGTTTAATATTGACATAAAAATAATAATACTTCAAGCATACTAACTAAGCAATCATGTCTTCTCAAAATAACATGGCCAAAGAAAGTTATCCCTACAAAATCATATAGTCTGGCTATGCTCTATCTTCATCACACAAAATAATCAATCTTGCACAACCCCAATGACAAGCCAAGAAATTGTTTCATACTTTTGATGTTCTCAAACTTTTTCAACTTTCACGTAATACATGAGCGTGAGCCATGGACATAGCACTATGGGTGGAATAGAATGGTGGTTGTGGAGAAGACAAAAAGGAGAAGATAGTCTCACATCAACTAGGCGTATCAATGGGCTATGGAGATGCCCATCAATAGATATCAATGTGAGTGAATAGGGATTGCCATGCAACGGATGCACTAGAGCTATAAGTGTATGAAAGCTCAACAAAAGAAACTAAGTGGGTGTGCATCGAACTTGCTTGCTCATGAAGAGCTAGGACAATTTGAGGAAGCCCATCACTGGAATATACATGACAAGTTCTATAATGTAAAATTCCCACTAGTTTATGAAAGTGACAACATACATGACTCTTTATCATGGTGCTACTTTGAAGCACAAGTGTGGAAAAAAAGATAGTAACATTGTCCCTTCTCTCTTTTTCTCTCATTTTTTTTATTTGGGCTTTCTTTTTTTCTTCTTTTTCGGCCTCTTTTCTCTTTTTTTTCGTCCTGAGTCTCATCCCGACTTGTGGGGGAATCATAGTCTCCATCATCCTTTCCTCATTGGGACAATGCTCTGATAATGATGATCGTCACACTTCTTTTTACTTACAACTCAACAATTGCAACTCAATACTTAGAACAAAATATGACTTTATGTGAATGCCTCCGGCGGTGTACTGGGATATGCAATGAATCAAGAGTGACATGTATGAAAAAATTATGAACGGTGGCTTTGCCACAAATATGATGTCAACTACATGATCATGCATGGCAATATGACAATGATGAAGCGTGTCATAACAAACGGAACGGTGGAAAGTTGCATGGAAATATATCCCGGAATGGCTATGGAAATGCCATAATAGGTAGGTATGGTGGCTGTTTTGAGGAAGGTATATGGTGGGTGTATGATACCGGCGAAAAGTGCATGGTAATAGAGAGGCTAGCAAATGTGGAAGGGTGAGGGTGCGTATAATCCATGGACTCAACATTAGTCATAAAGAACTCACATACTTATTGAAAAAATCTATTAGTTATCGAAACAAAGTACTACGCAGATGCTCCTAGGGAGATAGATTGGTAGGAAAAGACCATCACTCGTCCCCGACCGCCACTCATAAGGAAGGCAATCAATAAATAAATCATGCTCCGACTTCATCACATAACGGTTCACCATACATGCATGCTACGGGAATCACAAACTTCAACACAAGTATTTCTCAAATTCACAACTACTCAACTAGCATGACTCTAATATCACCATCTCCATATCTCAAAACAATTATCAAGTATCAAACTTCTCATAGTATTCAATGCACTTATATGAAAGTTTTTATTATTCCTAAAAGCAAATAACCATGTTGTTCTAAAGGACTCTAAAAATAATATAAGTGAAGCATGAGAGATCAATTATTCCTATAAAATAAAACCACCACCATGCTCTAAAAGATATAAGTGAAGTACTAGAGCAAAAACTATATAGCTCAAAAGATATAAGTGAAGCACATAGAGTATTCTAATAAATTCTGATTCATGTGTGTCTCTCTCAAAAGGTGTGTACAACAAGGATGATTGTGGTAAACTAAAAAGAAAAGACTCAAATCATACAAGACGCTCCAAGCAAAACACATATCATGTGGTGAATAAAAATATAGCTCCAAGTAAAGTTACCGATGAACAAAGACAAAAGAGGGGGTGCCTTCCGGGGCATCCCCAAACTTAGGCTTTTTGGTGTCCTTAGATTTACCTTGGGGTGCCTTGGGCATCCCCAATCTTAGGCTATTGCCACTCCTTGTTCCATAATCCATCAAATCTTTACCCAAAACTTGAAAACTTCACAACATAAAACTTAACAAGAAAATCTCGTGAGCTCCGTTAGTGAAAGAAAACAAAACACCACTTCAAGGTACTGTAATCAACTCATTCTTTATTTATATTGGTGTTAAACCTACTGTATTCAAACTTTTCTATGGTTTATAAACTCCATTACTAGCCATAGATTCATCAAAATAAGCAAACAACACACGAAAAAACAGAATCTGTCAAAAACAGAACAGTCTATAGTGATCTATAACTAACGCAAACTTCTGGAACCCAAAAAATTCTAAAATAAATTGATGGACGTTAGGAATTTATCTATTAATCATCTGCAAAAATAATTAACTAAATAGGACTCTCCAATAAAAATGGCAGCAATTCTCGTGAGCGCCAAAGTTTCTGTTTTTTACAGCAAGATCAAAAAGACTTTCCCCAAGTCTTCCCAACAGTTCTACTTGGCACAAACACTAATTAAACACAAGATACACAACCAAAACAGAGGCAAGATAAATTATTTATTACTAAACAGGAACAAAAATCAAGTAATAAAAATAAAATTGGGTTGCCTCCCAACAAGCGCTATCGTTTAACGCCCCTAGCTAGGCATAAAAGCGAGGATAGATCTAGGTATTGCCATCTTTGGTAGGCAATCCATAAGTGGCTCTCAGAATAGATTCATATGTTAATTTAATTTAATTTCTAGAGAAGTGTTCCATGCCTTTCCTTAACGGAAATTGGAATCTAATATTCCCTTCCTTCATATCAATAATTGCACCAATCGTTCTAAGGAAAGGTCTACCAAGAATAATAGGACATGAAGGATTGCAATCTATATCAAGAACAATGGAATCTATGGGAACATAATTCCTATTTGCAACAATAATAACATCATTAATTTTTCCCTTAGATTTCTTAATAGTGGAATCCGCAAGGTGCAAGTTTAAACAACAATCATCAAATTCACGGAAACCTAGCAAATCACACAAAGTTTTTGGAATCATGGGAACACTAGCACCCAAATCACACAAAGCATAGCATTCATGATATTTAATTTTAATTTTAATTGTAGGTTCCCGCTCATCATAAAGTTTTCTAGGGATAGAAACTTCCAACTCAAGTTTTTATTCATAAGATTGCATCAAAGCATCAACGATATGTTTAGTAAAAGCTTTATTTTGACTATAAGCATGAGGAGAATTTAGCAGGGATTGCAACAAGGAAATACAATCTATCAAAGATAAATTATCATAATTAAATTCCTTGAAATCCAAGATAGAGGGTTCATTTCTATTTAAAGTTTTAACTTCTTCAATCCCACTTTTACCAATTTTTGCATCAAGATCTAAAAACTCCGAATTTTTGGGACGCCTTCTGACTAAAGTTGACTCATCTCCAGTCCCATCATTATCAAGATTCATATTGAAAAACAAGGATTTAATAGGGGACACATCAATCACTTTTAGATCTTCATCATTATTATCATGAAAACTAGAAGAACACGCTTTCACAAAGCAATCTTTCTTAGCACGCATCCTAGCGGTTCTTTCTTTGCACTCATCAATGGAAATTCTCATGGCTTTGAGAGACTCCTTGATATCATGCTTAGGTGGATAGATCTAAGCATCAAAGAATCAACATCAAGAGAAATTCTATCCACGTTCCTAGCCAACTCATCAATCTTAGACAATTTTTCTTCAATCAAAGCACTGAAACTCTTTTGTGAACTAATAAATTCTTTAATATTATATTCAAAATCAGAGGGCGTCTTATTATAATTTCCATAAGAATTGTTGTAGGAATTACCATAATTATTAGAGAAATTACTAGGAAACGGTCTAGGATTAAAATTACCTCTATACATGTTGTTACCAAAATTGTTCCTACCGACAAATTTCACATCCATAGATTCATTATTATTCTCAATCAAAGTAGACAAAGACATATCATTAGGATCAGTAGGAGCACTCTTATTAGCAAACAATTTGATAAGTTCATCCATCTTTCCACTCAAAACATTAATCTCTTCAATTGCATGCACCTTTTTACTAGTAGATCTTTCAGTGTGCCATTGAGAATAATTAACCATAATATTATCTAGGAGTTTAGTAGCTTCTCCTAAAGTGATTTCCATAAAAGTGCCTCCCGAGGCTGAATCTAAATGCTTTCTAGAAGCAAAATTCAATCCGGCATAAAAAATTTGTATAATCATCCATAAATTCAATCCATGTGTAGGGCAATTACGTATCATCAATTTCATCCTCTCCCAAGATTGTGCAACATGCTCATGATCAAGTTGTTTAAAATTCATAATATCATTTCTAAGAGAGATGATCTTAGCGGGAGGAAAATACTTAGAGATAAAAGCATCTTTGCACTTATTCCATGAATCAATACTATTTTTAGGCAAAGACGAAAACCAAGTTTTAGCACGATCTCTAAGTGAAAACGGAAATAGCTTAAGTTTAACAGTATCATTATCCACATCTTTCTTCTTTTGCATATCACACAAATGAACAAAGTTGTTTAGTTGGGTAGCGGCATCTTCACTAGGAAGGCCAGAAAACAGATCTTTCATGACAAGATTCAGCAAAGCAGTATTAATCTCACAAGATTCAGCATCGGTAAGGGGAGCAATTGGAGTGCTAATAAAGGGCAAGCAAGCAATTGTTGGTATTGGCAAAGTCACACAATTTAGTATTACCTTGAGCCATCATGACAAGCAAGCAATCCAACACATAAGCAAACAAGCGAGGAAAAAGCGAACGGAAACAAAGGCGAAAGGAAAAGAGGGCGAATAAAATGGCAAGGGTGAAGTGGGGGAGAGGAAAACGAGAGGCAAATGGCAAATAATGTAATGTGAAGGATAAGAGTTGTGATGGGTACTTGGTATGTCTTGACTTGGCGTAGATCTCCATGGCAACGGCGCCAGAAATCCTTCTTGCTACCTCTTGAGCATGCGTTGGTTTTCCCTTGAAGAGGAAAGGGTGATGCAGCAAAGCAGCGTAAGTATTTCCCTCAGTTTTTTAGAACCAAGGTATCAATCCAGTAGGAGACCACGCGCGAGTCACCTCGTACCTACACAAACAAATAAGAAACTCGCAACCAACGCGATAAAGGGGTTGTCAATCCCTTCTCGGCCACTTGCAAGAGTGAGATCTGATAGAGATAATAATAATAAGATAAATATTTTTGGTATTTTTATGATATAGATTGAAAGTAAAGATTGCAAAATAAAATAGATTGGAAACTTGTATGATGGAGAATAGACCCGAGGGCCATAGGTTTCACTAGTGGCTTCTCTCAAGATAGCATAAGTATTACGGTGGGTGAACAAATTACTGTCGAGCAATTGATAGAAAAGCGAATAATTATGAGAATATCTAGGTATGATCATGTATATAGGCATCACATCTGTGACAAGTAGACCGACTCCTGCGTGCATATTCTACTATTACTCCACACATCGACCACTATCCAGCATGCATCTAGAGTATTAAGTTCATAAGAATAGAGTGACACTTTAAGCAAAATGACATGATGTAGAGGGATAAACTCGTGCAATATGATATAAACCCCACCTTTTTATCATCGATGGCAACAATACAATACGTGTCATTTCCCTTACTGTCACTGGGATCGAGCACCGCAAGATTGAACCCAAAGCTAGGCACTTCTCCCATTGCAAGAAAGATCAATCTAGTAGGCCATACCACACTGATAATTCGAAGAGACTTGCAAAGATAACCAATCATACATAAAAGAATTCAGAGAAGATTCAAATATTGTTCATAGATAATCTTGATCATAAACCCACAATTCATCGGATCTCGACAAACACACCGCAAAAGAAGATTACATCGAATAGATCACCAAGAGAATCGAGTAGAACTTTGTATTGAGATCCAAAGAGAGAGAAGAAGCCATCTAGCTAATAACTATGGACTCGAAGGTCTGAGGTAAACTACTCAGACATCATCGGAGGGGCCATGGAGTTGATGTAGAGGCCCTCCATGACAGATATAAACCGTCACAACAGTGTACAAAACCGTCAGGCCTTGTCCCTCGTGACGGATTAAGAATCTGTCATGTATCGCGCGTCATAATTTGCCACCAGCACACTCCGTGACAGAAATGCTTAGCCGTCACAGATTCATGACGGTATCTGACTGTCACTGATCAGGCCCCCGGCCCCGCTCGGCCCGCCCCAGGCCCGGGTTTCGGTGACGAACAGATCCGTCACCGATCTGCATGCCATGATGTATTGCGTGGCATCCATGTGGATCTGATGTGGCTTCATCTGGGCCTCTACCATTTGGGCCTATAATTTTGGCCCAGTTA
Organism: Triticum aestivum; assembly: GCF_018294505.1. NCBI lineage: Eukaryota > Viridiplantae > Streptophyta > Magnoliopsida > Poales > Poaceae > Triticum > Triticum aestivum. The sequence continues at coordinate 171,741,216 of NC_057800.1, read as the reverse complement.
ATTTGTCAAGCCAGGTCGAATATCCGGAAAAAAATAAGACATACTGGATTGTTTGGCCCGTTAATTTTTGCCAGGCCCATATTTTAAAAAAACTTCTATCTGTTAGCCTGTTTCTGATGGTCCAGTATGTTGTTTCTCAGCCCGTTTACACTGTACCAAATCTAGCCCATTAATGCTCAAAAACAAATTTTGGTCCACCACAATGAAGAACTTTCTTTTGGTACAACAACAATGTAAAATAGACAGAACAGATGCACATCATCACAAACACAAATTAAACTCCAGTATTTCAATAAGATAAGTACTGATCCAACATAAATAAACTTCCATGTCCAAATCCGCTAACCATCAAACATAACACATCCAACACAACTTCCATCTACCAGCAAAATACTTAGTTTGCATCCAGCAACATCATAAGCAGTTTGCACTACAAAATAACATATAGCAAAAGGCAGGTTCCAGCACATTCATAGCTTCCAGCAGAATTTTTCTTGGACAAACAACTTACTCATGAGCTTATCTTGGATGAATCTGATTTTGTAAAAAGTCTAATTTAGCTTCCAGCTCAGCTTGCTTTTTCCTGTTCTCCTCTTCTTGCTTGGTCCTTTCTTCTTCTTCTTGCCTGATCCTTGCTTCTTCTGATTCCTGTAACTTATTGTTCAAGGTTTCAACAAGGGCCCGAAGCTCAGCATTTCCCCTCTTCTGCGCTTCCTGTTCTGCCTCACGGTCGCTACGACTGGATCTCTCATGCACGTGCTGGACCCCCACATGCTTAAGAAACATTGGCTTCTTAGTGTGCTTAGTAAGAACTTCAGCCATAGCCTTGGTTGGAGAGTTGGATTGTTGGCCATCTTCTGTAGGTTGAGTAGCTTTCTCTTCCATTTCAGCCTAGCCATGCAAGCAAATGAACACGGTGAGCAAAACATGAGACAAATAGGTTTTGCCTATATGTATGCCACATTTCCATGTACAGATGTAGACATGTAATTATACTCTAGTCACTACATGTATGGTGCAAGTACTGTAGGCCAAGGACAACAAGTATTTTAGCACAAGGACAAAAAATAGCAAGTACTTTACACAAGGACAAAAGGTAGCAAGTATTATAGCACAAGGACAGAACACAGCTAGTATTTTAGCACAAGGACAAAAAATAACAAGTATATTTAGCAAGGCACGTATTGTATTGTTGCCATCGAGGATAACAAGATGGGTTTTTATCATATTGCATGAAACTATCCCTCTACATCATGCCATCTTGCTTAAGGTGTTACTCTGTTTTTAACTTAATACTCTAGATGCATGCTGGATAGCGGTCGATGAGTGGAGTAATAGTAGTAGATGCAGGCAGGAGTCGGTCTACTTGTCTCGGACGTGATGCCTATATACATGATCATACCTAGATATTCTCATAACTATGCTCAATTATGTCAATTGCTCAACAGTAATTTGTTCACCCACCATAGAATACTTATGCTCTTAAGAGAAGCCACATTTCCATCACTTTATTATTGCTTTGCTTTTTTACTTTGCCTTTTACTTTTCACTTTGCATCTCTATACCAAAAATACCAAAAATATTATTTATCATCTCTATCAGATCTCACTTTCCTAAGTGACCGTGAAGGGATTGACAACCCCTAAGCGCGTTGGTTGCGTTGAGCTATAGTTTTTGTGTAGGTACGAGGGACTCACGCGTAGCCTCCTACTGGATTGATACCTTGGTTCTCAAAAACTGAGGGAAATACTTACGCTACTTTGCTGCATCATCCTCTCCTATTCGGGGAAATCCAACGCAGTGCTCAAGAGGTAGAAAGAAGAATTTCTGGCGCCGTTGCCGGGGAGTCTGCGCAAAAGTTAACATACCAAGTACCCATCACAATCCCTATCTCCCGCATTACATTATTTGCCATTTGCCTCTCGTTTTCCTCTCCCCCACTTCACCCTTGCCGTTTTATACGCCCTCTCTCTCTCTCTATCCTCCCTCTCTTTCTCTATTTGCCTCTTTTTGCCTGTTTGCCTTTTGTGTGCTCGTGTGTTGGATTGCTTGTTTGTCGTGATGGCTCAAGATAATACTAAATTGTGTGACTTCACCAATACCAATAATAATGATTTCCTTAGCACTCCGATTGCTCCTCTTACCGATGCTGAATCTTGTGAAATTAATGCTGCTTTGCTGAATCTTGTCATGAAAGATCCGTTCTCCGACCTTCCTAGTGAAGATGCCACTACCCATCTTAATAGCTTCGTTTATTTGTGTGACATGCAAAAGAAGAAAGATGTCGATAATGATATTGTTAAACTGAAGCTATTTCCTTTTTCGCTTAGAGATCGTGCTAAAGCTTGGTTTTCATCTTTGCCTAAAAATAGTATTGATTCATGGAACAAGTGCAAAGATGCTTTTATCTCTAAGTATTTTCCTCCCGCTAAGATCATCTCTCTCTAAGAAACGATATTATGAATTTTAAGCAACTTGACCATGAACATGTTGCACAAGCTTGGGAGAGAATGAAATTAATGATACATAATTTCCCTACTCATGGTTTAAATTTGTGGATGATTATACAAAAATTTTATGCCGGATTGAATTTTGCTTCTAGAAATCTTTTGGATTCGGCCACGGGAGGCACTTTTATGGAAATCACCTTAGGAGAAGCTACTAAACACCTAGATAATATTATGGTTAATTATTCTCAATGGCATACTCAAAGATCTACTAATAAAAAGGTGCATGCGATAGAAAAAATTAATGTTTTGAGTGGAAAGATGGATGAACTTATGAAATTATTTGCTAATAAGAGTGTTTATTCTGATCCTAATGATATGCCCTTGTCTACTTTGATTGGGAATAATAATGAATCTATGGATGTGAATTTTGTTGGTAGGAACAATTTTGGTAACAACGCGTATAGAGGAAATTTCAATCCTAGGACTTATCCTAGTGTTCCCTCTAATAATTATGGTAATTCCTACAACAATTCTTATGGAAATTATAATAAGATTCCCTCTGATTTTGAATCTAATGTTAAAGAATTTATTTCTTCGCAAAATAATTTTAATGCTATGATTGAAGAAAAATTGCTTAAGATCGATGATTTGGCTAGGAACATTGATAGAATTTCTCTTGATGCTGATTCTTTAAAGCTTAGATCTATTCCTCCTAAGCATGATATCAATGAGTCTCTCAAAGCCATGAGAATTTCCATTGATGAGTGCAAGGAAAGAACTGCTAGGACGCGTGCTATGAAAGATGCCTTTATTAAAGCATGTTCTTCTAGTTCCTATGAAAATAATGATGAAGATCTGAAAGTTATTGATGTGTCCCCTATTAAATCTTTGTTTTGCAATATGAATCTTAATAATGATGGTACTGAATATGATCCACCTTTACCTAGAAGGTGTTCTAAAAATTCGGAGTATTTTGATGGTGAAATTCATAAAAGGGGGATTAAAAGAAATAAAACCCTAGATGATGCTAAACCAACTATATTGGATTTCAAGGAATTTAATTATGAAAATTGCTCTTTAATCAATTGTATTTCCTTGTTACAATCCTTGCTAAATTCTCCTCATGCTTATAGTCAAAATAAAGCCTTTACCGAACATATCGTTGATGCCTTGATGCAATCTTATGAAGAAAAACTTGAGTTTAAAGTTTCTATCCCTAGAAAACTTTATGATGAGTGGGAACCTACTATTAAAATTAAAATTAAAGATTATGAGTTTTATGCTTTGTGTGATTTGGGTGCTAGTGTCTCTACTATTCCCAAAACTTTGTGTGATTTGCTAGATTTCCGTGATTTTGATGATTGCTCTCTAAACTTGCATCTTGCAGATTCCACTATTAAGAAACCTATGGGAAGAATTAATGATGTTCTTATTGTTGCAAATAGGAATTATGTGCCCGTAGATTTTATCGTTCTTGATATAGATTGCAATCCTTCTTGCCCTATTATTCTCGGTAGACCTTTCCTTAGAACGGTTGGTGCAATTATTGATATGAAGGAAGGGAATATTAGATTTCAGTTTCCATTAAAAAAGGGCATCGAACACTTCCATAGAAATAAAATAAAATTACCATAATAATCTATCATGTGAGCCACTTATGGATTGCCTACCAAAGATGGCAATACCTAGATCTATTCTTGCTTGTTATGCCTAGCGAGGGGCGTTAAACGATAGCGCTTGTTGGGAGGCAACCCAATTTTATTTTTATTCCTTGCTTTTTTCTCCTGATTGGTAATAAATAAATTATTTATCCTATGTTTTGGTTGTGTTTTTTGTGTTTAATTAGTGTTTGTGCCAAGTAGAACCGTTGGGAAGACTTGGGGAAAGTCTTGTTGAACTTGCTGTAAAAAACAGAAACTTTAGCGCTCATGAGAACTGCTGTCATTTTTACTTGGAGAGCGATATTTAGTTAATTATTTTTTCAGATGATTAATAGATAAATTCCTCACGTCCAGAAATTTATTTTAGAATTTCTGGGTTCCAGATCTTGCGCTAGCTACAGATTACTAAAGACTGCTCTGTTTTTGACAGATTCTGTTTTTCGTGCGTTGTTTGCTTATTTTGATGAATCTATGTCTAGTAAAATAGTTTATAAACCATAGAGAAGTTGTAATACAGTAGGTTTAACACCAATATAAATAAATAATGAGTTCATTACAGTACCTTGAAGTGGTCTTTTGTTTTCTTTCGCTAACGGAGCTCACGAGATTTTCTACTTTAAGTTTTGTGTTGTGAAGTTTTCAAGTTTTGGGTAAATATTTGATGGATTATGGAACAAGGAGTGGAAAGAGCCTAATATTGGGGATTCCCATGGCACCCCCAAGATAATCTAAGGACACCTAAAAGCCAAAGCTTGGGGATGCCCCGGAAGGCATCCCCTCTTTCATCTACTTCTATCGGTAACTTTACTTGGAGCTATATTTTTATTCACCACATGATATGTGTTTTGCTTGGAGCGTCTTTTATGATTTGAGTCTTTGCTTGTTAGTCTACCACAATAATCCTTTCTGTACACACCTTTTGAGAGAGCCATACATAATTTGGAATTTGGTAGAATACTCTATGTGCTTCACTTATATCTTTTGAGCTTTATATAGTTTTGCTCTAGTGCTTCACTTATATCTTTTAGAGCACGGTGGTGGATTTGTTTTATAGAAACTATTGATCTCTCATGCTTCACTTAGATTATTTTGAGAGTCTTAATAGCATGGTAATTTGCTTAAATCCTAATATGCTTGGTATGCAAGATTAATAATAAAACTTTCTTATGAGTGTGTTGAATACTAAGAAAAGTTTGATGCTTGATGATTGTTTTGAGATATGGAGGTAATAATATCAAAGTCATGCTAGTTGAGTAGTTTTGAAATTGAGAAATACTTGTGTTGAAGTTTTCAAGTCCCGTAGCATGCACGTATGGTAAACGTTATGCAACAAATTTGAAACCCGAGGTGTTATTTGATTGTCTTCCTTATGAGTGGCGGTCGGGGACGAGCGATGGTCTTTTCCTACCAATCTATTCCCCTAGGAGCATGCGCGTAGTGCCGAGGTTTTTGATGACTTGTAGATTTTTGCAATAAGTATGTGAGTTCGTTATGACTAATGTTGAGTCCATGGATTATACGCACTCTCACCCTTCCATCCTTGCTAGCCTCTTCGGTACCGTGCATTGCCCTTTCTCACATTGAGAGTTGGCGCAAACTTCGCCGGTGAATCCAAACCCCGTGATATGATACACTCTTTCATACATAAACCTCCTTATATCTTCCTCAAAACAGCCACCATACCTACCTATTATGGCATTTCCATAGCCATTCTGAGATATACTGCCATGCAACTTTCCATCATTCCATTCATCATGACACATTCATCATTGTCATATTGTTTAGCATGATCATGTAGTTGACATAGTATTTGTGGCAAAGCCACCGCTCATAATTCTTTCATACATGTCACTCTTGGTTCATTTCATATCCCGATACACCATCGGAGGCATTCATATAGAGTCATCTTTGTTCTAGTATCGAGTTGTAATCATTGAGTTGTAAATAAATAGAAGTGTGATGATCATCATTATGAGAGCATTGTCCCAAGTGAGGAATAAAAAAAAGAGAAAGGCCATAAAAAAGAGAAGGCCAAAAAAAGAGAAAGGCCATAAAAAGGCCCAAAAATGAGAGAAAAAGAGAGAAGGGAGAATGTTACTATCCTTTTATCACACTTGTGCTTCGAAGTAGCACCATGATCTTCATAGTAGAGAGTCTCTCATGTTATCACTTTCATATACTAGTGGGAATTTTTCATTATAGAACTTGGCTTGTATATTCCAACAATGGGCCTCCTCAAGTGCCCTAGGTCTTTGTGAGCAAGCAAGTTGGATGCACACCCACTAGTTTCTTTTGTTGAGCTTTCATACATTTATAGCTCCAGTGCATCCGTTGCATGGCAATCCCTACTCCTTGCATTAACATCAATCGGTGGGCATCTCCATAGCCCATTGATTAGCCTCGTTGATGTGAGACTTCCTCCTTTTTTGTCTTCTCCACATAACCCCCTTCATTATATTCTATTCCACCCATAGCGCTATGTCCATGGCTCGCGCTCATATATTGCATGAATGTTTATAGGTTTGAGATTACTAAAGTATGAAACAATTGCTTGGCTTGTCATCGGGGTTGTGCATGATGAGAGCATTCTTGCGTGACGAAAATGAAACATGACTAAACTATATGATTTTGTAGGGATGAACTTTCTTTGGCCATGTTCTTTTGAGAAGACATAATTGCTTAGTTAGTATGCTTGAAGTAGTATCATTTTTATGTCAATATGAACTTTTGTCTTGAATCTTTCGGATCTGAATATTCATACCACAATTAAGAAGAATTACATTAAAATTATGCCAAGTAGCACTCCGCATCAAAAATTCTGTTTTTATCATTTACCTACTCGAGGACGAGCAGGAATTAAGCTTGGGGATGCTTGATACGTCTCCAACGTATCTATATTTTTTGATTGCTCCATGCTATATTATCTACTGTTTTGGACATTATTGGGCTTCATTATCCACTTTTATATTATTTTTGGGACTAACCTATTAACCGGAGGCCCAGCCCAGAATTGTTGTTTTTTGCCTGTTTTAGGGTTTCGAAGAAAAGGAATATCAAACGGAGTCCAAACGGAATGAAACCTTCGAGAACGTGATTTTCTCACCGAATACAACTCACGAGACTTGGACCCTACGTCAAGCCAATTAACAGGAGGCCATGAGGTAGGGGGGCGCGCCTGCCCCCCCAGGCACGCCCTCCACCCTCGTGGCCCCCCTGTTGCTCCACCGATGTACTTCTTCCTCCTATATATACCCACGTACCCCCAAACGATCAAAAACGGAGCCAAAAAACCTAATTCCACCTCCGCAACTTTCTGTATCCATGAGATCCCATCTTGGGGCCTGTTCCGGAGGTCCGCCGGAGGGGGCATCGATCACGGAGGGCTTCTACATCATCATCCAAGCCCCTCTGATGAAGTGTGAGTAGTTTACTTTAGACCTACGGGTCCATAGTTAGTAGCTAGATGGCTCCTTCTCTCTTTTTGGATCTCAATGCAATGTTCTCCCCCTCTCTCGCGGAGATATATTCGATGTAATCTTCTTTTTGCGGTGTGTTTGTTGAGACTGATGAATTGTGGGTTTATGATCCAGTCTATCTATGAACAATATTTGAATCTTCTCTGAATTCTTTTATGTATGATTGGTTATCTTTGCAAATCTCTTCGAATTATCAGTTTGGTTTGGCCTACTAGATTGGTTTTTCTTGCCATGGGAGATGTGCTTAGCTTTGGGTTCAATCTTGCGGTGTCCTTTTCCAGTGACAGAAGGGGCAGCAAGGAACATATTATATTATTGCCATCGAGGATAACAAGATGGGTTTTTTTATCATATTGCATGAAACTATCCCTCTACATCATGTCATCTTGCTTAAGGCGTTACTCTGTTTTTAACTTAATACTCTAGATGCATGCCGGATTGCGGTCGATGAGTGGAGTAATAGTAGTAGATGCAGGCAGGAGTCGGCCTACTTGTCTCGGACGTGATGCCTATATACATGATCATACCTAGATATTCTCATAACTATGCTCAATTCTATCAATTGCTCAACAGTAATGTGTTCGCCCACCGTAGAATACTTATGCTCTTGAGAGAAGCCACTAGTGAAACCTATGGCCCCCGGGTCTCTTTCTCGTCATATCAATCTCCATCACTTTATTATTGCTTTGCTTTTTTACTTTGCCTTTTACTTTTCACTTTGCATCTCTATACCAAAAATACCAAAAATATTATTTATCATCTCTATCAGATATCACTTTCGTAAGTGACCGTGAAGGGATTGACAACCCCTAAGCGTGTTGGTTGCGTTGAGTTGTTTTTGTGTAGGTACGAGGGACTCGCACGTAGCCTCCTACTGTATTGATACCTTGGTTCTCAAAAACTCAGGGAAATACTTACGCTACTTTGCTGCATCATCCTCTCCTCTTCGGGGAAATCCAACGCAGTGCTCAAGAGGTAGCAGCCTCCTCGTTGATTGCTTGACATCCACTCCAAGTCCTCTGGATCACGTTTGTTCCAAAAATCACGCTCCGAAGGTTTCATTCCGTTTGGACTCTGTTTAATATTCTTTTTCTGCGAAACACTGAAATTGGCAAAAAAACAGCAATTTGGGCTGGGCCTCCGGTTAATAGGTTAGTCCCAAAAATAATATAAAAGTGTATAAATAAGCGCATTAAACATCCAAAACAGAATATATAATAGCATGGAACAATAAAAAATTATAGATACGTTGGAGACGTATCAATCACATGGAGATGTGAACTAATCACATAAATATGTGAACTATTGGTGTTAAATCACACGATGATGTGAACTAGATTATTGACTCTAGTGCAAGTGGGAGACTGAAGGAAATATGCCCTAGAGGCCATAATAAAGTTGTTTTTATATTTCCTTATGTCATGATAAATGTTTATTATTCATGCTAGAATTGTATTAACCAGAAACTTAGTACATGTGTGAATACATAGACAAACAGAGTGTCCCTAGTATGCCTCTACTTGACTAGCTCGTTAATCAAAGATGGTTAAGTTTCCTAGCCATGGACATGTGTTTTCATTTGATGAACGGGATCACATCATTAGAGAATGATGTGATGGACAAGACCCATTCGTTAGCTTAGCATTATGATCGTTACAGTTTCATTGCTACTGCTTTCTTCATGACTTATACATGTTCCTCATACTATGAGATTATGCAACTCCCGAATACCGGAGGACACCTTGTGTGCTATCAAACATCACAAGTAAATGGGTGATTATAAAGATGCTCTACAGGTGTCTCCGATGGTTTTTGTTGAGTTAGCATAGATCGAGATTAGGATTTGTCACTCCGTGTATCGGAGAGGTATCTCTGGGCCCTCTCTGTAATGCACATCACTATAAGCCTTGCAAGCATTGTGACTAATGAGTTAGTTGCGGGATGATGCATTACGGAATGAGTAAAGAGACTTGCCGGTAATGAGATTGAACTAGGTATGAGGATACAGACGATCAAATCTCGGGCAAGTAACATACCGATGACAAAGGGAACAACGTATGTTGTTATGCGGTTTGACCGATAAAGATCTTCGTAGAATATGTAGGAGCCAATATGAGCATCCAGGTTCCGCTATTGGTTATTGACTGGATATGTGTCTTGGTCATGTCTACATAGTTCTCGAACCTGTAGGGTCCGCACGCTTAACGTTCGATGACGATTTTTATTATGAGTTATGTGATTTGATGTACCGAAGGTTGTTCGGAGTCCCGGATGAGATCACGAACATGACGAGGAGTCTCGAAATGGTCGATACGTAAAGATCGATATATTGGAAGGCTATATTCGGACATTAGAAAGGTTCCGAGTGATTCGGAGTACCGGGGAGTTACGGGAATTCGCCGGGAGAAGTAATGGGCCTTATTGGGCTTTAGTGGAGAGAGGGGAGAAGGGCCAAGAGGTGGTGCGCACCTCCCCCCTGCCCAAACCGAATTGGACAAGGGGTGGGGGCATGGCCCCCTTTCCTTCTCCCTCTCCCTCTCTTTCCTTATCTCCTACTCCGAATAGGAAAGAGGAGGGGAATCCTACTTGGACTAGGGAGTCCTAGTAGGATTCCCCACACCTTAGCGCGCCCCCTCTAGGGCCGGCCTCCTCTTCCTCCCTCCTTTATATACGTGGGCAAGGGGCACCCCAAAGGGACGCCAAGATTTGTCTTAGCCGTGTGCGGTGCCCCCCTCCACAGTTACACACCTCGTTCATATCGTCGTAGTGCTTAGGCGAAGCCCTGTGCCAGTAACTTCATCATCACCATCGCCACGCTGTCATGCTGACGGAACTCTCCTTCGGCCTTAACTAGATCAAGAGCCTGAGGGACGTCATCAAGCTGAACGTGTGCTGAACGCGGAGGTGCCGTACGTTCGGTACTTGGATCGGTCGGATCGTGAAGACGTACGACTACATCAACCGCATTGATTAAACGCTTCCGCTTATGGTCTACGAGGGTACGTAGAAGATACTCTCCCCTCTCGTTGCTATGCATCACCATGATCTTGCGTGTGCGTATGAATTTTTTTGAAATTACTATGTTCCCCAATGTTTAGCGCTACGAACCAGGCAATCGGACTATGTGTCTTTATCACCCTCACTTAGCCATAGGAGTTTGACAATAAAAATTTAGGCGCAGCCCCTAGTATCCGAACTAGGGTGATGTAAACACCTGGTCGGATAAGAACCGATTCATCGCATAATGCGGAAAAAATCGCTAAAGATTGAAACCTCTGAAGAGCTGACCGGCTCTCGCCGCATCATGACAGTCAGTTTTCGGCTTTCTCTACTGAGGTGCTCATCCGGATAAACTAGGACACAATCGCAGTAGTTCTCCCTTTTCTACCCTAGCCGATATAGCGGAACGTAAGGTACTAAGCACAGGAGCCGGGCAACCCAACTATTGACCAAAGACATGATTCGGAGCCGATGCATATAATGCTAAATTCAGGGTGCCGAACTGTACTGCAAAAAGTGTTCGGACTTTGTTGTCGTGTTATGGGGCACAATGAAGCCCCTGGCGGAATAAAGCGTACCAAAGTGTACGGGTGCAATTTGATAAGATTATCATAAGAACAAACTAGTGCCGCAGAAGTTGGGCTGCAAACTGTTTCCATTATAGTTTGATTAATACATCAAAGTGTATTTTGTACAAGTAGTTCGATAAGGAACAGTGGCTATTTAACATGCCAAGACCAAGGAGGAGCTGCGTACGGGTCCTGAAAGCGGGTAGAATGATCGTCGAGAAGAACATCTAGAGATTCCCCGATACGTCTGTGCTACTTACCACCTTGGTGTGTCTGTCCTTCGAAAGGACCGATTAGGAGGCTGTCGAGAGGGGCCTGCGGAAGAGAAACCTGAAAAGGAAAAAATAAAAGAAAAAAGAAAGAGTGAAAGTACGTGTGTCTAGGGGAGGTCAAGCCGTATTATGGATCACAATCTGGTTATGCCTTCGTCTATGCCCATGGTATTTTGAGTGCGTAATTATGTACGCATGGCACGAATGCGCCACGTGGTGGGGTTTGGGACGGAGGCCGAATTGGTAGTTGAGCTCTTGACGAGCTGGGCTGTCCTGGTGCAGAGTAGTCCGGACTCGTTTGACAGTGTCCGGGAGTATGGCCGCCGAATTAAGGTTTTGCTTATGGAGATCGCTCTGTACCTCTGCTGCCAGGGCACCGGTGTGCTCCTCGGTATGGAGGGAGCGCTCCGTGTTTCCATTGACTGTTATGACACCGCGTGGTCCGGGCATCTTGAGCTTGAGATAAGCATAGTGTGGCACCGCATTGAATCGGGAAAACGCAGTTCGTCGAGTTGTGCGTGATAGCAGATGCGGACGGGGACGATATCTAAGATTAACTCCTCGCTTCGGAAGTTGTCCGAAGATCCGAAGACGACCTCCAATGTAATTGAGCCCGAGCAGCGGGCCTCGACACCTGGTATAACTCCTTTAAAGGTGGTTTTGGTGGGCTTGATCCTTGATGGATCGATGCCCATTTTGCACACTGTATCCTGGTAAAGCAGGTTGAGGCTGCTGCCACCGTCCATGAGGACTCGTGTAAGGTGAAATCCATCAATTATTGGGTCAAGGCCAGTGCGGCTGACCCGCCATGATGGATGCTGGTCGGATGGTCCCTGCGATCGAAGGTGATCGGGCATGACGACCATGGGTTGAATTTTGGGGCGACTGGCTCTATCGCATAGATGTCCCTGAGCACGCACTTGCACTCCTTCTTGGGGATATGGGTAGCGTATATCATGTTCACCATTTTGATTTGAGGGGGAAACTTCTTTTGTCCCCCCTGTGTTCGGTGGATGGGGCTCCTCGTCTTCGTTCTCGCTTTGCGACCCCTTCTCCTTGTCTTCGGCATTTAATTTGCCGGCATGTTTGAAGACCCAACAACTCTTGTGGGTATGATTGGCTGCTTTATCAGGGGTGCCATGGATCTGACATGGGTGATCGAGTATGCGGTCTAGGCTAGAAGGGCCTTGATTATTTCTTTTATATGGCTTCTTCCGCTGTCCGGACTTGGAGCCACTAAATCTGGCGTTGACCGTCGTGTCATCAGTATGATCACCGTTGCTTCGACGCTTGTGTCTGTTGTGTCGGGGCTTTCCATTGCTATTTATGGCTTCCGAAGTGCCAGGTTCGCTTGTGTTGTTATTGCTACGGGCTAGCCAGCTATCTTTGCCCGCGCAAAAGCGGGCCATGAGTGCCATGAGGGCTGCCATGGACTTCGGCTTTTCCTGGCAAGGTGTTGGGTGAGCCATTCATCCCGGATTCTATGTTTAAATGTCGCTAGGGCTTCGGCATCCGGACAGTCGATGATCTGGTTCCTTTTGGTTAAGAATCTAGTCCAGAATTTCCTGGCTGACTCTCCGGGCTGTTGGATTATGTGATTAAGTCGTCGGCATTCGGAGGTCGAACATATGTACCTTGGAAGTTGTCAAGGAAGGCTTCTTCTAAGTCCTCCCAGCTGCCAATGGAGTTTTCAGGCGGGTTGTCCAGCCAGTGTCGGGCTGGCCCCTTGAGTTTTAGGGGGAGGTCTTTGATGGCATGAAGATCATCGACGCGCGCCATGTGAATATGGTGGATAAAGTCTTCAATCCATACCGCAGGATCTGTGGTTCCATCATATGATTCGATATTCACGGGTTTGAACCCTTATGGGAATTCATGTTCCATTACTTCATCAGTGAAGTAGAGGGGGTGTGCGGCGCGTCTATATAGGGCCAGGTCGCAACGTATTTTAGATGGAGTCTGACTGCAATTTTCGGCTCGGGCGTAATTATGCTTGCCATGTTCGGCTCGATAGCCATCGTTGTGCGTCGGGGCACACCCCCGTGATCCATAGATCGATCTGGCCGGACCTGCTTTATTCTTCAGGCCCTGCCAGAGATCATATGTGTATCCCTGAGCAGTTTTGTCTCTGTCTTTACGATGAGGTGGTATGGGCTGGTATTCGGCTTGGGTTGCCGCTTTGTCCCGACCATGTGGTGGTCGGTCAGCCGCATTGTGTGCTGATGGCACGGGCTCCAACGCCTTGTCATCAAATTGAGGTAGTAATTTGCGCTTCGGGTAACTTTTGAGTGGTCGCTTGAGGCCGTACTCCTCGGCTTCCAGGACGTTAGTCCATCTGTCATTGAGCAGATCTTGATCGGCTTGAAGTTGTTGTTGCTTCTCTTTTAGGCTCCTTGCAGTGGCTATTAGTCGGCGCTTGAAGCACTCCTGCTCGAGAGGTTCCTCAGACACGATAAAATCCTCGTTGCCGAGGCTCACCTCATCCTTGGAGAGTGGAAGATAATTGTTGTCCTCCGAGTCTTCATGCGTGGCCTGTTCATCAGGGCTGACTCGCTCATCTTCCCGTTCATCTTGTTCGGAAGTTGCCTCAACGGGGTCTTCATTGTCTTTGGCACCGTCCGGAGTGTTATCTTCTCCTGTGTCGGTGTTGCTATCTTTGATGTGGCGTGATTTAGAGCGGCGCCGCTGACGCCGGCATTTTGGTTGTATCTCAGGAGGTTTATCCTCAACTGGATCTTCCTTGTCATCGCCACTATTCTCTTTTGGTGCATATACCATGTATACATCGTATGAGGAGGTGGTCGTCCATCATCCAGTGAACGATAGGTTTTCCGCCTACTCCTCTCCAGCATCGTCATCCATACCGTCGATGTCTTCGGAGCTGTAATCGAACATGTCAATTAAGTCTTCGACAGTGGCTATTAAGTGGGTGGGGTGGGAAGTGGAATTCTCCATCGTCAGCCTCCAGTTCATATCGGATATAATTCGGCTGAGAGTCACCCACTAAGGAGAGTGTTTTTATGAGTTTACCATGTCGCCTAAAGGCGAGTGCCAAAAGATGTCCGCGGAGCTGAATTCGACGATCGATGCTTGATCAAGCTCGTCGTGCGCGGACACACATGGTTTGAAACTTGTAGCCGGAAACGGGTCCGAGGTTCCGGTGACACGGATCCCACTCGAGGTTGGGTTGGTGTGCGGCTCTGACGCCGCTGAGTCTACGGTTTCCGTGGCGGGGTTGAGCCTCCCGTCCTCGGATGGCACAATCTGCTCCGGATCTAGGGCCAGAGCAGTTACAGGCGCTATCCCCTAGGCATGGTCCAATGACAGATTTAAGTCATGTTCATCGTGGCAACAAGGAGCGGCTGCCGTGGTCTCGAATCCGTCGAAGATCAAGTCTCAGCGGATACCCGCGACGTAGTTCAAGCTTCCAATCTGACCTGACGACCAGGGGCGTAGCTATTGATCCGCTCTAGATGGCCACGTGAGTTGGCCCACAATGTGAAGCCACCGAATACAAAGATCTGTCCGGGGAGGAAGGTTTCTCCCTGGACAACATTGTTCTAGACGATTGACGGGGCCATCAAACCTCCTGACGACGACACAACTAAACTCTCAATGAAAGCACCAATGTCGGTGTCAAAACCGGCGGATCTCGGGTAGGGGGTCCTGAACTGTGCGTCTGAGGTTGATGGTAACAGGAGACAGGGAACACAATTTTTACCCAGGTTCAGGCCCTCTCGATGGAGGTAAAACCCTACATCCTGCTAGATTAATATTGATGAGTATGGGGGTTACAAGAGTTGATCTACCACGAGATCGTAATGGCTAAAACCCTAGAAATCTAGCCTATCTAATTATGATTGTCTCTATGGACTAAGCCCTCCTATTTATATAGACACCAGAGGCGACTAGGGTTATACAAAGTCGGTTACAGAGAAAGGAATCTTCATATCCGAACGCCAAGCTTGGCATCCACACCAAGGACACTACAAAAAAAATACACTTCCGTGATGATACGTGTTTGTCACAGTAGGCCGCGTTTTTTGTCATGCATGTACATCCATGACAAATTTGTGACAGAATCAAGATAGTCATACTTGTGCTATCGTAGAAGTGTTCCATGACATTACCAAAATTATCATCACGGAAGTGTCCACTTCCATGATGATAAATCATGCATCACAGAAGTGCTTTCGTCACGGGTGACCGACACGTGGCATCCACCGTAACGGAACGCCGTTAAGCTATCGGGTCAGGTTTTGGATCCGATAACCCTTTAACAGCCCCGACCAATGGGGATTTTCCACGTGTAAAATCATCATTGGCTGGAGGAAACATGTGTCGGCTCATCGTTGGGACAGATGTCATCCACCCATTGGACAGAAGGCGCATATGATACGTCGACACATGGCACGGCCCAACAGAGGCCCATTCCTGTGAAAAGGCTGGCCCGTTTGACTTGGTCAAAAGGTGGCGGGCTGGCCCATGGAAAGCCTGTTAACGGCCTGTTCGCATATAGCCCATTTACAGCCCGCTAACCCAAGGCCCATTACGCCCTATTCGAATTAGGCCCAGTAGCGTCATCTGGGCCATCCAATATGATTCCAGCCCATTTTCACTTCTGGCCCATGTATGGCCCATGACGTCCTTCGGCCCATATGATGCCCTATGTAACTCTTGGCCTATTAACGGCCTGTGGTGAAACTGGCCTGTAATGAACAGTGTATCACTTTACACCCATTAACGGTCCATGGTGAAACTGGCCTGTAATGAATAGTGTGTCACTTTATACCCATTAACGGCATGTTATTCCGTTGGGCCGTTTCCAGCCCATGTTATCTTTTGGCCTTCTCAGAGCCCATTTATTCTTGGGCTCATTTCCAGCATTCGTTTACTTACGGCCCGTTACTGTCATTTTCTGCTTGTGGGCCAAATTCAGCCCGTGGTTACAGTCGGCCCGTTTGTGGTTCGTTAATACGTTGGGCCGTTTTCATAGCATCATCAAATACGACCTATTAACGATGGCCCATTATGGTCAGCCCATGAACGGACAATTCCAACTCTAGCCCGTTTATGGCCATAATGCGGCCTGTTATTGGCCCATGTTTGGCCAATCGATCATACGGCCCGTATAAGGCCCATTGACGATACGGCCCGTAGAAGGCCCATTGTTTCTACGGCCCGTAGAAGGCCCATTGTTTCTACAGCCCGTAGAAGGCCTACTGTTTCTACGGCCCGTAGAAGGCCCACTGTTTCTACAGCCCGTACGAGGCCCAGTGTCCATACTGCACTGACTACAAGCAAACTAATAAACAAGACAACAAGGAAATAAATAAGCAAGCAACTTATGCTAGGCTATCACGGCTATTACACATATTACATCCACTGGGCATCAAAGTTCACCATCAGTGCAAATATAGGGAACAAAGCAGCATATAAACGCCGCAGCAAAACAAGTCCAGAACTGAAACCACTTCAGAAGAGTTCAAGAAACAATATCCTGGGTACCCATAATGCTGGCAAGATGCTTAGCAAGCTTATTAACTTTCTCTTGTTTGGCGCTTAAATCCTCCAGCGCTTTCTATTGCACAAGAAAGTACGCATCTGAATTCTACAGGGACTTCCTCAGTCCTTCGGCTTCTTGCCGCAGCACAGCTGACTGATGCCTTTCAGCTTGTAGCTGAGACTGAAGAAGCCGAAGTGATTCAGGCGGCGAGTTCGAAGAGCTTGTGCCAGCGGTACTGGCTAGTAACTCGAACACTACATCAACGCAGGACCATGGGGTTTTCTCACTATCTACAAGATCATTTTTATCACCTTTCTTGGAGACCAACAGGGTTGTCTCACTATCTTGAACCTTATCTGCATTACTTTCTCTACCATTGCATAGTGGGGTGCCCTTCTCCAATATTTTGTTTGCATACTACAAGAGAAACAAGCAGACACATCACATGTTTAGCTTGTAGTATACGAAACTCATTTTGATAAACCGGTTCAGTAGTAAGGTGGACATGATAACAGGATGAAACAAACATATATCTATGTACTATGGTCACTGTATTGTCCATATCATTCTAGTTTATGTTCCCTAATCAAGATAGAGACACAGTTCAACTCATATATTTTTAAGACACAGCAGCATAGACAGAATATAAGTGTGAGAAACTACACCGCATTGGCAACACTTGTAATGTGCATCACATGAGAACATAACTGTTTATACAACTTAAACTGAAATCAACATAGAGCAAGAAGTTAGAACTGCAATCCAGTTAAAGAAATAGGTTTAAAACATACCTGTTGCGCCATTGGAGTTTCAATTGGATCCTTCAAATTCGAAAGTAGTTGGTATGAGTAAATACAGTGATGCAACAACAAAGGAGTATGGACCATAGCTACGGAATCTGACCTGAGAACAGTTGCTCTTCTGCTTTAAACATGGAGTTTGGGTTAGCTGTGGTGGTCTTCGTGCTTTGGGCACAGCATTAGCTTTACAAACTGCTCGTGTGGGGGTACTCTGTGCTGGACATGGTGCTTTGTCAACTATAAGTGGGTTACTCTTCGCTGGGGTTGCGATTAGATGGGTTGTAGTTGGTTCTCTACCCAACGGTGTAAGTGTGCAATCTAGAAGAGTCTCGATTATGTGTGGAGGGGCTAGTTTGTGGGCCAGTACAACCATGGTTCTATCTGCATCGACGGGTAGCACTGTCTTTTGTGAAGAACGGGTTTTTGCTCCCTTAGATACTGCCATCACCCCCTCCAATTCAAATGGCCGATAAACAAGAAAAGAAATTGAACGTACAAACATTGTATGATAGACAGATGTGGGAATTCACATATATGTTGTCTAACCAAACAGGACAGCATGACACAATTTCACATATATGATGCCTAACTAAACAGGATAGCATGACACAGTTGCAGATATATGATGGATAACTTAACAGGATATAATGGCATAATTCAACATATGATGAGTACCTAAATAGGATGACATGACAAAACTATATGATGTCTTTCTAAAATAGGTTGGGATGAAATAATTCACATACATGTTGTCTAAGTATACATGATGGCATGATATAATTGACATAATTGATTCATATACTAAGCAGTTGGCACTCGCATGTATGATCTCTAAACTAAGCACATAGAATTCAATATTGTGCATATGATGTCTAAACTAAGCAATGCAAGACACCATATGCATCATATGAGAAATATAAACATTGCAACTTAGAGCATACACCTCAGGTGGGATATAGGACTGGTCATCTGTCTCTGAATCCTCCTCTGAGGAGCTCCCTGTAACCATCGAGATATATGCTTCAACAGGTACCATTGCCTGCTCTGAAGACCTTGTTTTCACTACAGATTTTTCCATAACCGGCTCAAATGGCTGATACACATGAAGAGTAGTTCAATATACACAGATTGTCGACAAATGGAATACGTAATGAAAAAAAGATGGCATGAGATAATTCACATATATGATGCCTGGCTCCATGGCGGTGCATAATTCACATATATGATAACTGGCTGAAAAACATGGCATTGCATAATTCACATATCTGATATAGAAAGCAAACAGGAGACATTCACACAAAGCATGTCTAATCTAAGCAGATGGCATGGCAATGCAAGACACCATATGCATGATATGAGCAATATAACCCAGCCAAGTTAGAGCATGCACCTCGAGGGGTGGCGGATATGACTGGTCATTGATACGTCTCCGTCGTATCTATAATTTTTGATTGTTCCATGCCAATATTATACAACTTTCATATACTTTTGGCAACTTTTTATACTATTTTTAGGACTAACATATTGATCCAGTGCATAGTGCCAGTTCCTGTTTGTTGCATGTTTTTTGTTTCGCAGAATATCCATATCAAACGGAGTCCAAACAGAATAAAAACTAACGGAGATTTTTTGGAATATATATGATTTTTGGGAAGAAAAATCTATGCAACACGGTGCCCGAGGTGGCCACGAGGCAGGGGGCGCGCCTGCCCCCCTGGGCGCGCCCCTGACCCTCGTGGGCCACCCATAACGCGGTTGGTGCCCTTCTCTCGCCGCAAGAAAGCTAATTTCAGGATAGAGATCGTGTTAAAATTTCATCCAATCGGAGTTACGGATCTCCGGGAATATAAGAAATGGTGAAAGGGAAGAACCTGAGAACGCAGAAACAGAGAGAGACAGAGAGACAGATCCAATCTCGGAGGGGCTCTCGCCCCTCCCGTGCCATGGAGGCCATGGACCAAAGGGGAAACCCTTCTCCCATCTAGGGAGGAGGTCAAGGAAGAAGAAGAAGGAGGGGGGCTCTCTCCCCCTCGCTTCCGGTGGCACCGGAGTGCCACCGGGGGCCATCATCATCACCGCGATCTACACCAACACCTCCGCCATCTTTACCAACATCTCCATCACCTTCCCCCTCTATCTACAGCGGTCCACTCTCCCGCAACCCGTTGTACCCTCTACTTGAACATGGTGCTTTATGCTTCATATTATTATCCAATGATGTGTTGCCATCCTATGATGTCTGAGTAGATTTTTGTTGTCCTATCGGTGGTTGATGAATTGCTATGATTGATTTAATTTGCTTGTGGTTATGTTGTTGTCCTTTGGTGCCCATCATATGATTGCACGCGTGGATCACACCCTAGGGTTAGTTGTATGTTGATAGGACTATGTATTGGAGGGCAAGAGTGATAGAAGCTTCAACCTAGCATAGAAATTGATGCATACGGGATTGAAGGGGGACCAACATATCTTAATGCTATGGTTGGGTTTTACCTTAATGAACATTAGTAGTTGCGAATGCTTGCTAATAGTTCCAATCATAAGTGCATAGAATTCCAAGTCAGGGATGACATGCTAGCAGTGGCCTCTCCCACATAATACTTGCTATCGGTCTAGTAAAGTAGTCAATTGCTCAGGGGCAATTCCACAACTCCTACCACCACTTTTCCACACTCGCTATATTTACTTTATTTTTTTTATCTAAACAGCCCCTACTTTTTATTTATGTACTCTTTATTATCTTTCAAACCTACCCAACAACACCTACAAAGTACTTCTAGTTTCATACTTGTTCTAGGTAAAGCGAACGTCAAGCGTGCGTAGAGTTGTATCAGTGGTCGATAGAACTTGAGGGAATATTTGTTCTACCTTTAGCTCCTCGTTGGGTTCGACACTCTTACTTATCAAAAACTGTTGCGATCCCCTATACTTGTGGGTTATCAAGACCTTTTTCTGGCGCCGTTGCCGGGGAGCAATAGCGTGGGGTGAATATTCTCGTGTGTGCTTGTTTGCTTTATCACTAAGTAATTTTTTTGCTGTTATTAGTTGTTCTTTATCTTTAGTTATGGATATGGAACACGAAATACCAAAAAATTAGGTGTACTTGCTACTCATGGAGATGGGGAACCTCCTAAAACCCTCGATGCTGGTTATGTGAAAAATATTATGTACTATTTTAATAATCCTGAGAAAACCCCATTCAATTATGTAATGGGAGTAACGTTGGATCAACGTGAATACTTTAGGGATTACCGCTTGACACAAAAAGGGAAACTATTATGGGATCAAATTCATATATTGAATTGGTATGCTAGGCAACTATGCTTGAGATATGATTATACTTGTTGCTCGAGGATGAAGGCTCCACACCTTCCCTTTTTATGCGAATTTAATGATAATAAAACCTTAGCTTCTTATGCTAATGGTATATATGATTACTATGATGTGGAACAAATAGAAGAATTTGTTGCTTTTATGGGTGCTTATGAAATTGAATCTATGTTTAAAGAGTTTGAAGATTTTGATGATTCGGTTTATAGACCTGAAAATTTAGCTATCCTTAAATATTGTTATGAGAATTATGAATACAATTATGATATTAATGCACTTATTGAGAAAGTCTCCGCTGTCCAAGAAGAGACTAATATTTTGCAGGAGTCTATGGAAGAAGAAATTGATGAAACTATGAGCTCATTGGATGAAAAAGATGATGAGGAGAGCGAAGAACAAAAGGAGGAAGAGAGGATTAGCTACCCGTGCCCACCTTCTAATGAGAGTAACTCTTCAACTCATACATTGTTTAATTTCCCTTCGTGCTTACCGAAGGATGATTGCTATGATGATTGTTATGATCCCCTTGATTCTCTTGAAATATCCCTTTTTGATGATGCTTGTGGCCAAGATGCCAATATGAATTATGCTTATGGAGATAAACTTGCTATAGTTCCTTATGTTAAACATGAAATTGTTGCTATTGCACCCACGCATGATAGTCCTATTATCTTTTTGAATTCCCCCGACTACACTATATCGGAGAAGTTTGCACTTATTAAGGATTATATTGATGGGTTGCCTTTTACTACTACACATGATGATTTTGATGAATATAATATGCATGTGCTTTCTGCTCCTACTTGCAATTATTATGAGAGAGGAACTATATCTCCACCTCTCTATGTTTCCAATATGATAAAATTGCAAGAAACTATTTACACTATGCATTGGCCTTTACCATGTGTGCATGAATTGTTCTTTTATGACATGCCGATGCATAGGAAGAGAGTTAGACTTCGTCATTACATGATATATGTTACCTTGTGCTCACCACTAAATTACAAATCATTGTTAATTAAAATTGGCTTTGATATATGTTGGGATCCGGGTGGATCCATTACTTGAGCACTATATGCCTAGCTTAATGGCTTTAAAGAAAGCGCTGCCAGGGAGACAACCCGGAAGTTTTAGAGAGTCATTTATTTCTGTTGACTGCTTTTATATAGTTTAAAAACAACAAAAATAAAGAGGGGAACCCAAAACTTTTTCAAAAAGGAAAGCGAAAGTGACAAAAACAAGCATTGTTGAAGTTGGAGCTAGCCTTGAACTTTGTTCATGCTCATGGAAACTTTGTGAATCTTGATTACAGAAAATTTTCAATAAAAATAATTATCCCCATGTACAATTCCATATTATTATAAAAATAATGTGCCATGGTTTGCCTTTAGGATGTTTACATTTGCTTGATGGTTTGTACGGTGCAGGACAGAAACTTTGGTTGTAGTGCGCGATTTTACATGTTTTGCTGGAACGTCAACTGGTTCTGATTATTTTTGCACTGTCTTCCTATACAAATTGTTTATTTTTCCTAATTTTGGTAAAAAAAATTAAAGTATCATACGTATGGTGAATGTTCAGATTATTATAGACTGTTCTGTTTTAGACAGATTCTGTTTTTGATGCATAGTTTGCTTGTTTTGATGAAACTATCGATTCATATCAGTGGATTAAGCCATGAAAAAGTTATATTACAGTAGACACAATGCAAAAACAAAATATGAATTGGTTTGCAATATTACTTAGAGTAGTGATTTGCTTTATTATACTAACGGGTCTTACCGAGTTTTCTGTTGAAGTTTTGTGTGGATGAAGTGTTCGATGATCGAGAAGGTCTCGATGTGAGAAGAAGGAAGAGAGGCAAGAGCTCAAGCTTGGGGATGCCCGAGGCACCCCACGTAAATATTCAAGGAGACTCAAGCGTCTAAGCTTGGGGATGCCCCGGAAGGCATCCCCTCTTTCTTCAACAAGTATCGGTATGTTTTCAGATTCGTTTCGTTCATGCTATATGTGCAATCTTGGAGCGTCTTTTGCATTTAGTTTTCATTTTTATTTTATGCACCATGCTGGTATGAGATAGATCTTGGTTAATTTATAGAATGCTCTTTGCACTTCACTTATATCTTTTGAGTATGGCTTTATAGAATGCTTCATGTGCTTCACTTATATCATTTGAAATTTGGATTGCATGTTTCTCTTTACATAGACAACCGCCATTTGTAGAATGCTCTTTTGCTTCACTTATATTTGTTAGAGCGTGGGCATATCTTTTGTAGAAAGAATTAAACTCTCTTTCTTCACTTATATCTATTTAGAGAGATGACAGGAACTGGTCATTCACATGGTTAGTCATAAAATCCTACATGAAACTTGTAGATCACTGAATATGATATGTTTGATTCCTTGCAATAGTTTTGTGATATAGAGATGGTGATATTAGAGTCATGCTAGTGGGTAGTTGTGGATTGTATAAATACTTGTGTTGAGGTTTGTGATTCCCGTAGCATGCATGTATGGTGAACCATTATGTAACGAAGTCGGAGCATGATTTATTTATTGATTGTCTTCCTTATGAGTGGCGGTCGGGGACGAGCGATGGTCTTTTCCTACCAATCTATCCCCTTAGGAGCATGCGCGTAGTACTTTGTTTCGATCACTAATAGACTTTTGCAATAAGTATGTGAGTTCTTTATGACTAATGTTGAGTCCATGGATTATACGCACTCTCACCCTTCCACCATTGCTAGCCTCTCTAATACCGTGCAACTTTCGCCGGTACCTTAAACCCACCATATATCTTCCTCAAAACAGCCACCATACCTACCTATCATGGCATTTCCATAGCCATTCCGAGATATATTGCCATGCAACTTCCATCATCATCATATACATTACTTGAGCATTCATTGTCATATTGCTTTGCATGATCGTAAGATAGATAGCATGATGTTTTCATGATGTCATTGCTACGCTAGATCATTGCACATCCCGGTACACCGCCAGAGGCATCCATATAGAGTCGTACTTCGTTCTAGAAATTGAGTTGTAATATTGAGTTGTGAGTACAAGTGTGATGATCATCATTATTAGAGCATTGCCCCAGTGAGGAAAGGATGATGGAGACTATGATTCCCCCATATCGGGATGAGACTCCGGACTTTACAAAAAATAAAAGCCCAAATAAAAAAAGGCCAAAGAAGCCCACCAAAAAAATAAAAAAATAAAAAAATGAGAGAAAAAGAGAGAAGGGGCAGTGCTACTATCCTTTTTCCACACGTGTGCTTCAAAGTACCACCATGTTCTTCATATAGAGAGTCTCTTGAGTTATCACTTTCATATACTAGTGGGAATTTTCATTATAGAACTTGGCTTGTATATTCCGATGATGGGCTTCCTCAAACGCCCGAGGTCTTCATGAGCAAGCAAGTTTGATGCACACCCACTTAGTTTCAGTTTGAGCTTTCATACACTTATAGCTCTAGTGCATCCGTTGCATGGCAATCCCTACTCACTCACATTGATATCTATTGATGGGCATCTCCATAGCCCATTGATACGCCTAGTTGATGTGAGACTATCTTCCCCTTTTTGTCTTCTTCACAACCACCATTCTATTCCACCTATAGTGCTATGTCCATGGCTCACGCTTATGTATTGCGTGAAAGTTGAAAAGGTTTGAGAACGTCAAAAGTATGAAACAATTGCTTGGCTTGTCATCGGGGTTGTGCATGATTTAAATATTTTGTGTGGTGAAGATGGAGCATAGCCAGACTATATGATTTTGTAGGGATAACTTTCTTTGGCCATGTTATTTTGAAAAGACATGATTGCTTTATTAGTAGGCTTGAAGTATTACTGTTTTTATGTCAAATGATAGACTATTGATTTGAATCACTCGTATCTTAATATTCATACCATGATTAGATATGTGATCAAGATTATGCTAGGTAGCATTCCACATCAAAAATTATCTTTTTTATCATTTACCTACTCGAGGACGAGCAGGAATTAAGCTTGGGGATGCTGATACGTCTCCGTCGTATCTATAATTTTTGATGGTTCCATGCCAATATTCTACAACTTTCATATACTTTTGGCAACTTTTTATACTATTTTTGGGATTAACATATTGATCCAGTGCCCAATGCCAGTTCCTGTTTGTTGCGTGTTTTTTGTTTCGCGGAATATCCATATCAAACGGAGTCCAAACGGAATAAAAACTAACGGAGATTTTTTTTAAATATATATGATTTTTCGGAAGAAAAATCCACGCGAGACGGTGCCCGAGGTGGCCACGAGGCAAGGGGGCACGCCTGCCCCCCTAGGAACGCCCCTGACCCTCGTGGGCCACCCGTAAGGAGGTTGTTGCCCTTCTTTCTCTGCAAGAAAGCTAATTTCCAGATAGAGATCGTGTTAAAATTTCAGCCCAATCGGAGTTACGGATCTCCGGGAATATAAGAAACGGTGAAAGGGAAGAATCTGAGAACGCAGAAACAGAGAGAGACAGATAGACAGATCCAATCTCGGAGGGGCTCTCACCCCTCCCGTGCCATGGAGTCCATGGACCATAGGGGAAACCCTTCTCCCATCTAGGGAGGAGGTCAAGGAAGAAGAAGAAGGAGGGGGGCTCTCTCCACCGGGGACCATCATCATCACCGCGATCTACACCAACACCTCCGCCATCTTCACCAACATCTTCATCACCTTCCCCCTCTATCTACAGTGGTCCACTCTCCCGCAACCCGTTGTACCCTCTACTTGAACATGGTGCTTTATTCTTCATATTACTATCCAATGATGTGTTGCCATCCTATGATGTCTGAGTAGATTTTCGTTGTCCTATCGGTGGTTGATGAATTGCTATGATTGATTTAATTTGCTTGTGGTTATGTTGCTGTCCTTTGTTGCCCATCATATGATTGCGTGCATGGATCACACCCTAGGGTTAGTTGTATGTTGATAGGACTATGTATTGGAGGGCAAGAGTGATAGAAGCTTCAACCTAGCATAGAAATTGATGCATACGGGATTGAAGGGGGACCAATATATCTTAATGCTATGGTTGGGTTTTACCTTAATGAACATTAGTAGTTGTGGATGCTTGCTAATAGTTCTAATCATAAGTGCATAGAATTCCAAGTTAGGGATGACATGCTAGAAGTGGCCTCTCCCACATAATACTTGTTATCGGTCTAGTAAAGTGGTTAATTGCTTAGGGGAAATTCCACAACTCCTACCACCACTTTTCCACACTCGCTATATTTACTTTATTGTTTCTTTATCTAAACAGCCCCTACTTTTTATTTACGTACTCTTTATTATCTTGCAAACCTATCCAACGACACCTAGAAAGTACTTCTAGTTTCATACTTGTTCTAGGTAAAGCGAACGTCAAGCGTGCGTAGAGTTGTATCGGTGGTCGATAGAACTTGAGGGAATATTTGTTCTACCTTTAGCTCCTCGTTGGGTTCGACACTCTTACTTATCGAAAACTGTTGCGACCCCCTATACTTGTGGGTTACAAGTCATCTCTCTCTGAATCCTCCTCTGAGGAGCTATCTGTAACCAGCAAGAAATCTGCATCGATAGGTAGCACTGACTGCTCAGAAGACCTTGTTTTCACTCCAGATTTTCCCATGACTGACTCAAATGGCTGATGCACTGGAAGAGTAGATGAATGTATAAACATTGTTGACAAATGGAATGCATTATGGAAAAAAATATGGCACGATACAATTCACATATACGATGACTGGCTAAATAGGATGGCATTGCATGATTCACGTATATGATGCCTGGCTAAAGAAGATGGCATTGCATAATTCCCATATACTCCCTCCATTCCTATATATTGGTCTTTTTAGAGATTTCAAATGGACTACCACAGACGGATGTATATAAACATATTTTAGAGTGTAGATTCACTCATTTTGTTCTGTATGTAGTCACTTGTTGAAATCTCTAAAAAGACAAATATTTAGGAATGGTGGGAGTATGATATAGAAACCAAACAGGTGGCATTCACACAAATCAAATCTAAACTAAGCTGATGACATATAAGATGTATAATGTAAGCAATGCAAGGCGCCATATGCATGATATGACCAACATCAGCATGCCAGGTTAGAGCAAACACCTCAGGTGGTAAACAGGCGTGGTTGGCTCCTTCTAAATCTCCATCTGAACAGTTATCCTCCTCTGGAATACAATCTGGAAATGCAGGAGGGGGGGCACTTCGCCCACCATGGAGCGGCGTCTGCATGACATTATATTCGCACACAACGGTCTTCTCTTTTTCTCTACATGTTCAGTAGGATTGTGTAAAATATCTGACATGCATAATAAAAAAATAGTTAGATTTTGTAAGGCCTAAGGGGTGCATGCAAAAGTTAAGACTGATGGTAGCAAACGAGTGGATGGATCCAAAACTAATGATAGCAGGTGGATTGTAGCTTCAGTTTAAAAAGATAGACAATGGATCATCTATTGTTTGTTGCCCACCCAACATGAACCACATAGAAGACCCCAAATGAACCAAATAGTAGACAGATACTATTCGTTGTTGGCTCGATATGAGACCCATGGGCAATTCAAAACTCAAGATTGAACGATAAAGTAGCAGGTAATAATAATCGATGTATGACGTAAACAAACACGAAAGACTGTGACCTCTCTTCCGGAACTGTGTAGTCCTCAGGTTCATCTGCTCAGTCGGTGATGGTAATGCAGTTGGCGTGGCTGCCGGCAACGGGGAAGATGATCTGAGGTGGCAAAAGGAAGTCTGTAGGGGGGATCTTTGCTGTAGTGAATGCTTCTGTCGATGGTGCACCTCAGGTGGGGTGGATGACGGCACGACAGGAGCAGGACATAACACACAGAGTTTTCTTTGACGCCTATCTGAAAATGAAGTAAATCTGTAAGGGCTCCTTAGAATTGGAGGATTCTATAAACGCAGGGACAGAAAAAACACAGGAATAGGATAGGAATGCACGGAAAAAATAGAGCATTTGGAAACATAGGATTTCAGTCAACCTGGGTGTTTGGCTCACATGAATTGGAAGAACAGAGGAATGGAGAAACAAAGTGATGCGATGAGTGTACAACCTCTTTGGCATAGCCTTGTGGACCTCAGCATCATTGGGTTGGACGTGGAGGATGGTGATGATGCTGGTGTGACTGTCGGAGGCGGGGAAGAAGATCCGAGGCCTCTGGAAACAGCGCTGAGGGTACTGCTCCGCTGTGATGGACGGTTCCGTCGTTGGAGCAGCTCCGCTAAGGTGTACGGCGACAAGGCTGAAGCATGACAAGACAGGCAACGTTAATCTGAAGTGGGACCCTAATATCATCTGCAATAGATGATGTAAAATACATCACCAAAAAGTGCTAGATGTAAAACGCATCAGCCGCGCCACGGCCGCTCCGACATATGCTGCAAGTACTGTTCACTCTGAACTTAACTGAAGAAAATGAACTTCACAGTCGAAACTGAATTTTACTGTCGAAACTGATTGAAGTAGTAACAGAGCATTGCAATAGATGTTTAGGGTGTTCGGGCACTAGTAGCAGAGAAGCAGTGATCTACATCAGCAAACGCTCGAGCAGGGAACGCACTAGCAGAGAGCAAGTCATGCAGTAGCACCGCGAGTGAGTGCTAAAGCAGCAACTCCTGTAGCTGCCGGAGGTCGTGCAGCAGCAGCAGCGCAAGCGAGAGCAAGAGCAGAGCAATAGCACGAACGAAAGCAGGAGCAGTGCAGCAGCATGACCGACAGCAAGAACAGAGCCGCAGCGCGAGCGAGAGCTGGAGCAGCTGCAGCTAGTGCCGTTGTGGAAGTCGCCGCCGAGGAAGCAATGACATGGGGGAGAGACGACGTGGATAATGTGGTCAGCGACGGCGCCGTCGATGGAGACACGCCATGTCTGCTCGGTATGGAGCACCAGCAGCCCCGTGAGATCGAATAAAAGATAAAATGCAGAGGTGAGTGCAGAACCTCCTTGGTGGCGCCGAGTTGGCCTCGGCTTCATCGGAGGAATTGGTGAGGGTGATACGGTTTCGGTGGGGCAGGTCAAGACGGTGCTATGGGGATTGAGGTGGTGCGATAGATGAGGCAAACGTCGGGGCAGCTCCTTGGAGGTGGAGGACGGGCCGGCTGATCCGGCGGGACGACGAGATCGACAACGGATCCTCATCCGGTGCGGTGGATGAGGGACGGCGAGCTATTGCGGTGGACGACGTAGTCGGGGAAGAGTCTCCGGCTGGGCGGCGGTCGGGAGGCCAACGGTGGAGCGTGGGGTTTCGCGGTTTTGGCGGCCTCGGTGTACGAATGGGGGATAAGGGGGAGGGGGAGCCAAGCTTAGGGACGCGCTTGTTTGAAATATAGGGTAAGTTACCAGCGTACCCCCACCGGTTTTGACACCGTGACATGGAGCTTCATTTCCGGCTGAGGGGTAGAAGGGGGATTTCGCATGTGTGGGCTGTGGGAGCGATTTCGGATGAGGAGGGAGTTCTCGCGCGCGTCCAAATTTCGGGATAACAAGGCGCGGCGCGGGTTGAAGAAGTGGGAGTTTCAAAGCAGGTGATACAAAAGATACTCGAGCTTGAAAATTTCGGGATAACAAGGTGCGGATTCCTTGTTCGGCAGAACAAACTTAACGTGTAAAAAAACAATTCATACAAGACACAAGAGAGTCATGTCCCCTTTTACTATATTGCTATAGATGCCATTGAAAAAACTACAAGAAAAATGTAAAAAAAATCAGGAGAACAAGATTACCCTACACAGTACCAAATCGATTCGCACTTCCCTCAACAACAAAAAAAAATCAATTCCCACCAAAGAAAGAGTAATGTCCCTTTTTATATGATTACAGATGCCATGATCTCGAATTTCAATTTTTGAATCCACGTTATGTTGAATTCGAATATATCATTAGGTGACCTTGCGGTTTATAATTGATGTAGTCGTACATTTTGATCTTCCATCATATATGAACATTTTACTCCACCATGTGAACACATATATTGTCGTCTACCATATGGACTAAATTTGAATCAATTTTCCTTATTTGAATACAATTGTTGTCAAGTTATACAATAATTTAAATATTATCTTGATAACAAAAAACATACATATAGCAGTAATCATATTTCACTATGAACTACATGTACCATACGCTCTCCAATTCAAATATTTGTATCCATTTTATGTTGAATTCAAATCATAGTACATTATTGGTCTAGGTAGCGAGATGTTTGGGATAATCTAAACCCTGTTTTCATACGTATAATTTTTGGCTGAATTGGGACAAGTTTTGGTATAAGCCTCTTGCAAAACCAGAGATTCTCTCAACAAGCCTCGTGGTTCCGAGAGGGAACGTGTCATCTTTGTGTGCGAAACGATATACGCTGCCTCCCCTCTGATTTTATTTACAGAGGCAACATAGAACTATATGAGTGCCCTGTTAAATTTTGGAACTATTTCGGGTTCATTTGGCCTTTTTATACATTAACTGAGTTTCTGGACTTTTAATGTGCATAATCTAAATATGAATCGCATGCACATGATCCGGTGCACCAAAGTGGGTTGAAAAATCACATGTGTGTCCTTGGTTGAATTTCTAGGTCCCATGGAAGAAATGAGAATGAAATTCAAACATCTGGGCGTCATGACTCGGCCGAGAACATCGAGAAACTTTGATTTTAAATTCATGTAAATCCAAAACTCGCTTGGAAATCATGAAACTTGGCATGGTGTCATGTCATGGCACTAACATGTTGTGGTAAAAAATGTTGGGGAACGTAGTAATTTCAAAAAAATTCCTACGCACACGCAAGATCATGGTGATGCAAAGCAACGAGAGGGGAGAGTATTGTCTACGTACCAACGCAGACCGACTGTGGAAGCGATCACACAACGTAGAGGAAGTAGTCGTACGTTTTCCCGATCCTACCGATCCAAGCACCGTTACTCCGGCACCTCCGAGTTCTTAGCACACGTACAGCTCGATGACGATCCCCGGGCTCCGATCCAGCAAAGCGTCGGGGAAGAGTTCCGTCAGCACGACGGCGTGGTGACGATCTTGATGTTCTACTGTCGCAGGGCTTCGCCTAAGCACCGCTACAATATGATCGAGGTGGAATATGGTGGAAGGGGGCACCGCACACAGCTATGGAACGATCACGGGGATCAATTGTGTGTCTAGAGGTGCCCCCTGCCCCTGTATATAAAGGAGCAAGGGGGGAGAGGTGCGGCCAGCCTTGGGGCGCGCCAGGAGGAGTCCTACTCCCTCTGGGAGTAGGATCCCCCCCCCCAATCCTAGTTGGAATAGGAATCCTCAAGGGGGAAAGAGAGAGAGGGGGGCCGGCCACCTCTCCTAGTCCTAATAGGACTAGGGGAGGGGGGAGTCGCGCGGCCACCTTGGGCTGCCCCTTTCTCCTTTCCACTAAGGCCCATGAAGGCCCAAATGGCTCCCGGGGGGTTCCGGTAACCTCCCGGTACTCCGGAAAAATCCCGATTTCACCCGAAACACTTCCGATATCCAAACATAGGCTTCCAATATATCAATCTTTATGTCTCGACCATTTCAAGACTCCTCGTCATGTCCGTGATCATATCCGGGACTCCGAACAACCTTCGGTACATCAAAATGCATAAACTCATAATAACTGTCAACGTAATGTTAAGCGTGCGGACCCTACGGTTCGAGAACAATGTAGACATGACCGAGACACGTCTCCGGTCAATAACCAATAGCGGGACCTGGATGCCCATATTGGCTCCTACATATTCTACGAAGATCTTTATCGGTCAGACCGCATAACAACATATGTTGTTCCCTTTGTCATCGGTATGTTACTTGCCCGAGATTCGATCGTCGATATCCAATACCTAGTTCAATCTCGTTACCGGAAAGTCTCTTTACTCGTTCCATAATACATCATCTCACAACTAAAATATTAGTTGTAATGCTTGCAAGGCTTATGTGATGTGCATTACCGAGAGGGCCCCAGAGATACCTCTACGACAATCGGAGTGACAAATCCTAATCTCGAAATACGCCAACCCAACATCTACCTTTGGAGACACCTGTAGAGCTCCTTTATAATCACCCATTTACGTTGTGACGTTTGGTAGCACACAAAGTGTTCCTCCGGTAAACGGGAGTTGCATAATCTCATAGTCATAGGAACATGTATAAGTCATGAAGAAAAGCAATAGCAACATACTAAACGATCGGGTGCTAAGCTAATGAAATGGGTCATGTCAGTCAGATCATTCAACTAATGATGTGACTTCGTTAATCAAATAACAACTCTTTGTTCATGGTTAGGAAACATAACCATCTTTGATTAACGAGCTAGTCAAGTAGAGGCATACTAGTGACACTCTGTTTGTCTATGTATTCACACATGTATTATGTTTCCGGTTAATACAATTCTAGCATGAATAATAAACATTTATCATGATATACGGAAATAAATAATAACTTTATTATTGCCTCTAGGGCATATTTCCTTCAGTCTCCCACTTGCACTAGAGTCAATAATCTAGATTACACTGTAATGATTCTAACACCCATGGAGCTTTGGTGCTGATCATGTTTTGCTCGTGGAAGAGGCTTAGTCAACGGGTCTGCAACATTCAGATCCGTATGTATCTTGCAAATCTCTATGTCTCCCACCTGGACTAGATCCCGGATGGAATTGAAGCGTCTCTTGATGTGCTTGGTTCTCTTGTGAAATATGGATTCCTTTGCCAAGGCAATTGCACTAGTATTGTCACAAAAGATTTTCATTGGACCCGATGCACTAGGTATGACACCTAGATCGGATATGAACTCCTTCATCCAGACTCCTTCATTTGCTGCTTCCGAAGCAGCTATGTACTCCGCTTCACATGTAGATCCCGCTACGACGCTTTGTTTAGAACTGCACCAACTGACAGCTCCACCGTTTAATGTAAACACGTATCCGGTTTGCGATTTAGAATCATACGGATCAGTGTCAAAGCTTGCATCAACGTAACCTTTTACGGTGAGCTCTTTGTCACTTCCATACACGAGAAACATATCCTTAGTCCTTTTCAGGTACTTCAGGATATTCTTGACCGCTGTCCAGTGATCCACTCCTGGATTACTTTGGTACCTCCCTGCTAAACTTATAGCAAGGCACACATCAGGTCTGGTACATAGCATTGCATACATGATAGAGCCTATGGCTGAAGCATAGGGAACATCTTTCATTTTCTCTCTATCTTCTGCAGTGGTCGGGCATTGAGTCTGACTCAACTTCACACCTTGTAACACAGGCAAGAACCCTTTCTTTGCTTGATCCATTTTGAACTTCTTCAAAATCTTGTCAAGGTATGTGCTTTGTGAAAGTCCAATTAAGCGTCTTGATCTATCTCTATAGATCTTTATGCCTAATATGTAAGAAGCTTCACCGAGGTCTTTCATTGAAAAACTCTTATTCAAGTATCCCTTTATGCTATCCAGAAATTCTATATCATTTCCAATCAGCAATATGTCATCCACATATAATATCAGAAATTCTATAGAGCTCCCACTCACTTTCTTGTAAATACAGGCTTCTCCGAAAGTCTGTATAAAACCAAATGCTTTGATCACACTATCAAAACGTTTATTCCAACTTCGAGAGGCTTGCACCAGTCCATAAATGGATCGCTGGAGCTTGCACAATTTGTTAGCTCCCTTTGGATCGACAAAACCTTCCGGTTGCATCATATACAACTCTTCTTCCAGAAATCCATTCAGGAATGCAGTTTTGACATCCATCTGCCAAATTTCATAATCATAAAATGCGGCAATTGCAACATGATTCGGACAGACTTAAGCATCGCTACGGGTGAGAAGGTCTCATCGTAGTCAACCCCTTGAACTTGTCGAAAACCTTTTGCGACAAGTCGAGCTTTGTAGACAGTAACATTACCATCAACATCAGTCTTCTTCTTGAAGATCCATTTATTCTCAATTGCTTGCCGATCATCGGGCAAGTCAACCAAAGTCCATACTTTGTTCTCATACATGGATCCCATCTCAGATTTTATGGCTTCAAGCCACTTTGCGGAATCTGGGCTCACCATCGCTTCTTCATAGTTCGTAGGTTCATCATGATCTAGTAGCATGATTTCCAGAACAGGATTACCGTACCACTCTGGCGCGGATCTTACTCTGGTTGATCTACGAGGTTCAGTAGTATCTTGATCTGAAGTTTCATGACCATCATCATTAGCTTCCTCACTTATTGGTGTAGGTGTCGCAGAAACAGTTTTCTGTGATGTACTACTTTCCAATAAAGGAGCAGGTACAGTTACCTCGTCAAGTTCTACTTTCCTCCCACTCACTTCTTTCGAGAGAAACTCCTTCTCTAGAAAGTTTCCAAATTTAGCAACAAAAGTCTTGCCTTCGGATCTGTGATAGAAGGTGTATCCAATAGTTTCCTTTGGATATCCTATGAAGACACATTTCTCCGATTTGGGTTCGAGCTTTATCAGGTTGAAGCTTTTTCACATAAGCATCGCAGCCCCAAACTTTCAGAAACGACAACTTTGGTTTCTTGCCAAACCACAGTTCATAAGGTGTCGTCTCAACGGATTTTGATGGTGCCCTATTTAACGTGAATGTGGCCGTCTCTAGAGCGTATCCCCAAAACGATAGCGGTAAATCAGTAAGAGACATCATAGATCGCACCATATCCAGTAAAGTACGATTACGACGTTCGGACACACCATTACGCTGAGGTGTTCCGGGTGGCGTGAGTTGCGAAACTATTCCACAATTTTTCAAATGTACACCAAACTCGTAACTCAAATATTCTCCTCCACGATCAGATCATAGAAACTTTATTTTCTTGTTACGATGATTTTCAACTTCACTCTGAAATTCCTTGAACTTTTCAAATGTTTCAGACTTATGTTTCATTAAGTAGATATACCCATATCTGCTTAAATCATCTGTGAAGGTGAGAAAATAATGATATACGCCACGAGCCTCAATATTCATCGGACCACATACATTTGTATGTATGATTTCCAACAAATCTGTTGCTCTCTCCATAGTACCGGAGAACGGTGTTTTGGTCATCTTGCCCATGAGGCACGGTTCGCAAGTACCAAGTGATTCATAATCAAGTGGTTCCAAAAGTCCATCAGTATGGAGTTTCTTCATGCGCTTTACACCGATATGACCTAAACGGCAGTGCCACAAATAAGTTGCACTGTCATTATCAACTCTGCATCTTTTGGCTTCAACGTTATGAATATGTGTATTACTACTATCGAGATTCAATAAGAATAGACCACTCTTCAAGGGTGCATGACCATAAAAGATATTACTCATATAAATAGAACAACCATTATTCTCTGATTTAAATGAATAACCGTCTCGCATTAAACAAGATCCAGATATAATGTTCATGCTCAACGCTGGCACCAAATAACAATTATTTAGGTCTAATATTAATCCCGAAGGTAGATGTAGAGGTAGCGTGCCGACCGCGATCACATCGACTTTGGAACCGTTTCCCACGCGCATCGTCACCTCGTCCTTAGCCAATCTTCGCTTAATCCGTAGCCCCTGTTTCGAGTTGCAAATATTAGCAACAGAACTAGTATCAAATACCCAGGTGCTACTGCGAGCATTAGTAAGGTACACATCAATAACATGTATATCACATATACCTTTGTTCACTTTGCCATCCTTCTTATCCGCCAAATACTTGGGGCAGTTCCGCTTCCAGTGACCAGTCTGCTTGCAGTAGAAGCACTCAGTTTCAGGCTTAGGTCCAGACTTGGGTTTCTTCTCTTGAGCAGCAACTGGCTTGCCGTTCTTCTTGAAGTTCCCCTTCTTCTTTCCTTTGCCCTTTTTCTTGAAACTAGTGGTCTTGTTGACCATCAACACTTGATGCTCCTTCTTGATTTCTACCTCCGCAGCTTTCAGCATCACGAAGAGCTCGGGAATAGTCTTGTTCATCCCTTGCATATTATAGTTCATCACGAAGCTCTTGTAGCTTGGTGGTAGTGATTGAAGAATTCTGTCAATGACGCAATCATCTGGAAGATTAACTCCCAATTGAATCAAGTGATTATTATACCCAGACATTTTGAGTATATGCTCACTGACAGAACTGTTCTCCTCCATCTTGCAGCTATAGAACTTATTGGAGACTTCATATCTCTCAATCCGGGCATTTGCTTGAAATATTAACTTCAACTCCTAGAACATCTCATATGCTCCATGATGTTCAAAACGTCGTTGAAGTCCCGATTCTAAGCCGTAAAGCATGGCACACTGAACTATCGAGTAGTCATCAGCTTTGCTCTGCCAGACGTTCATAACATCTGGTGTTGCTCCAGCAGCAGGCCTATCACCCAGCGGTGCTTCCAGGACGTAATTCTTCTGTGCAGCAATGAGGATAATCCTCAAGTTACGGACCCAGTCCGTATAATTGCTACCATCATCTTTCAACTTTGCTTTCTCAAGGAACGCATTAAAATTCAACGGAACAACAGCAGGAGCCATCTATCTACAATCAACATAAACAAGCAAGATACTATCAGGTACTAAGTTCATGATAAGTTTAAGTTCAATTAATCAAATTACTTAAGAACTCCCACTTAGATAGACATCCCTCTAATCTTCTAAGTGATTATGTGATCCAAATCAACTAAACCATAACCGATCATCACGTGAGATGGAGTAGTTTTCAATGGTGAACATCGTTATGTTGATCATATCTACTATATGATTCACGCTCGACCTTTCGGTCTCCGTGTTCCGAGGCCATATCTGCATATGCTAGGCTCGTCAAGTTTAACCTGAGTATTCTGCGTGTGCAAAACTGGCTTGCACCCGTTGTAGATGGACGTAGAGCTTATCACACCCAATCATCACGTGGTGTCTGGGCACGACGAACTTTGGCAACGGTGCATACTCAGGGAGAACACTTCTTGATAATTTAGTGAGAGATCATCTTATAATGCTATCGTCAATCAAAGCAAGATAAGATGCATAAAAGGATAAACATCTCATGCAATCAATATAAGTGATATGATATGGCCATCATCATCTTGTGCTTGTGATCTCCATCTCCGAAGCACCGTTATGATCACCATCGTCACCGGCGCGACACCTTGATCTCCATCGTAGCATCGTTGTCGTCTCGCCAATCTTATGCTTCCACGACTATCACTACCGTTTAGTAATAAAGTAAAGCATTACATCGCGATTGCATTGCATACAATAAAGCGACAACCATATGGCTCCTGCCAGTTGCCGATAACTCAGTTACAAAACATGATCATCTCATACAATAAAATTCAGCATCATGCCTTGACCATATCAGATCACAACATGCCCTGCAAAAACAAGTTAGATGTCCTCTACTTTGTTGTTGCAAGTTTTACGTGGCTGCTACGGGCTTAAGCAAGAACCAATCTCACCTACGCATCAAAACCACAACGATAGTTTGTCAAATAGACTCCATTTTAACCTTCGCAAGGACCGGGCGTAGCCACACTTGGTTCAACTAAAGTTGGAGAGACAGTCGCCCGCAAGCCACCTGTGTGCAAAGCACGTCGGGGGAACCGGTCTCGCGTAAGCGTACGCATAATGTTGGTCCGGGTCGTCTCGTCCAACAATACCGCCGAACCAAGTATGACATGCTGGTAGGCAGTATGACTTATATCGCCCACAACTCACTTGTGTTCTACTCGTGCAAATAACATCAAACCATAAAACCTAGGCTCGGGTGCCACTGTTGGGGAACATAGTAATTTCAAAAAAATTCCTACGCACACGCAAGATCATGGTGATGCAAAGCAACGAGAGGGGAGAGTATTGTCTATGTACCAACGCAGACCAACTGCGGAAGCGATCACACAACGTAGAGGAAGTAGTCGTACGTTTTCCCGATCCTACCGATCCAAGCACCGTTACTCCGGCACCTCCGAGTTCTTAGCACACGTACAGCTCGATGACGATCCCCGGGCTCCGATCCAGCAAAGCGTCGGGGAAGAGTTCCGTCAGCACGACGGCGTGGTGACGATCTTGATGTTCTACTGTCGCAGGGCTTCGCCTAAGCACCGCTACAATATGATCGAGGTGGAATATGGTGGAAGGGGGCACCGCACACGGCTATGGAACGATCACGGGGATCAATTGTGTGTCTAGAGGTGCCCCCTGCCCCTGTATATAAAGGAGCAAGGGGGGAGAGGTGCGGCCAGCCTTGGGGCGCGCCAGGAGGAGTCCTACTCCCTCTGGGAGTAGGATTCCCCCCCCCCCAATCCTAGTTAGAATAGGAATCCTCAAGGGGGGAAAGAGAGAGAGGGGGGTTGGCCACCTCTCCTAGTCCTAATAGGACTAGGGGAGGGGGGAGGCGCGCGGCCACCTTGGGCTGCCCCTTTCTCCTTTCCACTAAGGCCCATGAAGGCCCAAATGGCTCCCGGGGGGTTCCGGTAACCTCCCGGTACTCCGGAAAAATCCCTATTTCACCCGGAACACTTCCGATATCCAAACATAGGCTTCCAATATATCAATCTTTATGTCTCGACCATTTCGAGACTCCTTGTCATGTCCGTGATCATATCCGGGACTCCGAACAACCTTCGGTACATCAAAATGCATAAACTCATAATAACTGTCATCGTAACGTTAAGCGTGCGGACCCTACGGTTCGAGAACAATGTAGACGTGACCGAGACACGTCTCCGGTCAATAACCAATAGCGGGACCTGGATGCCCATATTGGCTCCTACATATTCTACGAAGATCTTTATCGGTCAGACTGCATAACAACATACGTTGTTCCCTTTGTCATCGGTATGTTACTTGCCCGAGATTCGATCGTCGGTATCCAATACCTAGTTCAATCTCATTACCGGAAAGTCTCTTTACTCGTTCCGTAATACATCATCTCACAACTAACATATTAGTTGTAATGCTTGCAAGGCTTATGTGATGTGCATTACCGAGAGGGCCCCAGAGATACCTCTCCGACAATCGGAGTGACAAATCCTAATCTCGAAATACGCCAACCCAACATCTACCTTTGGAGACACCTGTAGAGCTCCTTTATAATCACCCATTTACGTTGTGACATTTGGTAGCACACAAAGTGTTCCTCCGGTAAACGGGAGTTGCATAATCTTATAGTCATAGGAACATGTATAAGTCATGAAGAAAAGCAATAGCAACATACTAAACGATCGGGTGCTAAGCTAATGAAATGGGTCATGTCAATCAGATCATTCAACTAATGATGTGACTTCGTTAATCAAATAACAACTCTTTGTTCATGGTTAGGAAACATAACCATCTTTGATTAACGAGCTAGTCAAGTAGAGGCATACTAGTGACACTCTGTTTGTCTATGTATTCACACATGTATTATGTTTCCGGTTAATACAATTCTAGCATGAATAATAAACATTTATCATGATATAAGGAAATAAATAATAACTTTATTATTGCCTCTAGGGCATATTTCCTTCAATAAATTGGGCTGATTTGGAAGCTCGTGGTTCTAAGAGGGAACGTGCCACCTTTGAGTGTGAAACGATATACGCTGCCCCCCTTGAGTTTCTTAACAAAGGCAACATAGAACTACATTAGTGCCCTGTTAAATTTTGGAATTATTCCGGGTTCGTTTGTCATTTTTTTATACATTAATTGAGTTTCTGGTCATTTAATGTGCATACGTAAAATTTGAACTACAAGCACATGCTCTCGTGCACCAAAGTTGGTTGAAAAATCACATTTGTGTCCTCGGGTGAATTTCTAGGTCCCATGCAAGAAATGAGAATAAAATTAAAACATCTAGGCATCGTGGCTCAGCCGAGAACATTGCAAAACTTAGTTTTAAAATTCTTGTAAATCCAAAACATGTCTGAAAATCATGAAACTTGGTATGGATGTCATGTCATGGTACTACCATGTTGTGGTAAAAAAATTGGCCGAATAGGAACAGATTTTGGTATAAGCTTTTGCAAACCGAAGCTTCTCT
Source organism: Triticum aestivum (assembly GCF_018294505.1). NCBI lineage: Eukaryota > Viridiplantae > Streptophyta > Magnoliopsida > Poales > Poaceae > Triticum > Triticum aestivum. The sequence continues at coordinate 171,701,134 of NC_057800.1, read as the reverse complement.
CAAGAAGGCTCGTGGTTCTGAGAGGGAACGTGCCACATTTGAGTGCGAAACGATATACGTTGTCCCCCTTGAGTTTATTTACAAAGGCAACATAGAACTACATGAGTGCCCTGTTAAATTTTGGAATTATTCCGGCTTCGTTTGGCCTTATTTACACATTAATTGAGTTTTTGGTCATTTAATGTGCATAATTCAAATTTGAACTACAAGCACATGCTCCCGTGCACCAAAGTTGGTTGAAAAATCACATTTGTGTCCTCGGGTGAATTTCTACTCCCTTCTTCCATCTATATAGGTCCTAATGCATTATTTGAGGCTAACTTTGACCAAACGTTAGAGCAATAATATATGACATGCAACTTACACAAAGCATACCTTCAATTTTGTATGTCAAAGGAGCTTCCAATAATATAATTTTCATAGTGTACATATCATGTGCTATTAATCTTGTCAATAGTCAAAGGCTGTCTTGAAAAACACATTAGGCCCTATATAGATGGAAGGAGGGAGTAGGTCCCATGCAAAAGATGAGAATAAAATTCAACATCTGGGCATCGTGGCTCGGTCGAGAACATTGAGAAACTTGGTTTTAAAATCATGAAACTTGGCATGGTGTCATGTCATGGTAGTACCATGCCGTGGTAGTACCATGCTGTGGTAAAAAAATTGGTCGAATAGGAAAATTTTTGGTATAAGCTTCTTGCAAATCGGAGCTTCTCTCAAGAAGGCTCGTGGTTCTAGGAGGGAACGTGTCACCTTTGTGTGCATAATTCAAATTTGAAATACAAGCACATGTTCCAGTGCACCAAAGTTGGTTGAAAAATCACATGTGTGTCCTCGGGTAAATTTCTAGGTTCCATGCAAGAAATGGGAATGAAATTCAAAATTCTGGGCGTCGTGGCTGGGTTGGAAACATTGAGAAACTTAGTTTTTTAATTCCTGTAAATCCAAAACACGCATGAAAATAATGAAACTTGGCTTGGTGCCATGACATGGCACCAACATGTTGTGGTAAATTTGTAGTCCGATTTGCGAAGGCGCACACATTAACAATCAACAAAGTCATTTTGGAACAAGTGTTGTCACTTTACAATCGGAAACACAAGTATTATTGAAATCATGGGCGTTCTACTTACTAGTACCATTTACGTGCCGCCACGTGTCCCCATTTTTTATTAGCTAGGAGGCGTCGTGCATGGTAGCTATTTGAGTACGAGAGGCGTGCGATAAGACCCCTGCGCGTGCTTATCGGGAGGAGAGCCCTTTGACCTCCATCTGCCGTCCAGCTCTCTCCCAAGGTCTCCATTAATGGCGCCCGAGCCTCTGTTTAATGGCGTGGCTATGTCTCACTCGACTGAGATTTAAGAGTGAAAAAAGAAAAACGGAAAGCATGGATCTTGATGTAAGATCCGACGGACCTATATAGCATCTACTACGACTTATAGAAAGACTGATGAATATATAAGGACGATTAATTTTTCTTTTTTGATCAAATAAGGGCTTGCCCCTTCCGATTTTCATTACTAAAAACCACCACAATTCACAAGAAGTTCAGCACAACTCCAGCCTAACACGAAGGACTAAAAGCTACCAGATTGAAATCTCAACATCCCAAGAGGCCAACAAAGGCCAAACATCCGCGCTAGAACCCAACATTTCACAACCGACGACACAATCCACATCCTAAACTGATTATTCCATCAAAAGAAACCAGGAAACTAGTCTCCACGGCAAGCGGCGATGAGCTCTTTCGTGTCCTCAAGACGCTGCTTGAGAACATCCACGGATTCCTCCACCATCCTTTGGCGCTCGTTGCGGAGCATGTCATTCTCGTCCATAAGTTTCTTGACGATGACGCCGGTCCTCTTCAACAAGGCACTGGTCTCCTCCTGCTAGTCTGCACTTTGGACGATCTTCTCCCTCAGCAGGTCGCGCTCGGCCCGGAGCCTCTCATTGCCCTCCCTTAGTTGTCGGATGACGCCGATAGCCTGTTCAAATGAGGCTATCATGTCGTCCTGCAACCTCGCCGAGCCAGAGATCTGATCCATCTGGCTATGGACGATCGCATGCATGGGCCTGTAACAGTCGTCGCCTGCCTGCGAGAAATCTTCCCAGGCCGCCGCGGACCGCGGGACATCTCTGCTGCATTCGTGGCGCGGCGGGACATTTCTGCTGCTTCCGCGGCGCGGCCGGACCAGTCTGCTGCATCGATGGCACGGCGGGACCTCCGTGCTGCTTCAGCGGCATGGTGGGACCTCTGTGCTGCTACTTCCGCGCAGCGGGACATGTCGGCTGCTCTCGCAGCAAGGCGGGACATCTCTCGTGCTTCCGCTTCCATGCTCGCCTCTCCCTGGTGGCAATCTCTCGACCCAGAACTCACGATGTCCATGGCAGACACAAGGGAAGGATGCTGAATGACTTGTTTGTTTTTATGGATGAGGAGTTGAGGAGGAATGTGCAGTCATCTTGGCATACTAGTATTTATAACCGAGTACTAATACGCTCCTAAGTGGGAAACCGTTTAGGTTGTGATCGGTGTGAACAGGTTTGCAATTCAATATAGCGTGGAGTAATTTGGAATGTGACGAGACGCAAGCTCAAAATTTATTGACGGTTCTAGTTTCGAAGTGCGGCACTATTCCCAGATGTCGTACTTCTTTTTCTACTCCCTCCTTTCCGGTTTTATAGGGCTTATCTCAAAATTTTAGTTTTTCCATTTTATAATAAGGCTCAATTTGGTTGTTCCCCAACACATGTTCAGATTCCAAGGTGCATTAAATCATTGCATGCAAGTATTAAGAGAAAATTGACCAATGCATGTACTTTATGCATGCATGTATTGCAATTAATGCATTGATAAACATAATTTTTTGAGAAAAACAATAGCCGTGTGGCGAGCTCTAGGCTAGTCTTTTTTTCAGACGCATTAAACCTATCTCTCGGGACTTCTTGCACGCACCATCGTGCCACCCACAAAAACTTGTACTCTGAGTTTAGTAGTACGCTATACAGGAAGAGAAGAGGTGCACGCACGCACTCGTCCTCTCACACACGTGTCAATTTTTTCTCGAAAAGGAGGATGATGACCCCCGGCCTCTGCATCTGGGAGTAACACACGCAAATTATTGAAATATATCGAGTGTAGTGCTTTGATGTGTCGCGTCAACTCGTACATCAATGAGAAGTTTGATTATCCTCTCCCTCGCGGACTTAACTGCACCTGCCTTTGGCTGTATGACAGGTTCGCCACACACCTGTCGGGCCCACCTGTCATGCACGCAAAGGCAGGAGCGTCCCTCCCTCGCCCATGAGCGTGGTGGCTGGCAAGACTAGGAGAAGCTTTCACTACACACTCTCCCTCCCGCACGCGGTGGACATGCAGCAGTTCAGTCGGTGTCATATGGACAGAAGCGTACTGTAGTACTCCTCCAGTGCAGCAGTATTCCATCATTTTTCGACTTCCCGAAGAGGCGAAGAGCCAAGCGCAGCCCGCACACTCGTGTGGCAGTTTCATGTGTAGAGTAGTCTAGGATAGCGTGTACCGTGCCTGTAAGCTTAAAATCGTTGGGGTCGGCTCCATGCTATGTGGCCGTCTCGAAGTTTTTTTTAAAAAAAAATAGTCTTCTGGCCCTACCCGAAAACTGCCACGCGTACTGCCCGAGAAAAGCCCCACCCTCAACTTTTAACTACGCGAAAATAGTTCGAGCTTGTTCGTTCTATATAAATACAGTACTTACTGTATGTTATTCACCCGTGGGGTTGTTCAATGAATGGAGGGGCGGGGAGCACAAGTGAACAATACTGTAGTACTACTAGTAGTAGTCAGTAGGAGTCGTACAGTAGTCACCTTAAATAGAGAGTTTTTTTTCTTTAATGCCACGTACACAAATTGAAACGCTTGTTGTGGAGAGAAAAAAGATAATCACTACACTATATATGGACGCAGGGGCCTGAGCGCTTGCTTTACTAGGGTTGCTCGCTTCATTCTCTCATCCTCTCCAGATATAAACAAGACAGCGGTAGCAACATTTTCTCTCTGCTCACCGCTGGTCACAGATCCGGCCGGATCCCTTTGGCCGGTGTGTGTAGAGGACTAAAAGGTGCATCGTTCACGCGGTCATCGCCGCCGAGGGAGGAAACCCACAGCTGCTGGAGGGGCCCAATCCTCTGCACGTGTCGTTCTCTCCGACGCATGGCCGGCTCGGGAGGTCCTCCGACCCTTCTTCCACCCTGCTGTATTGTTCGCAGATCCGACCTACCGCCGCCAACATCCCGGCGACCCTCAGGTATAAGGTCTTCGAAAGCGGCCTTGCTCTACTGCCCCAGCTCCCCACGTGTCTGCATATGCATCTTTTTCTACTCCCATCAGCTCTTCCAAAGCCACCTAAAATTTTAGTATTATTAGAGGTAAAGCTACTTCATGCATTCAAATCTAGGGCTTTGTTCAAACAACGAAGAAAGGGGGCAAAGGTGTAGCATGAATCTAGGACCTGATTCAAAGAGGAAATAATATGCTGAAAATAGTAGAGACCTGATACCCAACCGGTCTCTTGGTTGAAAAGGGAAATAATGGGAAAACGCAGTACAAACTGGATAAGGAACAGATCTATTATTGGTTGAAAAAAGGATAGAAAGTGGCGGCTGGTGGACAAGTCAACAGAGTATGTCCAGGATTAGATTTGCTGCCATCACATAGTAAAAGGTCTCCAGGATTAGATTTTCTGCCCTCACATAGTAAAAGGTCTCAGGATTAGATTTGCTGCCCTCACATAGTAAAAGGTCTCCAGGATTAGATTTGCTGCCCTCACATAGTAAGAGGTCTCCAGGATTAGATTTGCTGCCCTCACATAGTACAAGGTCTCCAGGATTAGATTTGTTGCCCTCACATAGTACAATGGCACTCCTGTTGTTTTCCCCAGTATGATAAGTAAGTTGCTCCTTTACGCTGCTGAGTGTCCTGGTGTCCCCACGGTCCCATGCCCTTAAACCAACTCTTTAGCTGTTGTTGATTTACTATGTCTGGTAAACAAGCATGCCACCATTAAAGTAATCCCATATTTGAGGAATCTCATTGTTGATCGTAATGCTTCTGCTAACATGAAGCATTGCTGGCGTTTTAAAATTTCTACTGTCCTTGCGTGATTGCCATGAACATAATTAAGATGCTTCTTTTCATTTTGTATATGTTTCGTATATTCTTATTGACCAGCAACTGTTTACTTTCTATCTTTTTGTGCAGATAGGGATATCCATTTCACCTTGTTGCTATTATGACCTTTTGGTGAACTGCACAAAACACTTCTTTTGGAATTAGTGTCTTGTGCAGTTCAACTAAAATGTCACGTGGGAAACATCTCTCAATTTTGGTGGAACTGCACAAAATGGTGATTGGAGTTTCCAAAATATCTGTCAAGTTCTGCTGGTAATCTCGTGCAACATTTTATTAGCCTTTGCAAGATGGAGCCGTCACTGTCACCACAATGGCACTTTATTTTAGTGGAACTGCACAAAAGGATAAGAAAATTATAGTTGCACCTTACATGAGCCGGATAGCCAACCTTAATGTTCCTCAATTTTAGTGCAACTACTAAAGAAGAACCTGCCAGCTCACAAGAGCAAGTACTTCTTGCTAGCTGAATGATGCAATCTTTGCTTCATTTCAGGTGAACTACAGAAAAAGGCGCATGAATTGAATCATGAAAGTCCAGGCAGACCTCATCCAAGTAGAGCTGGAGGTTGAGTTCAAGGAGGCCGCTATTAAAGCGAAATCATGCTCTCCTGTCTTCTTTGTTTGTGTTGTGCAAATATGATGTGCAAACAGGAATACTCAACTACAGATATTGTGACGGTCAAGAGCATTTGCCAAGTTCTTCGATTGTATGACATGGCTAGCCAAGATGGATTTAATCCCGATATTCACTTTATCAAAAGGCTCTGATGGGTTGGTTCTGAATCTTGCAAGCTGGGAATCAGTGAGATGTGTAGGCATCTTTGTTGTACTTATTATTTGAATCTTATTTGTTGGTTCTGAATATTGCAAGCTGGGAATCAATGAGATGTGTAGGCATCTTTGTTGTACTTATTATTTGGATCTTATTTGTTGGTTCTGAATCTTGCAAGCTGGGAATGAATGAGATGTGTAGGCATCTTTGTTGTACTTATTATTTGGATCTTATTTGTTGGTTCTGAATCTTGCAAGCTGGGAAACACGGCATGATGATGCCGAGGACAACAACCATAACAAACAGTTCAAACTTGGTAGTATTATCTTTGTGAAAGTGCGACAAATGTGTTGATCGTGTGAGTCATGAGAATAATAATTCTAATTGTTGTGCATGTTGATCCTGTGGCACTGATAGAACGAGCGAATGCATTGCTTGTTTTAAGTATAAATTTCTATTAAAGCTAATTAAATTTAAGTAAAATGGCCACTAACTCCTGTTATTACAGTACCAATACAGACCCGCTCGTGAACCGACGTGTGGCCGAGGGTGCATCTTCTGCCGGGCATGCAGCGGACAAGGGAGGGGTAGTAACTGTTGTTGCCTCTACACACTCAGCTTACTGTTGAATCCAGTTCCCCAAGAGCTGAAAAACGAACTGCAGCCGCCGCCTACACACTCGTTCACTCGAAGAGACTCCAATGGCGATCCGAGGGGTGAGCCTGCTGGATATGGACTTCAGCAAGGAGTTCCCCTTTGAGTTCGCCGTTCAGTCCTATGGCTGAACCAAGTTGAATGTGATGTACACCAATGATACGTACTCGGTGAAGCTCTGCCTCGCCTCAGTCCTATGGCTGCACCAGGTTCTGGAGCATTCGCCCGTTTCATCGGCAGCGCCGACTGCACCTTCGCTACGGTGGAAAGAAGGAAGAACGCGACGATTCGGCCATCTGGTGCAACAAGCTTGTCGACATCCAGAAGCAATACAAGATCATCAGCAACGGGCAGGAGAAGGACTCCATGGTTGACCTCGCTAAGACCATCATCGACCCCTGATACGCCAACATGAAAGAAGACGACCTGAACACGTGGGAGGTACCTCTGAATCTAGCCTACATAACCTATGCAGCCAAGGACGCATACGCATGCTACGACATGTACAGGCAGATCTTGGACATGAGGGCATGTCTTCTTCCCGTAACCGACTAGTACATGGACATCCGCAGCATCATGATCAAGCGTGCCAGGAAGGTCTAGATGTTGTACTTTATCTCTTTATAAGCACCTTTATCATCTGAGTGTTCATGCATTAGCCTATGTGTCGTAATTATCTGTTTTGTCCGAAATATTTCTTTTAAGAACCCATTAACCTGATTGCTTTTTTTAGTGGCTATTTGCTTATGTATGTAAACTAGTTCACTTGTCCGTAAAAAACTAGTTCACTCGGCTGCCGTGCTTTGAATCTCCTTCCTCCCAACATATTCCCCTCCTCAGGTGGACCCAGCAGGTCTCTGAATTTTCTCCCACTTTCTTTTTCGATGTAAATTGAGTTTTCTCCCAGTACTTTCCCCGTCTAGCCCAACATGATATTTTCACCCAGCCCAGCAAGTCCGCGAATTTCGAGAAAAATGCAAATGGGATTTAAACGGGCTGCATAGATGCTACATCATTGTTTCACCCAGCCCACCAAATGGACTAAAAAACAAATGGACTGACAGCTGGGTCCACGGCCACAGCCCAGTTTTTTTTGTGATTTGCCAAGTAAGTCGCTTTGTTGGGCCTGTTGGGCTGTAAATCTTTCAAGACGAGGAGAGCTTCATTCGGCTGGCCGAGAAAATGGCCTATCAGTAATGAGAAATGGGTTGTACATTTTTAAAACACATCAAACCGGCAATTAGTTTCAAATATCTTTTTTCATTTCGAGATTTTAAATTACATTAATTTTTATGCGTGGAGAATTTGTTGGATTTTATATTGATATACATTTATTTTTAAAATCAGTTTGAATGTGAGTCGAAATTTCGGCATTAAAAACAGTTCGGACCGCATCGAAATATGCAAAATTTCGTATAATTTTTTAACCGTGTCCACAATATGGGCTGTTATGCTAACAAAAAAGAATATGGGCTCCAAAAAAAACCTTAAGAGAATTAGCAAATGGGCTGTAAATTATTAGAAATAATGGCAGATGGGATGTATGCTGTTTTTCACATATTTGAGGCTTTCCTAAAAAAGGTTAACGCACAAGCAGTGACTGTTGGATGGCCATCCAACGGCCGTCATGCTTCTTCAATCTCTGCTCTTCCTTCTCCAGCCGCTCAAACAAGCGCCGGCGGAACTGCCTGCTCCCTCCTCCTCGCGGCCGGCTCTGCTGCCGCGCAGGCCTCACCACCCCATCGTACTCCCATCGCTGGCCTACCCATCCCTCTACTCACCCACACCTGCTGTTATTCTCCGGCGACGGCAGACGAACCAGTAAACCCTCGTATTGTCGTACTCCCCTCTGCGTGGGAAACAACTGCCGAGTCTTTCCTGCCTCCGTGTTGTTCCCTTCCTAGGCCTCGCCGTCGTCCACCGCCCTGGTGCTCTCGGCGCAGCCTGGTCAACGTGGTCAACGACCGACATGCATCTGAAGTGGACTGTACGTGGAGAGGCCGACAGCTAGGTCCACGGCTACACGCAAGGAAATGCCTCCTTATTACGTGCAAAATAATGATTCCTCCACCTAACATCAGGGACCCACCGAAAGGGCCTCTGTATTTCGCGAGAAAACGTTACCCCAGCTGACAGCTCGGACCCACCAACTATATCTTCGCACGCAAGGAAGTGCCTCCTTATTACGCACAAAAAATGAATACTCACCCTGTTAGCTGGGACCCAATATAGTGGCAGGCTGACTTGTGGGCCTAGTAAGTTGACGGGGACGGAGGCCTTTGTCAACTTAGTCAATATGCACGATTCTAGCTCCAGTGACCGTACGATGTCCATCCAACGGCCGTAGTGCTCCTTCAACCTCCGGTCTTCTTGCTCCAGCCGCCCAAACCAGCGCCGGTCGTGCCTTGTGTTCCTGCCTCCCGTGGCCGGCTGCGATGCGGCAGAGGCCTCACCGCCCCCTACTACTCCCACCGCTGGCCAGGCCATCCCTCTACTCACCCACACCCCTATTATTCTGCGGCGACGGCAGCCTCACACCGCAGCGAACTAGTGAACCCTCGTACTCCTCTACGCGTGGGCATCCATTGTCGCGTCTTCCCCGGCTCCGCGTCGTCCCCTTCCTAGGCCTCGTCGTCGTCCATCGCCCTAGTGCTCTCGGCGCGGCGTGGTCAACGTGGTCAAGGAACGGCTTCCATCGGACGTGGACTGTACGTGGAGAGGCTGACAGCTGGGTCCATGGCCGCAGCAAGGAAGTGCCTCCTTATTACGTGCAAAATAATTATTCCTCCACCCGACAGCGGGGACCCACCGGACGGGCCACCGTATTTCGCGAAAAAAATGTTTGCCCCTGACTGCTGGGACCCACCAGCTACATCTTCGCACGCAAGGAAGTGCGTCTGGGCAAAAAACGATTCGCCCCCTGACTGCTGGGACCCACCGGCTACATCTTCGCAGGCAAGGAAGGACCTACTCGCGCATATGTACGGCCAAGGCTCGTGTACATGGCTGGGTCGGAACGGAGAAACAACGTCGTCATCGTGTTCATGGGGAGGCAATGGAATGCATCGTGTTCATGGGGAGGCAACGGAATGTGTTATGTTCATCGGGAGGCAACGGAACGCGTGGGAGCCAACCGGCTGGGTCGGAACGGAATGCGTGGTCGTGTTCATCGGGAGGGCTTGGACGGAAAAGGCAATGAAAACGAGGCCTGACGTACCGCACAACGGAGGAAACAGACCTCCTACATTCGGAACGGGGTCTTGTTGATCGGGAGGGGTCTGTCGTACCGCAAAACGGAGGAAACGGACCTCCTACGGTCAAAATGGGGGTCCTGTTGATCGGGAGGGGTGTGGCGTACCGCAAAACGGACGAAACGGACCTCCTATGGTCGAAATGGGGGTCCTGTTCATCGGGAGGGGTGTGGCGTACGGCAAAACGGACGAAACGGACCTCCTACGGTCGAAACGGGGGTCCTGTTGATCGGGAGGGGTGTGGCATACCGCAAAACGGGACTCCACGGGATACTGTTCATCTCCACCGTCGACCTCCTCCAGCCTCCACGGGCTACCGTCGACCTCCTCCAGCCTCCACGGGCTCCTATTCATCCAGCCTCCACCGCGCGCTACTCCACCGGCTACTGTTCAACCACCCCTCCACCGTCTACTGTTTATCCAGCCCTCCACACCACGGGGTCCTGTTCAACCACCCCTCCACGGGCACCCCTCCATCGTTTACTATCCATCCAGCCCTCCACCACACCACGGGGTCCTGTTCATCCAGAGGCAACGCCACCGCTCACTGTTCATCCACCCCCCCCCCCCCCCCCGCGCAACGCTCACTGTTCAATCCAGAGGCAGCATCGACCGGCTTCAGTTAGCAGCAGTAGTGAAGGAATCGCTCGATCGGGTTCAGTTAACAGCCATCGACCGATCGCTCGGGTTCAGTAACGCGTAGCTTGCAGTGCAATCGCTCTGGTTCAGTTACAACCCAACGCCTCGCTCGGGTTCAGTTAGAGTCAACGCCTCGCACACACGCGCGTACGTGTATGAGAGAAACGCGCATCGCTCGGCCCCCGACCGCCCACCGTAACCGGGAACTCCCCGAAATTTTCCTCCCCCTCGCTTCTATCATGATTTTTTTTGTCATGGACGGTCCAAAGAATGTCATGCAGCTGCGTCTCCGGCCCGCCCAGGATGAAAAGCCCATTTTCTGTCATGATTTTTTGTCATAGAAGTAGGAGCCCACCATATCTATGATGATACCGGGTTTTGTCACAATTATCATCATAGAAGTGTCATATGTATGACAGAAATTTTTTTCGTTCGGCCGAAAATGTCACGGATATGTCTTTTTTGTAATGGAGAGTCCCATCCGGACACGGGTGAGAGTCTTCGGTCTTGTATCTTCGTAGCCCATCAGTCTAGCCCATGTCCAACAGGTTGGACGCCCGAGGACCCCTTAGTCCAGGACTCCCTCATCTGCGCCGCCGCCGCTTCCCTCTCTCGCTGTCGGCATCGCTGCATCCTCCGCGTGATGTTCTCAGGCTTGCACGATGAAGCCAAGGACAGGACACCGATGGACGAGGTGGACGTAGTCTCCATCGCGCCGGTCGGGGAGGGGCTGGACGAGGTGGACGTAGTCCGCATTGAAGTAGCCTAAACATCTATTCACCTGGTCACGACTATTTAAGCACAACACCAACGTTGTTCTCGTCCAGAACACACTCTCCACTCCACATCTCTGCGCCTCCGCCACTCCCCTCTTCCTTCACTCACTGGCAATGGGCAAGTTCTGGGCCTCGGCGCCGGCAAGCATGTCAAGATCGTGGCGCCACCGACCTTGCTCTTCGGGGCCATCTTGCCCCATGGCAGCCGACTCCTCCATGAAGGAAGAGATCGTCATCTCCTTCGACGACGAGGGGTACCAGCCGCCATTGTAAACGCCCGTCCTCCTCCAACGAGGAGAGCCACTTTAATAATTCATTAAGACTTTCAAAATTAAAGACATTTAATTTTTTTTCTACAAACATTTTATGAAAACACAAAAAACCTTTGAAATCCAATGACATTTTATCAATACATGATTTTTTTGTTAATACACGAACATATTTTTAATTCAATGTCTTTTTTAAAATTCAAGAACATTTTCATTTTCAGGTGAAAAGTATGGTTCGTGAACATTTTTTGCAATCCAGGGTATTTTTAAGCACATTATTTTTTTCCAAATATGTGAATAGTTTTTCAAAACTCGATCATTTTTTTAGTCCGAGAATTTATTTTTAATTCATGATTTTAAATAATTCCTGGACATTTTTTAAATGTTGCGATTATGTATCTTTCTAAATCCATACAAAAGATCAAACAATCATTTTTCTTGGAGAAAACTAATAGGAAAGAACAGACCTATCGAATTGGGCTGAAAACCAAATCGCTAGTTATGTGCGTCAACTAGAGTGGCTTCGCTGAACGAAGCTATTTTTTTGTATTTTCCAATTCTGTCTTTTAATCTATTTTTCACCCCCAAAAACCTGTGTTGTTTTAAATATCTTTTGAGAAGTGGATAAAATTAGAAAAATCAAACATTAAAAAAAACCGTATTACTTCCAAAAATGTGTTTTTAAAAATTGTGAACAAATTTTGGATTCTGAAGAATTTTGTGAATAGTGAACATATCTTGAAAATCAAGCAAAATTTGAAAAAGGTGAAAGGTTTTTGGAAACATGAATTATTTTTAAAAAATATGAACATGTTTTAGTATTACTAACAAATTTCGAATTCCCAATAAATTTTTATGAATTGTGAATAAATTTTTTGAAAGCAATTTTTCGAAAAGAGATTTTTTTTGATAACATGAACATTTCTTTTAGAAAATGCGAACATTTTTTAAAATTTCAAAAGAAAATTGAAAAAGTACTTTTAAAAAATACTGACCAGAATTTGGAATTTCAACCATTTTTGTAAAAAATAAAAAGGAATTCTAATCATTTTTAAAAAAAATTGTGCACCGTTTGTTGAAAAAAATTCTTACCATTTTTTAGTGAATGAAAAAACCAAACAAACGAAAAACCAGAAAAACATGAAAGAACCAGAAAATAAAAAAAACAAGAGAAAAAACGGACGAAAAATGAAGGAGCGAACGGACAGCACTCTGGGCCGCGAACTGGGCCAGCCCACCCACGGGCCCTGCGGTCGAAGATACCTCTGTTTGCTCCCCGCGGGCGGCAAATAGGATCTGCCCCTCTCCCTTCCCCAGTGGCACGAGATTCGACGAGACGCATAATTAGAGTTCCAAATGGGCATTAGATTAACATGGCACATGGAGAGTGGACGTAAACAAGGAACTTGATTTTAGGGATCATTTTTGATGCATCACATGACAATGTATCTTCAATGAAATGAAAGCACACAAGCCGGCGATACAATGACGGATGATCTAACAGCACAGCTCGCACACCGGTCATTTCAGTCTCAGTCAGTCAGAGAAGAAGGCCATCCAAGCACTCCTCCACCGTGAGGAACTGTACGTCCGGGTACAGCCGCGTCGCCTCCACGTCAACAGCCGGGTCGACCGCGCGCTCACACGCCCCGGCGTGCACCAGCGTCGAGTGCACCATCGCCAGCTGAAAGTTGAGAGGGAATGGAGCCTCTGCATTCGGAGGCCCCGCGGAGGCGATCAGTTCGATTGAGGTTGACGATTTCATCTGTAACTAGCTAGCATGTATGGATGGATAGATCGGCGGCTACCTTGGATTTTCTTGGCGAGCTCCTGTTCGGTGATGTAGTGCCTCTCGAACGTCCTGCCGGTTTTCTTCTCCAGGAGATGGAGGAGCTGGCCGAAGGAGCGCATGTTGGCGGGAGGGCGCACGTGCAGGATCTTGTCAAGCGTTCGTGGGTCCTCCACGGCTCTTATGGTCAGCATGCTCATATCCTTCTCGTCTACAAAGATGGCTGAAAAAGTAGTGCCCAACTCAGAAATTACATCTAGATGATACAGAGGAGAAGGGGCATTAAAAGTGAAATAGTAAATGCTTACCTCGTGATTTTTCGTCACCAAAGATGTCCACCGCCGTCGACAGAGGGCCATTTTCTCCGGAGTTGCCGAGTGTAGAAAACAGCAAGCCAATAGCCCAGTAGCTGCAGATGATGGTATGAGGAATCCCTACGTCTGTGATGGCTCGCCGAACTCGAAGCTTGGATTCTACTATCATGCTCTTTGCTGGCTCCAGGGTGCGCTCGGCATGATGCTCCACGTCACACCCGAATTCAGATGGCACAAAACGCTGCAGTATTTTGTCGGTTCAGACTTCCATCGAAGAAGTAAATTAACCAAATCCTCAAAGCAGGCTTTTTTCCTGCTTTATATATAAAGCCACACAGCCAAACGAATAAAATGTGACGCCGAAACCCTATTACAAAGCTAGTTGGATACATGCTTAATACTCCCTCCGTTCTTAAATATTTGTCTTTCTAGATATTTCAACAAATGACTACATATGAAACAAAATGAGTGAACTTACACTCTAAAATATATCTATATACATTCATATAATACCGTAGAATGATTGTTCTATGGTTTCGGCTCAAAAAAATATATACATTCATATGTGATGGTTCATTTGATATTTCTAAAAAGACAAATATTTAGAAACGGAAGGAGTAGTACATGAGTAGCCAGGTCTCGCTAAGAAAATCCTAAGATTACGGATTAAGAAGTAAATCACGTCCCCCGGGAAAACCATCGGACATCATTGCATCGCGCATCCCAACCAAAAAGGATGTGAGACGGCAAGTAAAAAAACTTCATGAATTTTAGCAAGTTTCAGTTGCAAGGTGACAATTCTCTTGCTAAAAAAACGATCAGATCTTAGTTTTGAAAAGTTGTTTAATATTCTATCAACAAAATGTAACAGTAGTACAAAGATCTCCATAAGTAAAATATATAAAACTAGGTTCATTGGTCACCTAGCAAGGACTACGAGCATTGGAGCAAGCCCAAGATGTGTTACCATCATCGTCTGTCGCTTACAGCAGCTGCACAAAATCTTGTTATAGTTCGCAGCCGGGAAATCATCATGCTAAGGTCCTAAAGGACCAACACACCAAAACAACAATCATCATCGATGAAGAAAAACATGGATCAAAAGGACCATACCTGCAAACACACCGGCAACAAACAACCATAAACATCTCTTGAATCCAGACGAATCCGCCGGAGACTAGGGTCAACCTGATCTAAGTAGATTTGTCGGAGACCTATGCCAACTAGATCCAAACAGATCTGCCAGGAACACACCTACACGCGTCCTCCGCCGAAGCGGAAAACGTCCGGAGGATATTATTTTAACTCTAGGACATCATCACCACCTCACCGCCCGGATCATTACACTAAGGTTACCTAAAGAAAACATGGGGACCCTCCTATCGACGAGGGACTAGGGTCCACCGCACCTCCATGATCGATAGGGCCGCCGAGGGCGAGACAGATTGGCAGCAACTAGTTTGGTTTTCAATTAATTAAGTTGCAAGGGGGTTGACTCGATAAAAACCCTAATCATGTATGGATGGGGAGGAGGGGTGAAATTTCTTTGGTTATATCAGATCGCATCTAACTGGGTAGTTTGGGTTTAAATTAATTAAGTTATAATCTCGCAAACAAATTTTGCATGCCCCTCAAGCACAAATCCAATTACAACATCCCCCATTTACTCTTTTGTCATTGTATGTTTAGATGTATTTTTAAAAACATATTTTACTATTAAGCATGTATTTTGTTTGGGTGACATTTTCTTACATCATTTAAATGGAAGTTTTCACAAGCGATAATTTAAGAAATACATGCCTTATTTACCCTTGTAACACAAGACTCTCATTTCGATAAATTGTCAAGCATGTCACGCTCTGTGGCGACTAAATCAGAGGTGACCTGGGCATCACGTCACAAGAAATTATAACAGTTATACAATATTGACAAAAGCATATCCATCTCATGCTTACTCTATAATACTTTCTGAAAAAAGTCATAAAAGTATAATCAAAATTAAACATCATATTTATTTTTCCCATTGCTTTTGAAATTCCTAAGTTTAATTCCATTTGAGTTTATGACATTTAAAAATCTTAATTCAAAATCAAATATGATACCTTTTCTTTAGTAAAATATATTCTCTATTATAGACCGTGATTTTTGGATTTAATTTATACCAATCTCATCTGGTTTGTAAAATCTAGAAAACTCAATTTCCAAAAATATATTAAAGCTTTTATTATAGTCATAATACATGAAGGATAATGAAACTTACTTAAATGCAATTCATAAATTAAAATAGAAGATTTTGTCGTTCAACATATAAAATATAGCTTCACTATTTTTTCATAACATAAATGACCATAATTGAAGTTTTTGGGTGGGGATAATTGATATTACATTAGATAGTTAAAGGGGTGACGACGGCAGTGCGCCTTTGGCTCGCTCCAGTGTTTATAGTCGTCGTTAGGTGATCTACGGACCTTGATGTAGCTTTTACTTCCGGTGTATGTCGTAGTACCTTGATAGTAGATGAATAGATCGGAAGCGCCCTCCCACCCCCCCCCCCCCCCAAAAAAGGTTAAATTCAAATGGAAATACCGTCAAGAAAAAGAAGACGGGGAAATGCCTATAGTCCTCGGGCATAGCCACCCCTCTAATTCCACTGTATGATTGATTGCTTGGGATACACATTACCGTCATGTAGGTGTGTAGTAATGGCATACTCTCTCCTTTGTGGTTTATAGGTCCTGCGAAGTTGAGGTTGCTAATCCTATACTTTTGTTGGGGGGGGGGGGGGGAGAAGGTTCCGATCTATTCATCAATCATGGTTGTGCAAAGAATATAAGAGGTAATAAAAATTACATTGAGGTCAATGAACAAAGTAGGGACGACTATAAGCACTGGTCCGAGCCGAAGGTGTGCCGCCTACACCACTCCTTCCTCACCGGAATCGGACAAACCTTGTTGTGGACATGTAGCAGACATTCAGAAAGTCGTCGCGCTAAGGCCCCAAAGGACAAACACATCAGAGCAACAACCATCATCGATGAAGAGAGTTCTAGATCAGAAAGATCAAACATGTACCCACACGAACGTAGACGAACAACAATTGGATCCAAATAGATTCACCGAAGACCAGCACTGGCCGAATCCTGTGAGATCTAACAGAGACACACCTCCACACATCCTCCAACGACGCTATTTGCACCATTAGGGGATAGGACGTGGGATACATTATTTCTACTAAGGGACATCGTCACCGCCACACGACCCAAACCAAGACGTTGAACCTAACAAAAACGAAAACGAGGTCCCTCCCGCCGGTGGGGTCCGATATCCTCCGCACCTCCACCACCCAAAGGCCATCGGAGGTGAGGCGGATCCTAAGGAGGAGGAGGGAGAAAGAATATACGCTAATCCTATATACCCAAGAGAATGACTCCCATTAACTTATTTATCACAACATGCAAGTATACTACATCATCATAATTCATTTTTAGGATAATATACATAAAACATGGTATCTAAGCAATGGAAGCATGCCCAATGAGACAGAGCTCCCATGTAGGCAATGGTGTCAATTTCCACCAATGATTTTCGAAACAAAGACAAAAACAATACATGGTATAAATAATTCATGGTACAAATAATTATTCATATTATCCTAAAAATGGATTATTGCTTAGATTCCATGAATTATTTATATTATCCTAAAAATGAATTATTGCTTAGATACCACAACAAAGTAAAATCAGTACTACCTCAACATGCAAGTAAATAATTCATGGTATAGTTATTTATATTATCCTAAAATGAATTATTGCTTAGATAGCGTGAATTATTTATAATGCACCGCACCTAAGTGTTTTAATATTATTTAGTTTTCGTAACGTGCCTAATGCACCGGCACGGCGGGAATAATGATTTTACTTTGTCTGTGGTAGCTAAGATACCATGGACAGATGGGAATAGGACAAGTGTGTAAGCATGTAGGCTGTTTGGTTGACGACCTGGGTAGCGTGCCTGAGAAAAATGCCTGCCTGAGAGGAGCCGGAGACTTCAATGATTTCTGCATGTCAGTCATGTTGGCAACGTGCTTGTTTGGTTCATGACTTCAGCCTAAGGTTTTGGTTCATGACTTCAGCCCGAGGAACTGCCTGAGAAATGCAGTACAATAAAAATATGTTGGCAGACCAATAGAAGGATAGGATAGACATGTATTAGTATATTGTTTTATGTTTAGCCTGAGTCAGAGCAACTACAATAAGGTGACATAAGCAGGCTAAATAAATAAAATAATATATCTTTGTTTAGTTGGAGGAAAAAGAAGATGAGAGAGAAAAAAAACAGACTTTTGGTTAGTAGCCAGGTGCAACACGAGACTCAAGGCATTTTATGAGGATATAAGGTGGACCAACTATTAATAAACTATTATATATTTAAGACTTACTACATGCTAGCTAAAAGGTTGACTGTAGATGACATGATAACTTCTTATAGTCGATTGTTGGTTGTATTATTAACCATGGCATGCTCTCAGGCGTAGAAATTCGGTGGCCCGAGCCAGGCTAACGATGAGCAGGGTTGTCAGGCCAGGCTGGCTGTGGAAGCTTCACGTAGACGTCCCGCCAGGTAAGCTTGCGTCTGGGTGCATCCCATGTACTGTTTGTTTTTGTTTTTTAGTTCGTAACAGAAATAGGAGTAAGACAATAATATGTCTCGAGAATGGTGTTGTCCACATATGATGCTGATGACGAACAAGCGATACAAATTAACGGCACAAATTAACATGCATATTGATACAACGTGTGACAACTTACACTAGATCCATAGATTCTATATATACATGTCACGGTAGATTGTGGCCCCCCTAGGATAGAAAATCCAAATCTGAGGGTAAGAGACAATTAATACATACTCCCTCCATTCGATAATATAAAAACGTTTTCGACACTATATTGTAGAACATGGGAGTATAATATTATACAATATTTAGGGCCTCTTTGGTTCACAGAATTCTAAAAGCGCAAAAAAAATAAAATCTAATACTGTAGAATTTTGTGGTTGCACTGTAGAAAAATCAAAGGATTGTGTCAAAAAAGTTTGAGTAGATGGACTTTAGTACAAAGGGATCTTTAGAAAAATTACCTATAGGATGTACAATCCAATAAATCAAAGAAACAAGATAGAAAACATTCATAAAGATTCTAGTCCTTCAAATTTCAATCCTCTTAATCAAAGGAGGCCTTACACCCTCTCTCTCAAAAAAAGGAGGCCTTACATTACAAACGCACATGCTCTGACACAACTACTCCCTCCGTTCTGAATTACATGTCACAGATATGAATGTATCTAGATGTATTTTAGTTCCAGATACATCCATTTCTGCGACGAGTAATTTAGAACGGAGGGAGTATCACTCAGTTTAGAGTTAAACAACCACATGTGTGAACTTTTCAAGGCTGTTTATTTTAAAATGGACAATTTTCTTTTGCGATGTATATCGTCCTTGTCACACACCACATATACATATGGACCTGGTCTGATGGGCGCAATTGTCTGATCAGAATTACTGTCCAGTATTAATGGAGTAAAATTGAACTTCTTAGATGGGCAACTTCAGAAATACTGTCCAGTATTAAATGGAGTAAAAGATGGGCAACTTCAACAGCTAAAAAAAATCTCTACTACTCCCTCCATTCTATAATGTAAGACTTGTTTGACACTTCATATTATACTATTCCCTCTGTCCCATAATGTACTACTCCCTCCGTTCCTAAATATTTGTCTTTCTAGACATTTTAAATGACTATTACATACGGATGTATGTAGACATGTTTTAGAGTGTAGATTCACTCATTTTGCTCTGTATGTAATCACTTGTTGAAATGCCTAGAAAGACAAGTATTTAGGAACGGAGGGAGTATATTCAGACTTTTTTGACACTATACTAACATCTTACATTATGGGACGGAGGGAGTACATGGTTGTCCCTACTTATTTTTATACTAAAATAATGTCAATTAATATGAATCAGATGTAGTAGAATATTTATACCTCTGCTGCAACACACATACAATTATCTAGTTGTAAAAAAAACATTCAGTCGAGGTAATATTTTTTTAGGGTAGTTGAGGTAACATTTTCATTGTAGAGGGTCCATCTTTTTCTTTGGTTGTTGATTAGGTTTCTCCCGTCTAGACAAAAATGCTCTCCCACAAAAAAAAACACAAAAATGCTCTAGACGACTGAGTGAAGTAAAGATAGAATAGATTCCCTCAAAAAGTAAATAGAACAGATTAAGCAACAACATGACCGCTCCTGCACAAGTAGTTACATTGGTTTTGAGCTGAAACCAAACTACGAATCCCGGCAAGGAAAAAAAACAAAACTAAGAGGAGGAGAAGCGCGATTAGCTGTTTGTCCAGCCCTTCCTAGATCAGACTAATTTTTTTCGAATGCTACCCAGACGACAGTCCTGCACGATCTATGCACGACGTGCTAATCCAGCCGTTGGTGCCATTGTCAATCAGTGCATGTCCGGCTGGATTTAACTATCGTCTATGAGTCGTGTGCATTCTATCGTGTGTATAGCACTGCCTGAATTTTTTTAGAAGAGGAAGATTACGGCCGGCCTCTGCATCTAATCAGACTATATACTACTCCATCTAAAATAAACAAACACGTAGAAAAATGAGCGGAAAATGCGATGTCTCGACAAAGCCTTTTCGGAAGGAAAAAGCAAAAATCGCTTATCGTATACTCGTAGTTCCAAGAAGAAGGAAAAAAAACTACAATCTTCGTAATGCATGTAGTTGAAGAAGGCTTCTGCGCATGTACCTTCACATCTCCAGCCTCCTTTATCGCTTGGATGATCTTGATCTGGCCGTCCAGCTCCTCCGGCCTGCCGTGTCCGACGGCGGAGATTACAACCTCCCCATGCTGCTTGATCGCCGCCACCAAGCTCCCGTGGTCCACTGGTAGAAAAATGGCCTATAGTCCCGGTTCCGGAACCGGGACTAAAGTGTCGGTACTAATACCTCCCCCTTTAGTCCCGGTTCAATCCAGAACCGGGACTAAAGGCCCTCCACGTGGGCAGTGCGCAGAGCCCAGTCAGGAGACCCTTTGGTCCCAACCAAAGGGTCTCCTGACTGGGCTCTGCGCACTGCCCACGTGGAGACCCTTTGGTCTCGGTTGGTGGCACCAACCGGGACCAATAGGCATCCACGCGTCAGCACTTCTGTGGCTGAGGTTTTTATTTTTTTTTGAAGGAGGGGGGGGGGGTTGGGGGTTTTGGGGGGTTAATTTAGGTGTTTCATATATTGTGTTAGCTAGTTATAATTAATAGAGAGAAGTGTCCTCTGTTATGTCCATGCTTGGTCGACGCTACGTACTATACATACGTATATAGAGAGGACTAGACACGCTAGCTAGCTAGTAAGCAAACGAAGGAAACAGAAGATCGTCATGAACATATATGCATATATACAGAGAGAAGTGATATCGACCACCTCTCCTTCTCCGAGAGATTGGTCGAACAACAAGTTCTCGTATATCTATCTGACACTACCGGCTACATATATACAATAATTATCTCTTACAAATATAATCATACGGACTCAGGGTCCACATAGAATTCTCCGTCTTCAGGGATCACGTGGTCAAGAAAGAATGCCGCCAATTCCTCTTGAATTGCTCGCATGTGAGCTGGTGCTAGGAGTTCATCCCGCTTCCGAAACATCTAATTTGAAGAAGGGGGTCAATACATATATATATGAATGAATGAAACTCAACACAAATGATGGTAATAAAATAAAATTGTGAATGTTGTTATTTACGTACTTCATATTGTTCGTTAGAGTACCCGCCCCGCTCACAGGTCGTGTGGCGGATGGACTCGCAGATGTAGTATGCACAGAAATCATTCCCTTGTTCCTGCCACAACCACTTTACAAGAAATAGAGGTCAATCAAACTGATAAGGAAGAATGCTAAATGGTATTGATGAAACTAGCGCTTGAATCACTAGGAGATGCGCGGAACATGCTACTATAGTACTTACTTTCGGGTGTCTAAATTCCAGCTCCTTCGGCAGTCCCGGAACTGTTTTGGTGAATTTTCTCCAAACCCTGCCGGACAAAGAAAACAATTACTTGATATCAGGAAATGAACAAAGTTGCTGATATGGTGGATAATGGTCGATTTAACTTACTTCTTGAGGATTTCAGTCATGTCCGCATACTCCTTGGGATATTTTCGTTTAGAGTCCAAGACGGTTACTACTCCCTGCTCAAGCTTAATCTCTAGGAGAATATAGTGGAAACTGCACACACATGCATAACTCATGAATTACATTACTATAACCTTGACTAATATATAAGGGAAATCGAATACGCACAAGATAGTAACACTCACCTGAAGTTGTAAGGAAAGAGTATTATATCTTTGTTTTGATTTATTACGAACGATCGTAGCAAGTTGGCCTCGGTAGCTGCGGCATGAAGTTTAACCTGAGTTGCATCTATGAGATGTGTGTTAATGAACCCAATATCACCGACTTGTCTTTTCTTCAATTCGGCGATCTTCAATCTGCATAATATAGTGAGGATGATTATAAATACATGCAATGAAAGAGCTAAGCTATATAAGAAACTTAATGACAGAAGTAGTACTACTTACAGACAGTAGCAGGCGACCGTTGTTTTATCGAGGGCCAATTGATTGAAAAACTGATAGAACTCCTCAAATGGAACAGGCAACAGATCAATTCCAACGAGGTCATGCTCCTTTTTAACTTTCACATACAAAGTACTCCTCCCCCAGAGTCTCTGCAGATTTTCAAGTACCAATCATGCAATCTTCGCATCATCGTTGATAGAGATTTTTCATCTTTGACGAGAGGCTTCCCATACTCGTATCTTTGTATTTGCACCTCCATGGGTTCATAATGTACTTCGTCGGGCAGGTAATCTGCAAGATTGCTATAACCGGGCACCATCCTCGGATCATTATCGACGTTGTGGCTAGGCACCTTGAGCGGGGGGCATGATTGCTTCGCTTGTTCGCCGAGCTGAGCAATTTGTTTCCCAGCTCGACATTCTTTCAGCCTTTGATCACTGACAGTACTTCCCGACCGCTCCGCTTCGGCAAATTCCTTTCCAATAATGCGGTCATAGTTTTCTTTCGGCGGATCAGACTTCGTTGGTTTTGTCAGGGCAGCCAGAGTGCGCTTAACTTTCACCCGATCTACCTTCTCCTCCGGAGGTGGATGTTTCTTTGCTTTCACCCCTTCAAAGAAGTTCCTCACTTCTTCTCGCGCGATCTCGACATTCTCCTCCAGGGTCCTCTCATATGGTAACTTCTCTGGAGTCTTCAGAGAAGGACCGAATCTGTATGTCCTCCCGCCTCTGGTTGTACTGCTAGACGCCGACCGAGCAGACGGAGCGGTTGTCTTCTTTACTTGCTTAAGCGGCGGAGGAGAAGGACTACGACGCGCTGGAGCAGCTGGAGCGGCGGCAGGTCTCTTCCGCCCTTGCTGACGAGGCGGAGAAGGAGGAGGCTGGCTGCTCGAGCGCGTCGGCGCAGGCGGAGAAGGAGGCGGAGTGCCGCCACGCGCCGGAGAAGGAGTCGGCCGAGGGCCCTGATCGTCACTCGCCGGAGGAGGAGGCGGTGGAGGCGGAGTGCCCTGACTCGCCGGAGGAGGAGGAGGAGGCGGTGGCGTCCAGTTCGGAAGGTTGATGAGCTCCTTCCGCCATAGGCATGGAGTCTTCAGAGCAGACCCCAGCCGAGTCTCCCCTTCACCGGTAGGGTGGTCAAGCTGGAGGTCCTCAAATCCCTCCGTTATCTCATCCACCATCACCCTAGCATATCCTTCTGGAATCGGCCGGCAGTGAAAAGTTGCGCCGGGTTCAGTAGGATAAACAGAGCCAACAGCCGCCTTGACCTTCAAATTCATCCATTGCGTCATAAGGTGGCAATTTTGAGACTCCGTTATAGCATCCACGGGATAGCTGGCAGGAGCCGTCAAGGCATGCTCCAGCTGAAGCAGCTCGGTGGAAGCCACGCTGCTTCTGCGCTGAGATGGCGGGGTAGCTTCGGGGGAGGCTTCGGCAGTACGTTTGCTGCGATTTGCTTCTCGTTCCTCTATCGCGTCTACCCTTGCTTGCAGCGCCTGTATTTGGGTCTGCTGCACTTTTTTCCTCCTCTCATGGGATTTGTAACCGCCCGCGTCCGGAAACCCAACCTTTCACAGAATGGAGCCTGGCATGCCTCGTGTCCGTCCAGGGTGCTCAGGATTCCCGAGGGCCATTGTGAGCTCGTCGTTCTCTCTGTCTGAAAAGAACGTCCCTTCCTGCGCTGCTTCGATATACTGCTTAAGCTTACTGACTGGTATGTCCATTTGATCGTTCGTCCAAATGCACTTCCCTGTTACAGGGTCCAGTGTTCCGCCAGCCCCGAAGAACCAAGTCCGGCAACGGTCTGGCCAGTTAATTGTCTCTGGTTCGATCCCTTTATGAACCAGATCATTCTCAGTCTTGGACCACTTAGGCCGGGCTACGAGGTAGCCACCTGAACCCGTGCGATGGTGAAGCTTCTTCTTCACAGCATTTTGCTTGTTTGTCGCCGACATCTTCTTACTCTTTTCTGATGTCTTGTGGGCCACAAATGCGGGCCAGTGATCTCTGATCTTCTCATATCTGCCCTTGAATTCTGGTGTCTCATTATTTTCGACAAACTTATTCAGCTCTTTCTTTCACCTCCTGAATAGTTCTGCCATCCTCTTTAGAGCAAAAGACTTGATTAATTTCTCTTTAACTGGGTTTTCTGGATTATCCTCAGGCGGTAGGGTGAAATTTGACTTCAGCTCAGTCCAAAGATCATTTTTCTGCATATCATTGACATAAGACACCTCAGGGTCTTCTGTAGCCGGCTTAAACCATTGCTGGATGCTTATCGGGATCTTGTCCCTAACCAGAACCCCGCACTGAGCAACAAATGCGCTCTTTGTCCGGAGGGGTTCAATAGGTTGGCCGTCGGGCGCGATTGCTATGATCTCAAACTTTTCATCCGAGCTCAACTTTTTCTTCAGGCCTCGTCTCTTTACCGAAGTTGTGCTCGATTCGGAGGGCTAAAAAAAAGAACAAAGACTTAATTAATATGTGTATATACCAAAACAATGAATGCATCAATCAGCTAGTCAGCATAGGCTTAACTAATATATATACCTGGCCGGACTTGGTTCGGTCACTGGAGCCGTCATCACGGTCTCTTTCTTGCACCGGCATTGGGTCACCGGAGCCGTCCTCATGTTCTTCTTCTTGCACCGGCATTAGGTCACCATAGCCAGCTTGTTCACCCTCTCCTTCCAGACCATCGGTTTCGTTGAGAAACAACGAGATGGCATCACTTCCTTCTGCGATTATGTCCCTCAACAATGCTTCTTTTGTTGCTTCGTCTAGGGCGGTGTCCTTAGTTTCTAAAAATATTTACAACATGGCAATTATTATTCAAACATGACAGATGGATATATTAGTGCCAAACGTAGAACTAGCTACCTAATCATAGTAAGCTATCGGGAGGGGGTATATATCGACAACGACGACACTACATCTATTCTTTCTTCTCCTCTTTTTTTTCTTCTTCCTCTTCTTTTTTTATCCTCTTCTTCCTCTCATGTTCGATAGAATCGCCGAGGGGTCGGGAGGTTGCCTTCAACAAAACCATGTCTTCATCATTAGGCGAAAGTAACATGTGCATGATGGTATGAAGCTCTTCAAAGTTGTTCTGGAACGGAGTCCCAGATAGGATAATTCGCTTTTTGGTACAAAGTTCAGCAAGAGCCTTCCGAATATCGCTATTTGGAAGGCCTTTGCTGAATTCGTACCAAAAGGTGGATTATTCTATCCGGGACTCCATTCCAGAACAACTTTGCAGAACTTCGTACCAACATGCCCTAGTTACTTCCGGCTAATGATGAAGGCATGGATTTCTTCAATACTTTGACACTAGGAAACCTCTCTCTACTTCCGGCTAATAAGAAGAAGAAGAAGAAGAAGAAGAAGAAGAAGAAGAAGAAAAGAAGAAAAAAAGAGGAGAAGAAGAAAGGAATAGTGGAGAAAAGAGAAAATAGAATATATTCTATTTTCTCTTCTTCTCCACTATTCCTTTCTTCTTCTCCTCTTCTTTTTCTTCTTTTTTCTTCTTCTTATTTATTTCTCCTCTTCTTTTCGGTAGAGGAAACCCTAAATAGCTAGCAAGTATCATGGGTGTGAGATACATGTGGCCTTCGGTGTCGGACACTACATCCACGTCCCACAAGTGACGTGGGCGTCGAAGCCCGCGCCACTTGTGGGATGTGGGTGTAGTGTCCGACACCGACGGTACATGTATCTCACACCGACGATACTTTCTATTTAGGGTTTCTCCTCTACCACTCCTCGACCTCTCGACAACCCTCGTTCCCGATAAAATAAAGAGGAAGAAGAAGAAGAAAAAAGAAGAGAAGAAAGAATAGAGGAGAAGACTTCCTCTTCTTCCTCTCCTCTTCTTCTCCCTCTTCTTCCCCTTCTTCCTCGCCTCTCTCATGAATGTCCGGCGTTCTCGACCCCCCCCCACGTGTCGAAGAAAAAAAAGAGGAGAAGAAGAAAGGAATAGAGGAGAAAAGAGAAAATAGAATATATATTCTATTTTCTTCTTCTTCTCCTCTATTCCTTTCTTCTTCTCCTCTTCTTTTTCTTATTTTTTCTTCTTCTTATTTATTTCTCCTCTTCTTCCTCTCCCCTCTTCTTCTCCTTTCTTCCTCTTCTTATTTCTTTTTTCCTCTCATTCTTTTTCTTCTTCTTCCTTCTTAAAAATACAAGAAGTAGTATTGCCTAATTCATTGTTCATATGAATATACAAACATTTGCATATTTACAATAATTAATATCACCAAAAAAATCTATGAACAGAAAAAAATCCTAATTTTTCTAAAAAACAATATTTTGCATTGTTCACATACACATATACATTATAGCCACATACACATATACATCACATATGAACAAAAAAATTAAAGTAATAAAAATAAAAAACAGAGTCGGGCGGCGGCTCACAGCGCGGGGGCAGGCGAGGGTGCCGGCGCGCGGGGGCGGGACGGGGCAGGGGCTGGGCGACGGCGAGCACGGGGCGGCAACGGCGAGCCCGTAGCAGGGGAGCTCGAGGCGACGGCGGGGGCGGCGAGGGCGCCGGCGCGCGGGGGCGGGACGGGGCAGGGGCAGGGCGACGGCGAGCACGGGGCAGGGGCGCAGGGCGACGGCGACGGCGAGCACGGGGCAGGGGCGCGGGGCGACGGCGAGCCTGACGGCGTCGTCGGGGCGAGCTCGGGCAGCCTGGCGGCGTCGTCGGGGCGGGGAACTGGCGATGAAATCTGAAAAAACGCTAAGTCTTTGCTTATATAGACGGAGCATTAGTCCCGGTTGGTGGCACAAACCGGGACCCATGCCCCCTTTAGTCCCGGTTGGTGCCACGAACCGGGACCAAAGGCCAATTTTCAGCAGCCCAAAGGGCGGGAAGCGGCGGCCTTTGGTCCCGGTTGGTGCCACCAACCGGGACTAAAGGGGGGCATTGGTCACGGTTGGTGCCACGAACCGGGACCAATGCCACCTTTAGTCCCGGTTGGTGCCACCAACCGGGACCAATGGCCTTTGCTGCCCCGAGCCCAAAAGTTTAGTCCCACATCGCTAGCTGAAGGGCGCCGGCACTGGTTTATAAGCGCTGGTGTGCCTACCCATTCGAGCTCCTCTCTAATGCAGGCTTTCGGGCCTAAACTTGCTACTGTCTGTGGGCCTATTGGGCCTTCTACGGGCCTGAATCCTGGCCCATGTAGGGTGTCTAGTCGTATTCAGGCCGTGGAGGCCCAGTAGGAGGTTTTTTTTTTTGTTTTTTCTTTTTTATTTCTATATTTTTTTGGTTTTTTATTTTTTTATTTCTACTTAAAACTAAATACTTACAGTTTTTTAGTGATTTCTTTTTGCTTTTAGGTCACAAAAATTATAAACTTTCTGTTAGTGCCATTAGTTTTAAATTTTAAATAGTTTAAATTTGAATTTTTAAAAAATTGTGTGAATCACTAGTTTATGAATAACTTTACTATAAAATTAGAAAATTTTTCTTCTTTGCTATTTATTTTTTATTTATACTTACAATTAAATACTTATAGTTTGATTTTAGGTCACAAAAATTATATTCTTTTTGCTATTGAAGAATATTATAGTTTTATTTTAGTTGATCATAACATAATATTTTAATTGATTGTTTTTATTTTCATAAAAATTTTGTAGTTTATTATGTTTGCTATTAATTCATTCTTTGAGCTAAATGACTCTGAAATTGGAAAGCATTTCAAAATGAACTCTGAAAAGGTTGAAAGTTGGCATGGTATCATCATTTCACCCACATAGCATGTTCCAAAAAGTAGAGAGGGTTACGACAAAAACTTGATGCACTTCGTGTACAAAATGGACAATCACTTTCGAAGTATCAAAGTTTCAAACCATAAGACATGAAAGCATTTCAAATGAACTCTGAAAAAGTTGAAAGTTGGGATGGTATCATAATTTCACCCACATAGCATGTGCATGTACAAAACAGATAATGGTAGCATGTTCGTCTGTTACAAATTTGGCATGGTATCATCATAATAGTTGCGGGAGAAAGTCTTCACTTTTTCTTCGCTTGTGTCATTTGCTTATTGCGCCGTAACCATGGATAATCTTCATTGTTTATCAGGATGCTTGGGTCAGCCTTGACATTGAAGGGAGGAATTTCATGAAACTTTTCATAATCTTCAGACATGTCTGTCTTGCCGTCCACTCCCAGGATGTCCCTTTTTCCTGAAAGAACTATGTGGCGCTTTGACTCATCGTATGATGTATTCGCTTCCTTATCTTTTCTTTTTCTCGGTTTGGTAGACATGTCCTTCACATAGATAACCTGTGCCACATCATTGGCTAGGACGAACGGTTCGTCAGTGTACCCAAGATTTTTCAGATCCACTGTTGTCATTCCGTACTGTGGGTCTACCTATACCCCGCCGCCTAACAGATTGACCCATTTGCACTTAAACAAAGGGACCTTAAAATCAGGTCCGTAGTCAAGTTCCCATATGTCCACTATGTAACCATAATATGTGTCCTTTCCGCTCTCGGTTGCTGCATCAAAGCGGACACCGCTGTTTTGGTTGGTGCTCTTTTGATCTTGGGCGATCGTGTAAAATGTATTCCCATTTATCTCGTATCCTTTGTAAGTCAATACAGTCAAAGATGGTCCCCTGGACAACAAGTACAACTCATCACAAACAGTGTTTTCACCTCTGAGACGTGTTTCCAACCAACTGCTGAAAGTCCTGATGTGTTCACATGTAATCCAGTCGTCGCACTGCTCCGGGTGTTTGGAGCGCAGATTGTTCTTGTGTTCATCGACATACGGGGTCACCAAGGTAGAGTTCTGTAGAACTGTGTAGTGTGCTTGAGACCAAGAATATCCGTCCCTGCATATTATTGAGTCTCTTCCAAGAGTGCCTTTTCCAGTCAGTCTCCCCTCATACCGCGATTTAGGGAGACCTATCTTGTTAATGCCAGGAATGAAGTCAACACAAAACCCGATAACATCCTCTGTTTGATGGCCCATGGAGATGCTTCCTTCTGGCCTAGCGCGGTTACGGACATATTTCTTTAGGACTCCCATGAACCTCTCAAAGGGGAACATATTGTGTAGAAATACGGGCCCCAAGATGACAATCTCGTCGACTAGATGAACTAGGACGTGCGTCATGATATTGAAGAAGGATGGTGGGAACACCAGCTCGAAACTGACAAGACATTGCGCCACATCACTCCTTAGCCTTGGTACGATTTCTGGATCGATCACCTTCTGAGAGATTGCACTGAGGAATGCACATAGCTTCACAATGGCTAATCGAACGTTTTCCGGTAGAAGCCCCCTCAATGCAACCGGAAGCAGTTGCGTCATAATCACGTGGCAGTCATGAGACTTTAGGTTCTGAAACTTTTTCTCTGGCATATTTATTATTCCCTTTATATTCGACGAGAAGCCAGTCGTGACCTTCATACTGAGCAGGCATTCAAAGAAGATTTCTTTCTCTTCTTTCGTAAGAGCGTAGCTGGCAGGACCTTTATACTGCTTCGGAGGCATGCCGTCTTTTTCGTGCAAACGTTGCAGGTCCTCTCGTGCCTCAGGTGTATCTTTTGTCTTCCCATACACGCCCAAAAAGCCTAGCAGGTTCACGCAAAGGTTCTTCGTCACGTGCATCACGTCGATTGAGGAGCGGACCTCTAGGTCTTTCCAGTAGAGTAGGTCCCAAAATATAGATTTCTTCTTCCACATGGGTGCGTGTCCCTCAGCGTCATTCGGAACAGGTAGTCCACCGGGACCCTTTCCAAAGATTACATAGTGTAAACCATTGACCATAGCAAGCACGTGATCACCGGTGCGCATGGCGGGCTTCTTCCGGTGATCTGCCTCGCCTTTGAAATGCTTGCCTTTCTTTCGACATTGATGGTTGGTCGGAAGAAATCGACGATGGCCCAGGTACACATTCTTCCTGCATTTGTCCAGGTATATACTTTCAGTGTCATCTAAACAGTGCGTGCGTGCGTGGTATCCTTTGTTTGTCTGTCCTGAAAGGTTACTGAGAGCGGGCCAATCGTTGATGGTCACGAACAACAACGCCTTAAGGTTAAATTCCTCCTGTTTGTGCTCATCCCACGTACGTACACCATTTCCATTCCACAGCTGTAAAAGTTCTTCAACTAATGGCCTTAGGTACACATAAATTTTGTTGCCGGGTTGCTTAGGGCCTTGGATGAGAACTGGCATCATAATGAACTTCCGCTTCATGCACATCTAAGGGGGAAGGTTATACATACATAGAGTCACAGGCCAGGTGCTGTGATTGCTGCTCTGCTCCCCGAAAGGATTAATGCCATCCGCGCTTAAAGCAAACCATACATTCCTTGGGTCCTTTGCAAACTCATCCCAGTACTTTCTCTCAATTTTTCTCCACTGCGACCCGTCAGCGGGTGCTCTCAACTTCCCATCTTTCTTTCGGTTCTCACTGTGCCATCACATCAACTTGGCATGCTCTTCGTTTCTGAACAGACGTTTCAACCGTGGTATTATAGGAGCATACCACATCACCTTCGCAGGAACCCTCTTCCTGAGGGGCTCGCCGTCAACATCACCAGGGTCATCTCGTCTGATCTTATACCGCAACGCACCGCATACCGGGCATGCGTTCAGATCCTTGTATGCACCGCGGTAGAGGATGCAGTCATTAGGGCATGCATGTATCTTCTCCACCTCCAATCCTAGAGGGCATACGACCTTCTTTGCTGCGTATGTACTGTCGGGCAATTCGTTATCCTTTGGAAGCTTCTTCTTCAATATTTTCAGTAGCTTCTCAAATCCTTTGTCAGCCACAGCATTCCCTGCCTTCCACTGCAGCAATTCCAGTACGGTACCGAGCTTTGTGTTGCCATCTTCGCAATTGGGGTATAACCCTTTTTTGTGATCCTCTAACATGCAATCGAACTTCAGCTTCTCCTTTTGACTAATGCATTGCGTCCTTGCATCGACAATGACCCGGCGGAGATCATCATCATCGGGCACATCGTCTGGTTCCTCTTGATCTTCAGCAGCTTCACCCGTGGCAGCATCATTGGGCACATCGTCTGGTTCCTCTTGATCTTCACCAGCTCCCCCCGTTGCAGCATCACCGTATTTAGGGGGCACATAGTTGTCATCGTACTCTTCTTCTTCGCCGTCTTCCATCATAACCCCTATTTCTCCGTGCCTCGTCCAAACATTATAGTGTGGCATGAAACCCTTGTAAAGCAGGTGGGAGTGAAGGATTTTCCGGTTAGAGTAAGACCTCGTATTCTCACATTCAGTGCATGGACAACACATAAAACCATTCTGCTTGTTTGCCTCAGCCGCATCGAGAAACTCATGCACGCCCTTAATGTACTCGCGGGTGTGTCTATCACCGTACATCCATTGCCGGTTCATCTGCGTGCATTATATATAATTAAGTGTCCAAATTAATAAAAGTTCATCATCACATTAAAACCAAAGTGCATACATAGTTCTCATCTAACAACATATAGCTCTCCGGAGCATCTAATTAATTAAACCATACATTGAAACTATGTAAAACATTTCAATGCGAAAACAAATGCGATCATAATCGCAACCAAGGTAACAATTGATCCAACGGCATAATGATACCAAGCCTCGATATGAATGGCATATTTTCTAATCTTTCTAATCTTCAAGCGCATTGCATCCATCTTGATCTTGTGATCATCGACGACATCCGCAACATGCAACTCCAATATCATCTCCTTCTCCTCAATTTTTTTTATTTTTTTCTTCAACAAATTGTTTTCTTCTTCAACTAAATTTAACCTCTCGACAATAGGGTCGGTTGGCATTTCCGATTCACATACATCCTAGATAAATAAAATCTATGTCACGTTGGTCGACATAATTTTTATAAACAATAAATGAACCAATAGTTATAAAGATAATATACATACCAAATCCGAATCATAGACAGGACGAGGGCCGACGGGGGCGGATACCAAAACCATCGCACTATATAAGATGCAATAATAAATGTAAGAAAATCATACAAGTATCTATCTAAACATACAAGTAAGAATATTTTTTCCTTTCAGAAAGAAGATAAGAACAAGAGGCTCACCACGGTGGTGTCGGTGATGAGATCGGCGCGGGTGATCGGCGGCGGTGAAGACGGGGACGGGGCGTGACGGACCGCTAAATCTAGACAAATCTCGAGGAAAATGGAGTTTGGAGGTCGAGCTTCGAGAGGAGAAAGCTTAAGTAGTGTGGCTCGGGCATTCCATCGAACACCTCATGTGCATAGGAGGTGAGCTAGAGCACCACAAAGCCCTCTCCCCCTCGGCCAGAAAAAACAGAGCACTGTGTTCTGCTCTTGCGCGAGGGGGTATATATAGGCACTTCATTGGTCCCGGTTGGCGGCATGAACCGGGACCAAAGGGGACCAACGATGGTGGGCCAGGAGCGAGGCCCATTGGTCCCGGTTCGTCCCACCAACCGGAACCAAATGGTCCAGACGAACCGGGACCAATGGCCCACGTGGCCCAGCCGGCCCCCGAGGCTCATTGGTCCCAGTTCTACACTGAACCGGGACTAATGGGCTGAGCCAGCCTGGACCATAGCCCTGTTTTCTACTAGTGGTTGTTCATGTCCCCCTGCATGCGCATGCAATTAACATCCCCGAGTTTAACCAAGGATACATATATAAACTGAGCTATAAACTTGTAATCCTGTGATACGCGCGTACGTAGACAACGCTGACTCCGCGGGCCTCGAGGGAGTTCAAGAGCTTCGCCTTGTCGGAGTCGGGTGCGACGGTGGTCGGGCGGACGAGCACAGCCGTCCGGTGGCCGGCGTTGAGGCTCGCCGTCACAAGGTGCTGCCCGATGTTCCCCGTCCCGCCGATCACCAATATCCTGCTCATTGTCGAGCGACCTCCTCGCCCGCAGTGGAAACCGGTGTTGAACGAGCGTGCGTTTTGCTTGGCCTAGGCAGTGTTGGCTGAGATATGTCACGAGAGCAGGTTGCGTACCCGTGCCGGTACGCGTGGGCACCGTGCTATCCTGGCCGTTGGCGCTGGGTCGTACATGTTTTTGGGCATATGCGCAGGACCATAGTCATCTGGCAGCATCACTAGATGTTAAGGAGGCCTCGTGTATTTGAAGTTGTGTTTGGTCATATGAGACTGTACGTTTATGGGGAAAACAAGGTACCACACATGGTTGTCACGGCACTGAAAGAGATTCTCATAGCACCGTAAATGACAAAAGACACACTATTTTAGATGGACAGGACAACGCTTCGTATTGCATATTGAATATGTGTATACGTACCCATACAATTTTAATTTTCATCTGCTGAAAATTTTGGAGCCCTCAAATCATTTGGCTAGCCTAAAAAGTATGTGTTGGTAGAACGGAAGCAAGAACAATGGTTTGGCTTCGTCCCGGTCCGGTAAACATCCCTACTTGTAGGGATGAACTCATTTCTGCTTGAGTAATACAACTTGTGTTTCCCCTACAAAAAAAGGGTAAACCTTGCTTTTGGTCGACTTCTTCTGTTTTGTTGTTTGACTAGTTTTCTGATTTTTATGCAGGAGAAAGTGGAAAATGAGATAACAGAATGGGATGAGCATTTGCCGTGAAAAACAGATTAAATATACAAATAAAACATATGAAATAAGAAAAGGTAAAATTCCAAGAAAAATTACCAAAAAGAATAAAATAAATAAAAGCCAGATAAAAAACGGAATTAGGAAATAAAAATCCTGAAAAGGACCGACACATTTAGCAAAATGTTTATGAGTTTTTATAACAAGTGTTTGCACATTATGATAAATGTTCATGAAATTATAAAAAAAGATCCACGCTTTAAAAAAATGCTACCACGATTTGAAAAATGTTCATGTAGTTAAAAAAGTGTTCACACATTTTGAAAAGTATTGATACAATTTGGAAAAGTGTTTGTGCATTTACAAAAACAATTCATTTTTTATGAAAAATCTTGAAATTATAAAAAAAAAAGTTTTATGGTTTCTTTAAAAAGGTTCATGCAATATTGCAATTTCAAAAGTGTATTCATGAGAAAAAAGTTTGAGTATTTTTCTAGTAAAGGTTACATATTATTTAAAACTTATATGTTAGAAATAAAAAAACAAAAATCTGTAGAAAAAAAGTGAAGGAAGTGGAAAAAGGGATAAAGAAAGAATATCTAAAATAAACCAAAAAAGGAATAAGACAATCCGGGGAAGAAAAACCGCAAACTAGAAAATAACCAACACGTATTTTGGGTGGAAAACCAAACGCCAAATGTGTCGGCTATGTTTTTGTTAGATACGATGTAACTTTATTTCATGTTTTTAAGAACTACTCCATCCGTTCCATAATATAAGATGTTTTTTGACTCAGTGTAGTGTCAAAAACGTCTTACATTATGGGACGGAGGGAGTAGCTTTTATTTCATGTGGTAATGTTTTAAGGAATACACAAATGTGATAGCCATAAGAGTATAGAGGTGGAGGTTCAATAGGTTGAGGAGCCCGATACCCAAAGAATGAGAAATAAGGCTCAAAGGTCATGCAACTACAATACCAAAGGCCTTGCTTTCTGAGATGCATGGATGAACGTCTCTCTTGATGCCACGGCTAGGCCGATCAAATGAATTAAACATTTTGTTGAAGTATCAAGTATTGCTATTCTAGCCATGTGGAGATTCCCTCCAACCGCACAACGGGTTATCTCACTCATCATCGGAGTGTGATCCAAGACCAATGCAACCAGTGTTCCGGTTGTATTGATCAAGTCAACCCAACACCACCAAGCGGAGGTGCCCATCAATGAGTATGGGCCCATCATCCAAGCTCTTTACAAGCAAAGGGATATGAGAGGTGGCAGCAAGGACTTCTCTTTGCATCATTGCTACAAGGCTGTTGTGCGAAATGATAAGTAAGCATGGAGGAACTATGAAACAACACCGAAGAGGACAATAATTAGCACCGCTATTGATGATGGTGACTTGATAGAGAACCTCTTCACTCCTCAAACCCGTCCAGATGGACAAAATAAATGCAAACGCGGTGAAGAGGAATGGAGGTGTTGGAGCACAAAAGGAAGAGCTCATTGCGATGGTGGAGGTGAAGAGGGCATTGGCGAGCGAAAGAAGGATGAGAAGTTGACTCGTTTTTGCAAGCTCAAGATGATGGAGGAGGAAAGGTTGAAGGCAAAGGTGGCGGCCGAGGAGAGGAAGGTGAAAGCAGAAGAAAAAAACTTAAAATTAAGGTCCAAAGACTTGCAATGAAAACCAAGGAACAAAATAACAAGAGGAAGATTGAGGAGAAAAGACTTGCATTGGAGACGGAGGTACATAATAGCAAGAGGGTGACGGAGGATTGTGCTATCATGTTAGAGCATCTACAGCCGGGCACCCAAAACTGCCTCAAACGCCCGGGCGTACCTCCCGGATTTTGGGGAACGCAGTAATTTCAAATATTTTCCTACGCACACGCAAGATCATGCTGATGCATAGCAACGAGAGGGGAGAGTATCGTCTACGTACCCTCGTAGACCGTAAGCGGAAGCGTTATGACAACGCGGTTGATGTAGTCGTACGTCTTCACGATCGACCGATCTAGCACCGAATGTACGGCACCTCCGCGATCTGCACACGTTCAGCTCGGTGACATCCCGCGAACTCACGATCCAGTAGAGCTTTGAGGGAGAGTTCCGTCAGCACAACGGCGTGATGACAATGATGATGATGCTACCGGAACAGGATTTCGCCTAAGCACTGCTACGATATTACCGAGCTGGATTATGGTGGAGGGGGGCACCGCACACGGCTAAAAGATCAATGATCAACTTGTGTTTCCATGGGGTGCCCCCTCCCTCGTATATAAAGGAGTGGAGGAGGGGGAGGGCCGGCCCTCTCTATGGCACGCCCTAGGGGAGTCCTACTCCCTTCGGGAGTAGGATTCCCCCCCCCCTTTCCAAGTAGGAGTAGGAGAAGGAAGGAGGAGAGAGGGAGGAAGGAAAGGGGGGTCGGCCCCCCTCCCAATTCGGATTGGGCTTGGGGGGCGCCTCCCTCTTTTCCCTTCCCTCTCCTCTATTCCACTAAGGCCCAATAAGGCCCATATACTCCCCGGGGGGGTGGGGTTCTAGTAACCTCCCGGTACTCCAAAAAAATGCCCGAACCACTCAGAACCATTCCGATGTCCAAACATAGGCTTCTAATATATCGATCTTTACGTATTGACCATTCCGAGACTCCTTGTCATGTCCGTGATCAAATCTGGGACTCCGAACTACCTTCGGTACATTAAAACACATAAACTCATAATACCGATTATCACCGAACGTTAAGCCTGCGGACCCTACGGGTTTGAAAACTATGTAGACATGACCGAGACATGTCTTCGGTCAATAGCCAATAGCGGAACCTCGATGCTCATATTGGCTCCTACATATTATACGAAGATCTTTATGGTCAACCCACATAATGGTATACGTTGTTCCCTTTGTCATCGGTATGTTACTTGCCTGAGATTTGATCGGCGGTATCTCAATACCTAATTCAATCTCATTACCGCCAAGTCTCTTTACTCGTTTCGTAATGCTACATCCCGTAACTAACTCATTAGCTACATTGCTTGCAAGGCTTATTTTGATGTACATTACCGAGAGGGCCCAGAGATACCTCTCTGACAATCGGAGTGAAAAATCATAATATTGATCCATGCCAACTCAACAAACACCAATGGAGACACCTGTAGAGCACCTTTATAATCACCCAGTTACGTTGTGACGTTTGGTAGCACACAAAGTGTTCCTCCGGTATTTGGGAGTTGCATGATCTCGTAGTCATAGGAACATGTATAGTTATGGAAAAAGCAATAGCAACAAACTAAATGATTATCGTGCTAAGCTAACGGATGGGTCAAGTCAATCACATCATTCTCTAATGATGTGATCCCGTTAATCAAATGACAACTCATGTCTATTGTTAGGTGATACGTCTCCAACGTATCTATAATTTTTGATTGCTCCATGCTATTCACTACAAGAAATATGTCAACTAGTGACCTTCTGTCAGTGACCCTGGAAGAATTGGTCATAGATCTATGACCATTTCAGACCAATTGGTCAAAAGCTGTTCGGGGGGCTCCAAACCCTAAACTATAACGACCATTTTGGTCAGAAAGGTCGTAATTTCCTTACACGAAATGGTCATAAAGCAGATAGCACGGGTCTGCTGCCTTATTTCTAGCTGATCATGACCAATATAGATGGTCATAACCTTGTAAATTGTGGTGCGTTGCTATGACTAGGCGCCACCTCATCAGTTTTGCCTATGTGTCATGTCCATGTGGCAGTTTTTGCCATAGGTTGTGAAGCAACCTATATTTCTGTCATTCCCAAAATTCCCAAAAAAATCTCATAAATTCTTTGGGTCATATCTTCATCAAATATGTAAAAATCCTTCCTTGCCTAGTTCAAAACTAATTCAACAATATTCATTTTCCTATTCTGTTCACAACAGCACTTTATGAATGAAGTGCTATTTATATATTCTTGATTGCCCTCAGAATTTTTGGGCACTCTTTCCTATCCAAATCATTACCGCATGACAAAATTCAGCTCCATTTGCCTAGCAAATCTTCCTCAGCAAATTTCCAAAGTTTTTGTCCACCTAGAAGCATTGTGAAGGAAGTACCTTTTTATATATCTAAATGACATGAAATTTATACAGTTCCTTCATATGCCCAAATTATGACCCTCCTCAAAATTGCATACCAGTCAAATCATCTATGTGAGCCCAGTTTCAATTTATATTTTATGGCCAAATTGGCACGTTGCAAAGCAAGTGTTACATAGACCCCTCCTATTACCCTAATACTTTTCGGGCACTCTTCCATACCCAAATCATTGCCACATGATAATATTCAGCTCAATTTTCCTAGTAAATCTTTCTCAGGAAATTTCCAAAGTTTCTACCTCGAGAGAAGCTTTGTGAAGTAAGTACTAGCTAGGCTTACCCAAATGATCTGAAAATTTACCAGCGCATGACCATACCTATGTAACTTACCTACACCAATTTTTAGCTCATTTCATTCATCCAATCTCTCTCACTAGTTTTCCCAAGTTTCTGTCCATAGAAGAGCATTGTGAAGGAAGTACTACTTTGGCATGTCCAAATGGTATCAATTTTCTACAATGCTTTCCTATGCCCAAATAACCATCCTCCACCAAATTTCAGCTCAATCCATTCATTATTTTGAGCCTAGCTTCAACATTCATATTTTTGTCCAGCGTGGTACTTTGCAAAGCAAGTACCACCTAGGATCCTCCTTTTGAGCTAAAAATTTGTGAAGACATTCTCCTTAGTAGATGATCATCCTCAGCCAAAATTCACGCCCATTGGCCATGTGCATTTCCCGTAACGCTAATCAAACACTTGGCTGCTAATTCATCTTTGAGCATGGGTCAGTCTCCTTGTGAGATTCTTCTGTTATAATTTTCTTCCTAGCACCTACCTAGGGAGTTCCCAGCCCACTAGACATGCCTAGGCCTCCCAGAAAGCATGTCAACACCAAGGTCACGAGGTGACCACGCGGCGGGCATGCGAGTTTACGCACTTTGGAGTTGGGGCCCTGGGCCACATCCAAACCTTGACGTATTACCACCAAACCATGTATTTATGATTAAATAGATACTTATGTAACTATAAATGATTTTTGTAAAAAATAAAGAGCAAACAATAAGGTAGATGCAGTTCAAAATTGACCCGCTTCCTACTGAATCGGCAGAAATTTGTCTTTTTCACAAGTGATGGATCAAAACTTTTGACACCAAACCATTTTGTAAACTATGCATTAAATATGGCCTAATATTTTATAAAAATGATTTGGTCCAATTTTGCAACAAATATATGCTAGGTCCTTCACAAAAAGAACTCAATTCGGGCACTCCGAAAATGGAAAATGAATTTTCCGTGCAAAGAAAATAAAAAGTCCCTTAGGCAAAATTGTTTGCCATTCCAATATGCAGCCTTGTGCATAATATGAGATCATTTGAACAAACTATGCCATGAATGTGGCCATAAGATTGATCATTTGGCTTGAAAGCCATGAATCTTCACGCATGATAGCTCATTTCTGAGAACACTTTTTTGAAATAATTGCCGTATTACAAGTTTATTATTTTTCCTGGAAACTTGGTCACATATAATGACACAATGCGAAGGTTTTCCAATTTTTGATTTTTTTGAATTTTTTATGCCCGTTTCAAAATGCGGTTAAAACGGCGGGTTTGACCGTTCCTAGCTAGTGGTTGAATCTTGGAAAACTTTTGATGTTTCCCTGATTAAATAGATACTTATGTATCTAGAAATGATTTTTTGAAAAATAAAGAGCAAACTATGAGGCAGCTGCAGTTCAAATTTGACCCTCTTCCCGATGAATCGGCGGGAATTTGTTTTTTTTTCACCAGAGGTGGATCAAGGCATTTGACACCCAACCATTTGGTCAATTGTGAATCAGATATGGCCTAGTATTTTATAAAATTTATTTGGTCCAATTTTGCAACAAATATACTGTAGGTCCTTCACAAAAAGAACTTAATTCGGGCACCCAGAAAATGGAAAATGAATTTCCCATGTAAAGAAAATAAAAAGTCCCTTAGGCAACATTGTTTGCCATTCCAATATGCACCCTTGTGCACAATATGAGATCATTTGAACAAACTATGCCATGAGTGTGGCCATAAGATTGATCATTTGGCTTGAAAGCAATGAATCTTCATGCATGATAGCTCATTTCTGAGAACACTTTTTTAAAATAATTGCCGTATTACAAGTTTGTTATTTTTCCTGGGAACTTGGCCACATATGATGACACAATGCGAAGGTTTCCCAATTTTTTAGTTTTTTTGAATTTTTTATGCCCGTTTCAAAATGCGGTCAAAACGGCGGGAATGACCGTTCCTAGCTAGTGGTTGAATCTTGGAATTTGTTGGTGTTTATATGATTAAATAGATACTTATGTACCTAGAAATTATTTTTGGAAAAAAATAAATAGCAAACTATGAGGCAGCTGCAGTTCAAATTTGACCCATTTTCACCGGAATCGGCGGAAATTTGTCTTTTTCACAAGAGGTGGATCAAAACTTTTTACACCCAACCATTTGGTCAATTGTGCATTAAATATGACCTAGTATTTTATAAAAATTATTTGGTCCAATTTTGCAAAAATTATTTGGTAGGTCCTTCACAAAAAAACCTCCTTTCGGGCACTCGGAAAATGGAAAATGGTTTTTTTGTCCAAAGAAAAAGAAAACTTCCTTAGGCAACATTATTTCCCATTCCAATATGCACCCTTGTGCACAGTATGAGATCATTTGAAAAAACTATGCCATGAATGTGGCCATAAGATTGATCATTTGGCTTGAAAGCCATTGATCTCCACACGTGATAGCTCGTTTCTGAGAACACTTTTTTAAAATAATTGCAGTATTACAAGTTTGTTATTTTTCCTGGGAACTTGGCCACATATGATGACACAATGCGAAGGTTTCTCAATTTTTTGATTTTTTTTGCAATTTTTTATGGCCATTTCAAAATGCGGTCAAAACGGCGGGAATGACCGTTCCTAGCTAGTGGTTGAATCTTGGAATTTTTTTGATGTTTCTCCGATTAAATAGATACTTATGTACCTAGAAATTATTTTTGGAAAAAATAAATAGCAAACTATGCGGCAGCTGCAGTTCAAATTTGACCCGCTTCCACCTAAATCGGCGGAAATTTGTCTTTTTCACGAGAGGTGGATCAAAACTCTTTACACCCAACCATTTGGTCAATTGTGCATTAAATATGGCCTAGTATTTTGGAAAAATGATTTGGTCCAATTTTGCAACAAATATTTGGTAGGTCCTTTACAAAAAAACTCCTTTTGGGCACTCGGAAAATGGAAAATGGTTCTTTTTCGCAAAGAAAATAAAAAATCCCTTTGTCGATACTGTTTACCAATCCAAGATGTAAACTTTTGTAGAGTATGATATCACTTGAACAAATATTTGGTAGGTCTTTTACAAAAAAATTCATTTTGAGTACTAAAAAATGGAAAATGATTTTTCCGTGACCTATTTAAAAGGTCACAAAGTCTTCGAATTGTTCGTGGCGTTCTGATTGGTCCATAGGCATATCACGCGGATCATGCATGAGACACCGTCGGATGCTCCCGGATCCAATGGCGGACCTCATCCCCTCACCCTCTCACCCACGTAGCCCTCTCACCCCCTCACCCACGCAGCCCCCCACTACCCACCGTTCCAACCCTTCTCTCCCGCACCCGCACCCGCTCGCCAAACCATAGCCGCCGCCACCCCCGCGCCATGGTTGTCGACGGCGAGGAGCCCGAATCCCCACGCCTCCCTGTCCTCAAGTGGGTCATGTCCCCCGCCATGGCCACAGCGGGCCTTCCGGATCCGCGCCGTCGACGAGCTGGATCCACGCCTCCTCGCGCCGCCGACGTCTGCCCGATCCAGATCGACACCACCACCCTCTCATCCTCATGCGCCAAGCACCGCCACCACCATCAGATCGCGGAGCATCGCATCTGATGGCGTCCCTGGCGCGGCCAGCCTCCGTCTCCGGCCCCTTCGCCCTCGCCCCGGACCTCGCCCGCTGCTCCTTCGACCACACGCTCCGCTGAGAGGTCAGCTCCTTCTCCATCCATCCATCCATCTGCGCCAGATCCGTGCCTATTGTACGCTGCTGTGTTGCTCCTTGCTTATGAGTAGTAGGCCCCGGGACTGCACCACGTATCGCACGCGCAGCGGCCGCTGGGTCTGGCCGCCGCCCTCTGCGACCTACCCCGTCCTGATTTGCCACGACGACGGCGGTCATGTGCATGTCCTCTGCTGCGCCTTGTGCTGGATTGGGAGCTTCTCTGCCATTTCTAGGTGTAGGAGGTTGAAATATGCTACTCTAGATTCCATGCTTCATTTCTGCCTACTAGCGAGATCTCTGTATCATTCGTTAGGGGCTCATGGCTCCTGCTGTCAACTAACTGCTTGCACCAAAAGTTGGGACAATTGTTCTAGGTGCGGGTGCCTTCCGCTTCTGTCTTTTGTCAAACTATTCATAAACTTGTTATATTTCATTTGGCACGCATAGTCCGGTCAAACTATTCATAAAGTAGGACTGTAGCTTCAGGTTTGTATATAAAACATCTATGTCCAGTTTGATGATGTGTGCTGTTTGTTTCTTACTGGCAGCTGTGGATACTGTGGCTACACATTGAACTTGAGCTCCTTAACACGGAACACGACCAACATTGGATCCAAGTATGGGAAGCAGATCAAGAAAGGCGTCGTCTCATTCTTTGTGATTTTTTCTGTTGTGTGCCTTGAAAAGCATGGTTGCAACCATTCCTAATTTTTTATTCCTGTTTGATTTGGATTTGGATGCAGCAGGTGCTCTGCTCTTGCACATGTCTGGTGGCGTCTCCGGCGCAGCGGTGCTTCTTGAGGTGACTGGCATGACGGCGGCTGTGTATGGCGGTGACCACAAGCTCTCCGGTGAGCGGCTCCCTCTCCTACCTCTAGTTCCCTTTTCTACTCCTATAGCATTGCTCTGTTGGTTTAGAACACTAGCAACAAGAGTAGTAAAAGCTTACTGATGTAGGAGTAGTGAAAGCTTCATGGTTGATCCTGATTGCTAAACATGGGAGATGTGTCTTCTTTTGCATATCAATTACATAGCTGTGCTTTGTGATTAAGTGAACTATTGTAATCTCCGTAGTAGCTTACAAGGGGGAAAGCAAAATTGCTTGTGTCAATGCTATCTGTAGTTGTGTCGTGTGTACTACTTTGAAACGTCGGTCTATGGCTGTTGAGTGTACCCATGACTGACTTGCTGTCACCTCGATTGAGAAATCTAAAAGAAACTCACCAGTTGAATTGTTTTTGATACCTGGCAGCCACCGGGTGTTTCTTGTGTAGATAGGGGAAAGAAAAATAAATTGAATTTCAAACTTTCCACAGTCTAGACAAGTTGCTTACATGACTGACTATATGTCTTGTTAAATTGGAGGGTAAGATTGCAATTTATGGTGGGTGGGAGTGACTGAAGTTTTGCATGAAGATGGCAGATTTTATACCATTTCCTTGAATTTGTGTGACTCTTTTGATTTGATCTTGTTTCAATTTGATGTGGCGCATTTGGTGGTGATATAACTATATCGTTGTGTGTGCGTTTGTTGCAGCCTGGGGCTGAAGCAGAAGCTGGTTCCTGAGTGCCATGGCTGACTAGTGGAGCTCGGCGACAAGCTGCAGATTTGTAGAACAGAGGACCCGGCTGGGCTGTTGACGGCAACCGAGGTATGCCCTCCTCCTCTCCTTGCGTCTGGGTAGTTGCTAATTAATCTGAAGGCATTCAAAGTTGAAATATGTACACTTGTTACCACCAAGTTAGAAGATTTTGCTTGGCTTGTCTATTATGTTGTACAGAGTATATGTGAAGAAGAGAAAGATTGGAATTTGAAGAGGATGCTCTATGTAATAATGTCCAGAGTCTAGACAGGTTGCTAGATGTGACTTACGTATTATATATCTCATGTTAAATTGAAGAGGATTTTGTTGTCATGTGTTTGCGTTGGAATATACTGTTCAGTCAATCTGTATAGGTCCTAGCGGCATCTTTTGCTAAGGAATATACTGTTCTTATATAGTCAATCTATGTTTTCTCTCCTGTGATGTTAATTATTAGTTTCACCTGCCCTTATGTTTACCACCTTCCTGTTTCCCCGTGGTTTCCGGGCGGCCGTTGTTCTGAACTTGCTGTTTGTTGGTTGGTTATTGTCAGGGGCGAGTTCCGCGTGGAGTTCAAGCAGAAGAACCCCAAGAACAAGTCGGTGGCCACCGTAAGTCCCTTCCAACAAAAATCCCACTCCTGAGCATTTTCCAATATGGTTTAATATGCAGACAACAAGAGAGCTAGTGATGCTATGTTAAAATTAATGCGTACTTGTCAATTCTAGCTTATATTTGTGTCTTGCGATCCTGTTCTAATTAATGTGTATACTACAAGCCCTTGTTTTCCTGTCTAAATGCATGCACAAAATTTCAGTTATCTTCTGAAAAATTGTTCGTGCATTTTTCAGTTTCTCAAATACAAAATAGCTTGCTCCTTTCAGTTCATACATTTTGTTCATAACCATTTTGTTTTATAACATGCAGATGATTGCCTTCATTCATGTTTTGACGTGAGCTCTGGGGCGAAGTTGGAAGAAGCAAGGCATGCAGGATCTAGGCATGCATGCATGCTCTCTTATCCCTCCTGCTCCTAGGGAGATGCAGGACTTTGTTGTAATGTTGCCCTTGGAATTTGGATGTACTCCTGATTTTGCTGAGAATTTGATGTATATGTCCTTGCTAATTGTTATTCAAATGCTGGAGTTAT
This sequence comes from Triticum aestivum, assembly GCF_018294505.1. NCBI lineage: Eukaryota > Viridiplantae > Streptophyta > Magnoliopsida > Poales > Poaceae > Triticum > Triticum aestivum. The sequence continues at coordinate 171,656,418 of NC_057800.1, read as the reverse complement.
GTACATATTCTTAGAATAATATTGTTTACTTGAAATGCATTTCTGTACTGGAAAATATATTGGCATTGAATCTGGTTTGTGGAATGGATACCTGACTTGTGGGACCCATTTATGAAAATAATTTGAGCAATTTTGAAATATCTGTCAAGTGGGCCCAATGTGTGAGATGATGACAAGTGGCACCCATTTGATTGGTGGGACCAGCTCTAAAATATAATGGCCCAAACAAAGATCAAAAGAAAACCTGCTGTTAAAAGGGCCATGAAAAGAAATCAAAGGCCGAATTGTTGGGCCAGACCCATGTAGCTAATAAAATCACAGAAAAAAATACATTGAAAAGGCCGAATTGTTGGGCTAGGCCCATGTAGAAAATCGAATTGGACCGGGATGAATCTTGTGCCACATCAGATTGCCACGCTGGATGCCTACATGGCCTGGGGAGGTTGCTAGTGACCAAAACGCCACAGTAGACGTATTTTGGTCATAAATGTCTACGACCATTCCAGAAGAAAGGTCGCTATAGTCAGTTTATGACTGCCAGCTTTTGACCTTATGTTTTTGGTCACAAAAAGGTCACAAATTGAAAACAGTGACCATTCAGTGACCAATAGTGCTGGTCACAAGTTGACATATTTCTTGTAGTGATTATATTATCTGTTTTGGATGTTAATGGGTTTTATTTTACACTTTTATATTATTTTTGGGACTAACCTGTTAACCGGAGGCCCAACCCAAATTGTTTTTTTTCCTATTTCAGTGTTTCGCGGAAAATGAATATCAAACGAAGTCCAACAGAATGAAACCTTCGGGAACGTGATTTTCTCAACAAACGTGATCCAGGAGACTTGGAGTGGGCGTCAAGAAACAATCGAGGAGGCCACTGAAGGAAATATGCCCTATGGGCAATAATAAAGTTATTATTTATTTCCTTATATCATGATAAATGTTTATTATTCATGCTAGAATTGTATTAACCGGAAACATGATACATGTGTGAATACATAGACAAAACAGAGTGTCACTAGTATGCCTCTACTTGACTAGCTCGTTGAATCAAAGTGTAGCGACCCGACCCGAATGGATCAAGTCTCTGTGCTTAAGTGTCATCCCTGGATCGGTATGCTGACAAACACAGTACTCGAGGATTTATAATAGAGGTAAATCACATGTAAAAGTAACGTAAATACTATTTACCTCAATCCAAAATAGCGGAAGTAACAAGGTTGTGGATTCCCATCAACACCAACAGCAAAGTTGAGTGTAGAATCGTAACCCTAACGTATCACTTACTCGTCGCACTACTAGGAAAAGGCATGCTAGTGGCGCACCGAATTTGCCTTCTAATGGCGCACTACTAGTGCGCCACTGGCATCACGCCATTAGAATTAAATTCTAATGGCGCACTACTAGTGCGCCATTAGTATCTGGTGTTCTAATGGCGCACCGCGTAGTGCGCCATTAGTATAGCCTGCAGTGCGCCATTAGAATGCCTCCCAGGGGCCATATGTACAAATGTGCTTTGGCATTCTAATGGCGCACCAACAGCTAATGCGCCATTAGTGTGATGATCACAGTGCGCCATTAGTGTCTTGTGTGGTGCGCCATTAGTATGAATATTAGGTTTTATTTTTTTTGCTTTTCTGATTTTTGCACAGGTTACAAAATATATTATTGCATAGAATATAGACAGCAGCACACAGCAACATCAGATTCATCAAATACAATAGAAGATTAGTCTCCGAATACAATTCATCATATTAGTCTCCGGATTCAAAAGACCGGACAAAGATAAAACATTACAAGTCTCAAGACCGCGAGTATCGAGTTTGCCTTCACATTACAAGTCGATATCGATCATCTAAACTACCATCACATAGAAGAGAGCTGTGGTCATCACGATGAGCATCATCGCGATCAAACTGGTCTTCATCCGGTTCCTCCAACGCTCCCTCCTCTCTCCCGCTAGATAGCGGGCGTATCTAGATTCGGCCTCCGCCCTAGTGGTGTACCCTTTGTAACTGTTACCGCTGAAACGGTGAACCTGTCTCCGACACTCCTCCCAGTCATCGTAGACTCCGGGAACCTTACCCTTGTACACGACATACGACGGCATCTCTATGCACAAGCCAAACAACAGACAATACATAAGCAATGTGTAAGTATGCAACAAAAGGATCGGAAGAGAAAAGCAAGACATTAATAGCACGATTCATGGTCCTACTAATAAATAGCATCGATTACATCTAAGTTGAACAACCGTCCAAACCAAAGAGACATCCGAATTCATTAAAGTTTAATTACAACATGAGCCAATCAATGTTTCAGAACTACACATCACTACTTTCGACTCAACTCATCGGACAGGAGCGTGGGTGAAGCCGCCGTCTGTCGTGATGGTCATGAAATCACGGTCGTTGTCACCCTGCATTTGTAGCGTTTCATCTATCTCACTGTTGGATGGTTGATATCTGAGGAAGAACTGCCCCGCGGTATGAAGGACATCTTGATGGATGATGTCCGCAAACTCCGACTGGATGCGAAAGAATTCTTGTCTGAGGTCCGCGTCCTGGACTGCCGACAAGCTCGCGGCCCAATCTTTGAGATTATCTGGTAGCAGAAGGTGATGATGGTCCCTTACGATCGCCCGCATGTGATGGAGGGCGTAGTAGGCATCCTTCTGACCGCCAGGCGGCTGCTTGACGCAGCAGAACTTCGTATTGTGTGAGAAGATGTGCTTGCCGTACTTACGAACTGGCCTGGTGAAGGTGCCTCCAGATTGGGCGTAGCCGGGGAGAACATCATCAAGAACTTTCTTCACATTTGTGTAGTCTATCATGGAGTTACGGTTCGGGTCGAAATACGTGGCCATGGAATATTTCGGGCTTAAGAGGATGAGTGTGCAATGTGTGTCACTGCACAGAACACGGAATGTTAGAAAAAAAAGAACGATCGAAATCTAAGAAATCATATGTTACGGGGCGGTTAAGGGATGACTTACTCGGGAAAGTAAGGCACAAGGAAGTTATCCTTATCTGCGTTTGCCAGAATGACGCCTTCGAGGTGTGAACTCGCAATTTGGCGGTCCCCAGTGCTGCTCAAGTGCTTGGCACGCATGTAGAAGGGGTCGACTATCACGATGTCCGGGGTATTGTCTCTAATGATCCGCATCTGCATGCTCAGCGAAAACAGCCGAACGAAGGTGTAGTGCAACGGATGAAGGTTAAACATAGCAAAGATGTCATCAAACCGCAGGACGATCATACCCCCGATGTCGCCATCCACAAAGCCCTTGCTCTCTGGCACCTTGGCCACGAAAACCGGGTATGCCACTTCCTTCTCTCTGAGACGCCGCTTCTCCAAAATCAGAACACTGTCGTGCAGACTCCGCATAGCACCGGTTGCAGCATTCAGCATATTTGGCGGTAGCATCGCCCTACCCGCCACATGCACCCTCCTCGAGATATCCTTAGGTGAAGGTGGCCCGTCCTGAGCACGGATCGAACTCGGTGCCGGCTGGCTCGCACCGGCGCCCTTGTTAGTCTTTCGTTTCCGGCCCTTCTTCTTGATCTCCTGTAATGGGACCGAGTTCTGCTCACAGACCGCCTTCTTCAGCGTGTTGGGGCTGATAATATTTCGCGCCTCAGCTATCTGAGGCTCGGTGAAGGCGGGAGCTGGAGGCGTGTCCTGAGAACTGAACGCCAGACGACACTTGTTGCAATTGGATTTCTCCGCCGTACCAGCTAGATCGCGGTGGTCTTGGTTGGGTTCTTGAGAAAGAGGCCCGCAGAACTCGTCAGCGTACCCATGTTCGGCAAAGTACTTATCAACTTTGGTAAATGTGCCATAGGGCTGTCCGGATCCTGTGCCATAGGGATGTCCGGCAGGTCCGGTAGCGTTGCGGCGTTCTTGCCATGGCTTGGCGCCGGCACGACTGGCGGTCTTGTCTGTGGGGTGGTGTCCCCCGCCCCCAAACGAATCTGGCTCTTCGGCCATAGCAGGGGCCAGTTTACGCAGGTGCCGAGGGTCATCTCATCTTCTTCGTCGGCCCCAGCGGGTCGAATCGGAGGTAATAGCTCGTCGCAGCCTGGCAGCACCCGGACCACTTCAACCCTATACATTGTGGTTGGCATCGGATTACCGTGGAACATGGGGTTGCCCGGTTGAACGATTCTGCCCTTGGCGACATCGACCAACTCGGCGCCCACGAAGTGCAGAAGAGTGCAAGGAACGTCGGCGGTGCCCTGGAAAAACATGTATAGGGCGTCAGGGATGCCCAGTCAAAGGCAAGGAGATGAAGTCATCGGCCGAGAGGCTTAGTTACCGTGATGCCGTCGAGCTCGGCTAATGTCGAGGCACCGCCAACGGCGGGCGTGCAACTGACGGAGGGGGCGCTTGCTGGCGAGGTGCCGGTCGGCGTACACCCGGGTGCATTAAGCTCCAATGCCCGTGCCGGTGCCGGAGACACGAATACCGCCTCCGCCGGAGACACCAATGGTGCCGCCGCCGGAGACACCAATGGCGCCGCCGCCGGAGACACCAATGGCGCCGCCGCCGGAGACACCAATGGCGCCGCCGCCGGAGACACCAATGGCGCCGCCGCCGGAGACACCAATGGTGCCGCCGCCGCGCTGTGCGAGTTGCTGGCCGTGAAGCTGGGAACCGGGGGAGGCCCCTTTTGGCCGCCCGCAATCCACGTCGTCAGCCCATGAATCAACGTAGGCACCATGGCGTTGAGCGTCGTTCCAAGTTGTTGTTGCACTTGCTCATGGACAAGCTCCGGAATCCGCGCCACTTGTGCCTTGAGTTCTTCAACCTCGCGCATCTGGCTTTCCGAGCTGGTCTTTTTCTCCTTCCGCACACCAGCGGTATAGTATGACCCCCATTTTGTGGACAAGCCTTTGCCGGCCACACGACCAGCTGACGTCGGCTTATCGAGCTTATCCTTCTTTTTCATTACGTTCAATGCCCTATTTAAAGGGGTGTCGAAAGGGGAGCTCTTAGACGACCCCGCGCTACTGCTTTCATTGTCCTGCGAAAGGAACATGAACCATTTAGAAATATTGGGGATTAATTAGAGTGCAACCATATGGAGCTAATTACGCGGGGGTGTATTCCTTACCAGAACAAGCTCAAGCGCCCTGGTCTTCGGATCCGTGGTAAGCTCCTTTGTTATCGGGTCCTCCTTGTACCGGGCCCTGACATAGTTCCTGGTCTGCTTGTCACCGCTGTATTTCTCGAAGCGGGGCGGTAGGCCTTGCTCGGCACGCTCCGCGTCCTCCTTGTCCCATATAGGCTCCGCCACTCTATAACCGCCGGGACCGAGTTTGTGTTCCCCTAAGTTCAACTCCCGCATTTCTTTCCCCCACTGACTTGATTCGGAGGTTGCGGGGCTCTGGCACTTGATCTTGAACTCCTTGTACTCATCTTCGCTCATCAAAGGATATTTCGCCTTGATCTTGTCATAACTATCACCTTTATCAATCATTCTCTTCACCGCGCTTCTCCAAGTAGACAGGGCCGTGCTCATCTTCGTGAGGGCGGCATTGTTCACTTTATTCCCTGAGAGGCGTGTGTTTTCAAATTCGGCGGGGAACTTGTATCGTTCGTGCAGCTTCGTGAAGAGGAGGTTGCGCAAATTCCCTCGGTCCTTATGCCTAAGGTTCTCGGTGTTGATCGAGACGGTGCTCCGGAGAATGCACCCGAGCTGAACCGAGTACCCCTTGACTATATGTTTGGGCTCCGTTGGATTCCCGTCGGAGTCCACTTGAGTGAATTCCTCCTTGACGGTGCGGAGCGCATTCGGGCGCCGGTCCTTCCTTTGCTTCTTCGGTTGGCTGCCATCTGTGTGTGCGCCGCCACCATCTGTGTGTGCGCCGCCATCATCAGTGGTGGCATCCTCGGCGGCACCATCAGTGGTGTCATCCCCGACGCCACTAGGGGTTGTGTAATCAGGATCGGTGTCTTCCGCGGCGTCATCATAGCGGTGAGGTTGTTCCTCCATCTCTTGGGACAGCTCCCAGAATTGCTTGCCGCCCGAACCACCGGCCTCATCGTTGTGGGCCATGTTTCTCTCTAAATAGGAAAAAAGTTTGGTCAAAAAGATGGTTATTGTCAAGGAACAAGATCATGGTCTCATGATTTAGGGTTTGTCGACACCGAGGCACCCTAAAAGCCTAAGCTTTCATCATTTAGGTTCTCATCGACACCGAGGCATCCGGGGCAACCAAGTTAAGTTTTCATCATTTAGGGTTTATCGATGCCGAGGCACCCTAGGTTGGGCCTAATCTTGGCTCTATTGCCACCTATGTTGGGTTTATCATCTAGGGTTTATCGATGCTAAGGATAATTCTAAGTTGGGCCTAATCACTTGGCTCTATTGCCACCTATGATTTAATGCAGCAAGAATGGCAGGGCAGTTGATCCTACTTAACTAAGTACTAAGATAGCCCGGCCCATGCATTAGTCGCAAGTACCCCATATGTCCTATTTTTAGCAAAGTCATGCTAAAATTCACGGAAAATTTCAGCATGACCTTTGCTGAAAATAGGACATATGGAGTACCCGAATTTGCCGGAACGGAAGTTAATCGACATTCCGGCAAACTCAAGGGCCTCTCGGGGTACCTGCAAATTCATCACGACACGATGGTCGGAGACAAAACCCAGCCACAGACCATATGGTCCTCTGCTTTCATATGGACAAAAATCAGCTCAACTTATGTGAGCTTCCATTCCAGATATAATATGTCTCCCAACAAAAAATCATCAATAGTTTAGAAAGTCTGTACAAACACAGAAAGAATGACAAATGTATTTTTACAGATCATGGCTCAGAGTCATAAACATCTATGGACCAAATATAGTAATGGATACAGCAGATTAGTCTTATGATTTTACTTGTTCGGTATAAAATAGCTTATGCTTTCCTTACAGTACATGTCCACATTTGATATGTCCTTTTTGTCTGTCCTGCTTTTTGAATCAACCGTATCGAGCAATACTATGGAATTAGTCAAATAATTGTGCATGTTTTGACAATAGGATGAATGCAAAAGAAAATCAAATGGTTGTGGCAATCTGTCCATCATCATGACTGTTGACAGTCGCCACACCCACTGTTGGACTTCGATCTAGCACAAAGGGGGTGTATAAGAGCAGATATGGATGGTGTGGTCTGGCACAGATAGCAGTATAATCATCTTAATCTTGCAGTGTAATTTTTAATCCGTGGCAGCAAACGGGCATTGTGCTAGTCTAATAAGAATACACATTGTTGAACTTCATTGCTGGAATTAATGGTTTACTATCGGGATGTGCCTTAGGAGCATCGCTTATCAAGTGAAAACATAAGACACAAACTTGTAGCTGTATGTGTTTTGCCAAGAAAGGGTGCAACAAGAAATATTTTCCTAGTACTGGTTTATCTCACCTACTAGTAAAGGGACATTTCTCCTCAAATCGAAAGTTAATACATCGTTGTTTCTTACTAGGGGAAGATGGACCTGGATGGTCAAGCACGTGGAAGATGGCTTTGTGGGCGCGCCTTCTTAACAGCGAAAATGCATATAGAATGATCCTAAAGTTAATCACATTGGTTCCACCTGGTGAAAAAGTTGGGTTCGAAGGAGGACTGTACACCAATCCGTGGACAACACACATAAGAACAGTAGCAGTAGTACTACTACTAGCAGTAGTACTACCAAAAGAAAGGAAAGAACAGTAGCAGTAGTACTACTACTAGCTAGCTAGCTAGCTAGCTGGTACTGATCTAGCTTCTGCATGCATTTCTCTGAATTTTGTTATACTTAAACACTACAAGGAATTATACTTTGTCATAGCTATTAGTCTTTGGACTAAGGGGCACTAGCACACTAGTAAGTGATAGGCAACCATCCTACATGGAAATGTGAAGAGTTACATGGATGAGTACCAGCTCTAAGTGAAGGCTCAATGGATTCAAGATCAACCGACTGAAGTTGCCCAAACCTGCAAGGAAAAGAGAGAATAATGATTTCGAACTGCTTCTGATGGCATACATAAGCATAAGTTCAGTCCCCCAAATCAAGTACTCCATCAGATTGGGATACTACTCTAGATTAGTGTAGCCACTATCTAACAAAAAATTTCAGAACTGAATTTCAGAGTACTCTAAATGTTGTGTGCCCTAGTATTTCTGTGTTCCCTTGCATTTCTATAACATTTAGTAGCATGACAATTTTATCATGTTGAAAAAAATTCAGTAACATGAATTTGGCTAAGCCAAGCATGATCTTGCTTGCATTGCCGCCTTTGCTACATGAAGCAATAGGGTAGGTTCAGTTTCACTGAATTTTTGAAACTATACATCATTTGCTGAATTTTTGCTCTACATCACTTGCTCTTTGTAAATTATTGCATATATCCAGTGACTGAATTTTTGAAACTATAGGTGAACCTCTTCAGGAAACGCAAAACAGTTAACTGAAACTATCTAAAATAGTTAAATCCACTTGATGCTTACCTAATGCAGGCCAACAGAATGAAATGAACTACGAATTTGTTCTCTGAAATACATGTAGGCCAACAGAGAGGATGTTCTTACAAGGGAGCAAGAAGCCTGCCGCCATGGCCCTAGGGTTTGCAGGTGAGGGGGTGGAGGAGAAGGGAGGAATCACCATGCATAGGTTGGGGAGGGAGGAAGGATGGAGAGGGAGGAAGGAGGAAGGAGGAGAGGTACCTGGGCAGGCGCGGCCGGTCGCCGGAGGGGTCAGGGTCGGGGTTGGGGTCGGGGTCGGCGGCGGCGGCGTCGTCGAAGGGATGCCTCAGTTGGCCGTGGGAAGGCCGGCGGCCGCGGTCGTCGTCCTGCACCCCGTGCCCGGACTGAGGAAGACGCCGGCGTTGAAGCTCCGGCAGCGGCTGGGCGTCGGGGGGCGACGGCGCGGGGGCAAAGTTAGGTCGAGTGGGGGGGGGATCTGGCGAGGGAGGGAGAGAGGCCAGAGGGGAATAGGTGGAGGGAAGCTTTCTAATGGCGCACCACACGCAGGTGCGCCATAAGTACGACTGTTCTAATGGCGCACCACCCCTCGGTGCGCCATTAGAATTTTGTTTTAACCTAGCCTAGTAGCCATATCTACAGCCCAACCCTATCTACAACAGAACCCACGCACTAGCCCGACTGGTCAGCACGCAGCACACACACCAGGAGGTCCTGGGTTCGATTCCCAGGATCCCCAATATTTTTTTATGCATTTTAAATGGTGTTTTTTATATTTATTTGTGTTTAAATATGTTCAAACTTGTTTAAATCATAACAGTAATATTTTTTATGCATTTTAAATGCTGTTTTTTATATTTATTTGTGTTTAAATATGTTCAAACTTGTTTAAATTATAACAGTAATATTTTTTATAAAAATAGTAAAAAAAATTAAAAAATATGTTCAAAAAGTGCGGGTGCGGGGGGCCGGGTGCTCCGGCGGTGGAGCGGGGGAGGGTTGCGATGGGTGGAGCTAGCGGGGGAGGGTGCGGGTGCGATCGAGATGGAGGGGGATCGAGATCGAGATGGAGGGGGAATCGAGATCAAGTGTCCTCATGAATTCAAAAAGTGCCCATGAAATTTAAAAATATTCATGATATCAAAAGGTGCCCATGAAATACAATCGAGAAATGAAGACTACGATTTAAATACAATCGGTCTTAGCTAGCTATCTGTTCACAATCTTCTTGCCCTTCTTTTTCGCAAACGGAGTTCTTCTGTGGAACGGACGTCCTTTAGGTAGGGTGGTCCTGCTTCTTCTTGTGGTGTGTGCTGCTACTTCATCGTCGTCGTCATGTTCGATCTTCGGGTCGCCGTACTTGTCGAAGTCTTGCTCATTGGCTACTCCATCCATTCCGATGATCTTCCTTTTGCCTCTCCTCACGACAACACGACTGGGCTTTGGCGGGTCGGTAATGAAGAAGCATTGGTCCACTTGGGAAGCCAGTACCCATGGCTCATTTTTCGCGGTGACGTTTGCGCCCGCGGTCTTGGATTTGGCTTCGGGTATAACCATGGTGGTGAAATACCGGTCTTCTTTTATGACGTTTTTGGCCCATCTGACACGGAACATCGGGACCTTCTCTCCAGCGTAGCTCAGCTCCCAGATCTCCTCGATCCTTCCGTAGTATCTGTCCTTGTCGTTACCGGTGTAGGATTCCATCGTTACCCCGGAGTTCTGATAACCATCGCTCTTCATGTCCTTGTCCTCGGTGTAGAATGTGTAGCCGTTGATATCGTACGCCTCATAGGTCATCAGGTTGTGCTCGGCGCCCTGTGACAAGGCGAATATGAGTTGTTCTTCCGCGGAAGAATCCTCATGTAAAGGGTACGACAGAAGCTTCTGCTTGAACCAACGCGTGAAACATGAGTTGTTCTCTTTGAGTATATCTCCGTCCGTCCTCTGTTGGCCTCGGTCATTGTACGTCTTCTTAATAAAGGTTTTGTGCTCTACCACCCAAGGATCGACCACGTCTATGTGTTGTAGCACGACTAGGTTTGCTCTTTCAAAGTCGGCGAGTCGACCCTCGAAGTCGACATGCATTTCGCGGCGACCCTCATGGTGACCCCATCCAGCGAGCCTGCCGAGGTGCCTGTTGACGGGCAGACCAACGGGGTTCTCGATGCCTAGATAATTCGTGTAGTAAGAGATGCACTCTTCGGTCAGAAAGCCCCTGGCTATGCTTCCCTCTGGACGTGACATGTTGCGAACGTATCCTTTGATGACACCATTCATCCTTTCGAACGGCATCATGCTGTGCAGGAACGTCGGCCCGAGTTGGATGATATCCTCCACTATATGGACCAGCAGATGCACCATAACGTCGAAGAATGCGGGCGGGAAGTACATCTCAAGCTCGCATAGTATCACCACGATCTCTTCCTGTAGCCTTCTGAGTTGCCTCACGCCAATCGACTTCCGAGAGATGACGTCGAAAAAGTTGCATAGGCCAAATAGCGTTTCACGGACGTGCGCGTCCATGATCCCACGGATTGCAACTGGAAGTATCTGCGTCATCAGCACGTGACAGTCGTGAGACTTCATCCCGCTGAACTTCTGCTTCGCTGGGTCTAGGTATCTGATTATCTTCCCCACGTAACCGTAAGGAAGTTTTACTCCTAGGAGGCAGGTGAAAAACTGCTCGATCTCCTCCTGACTTAGAGTGAAGCACGCGGGAGGGTAGTCATTTCCGGTCTTCTTGGCCTTTTTGCCTTTGCGACGACTTTCCGTGTCCTGCTTCGCCTCATCATCATCATCATCATCATCATTAGCGTGAAGCTCCTGCCTGATGCCCATTGATTTCAAGTCTGCCCTTGCTTTGGCCCATCTTTGGTCCTCTCTGGCATGTTGAGCAGGGTACCAAGCAGACTCTCGCACACGTTCTTCGTGATATGCATGACATCAAGGCTGTGAGGCACACGGTGGATCTTCCAGTACGGCAAGTCCCAGAAAACAGACCTCGTTTTCCATACCTTCAGCAGCGGCTCTGGCGCCTTTCGCTTCTTTCCCGGCAGTGGGCAGTCTTTCCAATTTTTCAACAGCTTGTCTATTTCCTCGCCGCTCCTCGTACACGGGCGTTTTCGGGGTTCGGTTTCACCATCGAATAGATCCTTGCGTTTCCTCCACGGGTCATCATCGCGAAGCCACCTTCGATGTCCCATGAACACGGTTTTCGAAGACCCGGGATCTCTATCTAGCTGGCGATACGTTGTGTCATCCATGCACCTTACGCATCCAGAAAATCCGTGGACTACCTGCCCCGCGAGATATCCGTAACCGAGATAGTCGTGCACCGTCGTGAGCAGTGCGGCTCTCATAGGGAAATATTCTTTCTCTGCGGCGTCCCACGTATTGGCTGGCGTTTTCCACAGCGTGTCAAGCTCCTCTTTCAGCAGCCCCAGATACAGATTGATGTCGTTCCCTGGTTGTTTCGGCCCTTCAATTAGCATACTCATGTGAATGTACTTCCTCTTCATGCACAACCAGGGGGGAAGGTTGTACATCCACACAAACACAGGCCAGGTGCTATGTGTGCTTCTCTGGCTGCCAAACGGATTGACTCCATCGGTGCTCGTGCCCAGCACGATGTTCCTTGGATTGTTCCCAAATTCTGGGTATTCAAAGTTCAACGCTTGCCACTGGCTCGCATCCTTAGGGTGACACAGCATCTTGTCTTTTTTATCTATCTCCGGATCATTTGCGTCATCTTCTCGCTTCTTCTCCTCCCTATCCGCGTGCCAACGCAGGAGCTTTGCTACCTTAGGGTCCGCGAAATACCGCTGCAGACGAGGAGTGATCGGAAAGTACCACACCGATTTTCGAGGAGCTTTCTTCCTCTTCTTGTATCGAGTGACGCCGCACACCGGACATATGGTAGACTCCGCGTGCTCGTCCCGATAAATGATGCAATTGTTCATGCACACATGGTATTTCACGTGCGGTAAATCCAGAGGACACACGATTTTCTTCGCCTCCTCGAAACTGGTCGGGCACTTGTTCCCCTTGGGAAGACGTTCGTGCCAGAATGACATGTTCTCGTCGAAGCATGCGTCGGTCATTTTGTGTTTTACCTTCATCTCCAGAGCCATGAGCGTTACTTTCAGGCGGGTATCCTCGGGCCTGCATCCTTCATACAATGGAGTAACCGCGTCTATCTCCAGTTGATCCAGCTTGGCTTTCTCTCGGGCGGCAGCTCTTGCATTATCCGTCCGCTTGAGAAGCAGCTCTTGAATATGAGGGTCCTGCACCCAGCCTCCATTGTCGTCTGCTCCGGCATCTTCATCTTCATGATCATTCCCTTCGTCTTGATCTTCCTCATCATCATGTACGACATCTTCTACATGATGACTGTGTACAGCATCACCGTCGTGATCATGTCCTGGAGATTCTTCGTCTTCTCGCCCGCCCTCGCCGCGGTGGTACTTGTCTTGTTGCCCTTCCTCATTTCTTGCCCGGCCCCGGCCATGGACGACTTGATAGTCATCTTCATCACCTTGCCACCGATAGCCATCCATGAAACCACGCAAGAGCAGGTGGTCCCGCACCTGCCCGGAATCCGGGTCCGCAATAAGGCTCTTCAGCTTGCATCTTCGACATGGACATCTTATCTCCGTCTCGTTCTTTTGAAGCATCTCGGCCTTCGCAGAGCTCAAAAACCTATTCACGATGCCTTCAGTCATCGTGCGGACCATGGTCGCCTGCGGGGTAGAGCAAAACGATATGTTAGAACCAAGAAAAAATTTGGCATGACCTTCCCTAAAAATAGGACCAAAAAGAATGCATAGTGCCAAAATTCTCGCCGAAACGGAAATGAATCAAAACATTCCGGCAAAATATTGGCAACTATCGCATATTTCAAATACCGGTACCTTCAAACACAAACATATATGCAACACCACAAACACATGCAACACCACAAACATACATAGATCTAGCTAGGCCACAAAAAGTGCATGTGCACGTTGTTGGAGCGAGCTAGGGAGAAAAAAAGTAGATCTATATCATGAAGATAGCTTTCCCTTACTTACCTATCAAAAAAAGGTAATTTCACCACTTAATTTTGTTGAATCTATGGTGGAAATGAGGTGAGGAGGAGGAGATGGCCGAAAGCTTGGAGAAGGAGGTGGATGGAATGAAGTGGGGAAAGTGAGTGGGTAGGTGTGGGCTGTCCAAAATATCTTGTTGGTCCCAGGTTACTAATGGCGCACCGTAGGAAAATGCGCCATTAGTAACCCTGGTTACTAATGGCGCATCAGCCTACGGTGCGCCATTAGTAGTTTTGCAAAAAAGTAAAAATAATAAGTATATATACTAATGGCGCATCTCCTCTGAGTGCGCCATTACTAGTTTAAACTAGTAATGGCGCACTGTGCCACGATGCGCCATTAGTAGTTTTGCAAAAAAAAGAATAAAACAAAATTTACAGTAATGGCGCACTGCCTGCTTGGTGCGCCATTAGTAATTATAGATAGTAATGGCGCATTATGGACCCGATGCGCCATTAGTATGTATGGGAAAATGGAAAAACAAATTCATACTAGTGGCGCACCCTGTTTACGGTGCGCCATTAGTGTCTTCCACACTAATGGCGTATCACAAACAGGTGCGCCATTAGTATATAGTAGTGGCGCACTGCTTCCACGGTGCGCCATTAGAATCAATCCTATCTATAATCCTTGTCTCCACTTCCTCCTTTCCCCCTTCTCCTGGTTGGAATAGGAAAGGGGGGCAAAACCTACTTGGAGTAGGATTGCCCCCCCTTGGGCGCGCCTCCTCCTCTTGGCCGGCCCATCCTCCTCCCCCCCTTTATATATGGAGGAGGGGGGCACCCCATAGACACAACAATTGATCTCTTAGATATTTTAGCCGTGTGCGGTGCCCCCCTCCACCATAATCCACCTCAGTCATATCGTAGCGGTGCTTGGGCGAAGCCCTGCGTCGGTAGAACATCATCATCGTCACCACGCCGTCGTGCTGATGGAACTCTCCCTCAAAGCTCGGCTGGATCGGAGTTCGAGGGACGTCATTGAGTTGAACATGTGCAGAACTCGGAGGTGCCGTGCGTTCGGTGCTTGATCGGTCGGATCATGAAGACATACGATTACATCAACCGTGTTGTGCTAACGCTTCCGCTTTCGGTCTACGAGGGTACATGGACACACTCTCCCCTCTCGTTGCTATGCATCACCATGATCTTGCGTGTGCGTAGGATTTTTTTTGAAATTACTACGTTCCCCAACAGTGGCATCCGAGCCATGTTTATGCGTAGATGTTATATGCACGAGTAGAACACAAGTGAGTTGTGGGCGACACAAGTCATACTGCTTACCAGCATGTCATACTTTGGTTCGGCGGTATTGTTGGATGAAGCGGCCCGGACCGACATTACGCGTACGCTTACGCGAGACTGGTTCTACCGACGTGCTTTGCACACAAGTGGCTGGCGGGTGTCAGTTTGTCCAACTTTAGTTGAACCGAGTGTGGCTACGCCCGGTCCTTGAGAAGGTTAAAACATCACCAACTTGATGAACTATCATTGTGGTTTTGGTGCGTAGGTAAGAACGGTTCTTGCTCAGCCCGTAGCAAACACGTAAAACTTGCAACAATAAAGTAGAGGATGTCTAACTTGTTTTTGCAGGGCATGTTGTGATGTGATATGGTCAAGGCATGATTCTATAGTTTATTGTATGAGATGATCATGTTTTGTAACCAAGTTATCGGCAACTGGCAGGAGCCATATGGTTGTCGCTTTATTGTATGCAATGCAATCGCCCTGTAATGCTTTACTTTATCACTAAGCGGTAGCGATAGTCGTAGAAGCATAAGTTGGCGAGACAACAATGATGCTACGATGGATATCAAAGTGTCGCGCCGGTGACAATGGTGATCATGACGGTGCTTCGGAGATGAAGATCACAAGCACAAGGTGATGGCCATATCATATCACTTATATTGATTGCATGTGATGTTTATCTTTTATGCATCTTATCTTGCTTCGATTGACGGTAGCATTATAAGATGATCTCTCACTAAATTATCAAGGTATAAGTGTTCTCCCTGAGTATGCCCCGTTGCGAAAGTTCTTCGTGTTGAGACACCACGTGATGATCGGGTGTGATAGGCTCTACGTTCAAATAGAACGGGTGCAAAACAGTTGCACACGCAGAATACTCAGGTTAAACTTGACGAGCCTAGCATATGCAGATATGGCCTCGGAACACTGAGATCGAAAGGTCGAGCATGAATCATATAGTAGATATGATCAACATAGTGATATTCACCATTGAAACTACTCCATCTCACGTGATGATCGGACATGGTTTGGTTGATTTGGATCACGTGATCTGTAACACCCCGGTGTAATGATGCTACAGTAACCCCTGGGGTTAAGTTAATCTTTTTGCTAAACATGTGCCTGATCATTATTGTCTCATGTTCTTTCACATTATAGTTGAATTCAAATTCAAATTCTGTGTGAAATTCAAAATGCTCAGACATGAACACAAAAATGTTCATCATGTGCCAAATAATCCACAACTAATATTGGTGGTGAACCAACATTTTTGCAAAAGGTTTAAGTGGCCTAAGCTACTTAAAGCAATGGCCTAAGCAATAAATTAAATGCCTTTTTAATTTATAAAATTGGCATTCTTTTTCTAAAGTCTCACAATATTTTCGTGGCAGTGCAATATACTTCTTTGAAATTTATTTTGTCCAATGGCATAATTTTTTGCAAAGTCTTTATTGGCTAAAAGAAAAAGAAAAGAAAATGCAAAAGCTGTTTACAAAAAAGGAAAGGAAACCCCCCTGCCCCTGGGCCTAAGGCCGCAGAGACAGGCCCAGCTGGCCGTCGGCCCACCCCAGCCGGCCCACTCCCCCTTTCCTGTCGCTCTCCCCCCTCCTCCTGTTCCTCCGACCGGGCGAGGCAGAGCGCGCCCGTCCCCGCCGGACCCGCCTCGCCGGCGTCGCCCGAGCGAGGGGATAAGGCTTGCGCCTCCTCGCCTCCTCGATCCCCGCCTCCACTTGCACCACCCACTCCGCCTGCTCCTCCTCTCCCTCTCTGTCTCGCTCGCCCGCCTCACCCGAGCACCATCGCCGTCGTCCCACCTCGCATCACCGCGGCGACCGCTCCCCTCGTGCTCCTCCGCCGTAACCAGCCGCTCCTCTGCGCTCCGCTACGTCGACTACGGCCACGAACGCGAGCTGGCAAGCCCCGCAACACCGGATCCCCGTCTTCTTCCTCCCCGGGTCGTCGGACGCCGCTGTCGTCGATTCGGCCTTCCCCTGCGCTCCTAACCTGTCGAGGGCCTTTCTTGCGCCGCGCGGTGAGCCCCTCATCCTCTCCCCTCACTCCCCTGGCCTCTGGTGATCCCGTCGCCACAGCGCCCGCCATGGCCGAGCTCGGTTCCGCCGTGCAGCTAGTCGCCGTCGCTGTAGTCGTTGCCAAGGCCGGGCAAGCACGGCAACGTGCTCAGGGCGCCTCCCTAGTGCCGCCCGAGCCTCTAGCTCGCCACCTCGTGCCCTCTGGCCGCGTACCGCACCTCGGCCGAATTCCGGCGCCGCCACGGTCGACGCCGCCGTCGACTCCGTCCGCTTCAGACCGCGTGAGTGCCGTAGATCGACGCGGATCGTTTCCCTCGTTCGAACGCGCTAGGCCGCGCGCCAAATGGTCGCCTGAGGCCGTTTTCCGGCGAGATCCGAGCCGCGCCGCCGCGTTTAGCGTCGCTGGCGTTGAGCCGCCGGCCACCGCCGACGTGGCACACCTGGGGCCACCCCCAGGGTCGCTGCCAGCGGGCCCTATGGCCCCCAGTTGACCGGGTTGACCCAGTCAACTGCTGACTGGGCAGCCCAGTACCACTGACGTGTAGGCCCCACCACATAATTAAGCTAATTAAAATGGTTTTATAATTAAAAGTAATTAGTTTAGCTAATTAGTCACTGACATGTGGGGCCTAACTGCTAATTAACACCCTGTTAATTTAATATAACCCACTGTTAGCCCTTTGTCTATGACATGTGGGACCCGTTGGTCAGTTTGACCTGGTCAGCGAGTCTGTTGACTGCTGACGTCATCAGCACGTCATGCTGACGTCATTTTATCTTTTCTATTATTTTAAATAATTCCAGAAAATGGTTTAATCTTTAAAAATTCATAGAAAATAAACCGTAACTCGGATGAAAATGTTTTCTATATGAAAGTTGCTCAGAAAAATCCAACGAATCCGAATATGCGGTCCGTTCATCTGTCACATGCCCCTAGCATGCTGAACATGGAACTTTCCCCCTCCGGTCATCTGTCTGACACAGGTCCGGAACCGGGAACACCTTCCCGGTTGAATTCCCCCTTCACCTATAACGTCTAGGACCGCGTTAGAGCACGCTTAGCGCTACGTATCGTCATGTCATGCTTAGTGTTACCTCTGTTTGCTATGTATTTACTGTTTCTTCCCCCTCTTCTCTCCGGTAGACCCCGAGGCCGCTGATGCCCCGGTGATCGACTACGTCGTCGACAACGACCCCTCCTTGCCAGAGCAACCAGGCAAGCCCCCCCCTTTGATCATCCCGATATCGCCCATTCCATTCTCTCATGCTTGCATTAGATTTTGCTATTGTTATTGTTTGCTCCTATTCTGATGCATAGCCTTCTTTTGTAACCTGCTTATTGTTACCTTACCGGCTTATCCTAAACTGCTTAGTATAGGTTGGTTAGTGATCCATCAGTGACCCCCACCTTGTCCTTGTTGCCCCTGCTTCATCATTGAAGACCCGATCAACGGGATCGAAGACCAGGCCCCGGCACCGCACATCACTTTCCCCTTAGTTGCTCGACACTACTGGGATACTATCGAGTGCCGAGGGTGAGACCTCTACAACACTTCTGATGTTAACCCTGTAGTGTAGCTATTCGGTCGTGGTCATCGAGGGTGATTTCCTCTTTAACCACTTCCGATACGACTCTGTCGTGCAACCCCTCAAGTGTGAACCTCGGGGGTGATTCCTCTTACGTTCACCTTGATGATTACATCGAGTGGAATTCACCGGGGGTGATTCCTCGGGTTTTCCCCTTAATGTTTGGACACACGGATACTTGGACTTTACCACTGTTACTTGGAAAGACGGGTCGACCCTGAGGGGTACCCGCGCGAGCTTAATTGCGAGTGATGTGGAGTCGGGTTGACCTGGAGGGTGCCCGCGAGATAATTACGAGGCGTGGCCGGGCATTCCTAGCCCTTGCCGCAAGTCCTCGAGACGGGGCAACGGGGTCGCATCTTTCGTGAGTCTCTGCTTGTTACCGCGCGTTCCTAATCCACTACGATTTGGATATTTGATCCGAGGGGCCTCTGGCCTGATAGCACTAACCATCACGTGGGCATAGTATGGGCGTTCTGCGTCGTATACATCAGCCAAAGCTTAATAGACGTCAGCGACTGAGTGGCGCGCGCCGGGTTGGACTGCGCAAGCGCCTGCCTTGTTGAAGGAGGTAGCTAGGTCTGCTCACCGGCCGCGTACGCAACGTGCAGGAGTTTCCGGGGAGATGGCCCATGACCCCTGGGGGCATAGGTTTAGTCCGGCGTGCTAACCTCTCTGTTAAGTCTAGGTCGGGTTGCGGCGTATTGTTTGGCCGAGGCCGGGCATGACCCAGGAAAGTGTGTCCGGCCGGAGTTAAGCGAGCGTGGTGGGTAAGTTGGTGCACCCCTGCAGGGAAGAACTAAACTATGCATAGCCTGTCCTACGGTAACGGACACTTGGAGTTGTATCCCGATCGATACAACTAGAACTGGATACTTGTGATGAGAACTGGATGGTGATGAGTAATGGATTGTGATGGTAACTGGATAGTATGGCTCTGGGATTTCTTTCTCCAGGGAGTCGAGAAAGGATCTCTGGCCGAGGTTGATAACACTACTACTACTTTACTTTATGCTACTCTACTCCCTCCTGTTGCTGCAAGATGGTGGGTTCGAGAAGATGCTAGTCTTCGATAGGACTAGGCCTTCTCTCTATTCTGGCATTTCTGCAGCCCAGTCCACATATACAGCCTTCCTTTGATAATGTTGCATATGTAGTGTAGATCCTTGCTTGCGAGTACTTTGGATGAGTACTCACGGTTGCTTTGCTCCCCCTTTTCCCCCTTCTTTCTTCTTTCTGGTTGTTGCAACCAGATGGTGGAGTCCAGGAGCCAGATGCCACCTTTGACGACTGCTGCTACCCCGAGGGTGCCTACTACCACGTGACGGACGCCGATGACCAGGAGTAGTTAGGAGGCTCCCAGGCAGGAGGCCTTGCCTTTTCGATCGTAGTTGCTTTTGTGCTAGCCTTCTTAAGGCAAACTTGTCTAACTTATGTCTGTACTCAGATATTGTTGCTTCCGCTGACTCTTGTGTTTTCGAGCTTATGTATTCGAGCCCTCGAGGCCCCTGGCTTGTAATATAAAGCTTGTATTATTTTAATTTGTGTCTAGAGTTGTGTTGTGATATCTTCCCGTGAGTCCTTGATCTTGATCGTACACATTTGCGTGTATGATTAGTGTACGATTGAATCGAGGGCGTCACAAGTTGGTATCAGAGCCGACTGCCTGTAGGTAGCCCCCTTTCCAACTCCTTGGCCGAAGTTGAGTCTAGTCACTGAAAACTTTTACTAACATTGGCTGTGTGGCTTACGGGCCCACGTCGCCATTGGGTGGTATTAGCATCTTTTACTCCTCGTCTATACTCTGGGACTCTGAACTCTCTTCTACTCGGGTTAAACGAATTTACTAACATTAGGATCCCGTGACCACATTCACCCCGAAGTTGGATGAAGCCATAGTTATTCCTTAGAATAGCATTTTGAGTAGTGCACACCCTGTCGTGTTGACTACGGAGTGGAATCCATCGTACCTCCTTCATTATGCATGTTTTCATCATGAATGATCCTTATCTTTGCAAATGCTCAATGCTGAACTACCCCTGTTACATGTTAGCAGGATGGTTAGACCCGCTGGTCGTGGCTGTGGTGCCAACGACCCACCACCGCCTGAATTCTTTACTGGAATGATGCAACAGTTTGAGTTAACTCGCCAGTTCATGGAAGGAATGATGGCTCAGTTTCCTCGTCCGAACATGAATCAACATCCAACCCGAGTAACTCTGCAGGACTTCATGCGCCTCAACCCAACTATCTACCGCAGCTCAACTCAACCCCTTGATGCTGATGACTGGCTCCGCGACATCACATATGAAATGGAGTCTGCTAGTGTTGCCCCTGCCAGCTATGTCACCTTCGCATCTTTCTTTCTGAAGGGTCCTGCTGCTCAATGGTGGGACAGCCACAGGCGTACCCTACCTGCTGGAACGGTCATTACTTGGCCGGATTTCCAAGCTGCCTTCCGTGCCCGTTTCATTCCTCAGGGAACCATGGACAGGAAGAAGCGAGAGTTCCGCAACCTCACCCAAGGCAACAAGACTGTAGATGCTTATCAACGGGAATTTCTGGACTTGTCACGTTATGCTGAAGAAGACATTGCAACTGATGCTCGTAAGCAAGAGAAGTTTCATGATGGACTTCACCCTGATATCAAGCTAGCATTGCTCGTTCATGACTTTGCCGACTTCGCCACCTTGGTGAACAAGGCTATTCAGGTTGAGACTGGTCTTCAGGAACACCAGGGATCCCTCAGGCGTAGCCGTGACGCTGGCCCATCTTCGGGCCCGTCAGCGCAGAAGCGTCGGATATGGATTCCCCACAGCATGTATCGTCCAACTGCACCTGCACCAAGACAGTCCTATGTTGCACCTCGTCTGCCTCCTCAACCGCAGAGGCAGCCCCTTCGGGCTGTACCACCCCAAGCTTCTGCTCCCAATCCCAATGATGGTCTGTGCTTCAGATGTGGTCGCCCCGGCCACCTTGCTAAAGAGTGCACTCAGAAAATAGCCAGCTGGCTCTGTCTTCAACTGACCGTAACAATCAACCCCATAACAACAATGCCAGACCTTATGGTCGTGGTCAGGCTAATCATGTTGATCTGAATGAAGCTCAAGACCAGCCTGCCACTGTGATGGGTACTCTCCTTGTTAATTCAGTACCAGCTTCTGTTTTGTTTGATTCAGGAGCATCACATTCATTCATGTCAGAAAATTTTGCTTACGCACATGACATTCGATGCGAGCCCATGCACACTCCACTAGTGGTAAAAAACCCCTGCAGGCCAATGCCAAACCTCCATGATTAGCCACAACGTTTCAGTTGAAATCGAAGGGTTGGAATTCTTTGCATCCCCCATTATTCTGAAGTCTTCCAATATTGACCTAATTTTGGGAATGGATTGGGTTGAAAGCACATACGGCTTCTATCGTTTGTGCCTCTAAAACCGTCCATCTTCTACACCCTTCAGATGAGATTGTAACCTACCATGCTCAGCTTGTTCAAAACGCTGAAGCACGACTTTATGCTTTGAATGCGTTGAACGCGGCACCTCTTGAGGGAATTGAAAAGATTCCAGTCGTTCGCGACTTCCAAGACGTATTTCCAGAAGAACTTCCAGGAATACCCCCTGCCCGGGCTGTCGAGTTCGTCATCGACTTGAAACCAGGCACTGTTCCTATTGCAAAACGACCCTACAAGATGCCACCTCATGAACTCCTTGAGCTTAAGGAGGAAATCGACAAATCTCTTCACAAGGGTTTCATTCGTCCAAGTTCCTCTGCTTGGGGAGCACCTTCTCTCTTCGTCAAGAAGAAGGACGGTACGAACCGTTTGGTCCAAGACTATCGTCCTATCAACCAAGCTACAATTCAAAACAAATATCCCCTTCCTCGGATCAATGATCTGTATGATCAACTGGCTGGTTCATCGATATTCTCTAAACTCGACTTGAGGTTGGGTTACCACCAGATCCGTGTTCGTGAAGAGGATATTCCAAAGACCGCATTTGTGACTCGTTATGGTTCTTACGAGTACACCGTCATGTCATTCGGTTTAACCAATGCTCCAGCTACATTCTCTCGTCTGATGAACTATATATTCATGGATTACCTCGACAAGTTCGTCGTAGTCTATCTGGATGATATACTGGTATATTCGAAGAATAAAGAAGAACATGCTGAACATCTTCGTCTTGTTCTGGAGAAGCTTCGAGAGCATCAACTTTATGCCAAGTATTCCAAGTGTGAATTCTGGTTACCCGAAGTCACCTACCTTGGTCATGTTATCTCCAAGGATGGTATTGCCGTCAACCCAGAGCGCGTTCAGGCTATTCTTGACTGGACCCCTCCGAAGACTGTCAAGCAAGTCAGAAGCTTTCTCGGACTGGCCAGCTATTGTCGCCGCTTTGTCGAGAACTTCTCCAAGATCGCCAAGCCACTGACTAATCTGCTTCACAAAGGCGTTAAGTTCGATTGGACAGACAAATGTCAGGAAAGTTTCCAGGCACTCAAGGACAAACTGACTTCTGCCCCAGTGCTTGCTCCCCCTGATTCTCGCAAGGACTTTGTCATCTATTGCGACGCTTCACGTCAAGGATTAGGCTGCGTCCTAATGCAAGAGCGCAGAGTGATTGCCTATGCCTCCCGTCAAGTGCGTCCTCACGAAGAGAACTACCCAGTTCATGACCTCGAGCTTGCTGCGGTTATCTTTGCACTGAAACTATGGCGACAATACCTTCTCGGTAATCGTTGTGAGATCTTCACCGATCATCAGAGTCTGAAATACCTGTTTACTCAGCCAGATCTGAACCTCCGTCAGCAGCGATGGATGGAAGCTATTGCTGACTACAACTGCGGTATATCTTATACACCTGGCAAGGCTAATGTAATGGCCGATGCCCTAAGCCGAAAGTCTTATTGCAATAATCACCAGGTCTACAAAGCTCAACCCCGCCTTTATGAAGAGCTATGCAAGCTGAACCTTCAACTAGTTCCACAGGGTTCTCTGAATAACCTTGTTTTGGAACCAACTCTTCTGAAAGCAATCAAGTCTGCTCAAGCCAAAGATGCTCATGTTGATCTGATGAAAAAGGATCTTGCCTTAGAGAAATCCAGAGATTTCTCACTTGGTGAAGATGGAACCTTATACTTCAGAGATCGCATTGTCGTACCCCGGTTCGAGCTTATGACAGAGAAGGTGATGAAAGAAGCGCATGACACCCCTCTCTCTATTCATCCGGGAAGTACCAAGATGTATCTAGACATCCGTCAGAAGTACTGGTGGTCTAATATGAAGCAAGACATTGCTCGATATATTGAAGAATGTGACGTTTGTCGTCGCGTCAAAGCAGAACATCAGAAACCGGCTGGACTTCTACAACCGCTTCCGATTCCTGAATGGAAGTGGGATAAGATTCAAATGGACTTCGTCACTGGCCTTCCCAAGTCTCAGAAAGGTAACGATGCTATCTTTGTCGTCATCGACCAATTCTCGAAGGTTGCTCACTTTCTGCCAGTCAAGGAGACTATCACTGCTAGTCAATTGGCAACCTTGTATATCTCCCGAATTGTGTCACTCCACGGCATTCCGAAGGAGATCAGTTCAGACCGCGGCAGTATTTTCACTTCTAAGTTCTGGGATAGTTTCCAAGAGGCAATGGGAACTCATATTACCTGGAGCACTGCTTATCATCCCCAATCCCAAGGCCAAGTCGAGCGAGTCAATCAAATTCTTGAAGACATGCTTCGAGCTTGTGTTATTTCTTTCGGCAAGAAGTGGGAAGAATCTCTCCCTTATGCGGAGTTCTCTTATAACAACAGCTATCAAGCCAGCTTGAAGATGGCACCCTTTGAAGTGCTTTATGGACGTAAGTGCCGAACCCCTCTGAATTGGTCAGAAACTGGGGAACGAGCACTCATTGGTCCGGACATTATTCAACAAGCTGAAGAGCAGGTTCGCATTGTCCGGGATAATCTCAAGGCGGCCCAATCCCGCCAGAAGAGCAACTATGACCGGAAACACTGGGGTTCAACTTATCAACCTGGTGAACAAGCTTATCTGCGTGTCACTCCTTTGAGAGGCACTCATCGGTTCGGAGTCAAGGGCAAGCTAGCTCCGCGCTACATTGGTCCCTTCCGTATTCTCGCCCGTCGTGGACTGGTGGCTTATCAATTGGAGTTGCCACCTCAGTTCTCTCACGTCCATGACGTCTTCCATGTGTCGCAACTTCGTCGATGCTTCAAGGATCCGGAACGTGAAGTGGATCCGGAATTGATTGAAGTTCAAGATGATCTCACTTACAAAGAGCATCCGATCTGCATTCTTGAAGAAGCTGAACGTCGAACCCGCCAGAAGGTTACCAAGTTCCTCAAGGTGCAATGGTCGAATCATACTAAAGAGGAAGCCACTTGGGAACGCGAAGATAACCTCCGGGCTGAATACCCCGACCTGTTCCCTTCTACCTCTTAATTCTCGGGACGAGAATTTCTTTTAGAGGAGGAGAGTTGTAACACCCCGGTGTAATGATGCTACAGTAACCCCTGGGGTTAAGTTAATCTTTTTGCTAAACATGTGCCTGATCATTATTGTCTCATGTTCTTTCACATTACAGTTGAATTCAAATTCAAATTCTGTGTGAAATTCAAAATGCTCAGACATGAACACAAAAATGTTCATCATGTGCCAAATAATCCACAACTAATATTGGTGGTGAACCAACATTTTTGCAAAAGGTTTAAGTGGCCTAAGCTACTTAAAACAATGGCCTAAGCAATAAATTAAATGCCTTTTTAATTTATAAAATTGGCATTCTTTTTCTAAAGTCTCACAATATTTTCGTGGCAGTGCAATATACTTCTTTGAAATTTATTTTGTCCAATGGCATAATTTTTTGCAATGTCTTTATTGGCTAAAAGAAAAAGAAAAGAAAATGCAAAAGCTGTTTACAAAAAAGGAAAGGAAAACCCCCCTGCCCCTGGGCCTAAGGCCGCAGAGACAGGCCCAGCTGGCCGTCGGCCCACCCCAGCCGGCCCACTCCCCCTTTCCTGTCGCTCTCCCCCCTCCTCCTGTTCCTCCGACCGGGCGAGGCAGAGCGCGCCCGTCCCCGCCGGACCCGCCTCGCCGGCGTCGCCCGAGCGAGGGGATAAGGCTTGCGCCTCCTCGCCTCCTCGATCCCCGCCTCCACTTGCACCACCCACTCCGCCTGCTCCTCCTCTCCCTCTCTGTCTCGCTCGCCCGCCTCACCCGAGCACCATCGCCGTCGTCCCACCTCGCATCACCGCGGCGACCGCTCCCCTCGTGCTCCTCCGCCGTAACCAGCCGCTCCTCTGCGCTCCGCTACGTCGACTACGGCCACGAACGCGAGCTGGCAAGCCCCGCAACACCGGATCCCCGTCTTCTTCTTCCCCGGGTCGTCGGACGCCGCTGTCGTCGATTCGGCCTTCCCTGCGCTCCTAACCTGTCGAGGGCCTTTCTTGCGCCGCGCGGTGAGCCCCTCATCCTCTCCCCTCACTCCCCTGGCCTCTGGTGATCCCGTCGCCACAGCGCCCGCCATGGCCGAGCTCGGTTCCGCCGTGCAGCTAGTCGCCGTCGCTGTAGTCGTTGCCAAGGCCGGGCAAGCACGGCAACGTGCTCAGGGCGCCTCCCTAGTGCCGCCCGAGCCTCTAGCTCGCCACCTCGTGCCCTCTGGCCGCGTACCGCACCTCGGCCGAATTCCGGCGCCGCCACGGTCGACGCCGCCGTCGACTCCGTCCGCTTCAGACCGCGTGAGTGCCGTAGATCGACGCGGATCGTTTCCCTCGTTCGAACGCGCTAGGCCGCGCGCCAAATGGTCGCCTGAGGCCGTTTTCCGGCGAGATCCGAGCCGCGCCGCCGCGTTTAGCGTCGCCGGCGTTGAGCCGCCGGCCACCGCCGACGTGGCACACCTGGGGCCACCCCCAGGGTCGCTGCCAGCGGGCCCTATGGCCCCCAGTTGACCGGGTTGACCCAGTCAACTGCTGACTGGGCAGCCCAGTACCACTGACGTGTAGGCCCCACCACATAATTAAACTAATTAAAATGGTTTTATAATTAAAAGTAATTAGTTTAGCTAATTAGTCACTGACATGTGGGGCCTAACTGCTAATTAACACCCTGTTAATTTAATATAACCCACTGTTAGCCCTTTGTCTATGACATGTGGGACCCGTTGGTCAGTTTGACCTGGTCAGCGAGTCTGTTGACTGCTGACGTCATCAGCACGTCATGCTGACGTCATTTTATCTTTTCTATTATTTTAAATAATTCCAGAAAATGGTTTAATCTTTAAAAATTCATAGAAAATAAACCGTAACTCGGATGAAAATGTTTTCTATATGAAAGTTGCTCAGAAAAATCCAACGAATCCGAATATGCGGTCCGTTCATCTGTCACATGCCCCTAGCATGCTGAACATGGAACTTTCCCCCTCCGGTCATCTGTCTGACACAGGTCCGGAACCGGGAACACCTTCCCGGTTGAATTCCCCCTTCACCTATAACGTCTAGGACCGCGTTAGAGCACGCTTAGCGCTACGTATCGTCATGTCATGCTTAGTGTTACCTCTGTTTGCTATGTATTTACTGTTTCTTCCCCCTCTTCTCTCCGGTAGACCCCGAGGCCGCTGATGCCCCGGTGATCGACTACGTCGTCGACAACGACCCCTCCTTGCCAGAGCAACCAGGCAAGCCCCCCCCTTTGATCATCCCGATATCGCCCATTCCATTCTCTCATGCTTGCATTAGATTTTGCTACTGTTATTGTTTGCTCCTATTCTGATGCATAGCCTGCTTTTGTATCTGCTGTTGTACCTTACCTGCTTATCCTAAACTGCTTAGTATAGGTTGGTTAGTGATCCATCAGTGACCCCCACCTTGTCCTTGTTGCCCCTGCTTCATCATTGAAGACCCGATCAACGGGATCGAAGACCAGGCCCCGGCACCGCACATCACTTTCCCCTTAGTTGCTCGACACTACTGGGATACTATCGAGTGCCGAGGGTGAGACCTCTACAACACTTCTGATGTTAACCCTGTAGTGTAGCTATTCGGTCGTGGTCATCGAGGGTGATTTCCTCTTTAACCACTTCCGATATGACTCTGTCGTGCAACCCCTCAAGTGTGAACCTCGAGGGTGATTCCTCTTACGTTCACCTTGATGATTACATCGAGTGGAATTCACCGGGGGTGATTCCTCGGGTTTTCCCCTTAATGTTTGGACACACGGATACTTGGACTTTACCACTGTTACTTGGAAAGACGGGTCGACCCTGAGGGGTACCCGCACGAGCTTAATTGTGAGTGATGTGGAGTCGGGTTGACCTGGAGGGTGCCCGCGAGATAATTACGAGGCGTGGCCAGGCATTCCTAGCCCTTGCCGCAAGTCCTCGAGACGGGGCAACGGGGTCGCATCTTTCGTGAGTCTCTGCTTGTTACTGCGCGTTCCTAATCCACTACGATTTGGATATTTGATCCGAGGGGCCTCTGGCCTGATAGCACTAACCATCACGTGGGCATAGTATGGGCGTTCTGCGTCGTATACATCAGCCAAAGCTTAATAGACGTCAGCGACTGAGTGGCGCGCGCCGGGTTGGACTGCGCAAGCGCCTGCCTTGTTGAAGGAGGTAGCTAGGTCTGCTCACCGGCCGCGTACGCAACGTGCAGGAGTTTCCGGGGAGATGGCCCATGACCCCTGGGGGCATAGGTTTAGTCCGGCGTGCTGACCTCTCTGTTAAGTCTAGGTCGGGTTGCGGCGTATTGTTTGGCCGAGGCCGGGCATGACCCAGGAAAGTGTGTCCGGCCGGAGTTAATCAAGCGTGGTGGGTAAGTTGGTGCACCCCTGCAGGGAAGAACTAATCTATGCATAGCCTGTCCTACGGTAACGGACACTTGGAGTTGTATCCCGATCGATACAACTAGAACTGGATACTTGTGATGAGAACTGGATGGTGATGAGTATTGATTGTGATGGTAACTGGATAGTATGGCTCTGGGATTTCTTTCTCGCAGGGAGTCGAGAAAGGATCTCCGGCCGAGGTTGATAACACCACTGCTACTTTACTTTATGCTACTCTACTCCCTCCTGTTGCTGCAAGATGGTGGGTTCGAGAAGATGCTAGTCTTCGATAGGACTAGGCCTTCCCTCTATTCTGGCATTTCTGCAGCCCAGTCCACATATACAGCCTTCCTTTGATAATGTTGCATATGTAGTGTAGATCCTTGCTTGCGAGTACTTTGGATGAGTACTCACGGTTGCTTTGCTCCCCCTTTTCCCCCTTTCTTTCTTCTTTCTGGTTGTTGCAACCAGATGGTGGAGTCCAGGAGCCAGATGCCACCTTTGACGACTGCTGCTACCCCGAGGGTGCCTACTACCACGTGACGGACGCCGACGACCAGGAGTAGTTAGGAGGCTCCCAGGCAGGAGGCCTTGCCTTTTCGATCGTAGATGCTTTTGTGCTAGCCTTCTTAAGGCAAACTTGTCTAACTTATGTCTGTACTCAGATATTGTTGCTTCCGCTGACTCTTCTGTATTCGAGCTTATGTATTCGAGCCCTCGAGGCCCCTGGCTTGTAATATAAAGCTTGTATTATTTTTAATTTGTGTCTAGAGTTGTGTTGTGATATCTTCCCGTGAGTCCTTGATCTTGATCGTACACATTTGCGTGTATGATTAGTGTACGATTGGATCGAGGGCGTCACATGATCACTTAGAGGATTAGAGAGATATCTATCTAAGTGGGAGTTCTTAAGTAATATGATTAATTGAACTTAAATTTATCATGAACTTAGTACCTAATAGTATTTTGCTTGTTTATGTTGATTGTAGATAGATGGCTCGTGCTGTTGTTCCGTTGAATTTTAATGCGTTCCTTGAGAAAGCAAAGTTGAAAGATGATGGTAGCAATTACACGGACTGGGTCCGTAACTTGAGGATTATCCTCATTGCTGCACAAAAGAATTACGTCCTGTAAGTACCGCTGGGTGCCAGGCCTGCTGCAGATGCTGCTGACAATGTTAAGAACGTTTGGCAGAGTAAAGCTGATGACTACTCGATAGTTCAGTGTGCCATGCTTTACGGCTTAGAACCGGGACTTCAACGATGTTTTGAACGTCATGGAGCATATGAGATGTTCCAGGAGTTGAAGTTAATATTTCAAGCAAATGCCCGGATTGAGAGATATGATGTCTCCAATAAGTTCTATAGCTGTAAGATGGAGGAGAATAGTTCTGTCAGTGAACATATACTCAAAATGTCTGGGTATCATAATCACTTGACTCAACTGGGAGTTAATCTTCCTGTTGATAGTGTCATTGACAGAGTTCTTCAATCACTGCCACCAAGCTACAAAAGCTTCGTGATGAAGTATAATATGCAAGGGATGGATAAGACAATTCCCGAGCTCTTCGCAATGCTAAAGGCTGCGGAGGTAGAAATCAAAAAGGAGCATCAAGTGTTGATGGTCAACAAGACCACTAGTTTCAAGAAAAATGGTAAAGGGAAGAAGGGGAACTTCAAGAAGAACGGCAAACAAGTTGCTGCTCAAGAGAAGAAACCCAAGTCTGGTCCTCAGCCTGAAACTAAGTGCTTCTACTACAAACAGACTGGTCACTGGAAGCGGAACTGCCCCAAGTATTAGGCGGATAAGAAGGATGGCAAGGTGAACAAAGGTATATGTGATATACATGTTATTGATGTGTACCTTACTAATACTCACAATAGCACCTGGGTATTTGATACTGGTTCTATTGCTAATATTTGCAACTCATAACAGTGACTACGGATTAAGCAAAGATTCGCTAAGGACAAGGTGACGATGCACGCAGTCAGCACGCTACCTCTACATCTACCTTCGGGATTAGTTTTAGACCTGAATAATTGTTATTTGGTGCCAGCGTTGAGCATGAACATTATATCTGGATCTTGTTTGATGCGAGACGGTTATTAATTTAAATCAGAGAATAATGGTTGTTCTATTTATATGAGTAATATCTGTTATGGTCATGCACCCTTGAAGAGTGGTCTATTCTTATTGAATCTCGATAGTATTGATACACATATTCATAATATTGAAGCCAAAAGATGCAGAGTTGATAATGATAGTGCAACTTATTTGTGGCACTGCCATTTAGGTCATATTGGTGTAAAGCGCATGAAGAAACTCCATACTGATGGACTTTTGGAATCACTTGATTATGAATCACTTGGTACTTGCGAACCATGCCTCATGGGCAAGATGACTAAAACGCCGGTCTTCGGAACTATGGAGCGAGCAACAAATTTGTTGGAAATCATACATACAGATGTATGTGGTCCGATGAATGTTGAGGCTCGCGGTGGGTATCGTTATTTTTTCACCTTCACAGATGATTTAAGCAGATATGGGTATATCTACTTAATGAAACATAAGTCTGAAACATTTGAAAAGTTCAAATAATTTCAGAGTGAAGTTGAAAATCATCGTAACAAAAAAATAAAGTTTCTACGATCTGATCGTGGAGGAGAATATTTGAGTTACGAGTTTGGTCTTCATTTGAAACAATGCGGAATAGTTTCACAACTCACGCCACCCGGAACACCACAACGTAATGGTGTGTCCGAATGTCGTAATCGTACTTTACTAGATATGGTGCGATCTATGATGTCTCTTACTGATTTACCGCTATCATTTTGGGGTTATGCTTTAGAGACGGCTGCATTCACGTTAAATAGGGCACCATCGAAATCCGTTGAGATGACGCCTTATGAACTATGGTTTGGCAAGAAACCAAAGTTATCGTTTCTTAAAGTTTGGGGCTGCGATGCTTATGTGAAAAAACTTCAACCTGATAAGCTTGAACCCAAATCGGAGAAATGTGTCCTCATAGGTATAACGCCCTCGATGCGGCTATATCTCCCACGTGTCGAAGCACGACTTAGAGGCATAACCGCATTGAAAGCAATGTCGCAAGCGAGGTAATCTTCACACAACCCATGTAATACATAAGGGAAAGAGATACATAGTTGGCTTACAATCGCCACTTCACACAATTACATGAATAAAGCATTACAACATCCAAAAACAATAAACGTCCGACTACGGAACCAAAATAAAAGAAGAACCCCAAATGCGACAAGGTCCCCGATCGACCCCAACTGGGCTCCACTACTGATCAACTAGAACGAAACAACACAAAGGACAAGATCTTCATCGAGCTCCTCCTTGAGCTTGATTGCGTCATCTACACGGACTCATCGGCACCTACAAGCTAGTTTTTGAAGTAATCTGTGAGCCACAGGGACTCAGCAATCTCGCACCCTCGCGATCAAGACTATTTAAGCTTATGGGTAAGATAAAGGTATGAGGTGGAGCTGCAGCAAGCGACTAGCATAAATAGTGGCTAACCTGTTCGCAAAAGAGAGCGAGAAGAGAAGGCGAAGCCGAACGAGAAACTATAGAATAACCTACAGCAAACATTACTCCAACACCGTGTTCACTTCCCAGACTCCGCTGAGAAGAGACCATCACGGTTACACACGCAGTTGATTCATTTTAATTAAGTTAAGGTTCAAGTTATCTACAACCGGACATTAACAAATTCCCATCTGCCCATAACCACGGGCACGGCTTTCGAAAGTTCAAATCCCTGCAGGGGTGTCCCAACTTAGCCCATGACAAGCTCTCACGGTCAACGAAGGATATACCTTCTCCCGAGACATTCCGATCAGACTCGGTGTCCCGGTTCTACAAGACAACTTCGACAAGTTAAAACAATTCCAGCAAGACCGCCCGAATGTGCCGACAAATCCCGATAGGAGCTGCACATATCTCGTTCTCAGGGCACACTCAGATGAGCAATCCGTACAACTAAAACCAAACCTCGAGTTTCCCTGAGGGGGCGCTGCACAGGGCTCTAGTTTGGACCAACACTCAGAGGAGCACTGGCTCGAGGGGGTTTAAATAAGATGACCCTTGGGCTCCGGAAACCCAAGGGAAAAAGAGGCTAGGTGGCAAATGGTAAAACCAAGGTTGGGCATTGCTGGAAGAGTTTTATTCAAGGCAATTTGTCAAGGGGTTCCCATTATTACCCAACCGCGTAAGGACCGCAAAATCCGGGAACATAACACCGATATGACGGAAACTAGGGCGGAAAGAGTGGAACAAAACACTAGGCAAAAGGCCGAGCCTTCCACCCTTTACCAAGTATATAGATGCATTAAGATAACAAGATAATATAGTGATATCCCAACAAGAAAATAAAGTTCCAACAAGGAACTATCTCCAATCTTCACCTGCAACTAGCAATGCTATAAGAGGGGCTGAGCAAAGCGGTAACATAGCCAATCAACGGTTTTCTAGGACAAGGTGGGTTAGAGGCTTTGTTCAACAATATGGGAGGCATGATAGGCAAGTGGTAGGTATCGCAGCATAGGCATTGCAAAAGAGCGAGCATCTAGCAAGCAAAGATAGAAGTGATTTCGAGGGTATGATCATCTTGCCTGAGATCCCGCAAGGAAGAAGAACGAGTCCATGAAGAAGGCAAACGGACGTAGTCGAACGGGTCCTCATAAACGCGACGTTCTCGGAACCAACCCGAAGAAGCAACACCGGAAAGAAGCAAACAACATAGTAAACAACAAACACATCAACATGGCATGATGCACAATCGAGTATGATGCATGTCCGGTTTAAATATGCATGGCATGGCAAAGTGCACAAACAATCCTACAAATTAAGTGGAGCTCAATATGAAACACCACATTCAAGTTATTTAGTTCAATCTCGTTTATGTACCCAACAATATTAAATTTTGTTAAAACATGTCAAGAGGTGAAGCATAATGCAACTATCTATCTTGGCAAGTTTAAATGAGGTCGGAAGCAACGAACAACAATTCCGGTAAATCCCCATATGCATATATTAGGTTTGGTACTGTTCTTCCCTAAACCAAATTTTACAGTTGTTAAACATGCAAAGTGATGCCACCATGTTAAACTAGGCATTTTTCTACCCCATTTACATATAAAGTTTATTAAATTCCGAGCTACGGTTATTTAGTTATGAAATAAATCATTTCAGCAAGTTATTTAAGCAAATTTAACAACATTTTAAACATTTTAAACATAGATGAAAGTTGCAAATTATTAATCTACACAAAATTCTAAGCAAGTTTCATATATAACTTATTTTAATCTGATGCACGGTTTGTGAGATATTAAATGCATGAACTCTAGGGACTATTCTGCAAATCTGGCAAAATCTGGGAAAAAGCTAAAACGCAGATCTGGCAAAAAAAACAAGGCACGGGCCGAAACTGTTGGGCGCTGGGGCGCTCACCATGGGCCTGGCCCGGTTTAGACGGAGAGGGAGGCCTGCAGGGGAAAACTAGCAGCGGGCCGGTGACTGGGCCTTGAGGCGCTGCAAGAGGAGGCCCGCGCACGTTGTGGCTGCGGTCAACGCGGGACGAGCGGGCGAGCGCGAAGTCCAGAGCGGCGGCGCTGACTGCGTTCCCTCCTCTCCTGCTCGATGCAGGAAGCAGGGGAGGCCGGCGATGCAGACGACGTGCAATGGCGGCGACGCGATGCAGAGGCAGGAGATCAGCGGGCGGTGGAGAAGGTCAGGAACAGCAGCATGGAGCGGATCTGGACGGCGGGCTCCGGCTGCTCGAATCGAGAGCACGGCGGCATGGCAATAGCGTCCAGTGAGGCGTGTGAAGGCCAAGAATGGCGAGGCGGCTTGAGCTCGGCGGCCGGGCTCGTTCCTGCTGGTCGACGGTGCGAGGCTTGGTGCGGGAGGAGTCCGACGAGGCGTCCGTCCGGGCGAGAAGACGAGCGCGGGGTTCAAGCAGGCAACGTAGAGGACGGTGTCGAGCTCGTTCCCGGAGATGCAGCATGGCAGCTTGAGCGCTGGGCCTCGTGCTCGAAGGGAGGAAGCAGGGGCGTGGGACATGGCGCGATGCAGGAAGATGGAGGTCGTCGGCGGCGCTTGGCGACGGGGACGGCTGGAGGCAGATGAGGGGGTGGAGGCCGGCGGAAGGGATCGGCACGAGGATAGCAACAATCCTTAGGGAAGGCTTTAGGTGAAATATAACCCAAGATAATTCCAATGAAGAGGTTGATTGATTTAAAATATCTCATTCTTAACAACATTCGAATCATGAAACATGAACTCAGATTATCAAGAATGACAAAATACCATCTCCAATGATACAGAAGAAAGAATTGCACTCCGGATTACAATATGAAGAAAGCTTGAGCTCCTTTGAAAAGAATCTTGATGAACACTTCGAGAAGGAATATAAATCCTTGATGAACCATCATGTAGAACCTTCATGAAGAACTCCAGTAACAAAAGGATGATCAAAATGGAATGAAGGAGAAGTTGAAAACACCAGTTGAACCCTTGCAATGATTAGATGGATCTTCGTGACAATATAGTTGAGAGAGCTTGGAACTCCGGTAAAAGAAAAGATGAATAATTGAGATCAAGAATTTTAATGAACCTCTGGAATAAGGAATTAAATTTACTCGATGAAAACAAGAATAAGAATTATGTTATGCATATCCTTCAACAATTTAATTGCTGACAAGCAACGGATTTGGCATACTACTTATCCTCGTAGAAAGATTAAGATAGATATAGCGCAAACTTGAGAAAGTCTTCAACAAGTCACCGGTAGGATAGAAAACAATGAATACATTGATATGCTAAATGAAGGAAGAAGAATCTTGGAAGAACCACCATAAGGATTGAAAATGAACGAAGAGAATATAAAGAAACACCGGGAAGAATTAGCAAATGAATGGAGATGCTTGAGAGAATTTAGATACAAGAGAACGAAGGGATCACGAACTGATTAGAGATCAGTTGAACGAAGCACCGGTAAGATTTAGAGTATGAGAGCTGAAAGCTGGAATGAATAAATCTTAGATGATGGGCTCCGGATAATCAAACTGAACAGAATCTTGAATTGCTCCGGATGGGTGAAAAGAATTCTCACAATCGAATACAATTAAGAGAGGATGGCAACAAGCTACAATCACGAATCTTGAAAAGAATGAAGCAAGATTGAGAGAAAAAACTTCTTCGGTCTTCAAATGCAGAGAATGACGACGAGAAACACCACCAAGAATTGTTTAGATGCTCTAGAAGAATCAAAAGCGAAAAGATTGAGCCAACGATGAAAAGAATTAAACCAATCTTGGAAATAGGCATTTGACTGATGATAATTCATTCTTACGTCAAACTTTGAAAAAGAATTTGAGGATAGCTCCGGGAAAATAAGAAGAGTCAGGTAAGATCCTGGGAAAAGACTTGTGGGTTAGGGCCCACTCAAAAGAAACGCCATTGAAAAGATTACTTGAAAAGAGAGATTGCACCGGTTGAATTAAAAGACTTGAATGAGAGAACATCCTCGAAAGATCTTGAACGAATGAGGAGTGGAAACACCAATCTTCGAGATATCTTCAGCACTCCGGAATAATTGAATAGTGAGAGGTGGAATGATAATGAGGTGCACCGGCATGAGAAAGCATTGAAATGAGGAAAAAGGTATGATCAACAAAACTTGACTTGAATCCACCGGAGAAGAAAAGAATGAAGAATGATGAACTAGTAGAGCATCTTCTAGAGAACCGCCGGGTAAGAACATTGACGGAAAAGAATGGCGAGACTTCTCATCAATAACATGGCAATTGATTCAGAAATCTGAATCCTTGAAGAAAAAGGGTGGGTGGGCGGGAAAAATAAAAGCAACTTGAGGACAGATGAAACGAACAACGTTGGAAAACCCAAGAGGTGATCTTGCGGATGTTGAAGTGACCGGATCCACTTGAAGAGAAAATGCGCCGGTTGAAAAGAAATTGAAATGACAAACTTGATGATCGAGAAGGATTAGTATTCACATAGGAATATGAGAACACCATTTAGGAAAGGTATGGAATCCACATTTGACTTCGAAGCAACTCGAATACCACAACTGAAAACAGAATAAGGATTGGCTTGCAGAATAAGCCGGAACAAACATATGATAGAGATTTCGTCCGAAGTTTTCGTGGTGGGGCCTACACGGGCTCGATCGTACAGCACCATCATGTACAAGGCAGTGCACATGACATATGAAGCGTCCCCGAGTCGGCATAGCCAAGGACTCTTTAAGACACAACGAGACCACTGTAAAACCAACCGTGAATAGGCGGACCACTAGACGTCGAACCCCAATTTCGTATCATACATCAGTCGGAAAGAATATCCTAAGAGCTACTTGATTTCCCACTTATAAACTCCCGAACCTTTCCGGTTATGCAATCATGTGTTGGGGATACAGGGGAAGCATAATATCTCACCCAAAACTAGCAAATCCTACATCCAGCTGTATCCATCCTTCAACACATAACCAAGAAACCTTCGGAAATCATCTACCTCAACCTTCGAAAAGCATCCGTTATACAAGTTATGGCGATACTCCTGAACTCCCGCCCCAGTACTGGGTGGCGTCGAGGTTATCTCACCAACAACTGCATAAAAGAGATTTTCGATGTCGGCAAAACTAAACTCAGGTATTCCAGAACTGCAACGATAAAATTGTGATGACAACACCTCGGAGCTCAACTCCCCGGGACACTGCCACAACCCCTAAATGACAGGAGGCACCAAGAACAATGTTCTCGTCACAAATCGATCGGAATGATTCCAAGAACCCGCGTGATCCTAAATTTTTTTGTGTGAAATTTGAGAAGAAAAGAGTCAAAACTCTACGTCAGGATGCCTTACCAGAGCGATGAAGGGACTGGGGAGTAAAAAGAATTCCTACACTCTCCGATATATAATTCCTAAATGACTCAAAACATTTTTCTAGACTCAACTCGTCTGCTAATTCGATCAAGCAATGGGGCTCCTAAGGTCGGGGAAGGCTCTGATTACCAACTTATAACACCCTCGATGCGGCTATATCTCCCACGTGTCGAAGCACGACTTAGAGGCATAACCGCATTGAAAGCAATGTCGCAAGCGAAGTAATCTTCACACAACCCATGTAATACATAAGGGAAAAGAGATAAACAGTTGGTTTACAATCGCCACTTCACACAATTACATGAATAAAGCATTACAACATCCAAAAACAATCAAGGTCCGACTACGGAACCAAAATAAAAGAAGAACCCCAAATGCGACAAGGTCCCCGATCGACCCCAATTGGGCTCCACTACTGATCAACTAGAACGAAACAACACAAAGGACAAGATCTTCATCGAGCTCCTCCTTGAGCTTGGTTGCGTCATCTGCACGGACTCATCGACACCTGCAAGCTGGTTTTTGAAGTAATCTGTGAGCCACGGGGACTCAACAATCTCGCACCCTCGCGATCAAGACTATTTAAGCTTATGGGTAAGATAAAGGTATGAGGTGGAGCTGCAGCAAGCGACTAGCATAAATAGTGGCTAAACTGTTCGCAAAAGAGAGCGAGAAGAGAAGGCGAAGCCAAACGAGAAACTATAGAACAACCTACGGCAAACATTACTCCAACACCGTGTTCACTTCCCGAACTCCGCCGAGAAGAGACCATCACGGTTACACACGCAATTAATTCATTTTAATTAAGTTAAGGTTCAAGTTATCTACAACCGAACATTAACAAATTCCCATCTGCCCATAACCGCGGGCACGGCTTTCAAAAGTTCAAATCCCTGCAGGGGTGTCCCAACTTAGCCCATGACAAGCTCTCACGGTCAACGAAGGATATACCTTCTCCCGAGACATTCCGATCAAACTCGGTATCCCGGTTCTACAAGACAACTTCGACAAGTTAAAACAATTCCAGCAACACCGCCCGAATGTGCCGACAAATCCCGATAGGAGCTGCACATATCGCGTTCTCAGGGCACACTTAGATGAGCAATCTGTACAACTAAAACCAAACCTCGAGTTTCCCCGAGGGGGCACTGCACAGGGCTCTAGTTTGGACCAACACTCAGAGGAGAACTGGCCCGGGGGGGTTTAAATAAGATGACCCTTGGGCTCCGGAAACCCAACGGAAAAAGAGGCTAGGTGGCAAATGGTAAAACCAAGGTTGGGCATTGCTGGAAGAGTTTTATTCAAGGCGATTTTTCAAGGGGTTCCCACTATTACCCAACCGCATAAGGAACGCAAAATCCGGGAACATAACACCGATACGAAGGAAACTAGGGCGGCTAGAGTGGAACAAAACACTAGGCAAAAGGCCGAGCCTTCCACCCTTTACCAAGTATATAGATGCATTAAGGTAACAAGATAATATAGTGATATCCCAACAAGAAAATAAAGTTCCAACAAGGAACTATCTCCAATCTTCACCTACAACTAGCAACGCTACAAGAGGGGCTGAGCAAAGCGATAACATAGCCAATCAACGATTTGCTAGGACAAGGTGGGTTAGAGGCTTGGTTCAGCAATATGGGAGGCATGATAGGCAAGTGGTAGGTATCGCAGCATAGGCATTGCAAAAGAGCGAGCATCTAGCAAGCAAAGATAGAAGTGATTTCGAGGGTATGATCATCTTGCCTG
Source organism: Triticum aestivum (assembly GCF_018294505.1). Classification (NCBI taxonomy): domain Eukaryota; kingdom Viridiplantae; phylum Streptophyta; class Magnoliopsida; order Poales; family Poaceae; genus Triticum; species Triticum aestivum. Next base: position 171,617,469 of record NC_057800.1, on the reverse strand, counting down.
AGATCCCGCAAGGAAAAGAACGAGTCCATGAAGAAGGCAAACGGACGTAGTCGAACGGGTCCTCACAAACGCGACATTCTCGGAACCAACCCGAAGAAGCAACACCGAAAAGAAGCAAACAACCAACACATCAACATGGCATGATGCACAACCGAGTATGATGCATGTCCAGTTTAAATATGCATGGCATGGCAAAGTGCACAAACAATCCTACAAATTAAGTGGAGCTCAATATGCAACTCCGTTGCATATTGACGAAACACCACATTCAAGTTATTTAGTTCAATCTCGTTTATGTACCCAACAATATTAAATGTTGTTAAAACATGTCAAGAGGTGAAGCATAATGCAACTATCTATCTAGGCAAGTTTAAATGAGGCCGGAAGCAACGAACAACAATTCCGGTAAATCCCCATATGCATATATTAGGTTTGGTGTTGTTCTGCCCTAAACCAAATTTTATAGTTGTTAAACATGTAAAGTGATGCCACCATGTTAAACTAGGCATTTTTCTACCCCATTTACATATAAAGTTTATTAAATTCCGAGCTACGGTTATTTAGTTATGAAATAAATCATTTTAGCAAGTTATTTAAGCAAATTCAAACAAACAGCATTTTAAACATAGATGAAAGTTGCAAATTATTAATCTACACAAAATTCTAAGCAAGTTTCATATATAACTTATTTTAATCCGATGCACGGTTTGTGAGATATTAAATGCATGAACTCTAGGGACTATTCTGCAAATCTGGCAAAATTTGGGAAAAAGCTAAAACGCAGATCTGGCAAAAAAACAAGGCACGGGCCGAAACTGTTGGGCGCTGGGGCGCTCACCATGGGCCTGGCCCGGTTTAGACGGAGAGGGAGGCCTGCAGGGGAAAACTAGCAGCGGGCCGGTGGCTGGGCCTTGAGGCGCTGCAAGAGGAGGCCCGCGCACGTTGTGGCTGCGGTCAACGCGGGACGAGCGGGCGAGCGCGAAGTCCAGAGCGGCGGCGCTGACTGCGTTCGCTCCTCTCCTGCTCGATGCAGGAAGCAGGGGAGGCCGGCGATGCAGACGACGTGCAATGGCGGCGACGCGATGCAGAGGCAGGAGATCAGCGGGCGGCGGAGAAGGTCAAGAACAGCAGCATGGAGCGGATCTGGACGGCGGGCTCCGGCTGCTCGAATCGAGAGCACGGCGGCATGGCAATAGCGTCCAGTGAGGCGTGTGAAGGCCAAGAACGGCGAGGCGGCTTGAGCTCGGCGGCCGGGCTCGTTCCTGCTGGTCGACGGCGCGAGGCTTGGCGCGGGAGGAGTCCGACGAGGCGTCCGTCCGGGCGAGAAGACGAGCGCGGGGTTCAAGCAGGCAACGCAGAGGACGGCGTCGAGCTCGTTCCCGGAGATGCAGCACGGCGGCTTGAGCGCTGGGCCTCGTGCTCGAAGGGAGGAAGCAGGGGCGCGGGACATGGCGCGATGCAGGAAGATGGAGGTCGTCGGCGGCGCTTGGCGACGGGGACGGCTGGAGGCAGATGAGGGGGTGGAGGCCGGCGGAAGGGATCGGCACGAGGAGCCCGTTTCCAGCGGCAATCCGCTGCTTGGCAGTACCTGTCCATGGAGGGGAGAGACACGGACGTGAGAGAGCGGGATCAAGAGTGGAAAACAGAGGAGGCAGGGAAGGAGGGCAGCGTTGGGGACCTACTGGTCATCGGGGCTTGGCGCGCCGACGAGGGAGGTCGGAGGTTGCGATCTGGTTGGGCGGCGCTGAAAGCAAGGTGGAGCTGGCAGGAGAGGAAAACGAGGAGGATTTGGAAAGTGGCGGCGCGAGGGGGAAAGATGGGACGACTCTCCTTGATTTTAGGGTTGGACAATATGTATACATCAGGTGGATTAGGTTAGGGACTACCTCATCCTACGATAGTAATCGGACGGTCGCGAATAAAATGGTTAGGGAGCCCAATTAACAAAACGGAGATGTTTTGTACATGTTTGGGGATGATCCGGACACAACGGTGGCGATTGCCCGGGTCGAGTCCGGGACAGCTTTTCGGACGCGTGCGCGAGGAAGGTTTCGGACCGTGCGATAGCATCGGACAACTCCGGAAGCGAAGAGGGGAAGGAGGATGGACTAGGTGGGCTGTGTAGACGGTCTCGAGCTGAGAGAAGAGAAGAGAGGGAGGCCCGGCGACTGTTTCCAGAGACCGAAAACGTCCGACGAAAAGACCGGCTATATTGCCGCTATAATTTAACGGTTGGGCTATCAAACGAACTCCGAATGCGATGAAACTTGACAGGCGGTCTATCTACACTATAATAAGACCACACGTCAACTTTCAACTCATTCCGAGAACATTTTCCGGCCACTTATAAAATAATAAATCGGACATGCCGCGGGCGCGTGCAAGTGTGTCTGGGCTCAGAATGGGCAACGGACGAAACGAGGAGACCGGGATGGATGCAAGTTTTGAAAACATGAAGATGCAATGCACATGATGACATGATAATATTCAACACGCAAGCAAATGACAAGGCAACAACAGGGAATAACTGGAAGACACCTGGCACATCGGTCTCGGGGCGTTACAATAGGATACCCGAAGGAAACTATTGGGTACACCTTCTATCACAGATCTGAAGGTAAAACATTTGTTGCTAAATTTGGATCCTTTCTAGAGAAGGAGTTTCTCTCGAAAGAAGTGAGTGGGAGGAAAGTAGAGCTTGATGAGATAACTGTACCTGCTCCCTTATTGGAAAGTAGTTCATCATAGAAACCGGTTCATGTGACACCTACACCAATTAGTGAGGAAGTTAATGATAATGATCATGAAACTTCAGATCAAGTAGCTACTGAACCTCGTAGATCAATCAGAGTGAGATCCGCACCAGAGTGGTACGGTAATCCTGTTCTAGAGGTTATGTTACTAGACCATGACAAACCTACGAACTATGAAGAAGCGATGGTGAGCCCAGATTCCGCAAAATGGCTTGAGGCCATGAAATCTGAGATGGGATCCATGTATGAGAACAAAGTGTGGACTTTGGTTGACTTGCCTGTTGATCGGCAAGCCATCGAGAATAAATGGATCTTCAAGAAGAAGATTGATGCTGATGGTAATGTTACTCTCTATAAAGCTCGACTTGTTGCAAAAGGTTTTCGACAAGTTCAAGGGATTGACTACGATGAGACTTTCTCACCCGTAGCGATGCTTAAGTCTGTCTGAACCATGTTAGCAATTGCTGCATTTTATGATTATGAAATTTGGCAAATGGATGTCAAAACTGCATTCCTGAATGGATTTCTGGAAGAAGAGTTGTATATGATGCAACCGGAAGGTTTTGTCGATCCAAAGGGAGCTAACAAAGTGTGCAAGCTCCAGCGATCCATTTATGGACTGGTGAAAGCCTCTCGGAGTTGGAATAAACGTTTTGATAATGTGATCAAAGCATATGGTTTTATACAGACTTTTGGAGAAGCTTGTATTTACAAGAAAGTGAGTGGGAGCTCTGTAGCATTTCTGATATTATATGTGGATGACAGATTGTTGATTGGAAATGATATAGAATTTCTAGATAGCATAAAAGGACATTTGAATAGGAGTTTTTCAATGAAATACCTTGGTGAAGCTGCTTATATATTGGGCATCACGATCTATAGAGATAGATCGAGACACTTAATTGGACTTTCACAAAGCACATACCTTGACAAAGTTTTGAAGAAGTTCAAAATGGATCAAGCGAAGAAAGGGTTCTTGCCTGTGTTACAAGGTGTTAAGTTGAGTAAGACTCAATTCCCGACCACTGCAGAAGATAGAGAGAAAATGAAAGATGTTCCCTATGCTTCAGCCATAGGCTCTTGTAGCGACCCGACCCGAATGGATCAAGTGCTCTGTGCTCAGGTGTCATCCCTGGATCAGTAATGCTGACACCACACAGTACATCGAAGGATTTATAGCAGAGTGGAAATCACACACTTATTACATCGTTGTCTCAAAGAGAACTTATTACAATAAGTATGGCTTAAGGCCATCTAGTGTCGAAAACAGCGGAAGACTCGGAAGATAAATGGGTCCATCAACTCCAACGGCATCACTGAGTATAGGGCCACGACCTAAAAGCACCTTACTCGTTGTTTGAAAAGTCTGCAACATGAGAAGTTGCAGCCCGAAAATGGGTCAGCACATGGAATATGCTGGCAATGTAACACATAGAGAGTAATGGAATGAAACAGCTATACTATATGTATATATGGCTGGTGGAAAGCTCTATGGTTACAGTTTTGCGTAAAGCCAATTTTTCCCTACTGCAAAGGAATAAATTTATTTAACTATCATGGTGGTTGTGAAACATTGAGAATGGTTGACAGCATTCTCAATCTCAATTAAAATAATTAAAACCCAGCAACATTAATTAGAAGTAACATGTTGAGATTCACATGATATTCAAGTACTAGATACTCAAGTTGTCCATAACCGGGGACACGGCTAATCATGATTAGTTTGTACACTCTGCAGAGGTTTGCGCACTTTTCCCCACAAGACTCGATCGCCTCCGTTTGGTTTCTCGAACTACATGGTGTTTGAGAAGACGGATGACCGAGACACAGTCTTTCAGAAGCGCTAGCACCTTACATGTGGGTAGACCGGTACACCTACTTCCCCTACATCTGCTAGTCTACCCGTAAGAGTTCGCACGACTTAGTCAGCTATGCCAGAGCCCATAATGGCTTGTGGCTGCACACGGAAGTTTCTAGCATGAAAGATCTTATGATCCCTTTGAGCCTGGGTGGCGGTCCAAAATAAAACAGGCAAGTCCTGATAGACATCAGGTGCCTCAATCCACCCAGATGTGTGTTTAAGTTGCCACCTTAGATAAACCATTAAAATTATCAACTCACATCTGTCATGGATATCACTCACCAAATCCACGTCTACTAGCATAGCATGGCATAATAAGCAAACGTAGAAGTAGCTCCCAAAGGTTTCATAATAATACAGGTAATAGGTACTACCTCATCTACTTCCCATCCCACAGTTTAATTAGATCCTAATCATGCAATGTGAGAGGATTGATCTAATGCAATAAAACATGGGTTGCAGAAAAGGTATGATCAAAGTGTTACTTGCCCTGCTGATGACCCGCGAGACCTAGGGTTTCGAAGTAACAAGCGGCGCAATCCGGGTGATCTATCGCAGACAAACAACAAGCATACAATAAGTACTCATCTAATGCACAGATAAAACTCGAACAAGAGAACGAACCAAAAAGTTCAACTTAAGAACTCTGGTTGCAAAGAAAGAACGAACCGAACAAAGAAACGGAAAACAAACGGCGGAAGAAAACAACTCGGTTCTAGCAGGTTGAAACTAGGTCAAATTTTACCGGGGCAAAACTTGTTCAAGTTGATTAGACGGAACGGCGGTTTCGGAACGAAACTCCAGGCGCTTGAAACACCTGATTCCGATAAACGAGCGAGAAGAAAGACTAGAACGAAGATCGGATCTGAGATCACGATCGCGGAATAAATCCGACGAAAATAAAGAGACGAACGGTTAAACGAACGGGCGTCGTTAACCGGGAATAATCGGTGATCACGTTCGTTGAGACGAACGGTCCGAAAGAAGAACGAAAACCGATCTAGAGTTTTCGGAAAAGAAAACTGAAACAAAGAACGAAAGAAAACCGGAACGGAAAACGAATCGGAAGAGAAGAAAAGAATCGGAACGGTTTATAAGAAAAACCGAACCGAGGGAAAAGGAGAGACGCGGCGCGGCTACCTCGGCGAGGTTCCGGCGAGGGGCTCCGGTGAACGGCGGCGTTGGGCGGCTGCGGCGATGCACAAGGGCGGCGGCGTTGGGCGCGGGGCGGCGGCGGCGGTGGTGAGGGGCGCGGGGTGGGGCGCGGCTAAGGAGACGCGGGGTGGTGTGGGGCTTGGGGAGGCGCGGGGTGGTGTGGGGCTTGGGGTTTGATTTGATGTTTTGGAGGGGGGTGTGGGGGTATTTATATTGGTGAGGGGAGGGGGTTTCTTGGGGTAGGGGACAAGAAATAGAGTAGGAATAGGAAAACAAAACAAGGAAAAGGGGGGGGGGCTAACCGGCCAGAGTCCTTTTAGGACTCGGCTCGAGCGAGGGGAGGCGGCGGCCTGGCGCTCCTGCGCCTGGCGCACGGGAGGCTGGGGCGGTGGCTGGCTGGGCCTTGGCCCGGGCGGGGCGCTGCTCCTATTTTTTAAATCGGTTTCGCGCGCGGAAAAACAAAAGAAAGAAAATCTAAACGAACTCCAAAAATTCTAAAGTAAATTTTCTCCGACTCCTAAAAATGAGTCGAACAAAATGAACTTTTCTCCGGGCCTAAAATGCAATTTTGAAAACGCGCATTTTTCCCTATCCAAATAAAAAGCAAACAAAAGTCCGGCAAAACCAAAATTGATCTATTTATTAAATCTTCATTTTTCCTCAATTTTGGGAAAGTCATATTATTCCCTCTCTCATTTTTTTGATATTGGAAAATAATTGAAGATGAAATAAATAAATCAAACGATCCTCTTTTCAAATTCGAGAAAACTCTCAAATATGAAAATAACGAAATCTCCAACTCTCTCCGTGGGTCCTTGAGTTGCGTGAAATTTCTAGGATCGACTAAAATGCAAGAAAATATGCTATGCATGATGATCTAGTGTATAACATTCCAAATTGAAAATTTGGGATGTTACAAAACTACCCCCCTTAAGATGAATCTCGCCCTCGAGATTCATGTTGGCTAGAGAATAGGTGAGGGTGGTCGTTGAGCAAATCTTCTTCTCTTTCCCAGGTGGCTTCATCCTTTGAGTGGTGGTTCCACTGAACTTTGTAAAACTTGATAACCTTGCTGCGAGTAACTCTGCTGGCATAATCGAGAATCTTGACTGGCTTCTCCTCATATTTTAAGTCGTCCTTCAACTGAATCGCTTCGAGTGGCACGGTATCTCTTAGCAGTACCTCCGCCATCTCGGCATGACATTTCTTCAGCTGAGAAACATGGAATACATCATGAACTCCTGACAGCTCCTCTGGAAATTCCAACTTATAAGTGACTTCTCCCATACGTTGCAAGATCTTATACGGTCCAACGAAACGCGGTGCTAACTTTCCCTTAACTCCAAAGTGCTTTACTCCTCGAAGTGGGGATACTTGGAGATAAACTCTGTCTCTGGTTTCGTAAACTGTCTCCTTGTGTTTAGAATCTGCGTAGCTCTTCTGCCTGGACTGGGCTACCTTGAGCCTATCGCGAATCAACTTAACTTTCCGTTCAGACTCCTTAATCAAATCTGGTCCAAAGAATTGACGGTCTCCAACTTCGTCCCATGACAACGGTGTCCTGCACCTCCTTCCGTATAAAGCTTCGAAAGGTGCCATCTTCAAACTGGTTTGGTAACTGTTGTTATAAGAAAACTCCCCATACGGCAAGTTATCGTCCCAACTAGATCCATAATCTAGTGCACAAGCTCTCAGCATATCCTCCAAAATCTGACTGACTCTCTCGGTCTGTCCATCCGTCTGTGGGTGAAAAGCTGTGCTGAACTCCAGTCTGGTTCCTAAAGTTTCATGCAACTGATTCCAAAACTTTGAGGTAAATTGGGTTCCTCTATCTGATACGATACTCCTCGGAACTCCATGCAAACAAATGATCCTAGTCATGTATATCTTCGCCAACTTAGCACTGGTGTAAGTGGTCTTAACTGGGATAAAATGTGCTACCTTTGTCAAACGATCAACTACTACCCATATCGAATCGTAGCCTGCCTTTGTCCTGGGTAGTCCCGTGATAAAATCCATGCCTATCTTATCCCACTTCCATTCGGGTATCGGCAATGGTTGTAACAATCCTGCTGGCTTCTGATGCTCTGCCTTTACTCTCTGACATACGTCACAAACTGCTACATATGCCGCAATATCCTTCTTCATTCCGGTCCACCAGAATGTTTCCTTCAAATCCAAATACATCTTGGTATTCCCTGGGTGAATCGAATACGGTGAATCATGTGCCTCTTGCAAAATCAACTTCCTGATCTCCGGGTCATTTGGCACATAAACACGGTCCTCAAACCATAGGGTATCGTGCTCATCCTCACGAAATCCCTTTGCTTTTTTCCTTCGCTCAATTTCTCTTTTATAGCAGCAATCTCCTTGTCAGATTTCTGAGCTTCTCTGATCTTATCCATCAATGTTGACTGAATCTCCATTTGAACTTAGTATCCTTCTTCAACAACTCCGTCATAGGCTTCGCAATCTTTGAGAAATTCTCAATAAACCTCCGGTAGTATCCTGCGAGTCCAAGAAAACTCCGGATCTCTCCAACTGTCGTTGATGATTCCCATTCGGTTACGGTCTCAACCTTAGTGGGGTGAACTGCTATACCTCCTCCGGATATAACGTGTCCGAGGAATCCAACTTCCTTCAACCAAAACTCACATTTGCTGAATTTGGCGTATAACTGGTGTTCCCTTAGTTTCTCCAAAACCAAACGCAAATGTTCCTTATGCTCCTCTTCATTCTTTGAATAAACCAGGATGTCATCAATGAACACTACGACAAACTTATCCAAAAACTCCATAAACACTTTGTTCATCAGGTTCATAAAATAGGCAGGTGCGTTAGTCAATCCAAACGACATAACGGTATACTCATACAGTCCATATCTTGTGGTGAATGCTGTCTTAGGTATGTCCTGCTCTCGAATCTTCAATTGATGGTACCCTGATCGCAAATCGATCTTGGAAAACACTTTAGCTCCTTGCAACCAATCAAACAGATCGTTGATCATTGGCAGTGGGTACTTATTCTTGATGGTTACTTCATTCAATCCCCGATAATCTACAACCATCCTTAATGATCCATCCTTCTTTTCCACTAGAAGTACGGGTGATCCCCAAGGCGAAGAACTTGGGCGAATGTAACCTTTATCCAATAACTCCTTAATCTGATTCTTAATTTCCACCAAATCCTTTGCTGGCATTCGGTACGGTCGCTTTGATATTGGACCTGTACCTGGCAATAACTCAATCAAAAACTCAATGTCTCTATCTGGTGGCATGCCTGGTAATTCCTCAGGAAATACATCAGGAAAATCCTTTACCACTGGTACTTCTTCTTGCACAACTCCTGTTAGGCAGTTTACTTGTGTCCTGTTTGGCACATGCCGGGATACATACTTGATCCTTCTTCCTTATGGTGTGGTAAGCAAAATTGTCTTACTGGCGCAATCGATATTTCCTCCATACATCGACAGCCAATCCATACCAAGAATCACATCTAGACCTTGGGACTCCAGAATAATTAAATCCGTTGGGAAAACATGCCTTCCTATACTTAATGGCACTTGGAAACATCCTTGTCTGGCCATGTACTCTGCTCCTGGCGAGCTTACTAGCATAGGCGTTTTAAGAATCCTAGTGGGCAGGCTATACTTTTCCACAAATCCCCTTGATATGTATGAATGTGATGCACCAGTATCGAAAAGAACGAGTGCGGTAATTGACTTAACCAAAAACTTACCGATTACTGCATCGGGCTGATCTTCAACCTCCTCCACGCTAACGTGGTTCACCTGTCCCTTATTGAAAGGGTTCGGCTTCTTCCCAGAGCTTCCATTGCCATTTCCATTCTGGCCTTCGGGACATTCATTGGCATAATGTCCGGTCTTGGAACACTTGAAACAGGTGACTTGACTCAGGTCTCTCTTGGTTGGGGTCGATGGGGTGGTCCGGTTATGGCTGTTGCTTCCTCCATTCCCATTACCATTCTTGTGGCCATTATGGTTGTGCGAGCTACCTCCTCCATGGGTATGCTGAAACTGAAATCCCGGTTTGGGGGTAAAACGGGGCTTCTGCTGGGCTCCAGAGTTATACTTCCCCTGTCCATACTTCCTCTTACGATTCTCAATCTGCTGGTGCTTCCCTTCAATCATGATGGCACGATCTACCAACTCCTGGTAGTTGTTGAAACTCGCTACCATCAACTTCATGCTTAGCTCATCATTCAGTCCTTCCAGAAACTTCTCCTGCTTAGCTGCATCCGTAGCAACTTCATCTGGGGCATAACGTGCTAACTTGCTGAAATCGTCAACGTACTGGCCAACTGTCCTTCCTCCTTGGCGTAAGTTGCGAAACTCACGCTTCTTCAGGGCCATAGCTCCTGCTGAAACATGGGCAGTGTGGAAAGCTTGCTAAAACTGATCCCATGTGACAGTGTCAACTGGGTAAGTGGCTGTGAAATTCTCCCACCATGCTGCCGCGGGTCCGTCAAGCTGGTGAGCGGCAAACTTCACTTTCTCACCATCCGTGCATCCTGCAGTGGTCAACTCCCTTCCTATATTGCGGAGCCAATCGTCTGCTACTATCGGCTCGGTGCTACTGGAAAACACCGGCGGATTCAGCCTAAGGAAACGGGCTAAGTGGTCAACAGGTGGTGGTGGTGGTGGGTTGTTGTTGTTGTTGTTCTGTTGGTTCTGGACTAACATCTGCATCAATTGATTCTGCTGCTGGATCAACTGAGTGAGTTCCGGTGGAAAGGCAAATCCGGGGTCACGTCTCGGAGGCATCTGAGGGTTTAGAAAAGACGAGAATTAAGAATAGAGTGAGGTCTAAAGGGAAAACACTACCCCAATGCACATGAGCAAATGCACACAAAATCACTTCATTCAATCAAACAAGGGCTTACAATCGGTCTAAAACTATCGCAAAAGTGCTCGAACTATAATGTTTACATGGGGGAATACTACTATTATCTGGTGGTCATCTAGAAATTTGAACCGGTGGAAGACTCCATGATATCTGCTCCAGCTTCGTCATCAAAGTCGGGTTCACTTGGATCCGAATCGGTGTCGTCGATGATGATGTAGTTGTCCGGACATGCGACGTACTCGTCTTCCTCCGTGGATGCTAACTTCCTCTTGAGTTCTTTAATCTCCTGCTTAAGATCGCCATTGTGCCTTGCTAGAGCTACGATATCGTCCATGTAGTCCTTGCGTGTACACTTCAGTTCTCCTTCTAGCTCAATGATCCTTGCCTTTGCATTCTTCAACTCTATCATATCATTGCACATCTGGTTCTCGTGGCGTCGAATGTGCTGGTTTAACTCCTGGAAGAAAGATGCAATGGATCTATCCTTCTTGGTGCTGACTAACTCCCATTGTTCGTCTCGGCGTCCGTAAATCTGGTAGATAGTGTCCTTGAGGTCTTCTTGATAAACTTCTCCAATGCGTCCTATGGTGATATGAGCTGCCATGCTCCTTCCCAGACTCCAGGTTGGTGCACTGAAAACACTATATATAGGCTTCGTGATTGGCGCGAATGTTCTTCCTGGAACGTGAGCTTGAATCTTCCAGCGCTCCTCTTCAGGCAGAGTGGCGTTGAAGGTTCCCGTGAAGCTTGGTAATCCAATGTTCAGGTACTTGGTGACTTCCTTCAGGTGAAATCCAAATGGTGTTCCTTCATCCAGTTGAGCGTACTTAATCTTCGCGTTCGTCATCCTAATAGGGTAGAAAAGATGAGGAGTTAGAAAATGAGAAGAGAAGGGTGTTCTATGGCTTTAACTTAGTGGTCGTGTCCTACAGTCAGCGTGTGCTCTGATACCATTCTCTGTAGCGACCCGACCCGAATGGATCAAGTGCTCTGTGCTCAGGTGTCATCCCTGGATCAGTAATGCTGACACCACACAGTACATCGAAGGATTTATAGCAGAGTGGCAATCACACACTTATTATATCGTTGTCTCAAAGAGAACTTATTACAATAAGTATGGCTTAAGGCCATCTAGTGTCGAAAACAGCGGAAGACTCGGAAGATAAATGGGTCCATGAACTCCAACGGCATCACTGAGTATAGGGCCACGACCTAAAAGCACCTTACTCGTTGTCTGAAAAGTCTGCAACATGAGAAGTTGCAGCCCGAAAATGGGTCAGCACATGGAATATGCTGGCAATGTAACACATAGAGAGTAATGGAATGAAACAGCTATACTATATGCATATATGGCTGGTGGAAAGCTCTATGGTTACAGTTTTGCGTAAAGTCAGTTTTTCCCTACTGCAAAGGAATAAATTTATTTAACTATCATGGTGGTTGTGAAACATTGAGAATGGTTGACAGCATTCTCAATCCCAATAAAAATAATTAAAACCCAGCAACATTAATTAGAAGTAACATGTTGAGATTCACATGATATTCAAGTACTAGATACTCAAGTTGTCCATAACCGGGGACACTGCTAATCATGATTAGTTTGTACACTCTGCAGAGGTTTGCGCACTTTTCCCCACAAGACTCGATCGCCTCCGTTTGGTTTCTCGCACTACATGGTGTTTGAGAAGACGGATGACCGAGACACAATCTTTCAGAAGCGCTAGCACCTTACATGTGGGTAGACCGGTACACCTACTTCCCCTACATCTGCTAGTCTACCCGTAAGAGTTCGCACGACTTAGTCAGCTATGCCAGAGCCCATAATGGCTTGTGGCTGCACACGGAAGTTTCTAGCATGAAAGATCTTATGATCCCTTTGAGCCTGGGTGGCGGTCCAAAATAAAACAGGCAAGTCCTGATAGACATCAGGTGCCTCAATCCACCCAGATGTGTGTTTAAGTTGCCACCTTAGATAAACCATTAAAATTATCAACTCACATCTGTCATGGATATCACTCACCCAATCCACGTCTACTAGCATAGCATGGCATAATAAGCAAACGTAGAAGTAGCTCCCAAAGGTTTCATAATAATACAGGTAATAGGTACTACCTCATCTACTTCCCATCCCACAGTTTAATTAGATCCTAATCATGCAATGTGAGAGGATTGATCTAATGCAATAAAACATGGGTTATAGAAAAGGTATGATCAAAGTGTTAGTTTCCCTGCTGATGATCCGCGAGACCTAGGGTTTCGAAGTAACAAGCGGCGCAATCCGGGTGATCTATCGCAGACAAACAACAAGCATACAATAAGTACTCATCTAATGCACAGGTAAAACTCGAACAAGAGAACGAACCAGAAAGTTCAACTTAAGAACTCCGGTTGCAAAGAAAGAACGAACCGAACAAAGAAACGGAAAACAAACGGCGGAAGAAAACAACTCGGTTCTAGCAGGTTGAAACTAGGTCAAATTTTACCGGGGCAAAACTTGTTCAAGTTGATTAGACGGAACGGCGGTTTCGGAACGAAACTCCAGGCGCTTGAAACACCTGATTCCGATAAACGAGGGAGAAGAAAGACTAGAACGAAGATCGGATCTGAGATCACGATCGCAGAATAAATCCGACGAAAATAAAGAGACGAACGGTTAAACGAACGGGCGTCGTTAACCGGGAATAATCGGTGATCACGTTCGTTGAGACGAACGGTCCGAAAGAAGAACGAAAACCGATCTAGGGTTTTCGGAAAAGAAAACCGAAACAAAGAACGAAAGAAAACCGGAACGGAAAACGAATCGGAAGAGAAGAAAAGAATCGGAACGGTTTATAAGAAAAACCGAACCGAGGGAAAAGGAGAGACGCGGCGCGGCTACCTCGGCGAGGTTCCGGCGAGGGGCTCCGGTGAACGGCGGTGTTGGGCGGCGGCGGTGATGCACAAGGGCGGCGGCGTTGGGCGCGGGGCGGCGGCGGCGGTGGTGAGGGGTGCGGGGTGGGGCGCGGCTAAGGAGGCGCGGGGTGGTGTGGGGCTTGGGGAGGCGCGGGGTGGTGTGGGGCTTGGGGTTTGATTTGATGTTTTGGAGGGGGGGTGTGGGGGTATTTATATTGGTGAGGGGAGGGGGTTTCTTGGGGTAGGGGACAAGAAATAGAGTAGGAATAGGAAAACAAAACAAGGAAAAGGGGGGGGGGCTAACCGGCCAGAGTCCTTTTAGGACTCGGCTTGAGCGAGGGGAGGCGGCGGCCTGGCGCTCCTGCGCCTAGCGCCTGGCGCACGGGAGACTGGGGCGGTGGCTGGCTGGGCCTTGGCCCGGGCGGGGCGCTGCTCCTTTTTTTTTTAAATCGGTTTCGCGCGCGGAAAAACAAAAGAAAGAAAATCTAAACGAACTCCAAAAATTCTAAAGTAAATTTTCTCCGACTCCTAAAAATGAGTCGAACAAAATGAACTTTTCTCTGGGCCTAAAATGCAATTTTTAAAAACGCGCATTTTTCCCTATCCAAATAAAAAGCAAACAAAACTCCGGCAAAACCAAAATTGATCTATTTATTAAATCTTCATTTTTCCTCAATTTTGGGAAAGTCATATTATTCCCTCCCTCATTTTTTTGATATTGGAAAATAATTGAAGATGAAATAAATAAATCAAATGATCCTCTTTTCAAATTCGAGAAAACTCTCAAATATGAAAATAACGAAATCTCCAACTCTCTCCATGGGTCCTTGAGTTGCGTGAAATTTCTAGGAACGACTAAAATGCAAGAAAATATGCTATGCATGATAATCTAGTGTATAACATTCCAAATTGAAAATTTGGGATGTTACAGCTCTATCGTGTATGCAATGTTGTGTACCAGACCTGATGTGTGCCTTGCTATTAGTTTAGCAGGGAGGTACCAAAGTAATCCAGGAGTGGATCACTGGACAACAGTCAAGAACATCCTGAAATACCTGAAAAGGACGAAGGATATGTTTCTCTTTTATGGACGTGACAAAGAGCTCGTCGTAAATGGTTACGTTGATGCAAGCTTTGACACTGATCCGGACGATTCTAAATCGCAACCCGGATATGTGTTTTTATTAAACGGTGGAGCTGTCAGTTGGTGCAGTTCTAAACAAAGCGTCGTAGTGGGATCTACATGTGAAGCGGAGTGCATAGCTGCTTCGGAAATAGCAAATGAAGAAGTCAGGATGAAGGATTTCATATCTGATCTAGGTGTCATACCTAGTGCATCGGGTCCAATGAAAATCTTTTGTGACAATATTGGTGCAATTGCTTTAGCAAAGGAATCCAGATTTCACAAGAGAACCAAGCACATCAAGAGACGCTTCAACTCCATCCAGGATCAAGTCCAGGTGGGAGACAGAGAGATTTGCAAAATACATACGGATCTGAATGTTGCAGACCCATTGACTAAGCCTCTTCCATGAGCAAAACATGATCAACACCAAGGCTCCATGGGTGTTAGGATCATTACTGTGTAATCTAGATTATTGACTCTAGTGCAACTGGGAGACTGAAGGAAATATGCCCTAGAGGCAATAATAAAGTTATTATTTATTACCTTATATCATGATAAATGTTTATTATTCATGCTAGAATTGTATTAACCGGAAACATGATACATGTGTGAATACATAGACAAAACAGAGTGTCGCTAGTATGCCTCTACTTGACTAGCTCGTTGAATCAAAGATGGTTATGTTTCCTAACCATAGACAAAGAGTTGCCATTTGATTAACGGGATCACATCATTAGGAGAATGATGTGATTGAGTTGACCCATTCCGTTAGCTTAGCACTTGATCGTTTAGTTTGTTGCTATTGCTTTCTTCATGACTTATACATGTTCCTGTAACTATGAGATTATGCAACTCCCGTTTACCGGAGGAACACTTTGTGTGCTACCAAACATCACAACGTAACTGGGTGATTATAAAGGTGCTCTATAGGTGTCTCCAAGGGTACTTGTTGGGTTGGCGTATTTCAAGATTAGGATTTGTCACTCCAATTGTCGGAGAGGTATCTCTGGGCCCACTCGGTAATACACATCACTCAAGCCTTGCAAGCATTGTAACTAATGAGTTAGTTACGGGATGATGTATTACGGAACAAGTAAAGAGACTTGCCGGTAACGAGATTGAACTAGGTATTGAGATACCGACGATCGAATCCCGGGCAAGTAACATACCGACGACAAAGGGAAAAACGTATGTTGTTATGCGGTTTGACCGATAAAGATCTTCGTAGAATATGTAGGAGCCAATATGAGCATCCAGGTTCCGCTATTGGTTATTGACCAGAGACGTGTCTCGGTCATGTCTACATAGTTCTCGAACCCGTAGGGTCTGCACGCTTGAAGTTCGATGACGGTTATATTATGAGTTTATGTGTTTTGATGTACCGAAGGTAGTTCGGAGTCCCGTATGTGATCACGGACATGACGAGGAGTCTCAAAATGGTCGAGACATGAAGATTGATATATTGGACGACTATATTCGGACACCGGAATGGTTCCGGGGGTTATCGGATATATACGGAGTACCGGGGGGTTACCGGAACCCCCCCCCCCCCGGGTTATTGGGCCTCATGGGCCCAAAGTGGTGGAAGAGGACAGGCAGCAGGAGGTGGCGCGCGGCCCCCTTGCCCCAATCTGAATTGGGAAAGGGAAGGGGGTGGCGGCCCCCTTCTCCGTCCTTCTCTCCACCTCCTCCTTCCCCCTTCTCCTGGTTGGAATAGGAAAGGGGGGCAAAACCTACTTGGAGTAGGATTGCCCCCCCCCCCTTGGGCGCGCCTCCTCCTCTTGGCCAGCCCCTCCTCCCCCCTTATATATGGAGGAGGGGGGATCCCCATAGACACAACAATTGATCTCTTAGATCTTTTAGCCGTGTGCGGTGCCCCCTCCATCATAATCCACCTCAGTCATATCGTAGCGGTGCTCGGGCGAAGCCCTGCGTCGGTAGAACATCATCATCGTCACCATGCCATCGTGCTGACGGAACTCTCCCTCAAAGCTCGACTAGATCGGAGTTCGAGGGACGTCATCGAGTTGAACGTGTGTAGAACTCAGAGGTGCCGTGCGTTCGGTGCTTGATCAGTCGGATCGTGAAGACATACGACTACATCAACCGCGTTGTGCTAACGCTTCCGCTTTCGGTCTACGAGGGTACATGGACACACTCTCCCCTCTCGTTGCTATGCATCACCATGATCTTGCGTGTGCGTAGGATTTTTTTTTGAAATTACTACGTTCCCCAACAGCCACGAGGCAGGGGGCGCGCCTACCCCCTAGGCGCGCCCTCCACCCTCATGGGCCCCTCGTTGCTCCACCGACCTACTTCTTCCTCCTATATAAGTCCACGTACCCCGCAAACATCCAGGACCACCACGAAAACCTAATTCCACCGCCGCAACCTTATGTACCCGGGAGATCCCATCTTGGGGCCTTTTCTGGAGCTCCGTCGGAGGGGGCATTGATCACGGAGGGCCTCTAAATCAACTCCATGGCCTCTCCGGTGATGTGCGAGTAGTTTACTTCAGACCTTCGGGTCCATAGTTATTATCTAGATGGCTTCTTCTCTCTCTTTGGATCTCAATACAAAGTTCTCCTCGATCTTCTTGGAGATCTATTCGATGTAATCTTCTTTTGCGGCGTGTTTGTCGAGATCCGATGAATTGTGGGTTTATGATCAAGTTTATCTATGAACAATATTTGAATCTCCTTTGAATTCTTTTATGTATGATTGGTTATCTTTGCAAGTCTCTTCGAATTTTCAGTTTGGTTTGGCCTACTAGATTGATTTTTCTTGCAATGGGAGAAGTGCTTAGCTTTGGGTTCAATCTTGCGGTGTCCTTTCACAGTGACAGCAGGGGCAGCAAGGCACATATTGTATTGTTGCCATAGAGGATAAAAATATGGGGTTTATATCATATTGCATGAGTTTATCCCTCTACATCATGTCATCTTACTTAAAGCATTACTCTGTTCTTATGAACTTAATACTCTAGATGCATGCTGGATAGCGGTCGATGTGTGGAGTAATAGTAGTAGATGCAGAATCATTTCGGTCTACTTGTCACGGACGTGATGCCTATATACATGATCATACCTAGATATTCTCATAACTATGCTCAATTCTATCAATTGCTCGGCAGTAATTCGTTTAGCCACCGTAATACTTATGCTCTTGAGAGAAGCCACTAGTGAAACCTATGCCCCCCGGGTCTATCTTCCATCATATTAATCTACCAACACTTAGCTATTTCTATTGCCGTTTATTTTACTTTGCATCTTTATTTCTCTTTATCATAAAAAAACAAAATATTATCTTATCATATCTATCAGATCTCACTCTCGTAAGTGACCGTGAAGGGATTGACAACCCCTTTATCGCGTTGGTTGCAAGGTTCTTATTTGTTTGTGTAGGTGTGTGGGACTCGAGTGTGATCTCCTACTGGATTGACACCTTGGTTCTCAAAAACTAAGGGAAATACTTATGCTACTTTACTGCATCACCCTTTCCTGTTCAGGGGAAATCCAACACAATGCTCAAGAGGTAGCAAGAAGGATTCCTAGCACCATTGCCGGGGAGATTCGCGCCAAGTCAAGTCAAGATTTGACTCCCGACAATGAGCCATTTCTAGCGCCGTTGCCGGGGAGTCTACACACAAGTCAAGACATACCAAGTACCCATCACAAACTCTTATCCCTCGCATTACATTATTTGCCATTTGCCTCGCGTTTTCCTATCCCCCACTTCACCCTTGCCGTTTTATTCGCCCTCTCTTTTTCCGTTCGCCTCTTTTTCGCTTGCTTCTTGTTTGCTCGTGTGTTGGATCGCTTGCTTGTCACGATGGCTCAAGACAATACTAAATTGTGTGACTTTGCCAATACCAAGAACAATAATTTTCTTAGCACTCTGATTTCTCCTCTTACCGATGTTGAATCTTGTGAAATTAATGCTGCTTTGTTGAATCTTGTCATGAGAGATCAATTCGCCGGCCTTCCTAGTGAAGATGCCGCTACCCATCTAAATAGCTTTGTTGATTTGTGTGATATGCAAAAGAAGAAAGATGTGGACAATGATATTGTTAAATTGAAGCTATTTCCTTTTTCCCTTAGAGATCGTGCTAAAGTTTGGTTTTCGTCTTTGCCTAAAAATAGTATTGATTCATGGAATAAGTGCAAAGATGCTTTTATCTCTAAGTATTTTCCTCCCGCTAAGATCATCTCTCTTAGAAACGATATTATGAATTTTTAGCAACTTGATCATGAACATGTTGCACAAGCTTGGGAGAGGATGAAATTAATGATACGTAATTGGCCTACACATGGTTTGAATCTTTGGATGATTATACAAAAAAATTATGTTGGATTG
Source organism: Triticum aestivum (assembly GCF_018294505.1). Classification (NCBI taxonomy): domain Eukaryota; kingdom Viridiplantae; phylum Streptophyta; class Magnoliopsida; order Poales; family Poaceae; genus Triticum; species Triticum aestivum. The sequence goes on along the minus strand of NC_057800.1, from coordinate 171,598,461 downwards.
ATTTTTTATTCTAGAAATCTTTTAGATTCGGCTGCAGGAGGCACTTTTATGGAAATCACTTTAGGAGAAGCTACTAAACTCCTAGATAATATTATGGTTAATTATTCTCAATGGCACACCGAAAGGTCTACTAATAAGAAAGTGCATGCGATAGAAGTAATTAGTGTTTTGAGTGAAAAGATGGATGACCTTATGAAATTGTTTGCTAATAAGAGTGTTTCCTATGATCCTAATGATGTGCCTTTGTCTACCTTGATTGAGAATAATAATGAATCTATGGATGTGAATTTTGTTGGTAGGAATAATTTTGGTAACAACGCGTATAGAGGAAATTTTAATCCTAGGACATTCCCTAGTAATTCCTCTAATAATTATGGTAATTCATACAACAATTCTTATTGAAATTTTAATAAGATGCCCTCTGAATTTGAGACTAGTGTTAAGGAGTTTATGAATTCGCAAAAGAATTTCAATGCTTTGCTTGAAGAAAAATTGCTTAAGGTTGATGAATTGGCTAGGAACGTTGATAGAATTTCTCTTGATGTTGATTCTTTGAAACTTAGATCTATTCCACCTAAGCATGATATCAATGAGTCTCTCAAAGCCATGAGAATTTCCATTGATGAGTACAAAGAAAGAACCGCTAGGATGCGTGCTAAGAAAGATTACTTTGTGAAAGTGTGTTCTTCTAGTTTCTACGAAAATAAAGATGAAGATCTAAAAGTTATTGATGTGTCTCCTATTAAATCTTTATTTTGCAATATGAATCTTTATAATGATGGGACTGAATATGAGCCACCTTTACCTAGAAGGCGTTCAAAATTTTTGGAGTTTTTGGATCTTGATTCAAAAATTGGTAAATGTGGGGTTGAAGAGGTCAAAACTTTAGATATCAATGAACCCACTATTTTGGAGTTTAAGGAATTTAATTATGATAATTGCTCTTTGATAGATTGTATTCCCTTGTTGCAATCCGTGCTAAATTCTCATCATGCCTATAGTCAAAATAAAGCTTTTACTAAACATATCATTGATGCTTTGATGCAATCTTATGAAGAAAAACTTGAGTTGGAAGTTTCTATCCCTAGAAAACTTTATGATGAGTGGCAACCTACTATTAAAATTAAAATTAAAAATCATGAATGCTATGCTTTGTGTGATTTGGGTGCTAGTGTTTCCACGATTCCGAAAACTTTATGTGATTTGCCAGGATTCCGTGAATTTGATTATTGTTCTTTAAACTTGCACCTTGCGGATTCCACTATTAAGAAACCTATGGAAAGAATTAATGATGTTCTTATTGTTGCAAATAGTAACTATGTGCCCATAGATTTCAGTGTTCTGGACATAGATTGCAATCCTTCATGTCCTATTATTCTTGGTAGACCTTTCCTTAGAACGATTGGTGCAATTATTGATATGAAGGAAGGGAATATCAGATTCCAATTTCCGTTAAGGAAAGGCATGGAACACTTCTCTAGAAAGAATATTAAATTACCATATGAATCTATTATGAGAGCCACTTATGGATTGCGTAGCAAAGATGGCAATACCTAGATCTATCCTTGCTTTTATGCCTAGCTAAGGGCGTTAAAGGATAGCGCTTGTTGGGAGGCAACCCAATTTTATTTTTATTCCTTGATTTTTGCTCCTGTTTGGTAATAATAATTTATCTAGCCTCTGTTTTGGTTGTGTTTTTGTGTTTAATTAGTGTTTGTGCCAAGTAGAACCGTTGGGAAGACTTGGGGAAAGTCCTTTTGATCTTGTTGTAAAAAACAGAAACTTTAGCGCTCACGAGAATTGCTGCCATTTTTATTTGGAGAGTGATATTTAGTTAATTATTTTTGCAGATGATTAATAGATAAATTCCTCACGTCCAGAAGTTTATTTTAGAATTTTTGGGGTTCCAGAAGTTTGCGTTAGTTACAGATTACTACAGAATGTTCTGTTTTTGACAGATTCTGTTTTTCGTGTGTTGTTTGCTTATTTTGATGAATCTATGGCTAGTAAAAGAGTTTATAAACCATAGAGAAGTTGTAATAAAGTAGGTTTAACACCAATATAAATAAAGAATGAGTTCAGTACAGTACCTTGAAGTGGTGTTTTGTTTTCTTTCGCTAACGGTGCTCATGAGATTTTCTGTTGAGTTTTGTGTTGTGAAGTTTTCAAGTTTTGGGTAAAGATTTGATGGATTATGGAACAAGGAGTGGCAAGATCCTAATCTTGGGGATGCCCATGGCACCCCAAGGTCATATAAGGACACCAAAAATCCAAAGCTTGGGGATGCCCCGGAAGGCATCCCCTCTTCCGTCTTCGTCCATCGGTAACTTTACTTGGAGCTATATTTTTATTCACCACATGATATGTGTTTTGCTTGGAGAATATTTTATGATTTGGGTCTTTGCTTTTTAGTTTACCACAATCATCCTTTCTGTACACACATTTTGAGAGAGATACACATGATTTGGAATTTATTAGAATACTCTATGTGCTTCACTTATATCTTTTGAGCTATATAGTCTTTGCTCTAGTGCTTCACTTATATCTTTTAGAGCACGACAATGGTTTTATTTTATAGAAATAATTGATCTCTCATGATTCACTTATATTATTTTGAGAGTCCTTTAGAACAACATGGAAATTTGCTTTTAGGAATAATATAAAAACTTTTATAGAAGTGCATTGAATACTGTGAGAAGTTTGATACTTGATAATTGTTTTGAGATATGGAGATGGTGATATTAGAGTCATGCTAGTTGAGTAGTTGTGAACTTGAGAAATACTTGTGTTGAAGTTTGTGATTCTCATAGCATGTATGTATGGTGAACCGTTATGTGATGAAGTCAGAGCATGATTTATTTATTGTTTGTCTTCCTTATGAGTGGCGGTCGGGGACGAGCGATGGTCTTTTCCTACCAATCTATCCCCCTAGGGGCATCCGCATAATACTTTGTTTCGATAACTTGTAGATTTTTGCAACAAGTATATGTGTTCTTTATGACTAATGTTGAGTCCATGGATTATATGCACTCTCATCCTTCCACCATTGCTAGCCTCTCTAATACCGCGCACTTTTCGCCGGTATCATACACCCACCATATACCTTCCTCAAAACAGCCACCATACATACCTATCATGGCATTTCCATAGCCATTCCGAGATATATTGCCATGCAACTTACCATTGTTTCGTTTACTATGACACGCTTCATCATTGTCATAATTGCTTTGCATGATCATGTAGTTGACATCGTATTTGTGGCAAAGCCACCGTTCATAATTCTTTCATACATGTCACTCTTGATTCATTGCATATCCCGGTACACCACCGGAGGCATTCACATAGAGTCATATTTTGTTCTAAGTATCGAGTTGTAAGTAAATAAAGTATGATGGTCATCATTATTAGAGAATTCTCCCAAGTGAGGAAAGGATGATGGAGACTATGATTCCCCCACAAGTCGGAATGAGACTCCGACGAAAAAAGAGAGAAAGTCCATAAAAAAGGAGAAGGCCCAAAAAAATGAGAGAAAAAGAGAGAAGGGACAATGCCACTATCCTTTTTCCACACTTGTGCTTCAAAGTAGCACCATGATCTTCATGATAGAGAGTCTCCTATGTTATCACTTTTATATACTAGTGGGAATTTTACATTATAGAACTTGGCTTGTGATACGTCTCCAATGTATCTATAATTTTTGATTGCTCCATGCTATATTATCTACTGTTTTGGATGTTTATAGGCTTTATTATACACTTTTATATCATTTTTGGGACTAACCTATTAACCCAGAGCCCATTGCCAGTTCCTGTTTTTACCTTGTTTTAGAATATCGCAGAAAAGGAAAACCAAACGGAGTCCAATTGACCTGAAACTTCACGGAACTCATTTTTGGAAGGAAAGAAGCCCAGAAGACTTGAAGTGCGCGTAAGGGAAGCTTCGAGGAGGCCATGAGGTAGGGGGCGCGCCCACCTCCCTGGGCGCGCCCTCCACCCTCGTGGGCCCCTCGTGCCCCCTGATTTACTTCTTCCGCCTATATATCTCCATATACCCTAAAAACATCCGAGAGTACAATAGATCAGGAGTTCCGCCGCCAGAAGCCTCCATAGCCACCAAAAGCCAATCTAGACCCGTTCTAGCATCCTACCGGAGGGGGAATCCCTCTTCGGTGGCCATCTTCATCATCCCAGTGCTCTCCATGACGAGGAGGTAGTACTTCTCCCTCGGGGCTGAGGGTATGTATCAATAGCTATGTGTTTGGTCTCTCTCTCTCTCTCTCTCTCTCTCTCTCTCTCGTGTTCTTGATTTGATACGATCTTGATGTATCGCGAGCTTTGCTATTATAGTTGGATCTTATGTTTCTCCTCCCCCTCTTCTCTCTTGTAATGAATTGAGTTTCCCCTTTGGAGTTATCTCATCTGATTGAGTCTTTAAAGATTTGAGAACACTTGATGTATGTCTTGCCGTGTGTATCTGTGGTGACAATGGGATACCACGTGATTCACTTGATGTACGTTTTGGTGATCAACTTGCGGGTTCCGCCCATGAACCTATGCATAGGGGTTGGCACACGTTTTCGTCGTGATTCTCCGGTAGAACTTTGGGGCACTCTTTGAGGTCCTATGTGTTGGTTGAATAGATGAATCTGAGATTGTGTGATGCATATTGTATAATCATACCCGCGGATACTTGAGGTGACATTGGAGTATCTAGGTGACATTAGGGTTTTGGTTGATGTGTGTCTTAAGGTGTTATTCTAGTACGAACTCTAGAGCTGTTTGTGACACTTATAGGAATAGCCCAACGGATTGATTGGAAAGAATAACTTTGAGGTGGTTTCGTACCCTACCATAATCTCTTCATTTGTTCTCCGCTATTAGTGACTTTGGAGTGACTCTTTGTTGCATGTTGAGGGATAGTTATATGATCCAATTATGTTATTATTGTTGAGGGAACTTGCACTAGTGAAAGTATGAACCCTAGGCCTTGTTTACTATCATTGCAATACCATTTACGCTCACTTTTATAATTAGTTACCTTGCTGTTTTTATATTTTCAGATTACAAATACCTTTATCTACCATCCATATACCACTTGTGTCACCATCTCTTCGCTGAACTAGTGCACCTATACAATTTACCATTGTATTGGGTGTGTTGGGGACACAAGAGACTCTTTGTTATTTGGTTGCAGGGTTGCTTGAGAGAGACCATCTTCATCCTATGCCTCCTACGGATTGATAAACCTTAGGTCATCCACTTGAGGGAAATTTGCTACTGTCCTACAAACCTCTGCACTTGGAGGCCCAACAACGTCTACAAGAAGAAGGTTGTGTAGTAGACATCAAGCTCTTTTCTGGTGCCGTTGCCAGGGAGGTGAGTGCTTGAAGGTATATCTTTAGATCTTGCAATCGAGTCTTTTAGTTTCTTGTTTTATCACTAGTTTAGTTTATAAAAGAAAACTATAAAAAATGGAATTGAGTTTGTCTCATATGCTTCACCTTTTTAATATTTTTCGTGAGTATGATGGAAAGGATAATTGTGCTCAAGTGCTAGAAGAAGAAATCTATAAAATGTTTGGCACTAAATATTTGAATGATGAGCATGATTGCAATGTTGTTAGTACGAATTCTTTGAATATCCATGATACTAATGATGATTGCACTAGTTATGATGAAAATGTCTCCTATAAACATGTCGATTTTTGTGGAGTGTATTGGGTTTGTAAGTACACACCAAAAAGGGAAGATAAATATTGCAAGAAGCATAAGTACTTAGATACTAAATTGTTGCAAGAAAGGCTAGATGAATGTGATGAAAATTCAAATTATCTTGGCCATACTTGTGAGCTTTGCAATGAATATGATCATTTCAGTACCCAATGGAAATTGTTTCATGATCGTATCGTGTCCAAAAATTGTGATGACTTGATTTCCCTTGCACATCATAATGAACTTAGTTTGCTTATGGGTTACGAAGAAATGAAACGTATAAATAATTATCTTCCAGAATTTGCCCGTTATAAACTTCTTGGATTTGATCTAGAGGAAATTTATATGTATTGTGCGGTGAATTGTATTGAAAATCCTTATATTGCCAACTACATAAAGAAAAGAAAACAAATAGAAGATGAAGAGAATACTAATGAAAGGGAAGAGACTTCCCAATATCCTCCTATTATTTCTTATGATGAATCAGGTAACAAGGAGGAGCCTCCTATTCAACCAATCTCATTAATAAGGAGCTCCAAAAAGAGGATTGAACCCACACATGATGTGGTGAAGAAGAAGAAAAGAAGAAGGAAGAGAGGTAAAAAGATATCTCTCCCAAATAATGTTGCTCCTATTATTATTGTGCCTCATGAAAATATAATTGTGGAAGATAATGATACTTCTTATGATCTTGAAAATCTTTTTGGCACTTTCTTAGAAGAATATGATAATTGCTATACTATTGGTGCTATCCATACTATTAATGATGAGAGTGATTATGTCTATGATATGAAAAGGCCCAAGCTTGGGGATGCTATGTTTGATGAAGATGACGTTTTTGAGAATATATTTGTTGCAATTAATGTTTGTCCCAAGCTTGGGGATGCTACGCTTAATGAAGATGATATTTTTAGTCTCCCATGTTTTTATATGCAAATTTATAATGATGATAGCATGCCTCCTAGTTATGATAATTATTGTGATGATACATATGCTATAAAAATTAGTGATGATTATATTTATAAAACTTTTCATGATTATGATTACCCTTTTTCTGAACATTACTCTTTTAATGTGGAAACAATTTATAGTATTCAAGTCTCTTATGATACTCCCACTATTCCGATTGAGAAGAAATTTGCTTATGTGGAGAGTAATAAAATTTCTATGCTTGTAGATCATGAAAAGTATTCTTTAGGTGCTGGTTATATTGTTGAATTAATTCATGATGCTACTGAAAATTATTATGAGGGAGGAACATATGCTTGTAGGAATTGCAATAATATCAAGTTTCCTCTCTATGTGCTTAAAACTTTGAAGTTATGCTTGTTTTGCCTTCCTATGCTAGTTGATTATTGTTCCCATAAGTTGTTTGCTCATAAAATCCCTATGCATAGGAAGAGGGTTAGAATTAAATGTGCTCTTTATGTTTCAATTCTTATCCTTTATGTGAGCATCATTGAAATCATCATGCCTAGCTAGGGGCGTTAAACGATAGCGCTTGTTGGGAGGCAACCCAATTTTATTTTAGTTCCTTGATTTTTGTTCCTGTTTAGTAATAAATAATTCATATATTCTCTGTTTATATGTGGTTTTATGCTTTTAATTAGTGTTTGTGCCAAGTAGAACCTTTGGGAAGACTTGGGGAAAGTCTTTGCGATCATGCTGTAAAAAACAGAAACTTTAGCGCTCACGAGAATTGCTGCCATTTTTTATCGGAGAGTGATATTTAGTTAATTATTTTTGAAGATGATTAATAGATAAATTCCTCACGTCCATCAATTTATTTGATAATTTTATGAGTTCCAGAAGTATATGTTTGATTCAGATTACTACAGACTGTTCTGTTTTTGACAGATTCTGTTTTTCATGTGTTGTTTACTTATTTTGATGAATCTATGGCTAGTAAAATAGTTTATAAACCATAGAGAAGTTGGAATACAGTAGTTTTAACACCAATATAAATAAATAATGAGTTCATTACAGTACCTTGAAGTGGTGATTTATTTTCTTATACTAACGGAGCTTACGAGTTTTCTGTTAAGTTTTGTGTTGTGAAGTTTTCAAGTTTTGGGTAAGGATTCGATGGACTATGGAATAAGGAGTGGCAAGAGCCTAAGCTTGGGGATTCCTGAGGCACTCCAAGGTAATATTCAAGGATAGCCAAGAGCCTAAGCTTGGGGATGCCCCGGAAGGCATCCCCTCTTTCGTCTTCGTTCATCGGTAACTTTACTTGGAGCTATATTTTTTTACCACATGATATGTGTTTTGCTTGGAGCGTCAATTTATTTTGTTAGGATTTGCTTTCTGTTACTTAGAACAATGTTTTGAATCTTTTATTTCAATAAAAGTGGCATTGATAGCCTTTACTATGCCTATTTTAGTGGTCCACATGTTGCTGTTTGAAAACAGAAAGTTTACCGCTGTTGCAATAATTCCCTAGAAAAGTCAGAATGTGATATAATGTTCAAACCTTTTGCATATTAAGATTTGGTAAATTTACTACAGTGGTAACTTTCTTTCATAATTTTTGGAGCTAGGGAAGTATGGATGTTGCTGCATTCTTTACATACTGTCCTGTTTAGGCAGATTGCTGTTATGTTTGCATTGTCTACATATGTTTGCTTCTTTAATGATTCTACTTTAGGATAGGACTATTAAATATGCAGAGGCATTTAGTATTAAATGTTGAATAATAATTTTAGTGATTTGCTACAGTAGAGTATGATAAGGTTTTTGCAATGTGTTATACCAACTTATCTCACGAGTTCTTGTTGAGTTTTGTGTGGATGAAGCTTTTGAGATTTAGGGAGACTGTGATATGAGAGGAATTAAGGAGACACAAAAGCTCAAAGCTTGGGGATGCCCAAGGCATCCCAAGATAATATTTCAAGAAGTCTCAAGCGTCTAAGCTTGGGTATGCCCCGGTTTCCATCCCACCTTTCTTCTTCAACAACTATCGGTTAGTATCGGTTGATCCTAAGTTTTTTGCTTCTTCACATGATGTTTGCTATTCTTAGATGTCATTTTTATTTTTCTTTGCTTGCTGTTCGAATAAATTATCAAGATCTGAAATTATTAAATGAGAGAGAGTCTTCACATAGTTTCATAATTGTTCGACTACTCATTGATCTTCACTTATATCTGTTGGAGTAGTTTGTCATTTGCTCTAGTGCTTCACTTATACCTTTTTAGAGCACGGTGGTGGTTTTATTTTGTAGAAATAGATGAACTCTCATGCTTCACTTAGATTATTTTGAGAGTCTTAAATAGCATGGTAATTTGCTTAAATAATCCTAATATGCTAGGCATCCAAGAATAGTAAAAACTTTCTTATGAGTGTGTTGAATACTAAGAGAAGTTTGATGCTTGATGATTGTTTTGAGATATGGAGGTAATAATATCAAAGTCGTGCTAGTTGGGTAGTTGTGAATTTGAGGAATACTTGTGTTGAAGTTTGCAAGTCCCGTAGCATGCACGTATGGTAAACGTTGTGTAACAAATTTGAAACATGAGGTGTTATTTGATTATCTTCCTTATGAGTGGCGGTCGGGGACGAGCGATGGTCTTTTCCTACCAATCTATCCCCCTAGGAGCATGCGCGTAGTGCCGAGGTTTTTGATGACTTGTAGATTTTTGCAATAAGTATGTGAGTTCTTTATGACTAATGTTGAGTCCATGGATTATACGCACTCTCACCCTTCCATCCTTGCTAGCCTCTTTGGTACTGTGCATTACCCTTTCTCACATTGAGAGTTGGTGCAAACTTCGCCGGTGCATCCAAACCCCATGATATGATACGCTTTATCACACATAAACCTCCTTATATCTTCCTCAAAACAGCCACCATACCTACCTATTATGGCATTTCCATAGCCATTCCGAGATATATTGCCATGCAACTTTCCACCATTCCGTTTATCATGACACATTCATCATTGTCATATTGCTTTGCATGATCATGTAGTTGACATCGTATTTGTGGCAAAGCCACCGTTCATAATTCTTTCATACATGTCACTCATGAGTCATTGCACATCCCGGTACACCGCCGGAGGCCTTCATATAGAGTCATACTTTGTTCTAGTATCGAGTTGTAATCATTGAGTTGTAAATAAATAGAAGTGTGATGATCATCCTTTTGTAGAGCATTGTCCCAAGTGAGGAATAAAAAAAGATAAAGGCCATAAAAAGAGAAAGGCCATAAAAAAGAGAAGGCCCAAAAAAATAAAAAAATGAAAATGAGAAAAAAGAGAGAAGGGACAATGCTACTATCCTTTGCCACACTTGTGCTTCAAAGTAGCACCATAATCTTCATGATAGAGAGTCTCTTGTTTTTTCACTTTCATATACTAGTGGGAATTTTTCACTATAGAACTTGGCTTGTATATTCCAACAATGGGCCTCCTCAAATGCCCTAGGTCTTCGTGAGCAAGCAAGTTGGATGCACACCCACTTAATTTCTTTTGTTGAGCTTTCATATATTTATAGCTCTAGTGCATCCGTTGCATGGCAATCCCTACTCCTTGCATTAACATCAATCGATGGGCATCTCCATAGCCCATTGATTAGCCTCGTTGATGTGAGACTTTCTCCTTTTTTGTCTTCTCCACATAACCCCCATCATCATATTCTATTCCACCCGTAGTGCTATATCCATGGCTCGTGCTCATATATTGCGTGAAAGTTTATAGGTTTGAGATTACTAAAGTATGAGACAATTGATTGGCTTGTCATCGGGGTTGTGCATGATGAGAGAATTCTTGTGTGACGAAAATGGAGCATGACTAAACTATATGATTTTGTAGGGATGAACTTTCTTTGGCCATGTTATTTTGAGAATTGCTTAGTTAGTATGCTTGAAGTATAATCATTTTTATGTCAATATGAACTTTTGTCTTGAATCTTTCGGATCTGAATATTCATGCCACAATTAAGAAGAATTACATTGAAATTATGCCAAGTAGCACTCCGCATCAAAAATTCTGTTTTCATCATTTACCTACTCGAGGACGAGCAGGAATTAAGCTTGGGGATGCTGATACGTCTCCAATGTATCTATAATTTTTGATTGCTCCATGCTATATTATCTACTGTTTTGGATGTTTATGGGCTTTATTATACACTCTTATATCATTTTTGGGACTAACCTATTAACCCAGAGCCCAGTGCCACTTTCTGTTTTTACCTTGTTTTAGAATATCGAAGAAAAGGAAAACCAAACGGAACTCATTTTTGGAAGGAAAGAAGCCCAGAAGACTTTAAGTGCACGTAAGGGAGGCCACGAGGTAGGGGGGCGCGCCCACCCCCTAGGCGCGCCCTCCACCGTCGTGGGCCCCTCGTGCCCCCCTGACGTACTTCTTCCACCTATATATCTCCATATACCCTAAAAACATCCGAGAGCACAATAGATTGGGAGTTCCGCCGCCAGAAGCCTCCGTAGCCACCAAAATCCAATCTAGACCCGTTCCGGCACCCTGCCAGAGGGGGAATCCCTCTCCGGTGGCCATCTTCATCATCACGGTGCTCTCGGTGACGAGGAGGGAGTAGTTCTCCCTCGGGGCTGAGGGTATGTATCAGTAGCTATGTGTTTGATCTCTCTCTCTCTCATGTTCTTGATTTGACACGATCTTGATGTATCGCGAGCTTTTCTATTATAGTTGGATCTTATGTTTCTCCTCCCTCTCTTCTCTCTTGTAATGAATTGAGTTTCCCCTTTGGAGTTATCTCATCGGATTGAGTCTTTAAAGATTTGAGAACACTTGATGTATGTCTTGCCGCGTGTATCTGTGGTGACAATGGGATACCACGTGATTCACTTGATGTACGTTTTGGTGATCAACTTGCGGGTTCCGCCCATGAACCTATGCATAGGGGTTGGCACACGTTTACGTCGTGATTCTCCGGTAGAACTTTGGGGCACTCTTTGAGGTCCTATGTGTTGGTTGAATAGATGAATCTGAGATTGTGTGATGCATATCGTATAATCATACCCGCGGATACTTGAGGTGACATTGTTGTATCTAGGTGACATTAGGGTTTTGGTTGATGTGTGTCTTAAGGTGTTATTCTAGTATGAACTCTAGGGCTGTTTGTGACACTTATAGGAATAGCCCAACGGATTGATTGGAAAGAATAACTTTGAGGTGGTTTCGTACCCTACCATAATCTCTTCGTTTGTTCTCCGCTATTAGTGACTTTGGAGAGACACTTTGTTGCATGTTGAGGGATAGTTATATGATCCAATTATGTTATTATTGTTGAGGGAACTTGCACTAGTGAAAGTATGAACCCTAGGCCTTGTTTACTATCATTGCAATACCGTTTACGCTCACTTTTATCATTAGTTACCTTGCTATTTTTATATTTTCAGATTACAAATACCTTTATCTACCATCCATATACCACTTGTTTCACCATCTCTTCCCCGAACTAGTGCACCTATACAATTTACCATTGTATTAGGTGTGTTGGGGACACAAGAGACTCTTTGTTATTTGGTTGCAGGGTTGCTTGAGAGAGACCATCTTCATCCTACGCCTCCTACAGATTGATAAACCTTAGGTCATCCACTTGAGGGAAATTTTCTACTGTCCTACAAACCTCTGCACTTGGAGGCCCAACAACATCTACAAGAAGAAGGTTATGTAGTAGACATCAGCTTGTATATTCCAATGATGGGCTTCCTCAAATTGCCCTAGGTCTTCATGAGCAAGCAAGTTGGATGCACACCCACTTAGTTTCTTTTTTTTGAGCTTTCATATACTTATAGCTCTAGTGCATCCGTTGCATGGCAATCCCTACTCACTCACATTGATATATATTGATGGGCATCTCCATAGCCCGTTGATACGCCTAGTTTACGTGAGACTATCTTCTCCTTTTTTGGTCTTCTCCACAACCACCATTCTATTCCACATATATAGTTTTATATCCATGGCTCATGCTCATATATTGGTTGAAGATTGAAAAAGTTTGAGAACATCGAAAGTATGAACAATTACTTGGCTTGTCATCGGGGTTGTGCATGATTTAAATATTTTGTGTGGTGAAGATAGAGCATATCCAGACTATATGATTTTGTAGGGATAACTTTCTTTGGCCATGTTATTTTGAGAAGACATGATTGCTTAGTTAGTATACTTGAAGTATTATTATTTTTATCTCAATATTAAACTTTTATCTTGAATCTTTCGGATCTGAACATTCATGCCACAATAAAGAAAAAATACATTGAGAAATATGTTAGAAAGCATTCCACATCAAAAATTCCTTTTTATCATTTACCTACTCGAGGACGAGCAGGAATTAAGCTTGGGGATGCTTGATACGTCTCCAATGTATCTATAATTTTTGATTGCTCCATGCTATTATATTATCTGTTTTGGATGTTAATGGGTTTTATTTTACACTTTTATATTATTTTTGGGACTAACCTATTAACCGGAGGCCCAACCCAAATTGTTGTTTTTTTGCCTATTTCAGTGTTTCACAGAAAAGAATATCAAACGAAGTCCAAACGTGATCCCGGAGACTTGGAGTGGGCGTCAAGAAACAATCGAGGAGGCCACGAGCCAGGGGGCATGCCTACCCCCTGGGCGCGCCCTCCACCCTTGTGGGCCCCTCGTTGCTCCACCGACCTACTTCTTCCTCCTATATAAGTCCACGTACCCCGCAAACATCCAGGAGCACCACGAAAACCTAATTCCAGTGCCGCAACCTTCTGTACCCGAGAGAACCCATCTTGGGGCCTTTTCCGGAGCTCCGCCGGAGGGGGCATTGATCACGGAGGGCCTCTACATCAACTCCATGGCCTCTCCGGTGATGTGTGAGTAGTTTACTTCAGACCTTCGGGTCCATAGTTATTATCTAGATGGCTTCTTCTCTCTCTTTGGATCTCAATACAAAGTTCTCCTCGATCTTCTTGGAGATCTATTCTATGTAATCTTCTTTTGCGGTGTGTTTGTCGAGATCCGATGAATTGTGGGTTTATGATCAAGTTTATCTATGAACAATATTTGAATCTCCTTTGAATTATTTTATGTATGATTGGTTATATTTGCAAGTCTCTTCGAATTTTCAGTTTGGTTTGGCCTACTAGATTGATCTTTCTTGCAATGGGAGAAGTGCTTAGCTTTGGGTTCAATCTTGCAGTGTCCTTTCTCAGTGACAGCAGGGGCAGCAAGGCACGTATTGTATTGTTGCCATCGAGGATAAAAAGATGGGGTTTATATCATATTGCATGAGTTTATCCCTCTACATCATGTCATCTTACTTAAAACATTACTATGTTCTTATGAATTTAATACTCTAGATGCATGCTGGATAGTGGTCAATGTGTGGAGTAATAGTAGTAGATGCAGAATCGTTTCGGTCTACTTGTCACGGACGTGATGCCTATATACGTGATCATACCTAGATATTCTCATAACTATGCTCAATTCTATCAATTGCTTGGCAGTAATTCGTTTACCCACCGTAATACTTATGCTCTTGAGAGAAGCCACTAGTGAAACCTATGGCCCCTGGGTCTATCTTCCATCATATTAATCTTCCAACACTTAGCTATTTCTATTGCCATTTATTTTACTTTGCATCTTTATTTCTCTTTATCATAAAAATACCAAAAATATTATCTTATCATATCTATCAGATCTCACTCTCGTAAGTGACCGTGAAGGGATTGACAGCCCCTTTATCGCATTGGTTGCGAGGTTGTTATTTGTTTGTGTAGGTGCATGGGACTTGAGCATGATCTCCTACTGGATTGATACCTTGGTTCTCAAAAACTGAGGGAAATACTTACGCTACTTTATTGCATCACCCTTTCCTCTTCAAGGGAAAACCAACGCAGTGCTCAAGAGGTAGCATTAGGAAACATAACCATCATTGATTCAACGAGCTAGTCAAGTAGAGGCAAACCAGTGACACTCTGTTTGTCTATGCATTCACACATGTACTAAGTTTCCGGTTAATACAATTCTAGCATGAATAATAAACATTTATCATGATATAAGGAAATATAAATAACAAGTTTATTATTGCCTCTAGGGCATATTTCCTTTAGTCTCCCACTTGCACTAGAGTCAATAATCTATATTACATTGTAATGATTCTAACACCCAGGAGTCTTGGTGCTAATCATGTTTTGCTCGTGAGAGAGGCTTAGTCAACGGGTCTGCAACATTCAGATCCGTATGTATCTTGAAAATCTCTATGTCTCCCTCCTTGACTTGATCACGGATGGAATTGAAGCATCTCTTGAAGTGCTTGGTTCTCTTGTGAAATCTGGATTCCTTTGCCAAGGCAATTGCTCCAGTATTGTCACAAAAGATTTTCATTGGACCCGATGCACTAGGTATGACACCTAGATCGGATATGAACTCCTTCATCCAGACTCCTTCATTTGCTACTTCCGAAGCAGTTATGTATTCCGCTTCACACATAGACCCCGCCACGACGCTCTTCTTGGAACTGCACCAACTGACAGCTCCACCATTTAATAAAAACACGTATCCGATTTGTGACTTAGAGTCATCCGGATCAGTGTCAAAGCTTGCATCGACGTAACCGTTTACGACGAGCTCTTTGTCACCTCCATATACGAGAAACATATCCTTATCCTTTTTAGGTATTTCAGGATGTTCTTGACCGCTGTCTAGTGATCCCCTCCTGGATTACTTTGGTACCTCCTTGCTAAACTAATAGCAAGGCACACATCAGGTCTGGTACACAGCATTGCATACATGATAGAGCCTATGGCTGAAGCATAGGGAACACCTTCATTTTCTCTCTATCTTTTGCAGTGGTTAGGCATTGAGTCTGACTCAACTTCACACCTTGTAATACAAGGAAGAACCCTATCTTTGCCTGATCCATTTTGAACTTCTTCAAAACTTTATCAAGGTATGTGCTTTGTGAAAGTCCAATTAAGCGTCTTGATCTATCTCTATAGATCTTGATGGCCAATATATAAGCAGCTTCACCGAGGTCTTTCATTGAAAAATTCTTATTCAAGTATCCTTTTATGCTATCCAGAAATTCAGTATCATTTCCGATTAACAATATGTCATCTACATATAATATCATAAATGCTACGGAGATCCCACTCACTTTCTTGTAAATACAGGCTTCTCCAAAAGTCTGTATAAAACCATATGCTTTGATCACACTATCAAAGCATATATTCCAACTCCGAGAGGCTTGCACCAGTCCATAAATGGATTGCTGGAGCTTGCACACTTTGTTAGCACCTTTTGGATCGAAAAAACCTTCTGGTTGCATCATATACAACTCTTCTTTAAGATATCCATTAAGGAATGCAGTTTTGACATCCATTTGCCAAATTTCATAATCATAAAATGCAGCAATTGCTAACATGATTCGGACAGACTTAAGCATCGCTATGGGTGAGAAGGTCTCATCGTAGTTAACTGCTTGAACTTGTCGAAAACCTTTCGCAACAAGTCGAGCTTTGTAGACAGTAACATTACCATCAGCGTCAGTCTTCTTCTTGAAGATCCATTTATTCTCTATGGCCTGCCTATCATCGGGCAAGTCAACCAAAGTCCACACTTTGTTTTCATACATGGATCCCATCTTAGATTTCATGGCTTCGAGCCATTTTGCAGAATCTGGGCTCATCATTGCTTCCCCATAGTTCGTAGGATCGTCATGGTCAAGTAACATGACTTCCAGAACAGGATTACCGTACCACTCTGGTGCGGATTTTACTCTGGTTGACCTACGAGGTTTGGTAGTAACTTGATCAGAAGTTTCATGATCATCATCATTAGCTTCCTCACTTACTGGTGTAGGAATCACTGGAACTGATTTCAGTGATGAACTA
Source organism: Triticum aestivum (assembly GCF_018294505.1). NCBI lineage: Eukaryota > Viridiplantae > Streptophyta > Magnoliopsida > Poales > Poaceae > Triticum > Triticum aestivum. The sequence goes on along the minus strand of NC_057800.1, from coordinate 171,581,902 downwards.
CTTTCCAATAAGGGAGAAGGTACAATTACCTCTTCGAGTTCTACTTTCCTCCCACTCACTTCTTTCAAGAGAAACTCCTTCTCTATAAAGGATCCATTCTTGGCAACGAATACCTTGCCTTCGAATCTGTGATAGAAGGTGTACCCAACAGTCTCCTTTGGGTATCCTATGAAGACACATTTCTCCGATTTGAGTTCGAGCTTATCAGGATGAAGCTTTTTCACATAAGCATCGCATCCCCAATCTTTAAGAAATGACAACTTGGGTTTCTTGCCAAACCACAGTTCATAAGGTGTCGTCTCGACGGATTTAGATGGTGCTCTATTTAATGTGAATGCAGCCGTCCCTAAAGTGTAACCCCAAAACGATAGTGGTAAATCAGTGAGAGACATCATAGATTGCACTATATCTTGTAAAGTACGATTACGACATTCAGACACACCATTACGCTGTGGTGTTCCAGGTGGCGTGAGTTGCGAAACTATTCTGCATTGTTTTAAATGAAGTCCAAACTCATAACTCAAATATTCGCCTCCACGATCAGACCATAGAAACTTGATTTTCTTGTTACGATGATTTTCCACTTCACTTTGAAATTCTTTGAACTTTTCAAATGTTTCAGACTTATGTTTCATTAAGTAGATATACCCATATCTGCTCAAATCATCTATGAAGGTGAGAAAATAACGATATCCGCCGCAAGCTTCAATGTTCATTGGACCACATACATCAGTATGTATGATTTCCAATAACTCTGTTGCTCGCTCCATTGTTCCGGAGAACGGAGTTTTAGTCATCTTGCCCATGATGCATGGTTCACAAGTACCAAGTGATTCATAATCAAGTGATTCCATAAGTCCATCAGAATGGAGTTTCTTCATGCGCTTTACACCAATATGACCTAAACGGCAGTGCCACAAATAAGTTCCACTATCATTATCAACTCTGCATCTTTTGGCTTCAATACTATGAACATGTGTATCACTACTATCAAGATTTAGTAAAAATAGACCACTCATCAGGGGTGCATGACCATAAAAGATATTACACATATAAATAGAACAACCATTATTCTCTGATTTAAATGAATAACCGTCTCGCTGATACGTCTCCGTCGTATATACTTTTCCAAACACTTTTGCCCTTGTTTTGGACTCTAACTTGCATGATTTGAATGGAACTAACCAGAACTGACGCTGTTTTCAGCAGAATTGCCATGGTGTTATTTTTGTGCAGAAATAAAAGTTCTCGGAATGACCTGAAAATCAACAGAGAATTATTTTGGAATATATAAAAAATACTGGAAGAAGAATCCACGTCAGGGGGGCTCCACCTGTCCACGAGGGTAGGGGCGCGCCTGCCCCCCTGGGCGCCCCCTGCCTCGTGGCCCCCCTGACGCTCCACCGACCTCAACCTTGACTCCATATATTCACTTTCGGCGAGAAAACAAATCAGAGAGAAGGATTCATCGCATTTTACGATACGGAGCCGCTGCCAAGCCCTAAACTCTCTCGGGAGGGCTGATCTGGAGTCCGTTCGGTGCTCCGGAGAGGGGAATCCGTCGCCATCGTCATCATCAACCTTCCTCCATCACCAATTTCATGATGCTCACTACCGTGCGTGAGTAATTCCATCATAGGCTTGCTGGACGGTGATGGATTGGATGAGATTTATCATGTAATTGAGTTAGATTTGTTAGGGTTTGATCCCTAGTATCCACTATGTTCTGAGATTGATGTTGATATGACTTTGCTATGCTTAATGCATTTCACTAGGGCCCGAGTGCCATGATTTCAGATCTGAACCTATTATGTTTTCATCAATATACGAGAGTTCTTGATCCTATCTTGCAAGTCTATAGTCACCTATTATGTGTTATGATTCGTTAACCCCGAAGTGACAATAATCAGGATACTTACCGGTGATGACCGTAGTTTGAGGAGTTCATGTATTCACTATGTGTTAATGCTTTGGTCCGGCACTCTATTAAAAGGAGGCCTTAATATCCCTTAGTTTCCAATAGGACCCCGCTGCCATGGGAGGGTGGGACAAAAGATGTCATGCAAGTTCTTTTCCATAAGCACGTATGACTATATTCGGAATACATGCCTACATTACATTGGTGAACTGGAGCTAGTTCTGTGTCACCCTAGGTTATGACTATTACATGATCGATCGCATGTGGCATAATTCTCCATCACCGATCCAATGCCTACAAGCTTTTCATATATTGTTCTTCGCTTATTTACTTTTCCGCTGCTACTGTTACAATCACTACAAAACCCAAAAATATTACTTTTGCTACCGTTACCACTACTATCATATTACTTGCTACTAAACACTTTGCTGCAGATATTAAGTTTCCAGGTGTGGTTGAATTGACAACTCAGTTGCTAATACTTGAGAATATTCTTTGGCTCCCCTTGTGTCGAATCAATAAATTTGGGTTGAATACTCTACCCTCGAAAACTGTTGCGATCCCCTATACTTGTGGGTTATCAAGAACATTTTCTGGTGCCATTGCCGGGGAGCATAACTCTATTCTTTGAGTCACTTGGGATTTATATCTTCTTATCATTATGAAGAACTTGAAAGATCAAAGAACCAAGATATTTCCCTCAACTACGAGGGGAGGTAAGGAACTGCCATCTAGCTCTGCACTTGATTCACCTTCTGTTTTGAGTAAACTTGCGACACCTAAACCTGCTATTCATTCTAATATGTCGCATGTTATTGATGATGCCACTTCTGCTATGCATGATACTTATGATGTAACTACTTCTATGCTCGATACTACTGTGCCACTTGGTGAATTTCTTGATGAACAATTTGCTAGGGCTAGAGAGAATGAAATTATTGAAACTGATAATATTGATGTAAGTGATGATGAAGATTCTCCCCCTAGATAGGAATTGCCTGTTGTTTCTGAGGGTTATGTTATGGATGAAGAAACTGCTAGAGACTTTCTTGCCTGCAATGCTAGAAGTGATCTTAAGAAATTATTAGCTAAGCTTAAAGAAAAATCTCTGAATTCTAGAATGAAATATGATCCTGCTTATGCTACTTCACCTATCTTTATTACTGATAAGGATTATGATTTCTCTGTTGATCCTGAGTTAATTACTTTGGTTGAATCTGATCCTTTTTATGGCTATGAATCTAAAACTGTTGTGGCACATCTTACTAAATTAAATGATATAGCTACCCTGTTCACTAATGATGAGAAAACTCGCTACTATTATATCCTTAAATTATTTCCGTTCTCATTAAAGGGTGATGCTAAGATATGGTTTAATTCTCTTGATCCTGGTTGTGTGCGTAGTCACCAGGATATGATTTACTACTTCTCTGCTAAATATTTTCCCGCTCATAAGAAACAAGCTGCTTTTAGGGAAATATATAATTTTGTGCAAATTGAAGAAGAGAATCTCCCACAAGCTTGGGGGAGGCTTCTCCAATTACTTAATGCTTTGCCTGATCATCCTCTCAAGAAAAATGAAATACTTGATTTCTTTTATAATGGACTAACCGATGCTTCCAGAGACCACCTGGATAGTTGTGTTGGTTGTGTTTTTAGGGAAAGAACTGCTGATCAAGCTGGAATTCTATTGAATAATATGTTGACTAACGAAAATAATTAGACACTTCCTGAACCAACTCCTAAGCCAACTCCAAAGAAAAGGGGTATTCTATTTCTCAGTCCTGAAGATATGCAAGAGGCAAAGAAATCTATGAAAGAAAAAGGTATTAAAGCTAAGGATGTTAAGAATTTACCTCCTGTTGAAGAAATACATGGTCTTAATTTACCACCTGTTGAAGAAACACATGGTCTTGATAACCCGACACAGGTAGTAATGGTAAATTCTCTCTATAGATATGATAAAGCTGAAATCCCCCCTACTAAGTTTGCTAGGCAATAATTAGATGAGTTTGATAATTTTATGGTTAAACAAGAAGACTTCAATGCTTATGTTGGTAGACAATTGAAACATAATGCTTATATGATTGAACACTTGAGTGATTATATGGCTAGTGTTAAAGGAGAACTTAAACTTATTAGTAAACATGCTTCTATGGTTACCACTCAAGTAGAACAAGTACTTAAAGCTTAGAATGATTTGCTCAATGAATTAAATAGTAAGAAAAATAATAATGTTGTTAGAGTTGTAACTAGAGGTGGTAAAATAACTCAGGAACCTTTGTATCCTGAGGGCCATCCTAAGAGAATTGAGCAAGATTCTCAAAGAACTAATATTGATGCACCTAGTCCTTCTAAAAGGAAGAAAAAGAAAAATGATAGGACTTTGCATGCTTCTAGTGATCCTGTATTGACACACCTGAGAATCCCAATGATATTTCTATTCCTGATGCTGAAACACAATCTGGTAATGAACATGAACCTAGTGATAATGTTAATGATGATTTTCATGTTGATGCTCAACCTAGCAATGATAATGATGTAGAAATTGAACCGGCTGTTGATCTTGATAACCCACAATCAAAGAATCAATGTTATGATAAGAGAGACTTTGTTGCTAGGAAGCACGGTAAAGAAAAAGAACCATGGGTTCAGAAACCCATGCCTTTTTCCTGCTAAACCATCCAAGAAAAAGGATGATAAGGATTTTGAGCGCTTTGCTGAAATGATTAGACCTATCTTTTTGCGTATGCTTTTGACTGATATGCTTAAAATGAATCCTTATGCTAAATATATGAAGGAAATTGTTACTAATAAAATAAAGATAACAGAAGCTGAAATTTCCACCATGCTTGCTAATTACACTGTTAAGGGTGGAATACCAAAGAAACTTGGAGATCCAGGAGTACCAACTATACCATGCTCTATTAAAAGAAACTATGTTAAAACTGCTTTATGTGATCTTGGAGCTGGTGTTAGTGTTATGTCTCTCTCTTTATATCGTAGACTTGATTTGAATAAGTTGACACCTACTGAAATATCTTTGCAACTGGCTGATAAATCAACTGCTATACCTGTCGGTATTTGTGAGGATGTGCCTGTTCTGGTTGCAAACGTTACTATTTTAACGGACTTTGTTATTCTTGATATCCCCGAGGACGATAGTATGTCTATTATTCTTAGAAGACCCTTTTTGAATACTGTAGGGGCTGTTATTGATTGCACCAAAGGCAATGTCACTTTTCATGTTAATGGTAATGAGCATATGGTACACTTTCCGAGGAAACAACCTCAAGTCCACAGTATCAATTCTATTGGAAAATTTTCAACTATTACTATTGGAGGTTTTGAATTTCCTCTTCCTACTGTCAAGAAGAAATATGATAGTCTTATTGTTGGGGACATGCATATTCCCATTGAGGTAACCTAGTGTTATTCGAAAATTCTCCGGTTTCATGCAATTCAGAATGAGTTTGTTAACAAGACTTGATCAACCTTGTTAGTGGATTCCTTTTGATGAGCATGAGATGGATGAATTTAGAAAACACAACTCTCTGTACCTCTTTTTACTTTCTGTTATTTATATTAAATAAAGCAAAAATAGTATTTTCTGTCTGTTTTCTGAATTATCAATGCAATAAAAAATACGCCGAAAATAAAAGTTCTCCAAATGCCCTGAAATTTAAATCCAAATGCCCAGAAATTTAAATATGTTTTTTTTTCTAGAATATTCGAGAATATGTGGCATTGAGAACACAGTAGGGGGAGCAAGCACCTGGCCACGAGGGTCCAGGGCGCGGCCCCTGCCTCGTGGCCCATGGTGGATCCCCTCCACTTATTCCAGCTACCACACACTCCTTCTTCCTGCCAAAAAAATCACTAACCAACTCAAACCCGAGTCCAAGCTCATCTTGCTGCCATTTTCGATCTCCTTGCTCAAAGCTCCATTCACAAAACTACTTTGGGGGATTGTTCTTTGGTATGTGACTCCTCCAATGGTCCAATTAGTTTTTTTTGTAGTGCTTTATTCATTGAAATTTTTTGCTGCTTAGGTGACCCTTTTATTGAGCTTGCATGTCAAATTTATATGGTAAAAAGTAGTTTTAATGCATGATATTGCCTCTAGGCACTTGTAGGAGTAGTTGCTATCAATATTGTTGAGTTTGGTTCACTTTTATTTTGAGTTACTAAAAATTTCAGAAATTTTTCAGAGGAAGAAATATGTTTAGGAAAATGTACCATGGTGGTTCTTCAAGGAAGCATGGACCCCCGCCCGCAATACGCGATGCGGACGAGGAACCACCAAGAGACGCTCAAGTGTGGCCTTGTGAATGTCCGTCAGAGGACTTCATGGTTCGAGCAGGAATCAAGGAGCAATTTGAAGCATATGTGCGTAATGCCGATCTTGAGAGCTTCGAGGTAGATAAGTGTCGTCAATACCTCTATTTAACCGATTCATTTGTGAGAAGGTTTAAATTTTCATCATCACGCAATTCTCAAACTATCCTGTTTGACCTTTATGATAAATCTTATACCATGGACTTAGAAGATTTTAACACTGCTTGTAAACTCCCACAGTGGGGTAATGTTAGTGAACCCCGCAAATCTGAATTTAGAGATTTTCTTGCTAGTATTACAGTGGGGGAATCTAGAGATGTAACACAGGCCACCATAGGGAGCATTCATTTTCCTGCTATACATTATTTTGCTCTCTTCATAGGAAGGTGCATAAATGGTAAAGATGAAGTATGTCACATGTGTGTACCTGATCGTAGCGTTCTTAGGAGCGCTATTTTAGGAGATAAACAATACAACTTGGGGGTTATTGTTGCACGTAGGTTGCATAATAATCGTATTCATGGAGATTTCTTGGGTGGAATTTATGCAACTCGTATAGCTAACTTTCTTGAGATACCCATACGTGGGGATGATATTGAGTTGCCTCCTTATTTAGATTATGATGCTATGGTTCGTCATCAGTTTGTTGAGAGGAACGATCAGTTCCTCCAGTACCGACTAATCTTTGACATACGACGCACCTATCACGTCGCTCTCCGTGCTCCTGCTTTCTTTGACTTTCAGGCACCGGGGAGATCTGTTATAACCAGGGAGGAGGCGATCGAGTACGCGAGGAGGGTGGAGACAGCTCGCCTCCAAGCTGCAGCTCATCAGGTAATTGCCACTGCATCTCAGTACGACCCCTGCTACCTCTTGAGCACTGCGTTGGTTTTCCCTTGAAGAGGAAAGGGTGATGCAATAAAGTAGCATAAGTATTTCCTTCAGCTTTTGAGAACCAAGGTATCAATCTAGTAGGAGATCATGCTCAAGTCCCACGCACCTACACAAACAAATAAGAACCTCGCAACCAACGCGATAAAGGGGTTGTCAATCCCTTCACGATCACTTACGAGAGTGAGATCTGATAGATATGATAAGATAATATTTTTGGTAATTTCATGATAAAGAGAAATAAAGATGCAAAGTAAAATAAACGGCAAAAGAAATAACTAATTATTGGAAGATTAATATGATGGAAGATAGACCCGGGGGCCATAGGTTTCACTAGTGGCTTCTCTCAAGAGCATAAGTATTACAGTGGGTAAACGAATTACTGTCGAGCAATTGATAGAATTGAGCATAGTTATGAGAATATCTAGGTATGATCATGTATATAGGCATCATGTCCGAGACAAGTAGACCGAAACGATTCTGCATCTACTACTATTACTCCACACACCGACCGCTATCCAACATGCATCTAGAGTATTAAGTTCATAAGAACAGAGTAATGCTTTAAGGAAGATGACATGATGTAGAGGGATAAACCCATCTTTTTATGATGCAAACCCCATGTTTTTATCCTCGATGTCAACAATACAATATGTGCCTTGCTGCCCCTGCTGTCACTGGGAAAGGACACCGCAAGATTGAACCCAAAGCTAAGCACTTCTCCCATTGCAAGAAAGATCAATCTAGTAGGCCAAACAAAACTGATAGTTCGAAGAGACTTGCAAAGATAAACCAATCATACATAAAAGAATTCAGAGAAGATTCAAATATTGCTCATAGATAATCTGGATCGTAAACCCACAATTCATCGGATGTCGACAAACACACCACAAAAGAAGATTACATCGAATAGATCTCCAAGAAGATCGAGGAGAACTTTGTATTGACATCCAAAGAGAGAGAAGAAGCCATCTAGCTAATAACTATGGACCCGAAGGTCTGAAGTAAACTACTCACACATCACCGGAGAGGCCATGGAGTTGATGTAGAGGCCCTCCGTGATCAATGCCCCCTCCGGTGGAGCTCCGGAAAAGGCCCCAAGATGGGATCTCTCGGGTACAGAAGGTTGCGGCGGTGGAATTAGGTTTTCGTGGTGCTCCTCGATGTTTGGGGGGTACGTGGATATATATAGGAGGAAGAAGTACGTCGGTGGATCAACGGAGGGCCCATGAGGGTGGAGGGCGCGCCCAGGGGGGTAGGCGCGCCCCCTGCCTCATGCCTTCCTCCCTTGTTTGTTGACGCCCACTCCAAGTCTCCTGGATCACGTTTGTTGAGAAAATCATGTTCCTGAAGGTTTCATTCCATTTGGACTCCGTTTGATATTCCTTTTCTTAGAAACCCGAAAATAGGCACAAAAAAACCAATTTGGGCTCGGCCTCCGATTAGTAGGCTAGTCCCAAAAATGATATATAAGTGTAAAATAAAGCCCATTAACATCCAAAATAGATAATATAATAGCATGGAGCAATCAAAAATTATAGATACGTTGGAGACGTATCAAGCATCCCCAAGCTTAATTCCTGCTCGTCCTCGAGTAGGTAAATCATAAAAGAAGAATTTTTGATGTGGAATGCTTTCTATGTAATTTTTCTTTATTGTGGCATGAATGTTCAGATCCAAAAGATTCAAGATAAAAGTTTAATATTGACATAAAAATAATAATACTTCAAGCATACTAACTAAGCAATCATGTCTTCTCAAAATAACATGGCCAAAGAAAGTTATCCCTACAAAATGATATAGTCTAGCTATGCTCTATACTCACCACATAAAATATTTAAATCATGCACAACCCTGATGACAAGCCAAGCAATTGTTTCATACTTTTGATGTTCTCAAACTTTTTCAATCTTCACGCAATATATGAGCGTGAGCCATGGATATAGCACTATGGTGGAATAGAATGGTGGTTGTGGAGAAGACAAAAAAGGAGAAGATAGTCTCACATCAACTAGGCGTATCAACGGGCTATGGAGATGCCCATTAATAGATATCAATGTGAGTGAGTAGGGATTGCCATGCAACGGATGCACTAGAGCTATAAGTATATGAAAGCTCAACAAAAGAAACTAAGTGGGTGTGCATCCAACTTGCTTGCTCACGAAGACCTAGGGCATTTTGAGGAAGCCCATCATTGGAATATACAAGCCAAGTTCTATACTGAAAAATTCCCACTAGTATATGAAAGTGATATCATAGGAGACTCTCTATCATGAAGATCATGGTGCTACTTTGAAGCACAAGTGTGAAAAAGGATAGTAACATTGTCCCTTCTCTCTTTTTCTCTCATTTTCTCTTTTTTAAATTTGGGCCTTCTTTCTCTTTCTTTTTCTTTTTGCCTCTTTTTTTGGTTTTTCGTCCGGAGTCTCATCCCGACTTGTGGGGGAATCATAGTCTCCATCATCCTTTCCTCACTTGGGACAATGCTCTAATAATGATGATCATCACACTTTATTTACTTACAACTCAAGAATTACAACTCAATACTTAGAACAAAATATGACTCTATGTGAATGCCTCCGGCGGTGTACCAGGAGTGCAATGATGCATGAGTGACATGTATAAAAATTATGAAAGGTGGCTTTGCCACAAATACGATGTCAACTACATGATCATGCAAAGCAATTATGACAATGATGAAGCGTGTCATAGTAAACGAAACAATGGTAAGTTGCATGGCAATATATCTCGGAATGGCTATGGAAATGCTATAATAGGTATGTATGGTGGCTGTTTTGAGGAAGGTATATGGTGGGTTTATGGTACCGGCGAAAGTTGCGCGATACTAGAGAGGCTAGCAATGGTGGAAGGGTGAGAGTGCGTATAATCCATGGACTCAACATTAGTCATAAAGAACTCACATACTTATTGCAAAAATCTATTAGTTATCGAAAGAAAGTATTACGCGCATGCTCCTAGGGGGATAGATTGGTAGGAAAAGACCATCGATCGTCCCCGACTGCCACTCATAAGGAAGACAATCAATAAATAAATCATGCTCCGACTTCATCACATAACGGTTCACCATACGTGCATGCTACGGGAATCACAAACTTTAACACAAGTATTTCTCAAATTCACAACTACTCAACTAGCATGACTCTAATATCACCATCTCCATATCTCAAAACAATTATCAAGTATCAAACTTCTCATAGTATTCAATGCACTTGTATGAAAGTTTTTATTATTGCCATGTTGTTCTAAAGGACTCTCAAAATAGTATAAGTGAAGCATGAGAGAACAATTATTTCTATAAAATAAAACCACCGCCGTGCTCTAAAAGATATAAGTGAAGCACTAGAGCAAAAACTATATAGCTCAAAAGATATAAGTGAAGCACATAGAGTATTCTAATAAATTCCCAATCATGTGAGTCTCTCTCAAAAGTTGTGTATAGCAAGGATGATTGTGGTAAACTAAAAAGCAAAGACTCAAATCATACAAGACGCTCCACGCAAAGCACATATCATGTGGTGAATAAAAATATAGCTCCAAGTAAAGTTACCGATAGACGAAGACGAAAGAGGGGATGCCTTCCGGGGCATCCCCAAGCTTAGGCTTTTGGTGTCCTTGAATTTTACCTTGGGGTGCCATGGGCATCCCCAAGCTTAGGCTCTTGCCACTCCTTGTTCCATAATCCATCAAATCTTTACCCAAAACTTGAAACACAACACGAAACTCAAAATAGAAAATCTCGTGAGCTCCGTTAGCGAAAGAAAACAAAACACCACTTCAAGGTACTGCAATTAACTCATTATTGATTTATATTGGTGCTAAACCTACTTTATTCCAACTCCTCTATGGTTTATAAACTCGTTTACTAGCCATAGATTCATCAAAATAAGCAAACAACACACAAAAAACAGAATCTGTCAAAAACAGAACAGTCTGTAGTAATCTGTAGCTAACGCAAGTTCCAGAACCCCAAAAATTCTAAAATAAATTTCTAACCTGAGGATTTTTCTATTAATCATCTGCAAAAATAATTAACTAAATGTCACCTTCCAAATAAAAATGGCTTCGGTTCTCGTGAGCGCTAACGTTTCTGTTTTTTACAGCAAGATCAAAAAGACTTTCCCCAAGTCTTCCCAACGGTTCTACTTGGCACAAACACTAATTAAACACAAAAAAACACAACCAAAACAGAGTCTAGGTAAATTATTTATTACTAAACAGGAGAAAAAAGCAAGGAATAAAAATAAAATTGGGTTGCCTCCCAACAAGCGCTATCGTTTAACGCCCCTAGCTAGGCATAAAAGCGAAGATAGATCTAGGTATTGCCATCTTTGGTAGGCAATCCATAAGTGGCTCTCATAATAGATTCATATGCTAATTTAATTTTATTTCTAGGGAAGTGTTCCATACCTTTCCTTAACGAAAATTGGAATCTAATATTCCCTTCCTTCATATCAATAATTGCACCAATCGTTCTAAGGAAAGGTCTACCAAGAATAATAGGACATGAAGGATTGCAATCTATGTCAAGAACAATAAAATCTACGGGCACATAATTCCTATTTGCAACAATAAGAACATCATTAATTCTTCCAAAAGGTTTCTTAATAGTGGAATCCGCAAGGTGTAAGTTTAAAGAGCAATCATCAAAATCACGGAAACCTAGCAAATCACACAAAGTCTTTGGAATTGTGGAAACACTAGCACCCAAATCACACAAAGCATAGCATTCATGATCTTTAATTTTAATTTTAATAGTGGGTTCCCATTCATCATAAAGTTTTCTAGGGATAGAAGCTTCCAACTCAAGTTTTTATTCATAAGATTGCAGCAAAGCATCAACGATATGTTTAGTAAAAGATTTATTTTGACTATAAGCATGCAGAGAAATTAGGACGAATTGTAACAAGGAAATACAATCTATCAAAGATCAATTATCATAATTAAATTCCTTGAAATCCAACATAGTGGGTTCATTGATATTTAAAGTCTTGACCTCTTCAATCCCACTTTTAACAATTTTAGCATCAAGATCTAAAGACTCCGAATTTTTGGAACGCCTTCTAGGTAAAGGTGGATCATATTCAGTCCCATCATTATCAAGATTCATATTGCAAAACAAAGATTTAATAGGGGACACATCAATAACTTTTAGATCTTCATCTTTATTTTCATGAAAACTAGAAGAACACGCTTTCACAAAACAATCTTTCTTAGCACACATCCTAGCGGTTCTTTCTTTGCAATCATCAATAGAAATTCTCATGGCTTTGAGAGACTCATTGATATCATGCTTGGGTGGAGTAGATCTAAGTTTCAAAGAATCAACATCAAGAGAAATTCTATCAACGTTCCTAGCCAATTCATCAACTTTAAGCAATTTTTCTTCAAGCAAAGCATTGAAATTCTTTTGCGAATTCATAAACTCCTTAACACTAGTCTCAAATTCAGAGGGCATATTATTAAAATTTCCATAAGAATTGTTGTAGGAATTACCATAATTATTAGAGGAATTACTAGGATACGGCCTAGGATTAAAATTCCCTCTATACGTGTTGCTACCAAAATTATTCCTACCAATAAAATTCACATCCATAGATTCATTATTATTCTCAATCAAAGTAGACAAAGGAATATCATTAGGATCAGAAGAAACACTTTTATTAGCAAATAATTTCATAAGTTCATCCATCTTTCCACTCAAAACATTAATTTCTTCTCTCGCATGTACTTTCTTATTAGTGGATCTTTCAGTGTACCATTGAGAATAATTAACCATAATATTATCTAGGAGTTTAGTAGATTATCCTAAAGTGATTTCCATAAAAGTGCCTTCCGCGGCCGAATCTAAAAGATTTCTAGAAGCAAAATTCAATCCGGCATAAATTTTTTGTATAATCATCCACAAATTCAAACCATGTGTAGGGCAATTACGTATCATTAATTTCATCCTCTCCCAAGCTTGTGCAACATGTTCATGATCAAGTTTCTTAAAATTCATAATATCGTTTCTAAGAGAGATGATCTTAGCAGGAGGAAAATACTTAGAGATAAAAGCATCTTTACACTTATTCCATGAATCAATACTATTTTTAGGCAAAGACGAAAACCAAGCCTTAGCACGACCTCTAAGCGAAAAACGAAATAGCTTCAAATTAACAATATCATTATCCACATCTTTCTTCTTTTGCATATCACACAAATCAACAAAGTTGTTTAGATGGGTAGCGACATCTTCACTAGGAAGGCCGGAAAACGAATCTTTCATGACAATATTCAGTAAAGCAGCATTAATTTCACAAGATTCAGCATCGGTAAGAGGAGCAATCGGAGTGCTAATAAAATCATTGTTATTGGTATTAGTAAAGTCACACAATTTGCTATTATCTTGAGTCATCGTGATAGGCAAGCAATCCAACACACAAGCAAACAAGAAACAAGCAAAAAGAGGCAAATGGGGAAAGAGAAGGAGGACAAAGAGAGAGAGAGAGAGAGAGAGAGAGAGAGAGAGAGAGAGAGAGAGAGAGATGGCAAATAAAACGGCAAGGGTGAAGTGGGGGAGAGGAAAACGAGAGGCAAATGTCAAATAATGTAATGCAGGAGATAAGGGTTTGTGATGGGTACTTGGTATGTTGACTTTTGCGTAGACTCCCCGGCAACGGTGCGAGAAATCCTTCTTGCTACCTCTTGAGCACTTTGTTGGTTTTCCGTTGAAGAGCAAAGGGTGCTGCAGTAAAGTAGCATAAGTATTTCCCTCAGTTTTTGAGAACCAAGGTATCAATCCAGTAGTAGGTCACGCTCAAGTCCCACGCACCTACACAAACAAATAAGAACCTCGCAACCAACGCGATAAAGGGGTTGTCAATCCCTTCACGGTCACTTACAAGAGTGAGATCTGATAGATATGATAAGATAATATTTTTGGTATTTTTATGATAAAGAGAAATAAAGATGCAAAGTAAAATAAACGGAAAAGGAAATAACTAAGTATTGGAAGATTAATATGATGGAAGATAGACCCATGGCCATAGTATTGGAAGACTAATATCAAGAGCATAAGTATTACAGTGGGTAAACGAATTACTGTCGAGCAATTGATAGAATTGAGCATAGTTATGAGAATATCTAGGTATGATCATGTATATAGGCATCACGTCCAAGACAAGTAGACCGAAATGATTCTGCATCTACTACTATTACTCCACACATCGACCGCTATCCAGCATGCATCTAGAGTATTAAGTTCATAAGAACAGAGTAATGCTTTAAGGAAGATGACATGATGTAGAGGGATAAACTCATGCAATATGATGTAAACCCCATATTTTTATCCTCGATGGCAACAATACAATACGTGCCTTGATGCCCCTACTGTCACTGGGAAAGGACACCGCAATATTGAACCCAAAGCTAAGCACTTCTCCCATTACAAGAAAGATCAATCTAGTAGGCTAAACCAAACTGATAATTCAAAGAGACTTGCAAAGATAAACCAATCATACATAAAAGAATTTAGAGAAGATTCGAATATTGCTCATAGATAATCTGGATCATAAACCCACAATTCATCGGATCTCGACAAACACACCGCAAAAGAAGATTACATTGAATAGATCTCCAAGAAGATCGAGGAGAACTTTTGTATTGAGATCCAAAGAGAGAGATGAAGACATCTAGCTAATAAATATGGACCCGAAGGTCTGAAGTAAACTACTCACACATCACTGGAGAGGCCATGGAGTTGATGTAGAGGCCCTCTGTGATCAATGCCCCCTCCGGTGGAGCTCCGGAAAGGCCCCAAGATGGGATCTCTCGAGTATAGAAGGTTGCGGCGGTGGAATTAGGTTTTCGTGGTGCTCCTATATGTTTGGGGGGTACGTGGATATATATAGGAGGAAGAAGTACGTCGGTGGATCAACGGAGGGCCCACGAGGGTGGAGGGCGCGCCCAGGGGGTAGGCGCGCCCCCTGCCTCGTGCCTTCCTCCCTTGTTTCTTGACGCCCACTCCAAGTCTCCTGGATCACGTTTGTTGAGAAAATCACGTTCCCGAAGGTTTCATTCCGTTTGGACTCCGTTTGATATTCCTTTTCTTCGAAACCCTAAAATAGGCAAAAAAACACCAATTTGGGTTGGGCCTCCGATTAGTAGGTTAGTCCCAAAAATGATATAAAAGTGTAAAATAAAGCCCATTAACATCCAAAATAGATAATATAATAGCATGGAGCAATAAAAAATTATAGATACATTGGAGACGTATCAACCCCAACTACAACTTTGGATATCCGTCAGGTCAGCCGTAGCCATAGACCAAGTTAGTCCAAAAGCCTAAGCTTGGGGGAGTATGTATTTCTCACCGACATTACATTCATGTTCACACACTCATGCTAGTTGTCGGTGCTCATACTTTTTCATTGTATCATCCATGCTAGTTTATTTTTCTTTTTATGCTCTCTTCTTATGTGTTTGATAAACCTTAATAAAAACCAAAAAAAATAGTTGTAGTTTTCAGCTAGTTTACTTTCCTTGCTTGTAGTAGTAATTAAAAAAGAAAACCCAAAAAGATTTCTCATTCTTCTTTTGCTTGTTGGGAGCTTTCCCGTGTAAATAGTTTTACTTCTTTTCTTTTCTTTGGGGTCGATAGGAGAAGACCATGATGAAAATGTTGAGTGGCTCTTATATGCATTATTGTTGATATAACCAAGAGCCCATATTGCCTTGTCTTCTCTCTTGAATTGAATGCTTGCAGATTCCAGCTTAGTCCAATGCACGTGCACTATTATTATTATCCACACTATTCGGTCGTGTAAGTGAAAGGCAATAATGATGATTATATGATGAACTTATTGAGATGAGAAAAGCTGGTATGAACTCGACCCCTCTTGTTTTTGTAAATATGATTAGTTCATCATTCCTGATTCAGCCTATTATGAAAAACATGTTTGCAATGACAATTAGAGATTGTAGTTGCTTATGCCATGCTTAATTAGCTAGGAGCTTATAATGGTTTACCTTGCATGCCAACATGCTATTAAAATGGTTGTGATGTGGTATGATAGGGTGGTATCCTCTTTTGAATGATTCAAGTGGCTTGACTTGGCACATGTTCATGCATGTAGTTGAAACAAAATCAACATAGCCTCTACGATATTTATGTTCATGGTGCATTATATCCTGCTCATGCTTGCATTTGGTGTTGATTAATTTTAATGCATGTTCATGGCTGTTGTCGCTCTCTAGCTGGTCGCTTCCCAGTCTTTTCTAGCCTTCACTTGTACTAAGCGGGAATACTGCTTGTGCATCCAATTCCATAAACCCCAAATTTGTTCCATATGAGTCCACCATACCTACCTATATACGGTATCTACCTGCTGTTCCAAGTAAAATCGTATGTGCCAAACTATAAACCTTCAAATAAACATTCTGTTTTGTATGCTCGAACAGCTCATGTATCAACTAGGGTTGTCTGTATCTTCCATGCTAGGCGGGTTATTCTAAAGAGGAGTGGACTCCGCTCCTCACTCACAAGAAAATGGCTGGTCGCCGGGATGCCCAGTCCCATGCTTTATGCAAATCAAATCATAATAACTGCAAAGAAAACTCCCCCGAGACTCTTGTTAGTTGGAGGCACTCGTTGTTTCGAGCAAGCCATGGATCGATGCTTGTTGGTGGAGGGGGAGTATAAACTTTACCATTCTGTTTGGGAACCGCCTATAATGTGTGTAGCATGGAAGATATCGAGATCTCTCGGTTGTTATGTTGACAATGAAAGTATACCGCTCAAAATATCATTCATATCTATTTCAAAACCGAGCTCTGGCACCTCTACAAATCCCTGCTTCCCTCTGTGAAGGGCCTATCTATTTACTTTTATGATGAGTCATCATCCTCTTATTAAAAATCACCAGTTGGAGAGCACCGCTGTCATTTGCATCCATTATTGTTAGTTTACATTGAGTACGACTTGACTGGATCTCTTTTACCATGAATTATGATGTCTAGTCAGTCCTTGATCTTTAAAGGTGATCTGCATTTATGTTTTGCGGTCTCGGAAAGGGCTAGCGAAATACCATCTTGTCATATCATATCGTGATTGTTGTGAGAAAGTGTTGTCATCCGAGATTTATTATTATTGCTCTCTAGTTGATTATGCCATTGATATGAGTAAACATGAGACCTAAGTGTTATTGTGAATATGGTTAATTCATAATCTTTGCTGAAAACTTGAATGCTGGCTTTACATATTTACAACAACAAGAGCAAACAGAGTTTGTAAATTTTTTTCTTTATCACTTTTAGTTTATCAACTGAATTGCTTGAGTACAAGCAAAGGTTTAAGCTTGGGGGAGTTGATACGTCTCCGTCATATCTGCTTTTCCAAACACGTTTGCCCTTGTTTTGGACTCTAACTTGCATGATTTGAATGGAACTAACCCGGACTGATGTTGTTTTCAGCAGAATTGCCATGGTGTTATTTTTGTGCAGAAATAAAAGTTCTCGGAATGACCTGAAAATCAATGGAGAATTATTATGGAATATATAAAAAATATTGGAAGAAGAATCCATGTCAGGGGGGCCTCCACCTGTCCACGAGGGTGGGGGCGCGCATGCCCCCCTGGGCACGCCCCCTGCCTCGTGGGCCCCCTGACGCTCCACCGACCTCAACCTTGACTCCATATATTCACTTTCGGGGAGAAAAAAAATCAGAGGGAAGGATTCATCGTGTTTTACGATACGGAGCCGCCGCCAAGCCCTAAACTCTCTCGGGAGGGCTGATTTGGAGTCCGTTCGGGGCTCCGGAGAGGGGAATCCGTCGCCATCGTCATCATCAACCTTCCTCCATCACCAATTTCATGATGCTCACCACCGTGCGTGGGTAATTCCATCGTAGGCTTGCTGGACGGTGATGGGTTGGATGGGATTTATCATGTAATCAAGTTAGATTTGTTAGGGTTTGATCCCTAGTATCCACTATGTTCTGAGATTGATGTTGCTATGACTTTGCTATGCTTAATGCTTGTCATTAGGGCCCGAGTGCCATGATTTCAGATCTGAACCTATTATGTTTTCATCAATATACGAGAGTTCTTGATCCTATCTTGCAAGTCTATAGTCACCTATTATGTGTTATGATCCGTTAACCCCGAAGTGACAATAATCGGGATACTTACCGGTGATGTCCATAGTTTGAGGAGTTCATGTATTCACTATGTGTTAATGCTTTGGTCCGGTACTCTATTAAAAGGAGGCCTTAATATCCCTTAGTTTCCAATAGGACCCCGCTGCCACGGGAGGGTAGGACAAAAGATGTCATGCAAGTTCTTTTCCATAAGCACGCATGACTATATTCGGAATACATGCCTACATTACATTGATGAACTGGAGCTAGTTCTGTGTTACCCTAGGTTATGACTGTTACATGATCGATCGCATCCGGCATAATTCTCCATCACCGATCCAATGCCTACGAGCTTTTCATATATTGTTCTTCACTTTTTTACTTTTCCGCTGCTACTGTTACAATCACTACAAAACCCAAAAATATTACTTTTGCTACCATTACCACTACTATCATATTACTTGCTACTAAACACTTTGCTGCAGATATTAAGTTTCCAGGTGTGGTTGAATTGACAACTCAGATGCTAATACTTGAGAATATTCTTTGGCTCCCCTTGTGTCGAATCAATAAATTTGGGTTGAATACTCTACCCGCAAAAACTGTTGTGATCCCCTATACTTGTGGGTTATCACTCACATCAAACAAGATCCAGATATAATGTTCATGCTCAACGCTGGCACCAAATAACAATTACTTAGGTCTAATACTAATCCGGAAGGTAGATCTAGAGGTAGTGTGTCGACGGCGATCACATCAACTTTGGAACCATTTCCCACGCGCATGGTCACCTTGTTCTTAGCCAATCTTTACTTAATCCATAGCCCCTGTTTCGAGTTGCAAATGTTAGCAAATGAACCAGTATCAAATACCTAGGCACTACTGCGAGCATTAGTAAGGTACACATCAATAACATGTATATCAAACATACCTTTCACTTTGCCATCCTTCTTCTCCGCCAAATACTTGGGGCAGTTCCGCTTCCAGTGACCAGTTCTTTTGCAGTAGAAACACTCAGTCTCAGGCTTAGGTCTAGACTTGGGTTTCTTCACTTGAGCAGCCACTGGCTTGCTGTTCTTCTTGAAGTTCCCCTTATTCCCTTTACCCTTTTTCTTGAAAATGGTGGTCTAGTTGACCATCAACACTTGATGTTCCTTCTTGATTTCTACCTCCGTGGCCTTTAGCATTCCGAAGAGCTCGGGAATTGTTTTATCCCTCCCTTGCATATTATAGTTCATCACGAAGCTCTTGTAGCTTGGTGGCAGTGATTGAAGAACTCTGTCAATGACACTATCATGAGGAACATTAACTCCCAGTTGAGTCAAGTGGTTGTGGTACCCAGACATTCTAAGTATATATTCACTGACAAAACTATTCTCCTCCATCTTGCAGCTGTAGAACTTATTGGAGACTTCATATCTCTCAATCTGGGCATTTGCTTGAAATATTAACTTCAACTCCTAGAACATCTCATATGCTCCATGACGTTCAAAACGTCGTTGAAGTCTCGGTTCTAAGCCGTAAAGCATGGCACACCGAACTATCGAGTAGTCATCAGCTTTGCTCTGCCAGGTGTTCATAACATCTGGCATTGCTCCTGCAGCAGGTTTGTCACCTAGCGGTGCTTCCAGGACGTAATTCTTCTGTGTAGCAATGAGGATAATCCTAAAGTTACGGACCCAGTTCATGTAGTTGCTACCATCATCTTTCAACTTAGCTTTCTCTAGGAACTCATTAAAATTCAACGAAACAACAGCACGGGCCATCTATCTACAACAACATAGACATGCAAAATACTATCAGGTACTAAGTTCATGATAAATTAAAGTTCAATTAATCAAATTACTTAGGAACTCCCACTTAGATAGACATCTCTCTAATCATCTAAGTGATCACGTGATCCATATCAACTAAACCATGTCCGATCATCATGTGAGATGGAGTAGTTTTCAATGGTGAACATCACTATGTTGATCATATCTACTATGTGATTCACGCTCGACCTTTCGGTCTCAGTGTTCCGAGGCCATATCTGCATATGCTAGGCTCGTCAAGTTTAACCCGAGTATTATGCGTATGCAAAATTGGCTTGCACCCGTTGTATGTGAATGTAGAGCTTATCACACCCGATCATCACGTGGTGTTTCGGCACGACAAACTGTAGCAACTGTGCATACTCGGGGAGAACACTTATACCTTGAAATTTAGTGAGAGATCATCTTATAATGCTACCGCCGAACTAAGCAAAATAAGATGCATAAAGTATAAACATCACATGCAATCAATATAAGTGATATGATATGGCCATCATCATCTTGTGCCTTTGATCTCCATCTCCAAAGCACCGTCATGATCACCATTTTCACCGGCTTAACACCTTGATCTCCATCGAAGCACCGTTGTCGTCTCGCCAACTATTGCCTCTATGACTATCGCTACCGCTTAGTGATAAAGTAAAGCAATTACATGGCGATTGCATTTCATACAATAAAGCGACAACCATATGGCTCCTGCCAGTTGCCGATAACCATGTTACAAAACATGATCATCTCATATAATAAAATTTAGCAGCATGTCTTGACCATATCACATCACAACATGCCCTGCAAAAACAAGTTAGATGTCCTCTACTTTGTTGTTGCAAGTTTTACGTGGCTGCTAGGGGCTGAGCAAGAACCATTCTTACCTATGCATCAAAAACAACAATGCGGTATAGTGATTGCTTTTTGATCTTCAGAAAGAACCCTGTTCATTGAATCCGATTCAACTAAAGCTGGAGAAACAGACACCCACTAGCCACCTGTCTGTGAAGCACGTCGGTAGAACCAGTCTCGTGTAAGCGTACACGTAATGTCGGTCTGGGCCGCTTCATCCAACAATGTCGCTGAATCAAGAGTCAACTAGTGATGGCAAGAAATATGTATATACCCACCCCCACAATTCCTTTGTGTTCTACTCGTGCATATAACATCTACACATAGACCTGGCTCGGATGCCACTTTTGGGGAACGCAGTAATTTCAAAAAAAAATCCTACACACACGCAAGATCATGGTGATGCATAACAACGAGAGGGGAGAGTATCGTCTACGTACCCTCGTAGACCCTAAGCGGAAGCGTTATGACAACGCCGTTGATGTAGTCGCACGCTTAAGGTTTTGATGACAGTTATATTATGAGTTTATGAGTTTTGATGTACCAAAGTTAGTTCGGAGTCCCGGATGTGATCACGGACATGAAGAGGAGTCTCGAAATGGTCGAGACATAAAGATTGATATATTGGACGGCTATATTCGGACAGCGGAAGTGTTCCGGGTGATTTCGGAGAAAACCAGAGAGCCGGAGGGTTACCGGAACCCCCCGGGAGAAGTAATGGGCCATATGGGCCTTAGTGGAGAGAGAGAGAGGGGCAGCCAAAGGTGGGCCGCGTGCCTCCTCCCCCTTGGTCCGAATTGGACTAGGAAAGGGGGGGGGCAGCGCCCCCCTTTCCCTCTCCCTCCCCACTTCTTTCCCCCTCCTAGTAGGACTCCTACTCCTACTAGGAGGAGGACTCCTCCTTGGCGCGCCATAGAGGCCGGCCGGCCTCCTCCCCTTGATCCTTTATATACGGGGGCAGGGGGAACCCCTTGACACACAAGTTGATCCACATGATCATATTCTTAGCTGTGTGCGGTGCCCCTTCCACCATAGTCCTCGATAATATTGTAGCGGTGCTTAGGCGAAGCCCTGCGACAGTAGAACATCAAGATCGTCACCACGCCGTCGTGCTAACGGAACTCTTCCCCGACACTTTGCTGGATCGGAGTCCGGGAATCGTCATCGAGCTGAACGTGTGCTAGAACTCGGAGGTGCCGTAGTTTCGGTGCTTGATCGGTCGGGCCGTGGAGACGCACGACTACATCAACCAAGTTAACACTTCCGTTGTCGATCTACAAGGGTACGTAGATCATACTCTCCCCCTCTCGTTGCTATACATCACCATGATCTTGCGTGTGCATAGGAAATTTTTTGAAATTACTACGAAACCCAACAGTGGCATCCGAGCCTAGGTTTTATGTGTTGATGTTATATGCACGAGTAGAACACAAGTGAGTTGTGGGCGATATAAGTCATACTGCTTACCAGCATGTCATACTTTGGTTCGGCGGTATTGTTGGATGAAGCGGCCCGGACCGACATTACGCGTACGCTTACGCGAGACCGGTTCTCCCGACGTGGTTTGCACATAGGTGGCTTGCGGGTGACAGTTTCTCCAACTTTAGTTGAACCGAGTGTGGCTACGCCCGGTCCTTGCGAAGGTTAAAACAGCACCAACTTGACAAACTATCATTGTGGTTTTGATGCATAGGTAAGATTGGTTCTTGCTTAAGCCCGTAGCAGCCACGCAAAACTTGCAACAACAAAGTAGAGGACGTCTAACTTGTTTTTGCAGGGCATGTTGTGATGTGATATGGTCAAGACATGCTGCTAAATTTTATTGTATGAGATGATCATGTTTTGTAACCGAGTTATCGGCAACTCGCAGGAGCCATATGGTTGTCGCTTTATTGTATGCAATGCAATCGCGCTGTAATGCTTTACTTTATCACTAAGCGGTAGCGATAGTCGTGGAAGCATAAGGTTGGCGAGACGACAACGATGCTAAGATGGAGATCAAGGTGTCGCGCCGGTGACGATGGTGATCACGACGGTGCTTCGAAGATGGAGATCACAAGCACAAGATGATGATGGCCATATCATATCACTTATATTGATTGCATGTGATGTTTATCTTTTATGCATCTTATCTTGCTTTGATTGACGGTAGCATTATAAGATGATCTCTCACTAATTATCAAGAAGTGTTCTCCCTGAGTATGCACCATTGCGGAAGTTCTTTGTGCTGAGACACCACGTGATGATCGGGTGTGATAGGCTCTACGTTCAAATACAACGGGTGCAAAACAGTTGCACACGCGGAATACTCAGGTTATACTTGATGAGCCAAGCATATACAGATATGGCCTCGGAACACGGAGACCGAAAGGTCGAGCGTGAATCATATAGAAGATATGATCAACATAGTGATGTTCACCAATGAAACTACTCCATCTCACATGATGATCGGACAGGGTTTAGTTGATTTGGATCACGTAATCACTTAGAGGATTAGAGGGATGTCTATCTAAGTGGGAGTTCTGAAGTATTATGATTAATTGAACTTAAATTTATCATGAACTTAGTCCTGGTAGTATTTTGCAAATTATGTTGTAGATCAATAGCTCGCGTTGTTGCTTCCCTGTGTTTATTTTGATATGTTCCTAGAGAAAATTGTGTTGAAAGATGTTAGTAGCAATGATGCGGATTGGATCCGTGATCTGAGGTTTATCCTCATTGCTGCACAGAAGAATTATGTCCTTGATGCACCGCTAGGTGACAGACCTATTGCAGGAGCAGATACAGACGTTATGAACGTTTGGCTAGCTCAATATGATGACTACTTGATAGTTTAGTGCACCATGCTTAATGGCTTAGAATCGGGACTTCAAAGACGTTTTGAACGTCATGGAGCATATGAGATGTTCCAGGAGTTGAAGTTAATATTTCAAGCAAATACCCGAGTTGAGAGATATGAAGTCTCCAACAAGTTCTATAGCTAAAAGATGGAGGAGAATCGCTCAACTAGTGAGCATGTGCTCAGATTGTCTGGGTACTACAATCGCTTGAATCAAGTGGGAGTTAATCTTCCAGATAAGATAGTGATTGAAAGAATTCTCTAGTCACCATCACCAAGTTAGTAGAACTTCGTGATGAACTATAGTATGCAAGGGATGACGAAAACGATTCCCAAGCTCTTCATGATGAAATCGATGAAGGTAGAAATCAAGAAAGAGCATCAAGTGTTGATGGTTGACAAGATCACTAGTTTCAAGAAAAGGGCAAAGGAAAAAAAGGGGAACTTCAAGAAGAACAGCAAGCAAGTTGCTACTCAAGTGAAGAAGCCCAAGTCTGGTCCTAAGCCTGAGACTAAGTGCTTCTGCTGCAAAGGGACTGGTCACTGGAAGCGGAACTACCCCAAGTGATTGGCGGATAAGAAGGATGGCAAAGTGAACATAAGTATATTTGATATACATATTATTGATGTATACTTTACTATAGCAACCCCTCAATATTTGATACTAGTTCAGTTGCTAAGATTAGTAACTCGCAACGGGAGTTGCAGAATAAATAGAGACTAGTTAAGGGCGAAGTGACGATGTGTATTGGAAGTGGTTCCAAGATTGATATGATCATCATCGCACACTCCCTATACTTTCGGGATTAATGTTGAACCTAAATAAGTGTTATTTGGTGTTTGCGTTGAGCATAAATATGATTTGATCATGTTTATTGTAATACGGTTATTCATTTAAGTAAGAGAATAAATTGTTGTTCTGTTTACATGAATAAAACCTCATATGGTTACACACCCAATGAAAATAGTTCATTGGATCTCGATCGTAGTGATACACATAATCATAATATTGAAACCAAAAGATGCAAAGTTAATAATGATAGTGCAACTTATTTGTGGCACTGCCGTTTAGGTCATATTGGTGTAAAGCGCATGAAGAAACTCCATACTGATGGGCTTTTGGAATCACTTGATTATGAATCAGTTGATGCTTGCGAACCATGCCTCATGGGCAAGATGACCAAGACTCCGTTCTTCGGAACAATGGAGCGAGCAACAGATTTGTTGGAAATCATACATACTGATGTATGTGGTCCGATGAATATTGAGGCTCGCGACAGGTATCATTATTTTCTGATCTTCACAGATGATTTGAGCAGATATGAGTATATCTACTTGATGAAACATAAGTCTGAAACATTTGAAAAGTTCAAATAATTTCAGGGTGAAGTGGAAAATCATCGTGACAAGAAAAGAAAAGGTTTCTACGATCTGATCACGGAGACAAATATTTGAGTTACGAGTTTGGTCTTCAATTAAAACATTGTGGAATAGTTTCACAAACTCATGCCACCTGGAACACCACAGCATAATGGTGTGTGTGATCGTCATAATCGTACTTTATTGGATATAGTGCAACCTATGATGTCCCTTACCGATCTACCACTATCGTTTTGGGGTTATGCATTAGAGACAACTGCATTCACGTTAAAAGGGCACCATCTAAATCCATTGAGACGACACAATCTGAATTATGGTTTGGCAAGAAACCAAAGTTGTCATTTCTTAAAGTTTTGGGTTGTGATGCTTATGTGAAAAAAGTTTCATCCTGATAAGCTCAAACCCAAATCGGAGAAATATGTCTTCATAGGATACCCAAAGGAGACTGTTGGGTACACCTTCTATCACAGATCCGAAGGCAAGACATTCATTGCTAAGAATGGATCCTTTCTAGAGAAGGAGTTTCTCTCGAAATAAGTGAGTGGGAGGAAAGTAGAAAACTTGATAAGGTAATTGTACCTTCTCCCTTATTGGAAAGTAGTTCATCACAGAAATCTATTCTTGTGACTACTACACCAATTAGTGAGGAAGCTAATGATGATGATCATGTAACTTCAGATCAAGTTACTATTGAATCTCGTAGGTAAACCAGAGTGAGATCCGCACCAGAGTGGTATGGTAATCCTGTTCTGGAAGTCATGTTACTAGACCATGACGAACTTGCGAACTATGAGGAAGCGATGATGAGCCCAGATTCCGCGAAATGGTTTGAGGCCATGAAATCTAAGATATGATCCATGTATGAGAACAAAGTATGGACTTTGATGGATTTGCCCGATGATCGACAAGCCATAGAAAATAAATGGATCTTCAAGAGGAAGACGGACGCTGATAGTAGTGTTACTATCTACAAAGCTAGACTTGTCGAAAAAGGTTTTTGACAAAGTTCAAGGTGTTGACTACGATGAAATTTTCTCACTCGTAGCAATGCTTAAGTCTGTCCAAATCATGTTAGCAATTGCCGCATTTTTATGAAATCTGGCAAATGGATAAACAAAACTACATTCCTTAATGGATTTAAAGAAGAGTTGTATATGATGCAACCGGAAGGTTTTGTCAATCCTAAAGGTGCTAACAAAATATGCAAGCTCCAGCGATCCATCTATGGACTGGTGCAAGCATCTCGGAGTTGGAATATACGCTTTGATGAGTTGATCAAAGCATATAGTTTTATGCAGACTTGCGGTGAAGCCTGTATTTACAAGAAAGTGAGTGGGAGCACTACAGCATTTCTGATAAGTGTATGTGTATGACATATTGTTGATCAGAAATAATGTAGAATTATTCTGCAAGGCATAAAGGAGTGTTTTTAAAGAAGTTTTTCAAAGAAAGACCTCGGTGAAGCTGCTTACATATTAAGCATCAAAATCTATAGAGATAGATCAAGACGCTTGATAAGTTTTTTCAATGAGTACATACCTTGACAAGATTTTGAAGTAGTTCAAAATGGAACAGTCAAAGAAAGAATTCTTGCCTGTGTTACAAGGTGTGAAATTGAGTAAGACTCAAAGCCCGACCACGGCAGAAAATAGAATGAGAGTGAAACTCATTCCCTATGCCTTGGCCGTAGGTTCTATAAAGTATGCCATGCTGTGTACCAGACCTATTGTATACCCTACACTGATTTTGTCAAGGGAGTACAATAGTGATCTAGAAGTAGATCACTGGACAACGGTCAAAGTTATCCTTAGTGGAATAAGGATATGTTTCTCGATTATGGAGGTGACAAAAGGTTCGTCGTAAAAGGGTTACGTTGATACAAGTTTTGGCACTAATCCGGATGACTCTTAGTCTTCATATGGATACATATTGAAAGTGGGAGCAATTAGCTGAAGTAGCTCCGTGCAGAGCATTGTAGACATAGAAAATTGCAAAATACTTATGGATCTGAATATGGCAGACCCGTTGACTAAACTTCTCTCACAGGCAAAACATGATCACACCTTAGTACTCTTTGGGTGTTAATCACATAGCAATGTGAACTAGATTATTGACTCTAGTAAACCCTTTGGGTGTTGGTCACATATCGATGTGAACTATGGGTGTTAACCACATAAAGATGTGAACTATCGATGTTAGATCACATGGCGATGTGAACTAGATTATTGACTCTAGTGCAAGTGGGAGACTGAAGGAAATATGCCCTAGAGGCAATAATAAAGTTATTATTTATTTCCTTATATCATGATAAATGTTTATTATTCATGCTAGAATTGTATTAACCGGAAACATAATACATGTGTGAATACATAGACAAACAGAGTGTCACTAGTATGCCTCTACTTGACTAGCTCATTGATCAAAGATGGTTATGTTTCCTAACCATGAACAAAGAGTTGTTATTTGATTAACGGGATCACATCATTAGGTGAATGATCTGATTGACATGACCCATTCCATTAGCTTAGCACCTGATTGTTTAGTATGTTGCTATTGCTTTCTTCATGACTTATACATGTTCCTATGACTATGAGATTATGCAACTCCCGTTTGCCGGAGGAACACTTTGTGTGCTACCAAATGTCACAACGTAAATGGGTGATTATAAAGGTGCTCTACAGGTGTCTCCAAAGGTACATGTAGGGTTGGCGTATTTCGAGATTAGGATTTGTCACTCCGATTGTCGGAGAGGTATCTCTGGGCCCTCTCAGTAATACACATCACATAAGCCTTGCAAGCATTGCAACTAATGAGTTAGTTGTGAGATGATGTATTACGGAACGAGTAAAGAGACTTGCCGGTAACGAGATTGAACTAGGTATGGGATACCGACGATCGAATCTCGGGCAAGTAACATACCGATGACAAAGGGAACAACGTATGCTGTTATGCGGTCTGACCGATAAAGATCTTCATAGAATATGTAGGAGCCAATATGAGCATCCAGGTTCTGCTATTGGTTATTTACCGGAGACGTGTCTCGGTCATGTCTACATTGTTCCCGAACCCGTAGGGTCCGCACGCTTAAGGTTTCGATGACAGTTATATTATGAGTTTATGAGTTTTGATGTACCGAAGTTAGTTCGGAGTCTCGGATGTGATCACGGACATGACGAGGAGTCTCGAAATGGTCGAGACATAAAGATTGATATATTGGACGGCTATATTCGGACACCGGAAGTGTTCCGGGTGATTTCAGAGAAAACCGGAGAGCCGGAGGGTTACCGGAACCCCCCGGGAGAAGTAATGGGCCATATGGGCCTTAGTGGAGAGAGAGAGGGGCAGCCAAAGGTGGGCCGCGCGCCTCCTCCCCCCTGGTCCGAATTGGACTAGGAGAGGGGGGGGGGGCGGCGCCCCCCTTTCCCTCTCCCTCCCCACTTATTTCCCCCTCCTAGTAGGAGTCCTACTCCTACTAGGAGGAGGACTCCTCCTTGGCGCGCCATAGAGGCCGGCCGGCCTCCTCCCCTTGATCCTTTATATACGGGGGCAGGGGGCACCCCTTGACACACAAGTTGATCCACGTGATCATATTCTTAGCCGTGTGCGGTGCCCCCTTTCACCATAGTCCTCGATAATATTGTAGCGGTGCTTAGGCGAAGCCCTGCGACAGTAGAACATCAAGATCGTCACCATGCCATCGTGCTGACGGAACTCTTCCCCGACACTTTGCTGGACCGGAGTCCGGGGATCGTCATCGAGCTGAACGTGTGCTAGAACTCGGAGGTGCTGTAGTTTCGGTGCTTGATCGGTCAGGCCGTGGAGACGTACGACTACATCAACCAAGTTAACGCTTCCGTTGTCGATCTACAAGGGTACGTAGATCACACTCTCCCCCTCTCGTTGCTATACATCACCATGATCTTGCGTGTGCGTAGGAAATTTTTTGAAATTACTACGAAACCCAACAAAAGGGAGCACCGTACGTTGTTATGCGGTTTGACCGATAAAGATCTTCGTAGAATATGTAGGAGCCAATATGAGCATCCAGGTTCCGCTATTGGTTATTGACGGGAGACGTGTCTCGATCATGTCTACATAGTTCTCGAACCCGTAGGGTCCGCACGCTTAAAGTTCAATGACGGTTAATTTATGAGTTATGTGTTTTGATGTACCGAAGGTAGTTTAGAGTCCCGGATGTGATCACGGACATGACGAGGAGTCTCGAAATGGTCGAGACATGAAGATTGATATATTGGACAACTATATTCGGACACCGGAATGGTTCCGGGGGTTATCGGATATATACCGGAGTACCGGGGGGTTACCGGAACCCCCCGGGGGTTATTGGGCTTCATGGGCCCAAAGTGGTGGAAGAGGAGAGGCAGCAGGAGGTGGCGCGCGGCCCCCCTTGCCCCAATCCGAATTGGGAAAGGGAAGGGGGTGGGGGCCCCCCTTCTCCTTCCTTCTCTCCACCTCCTCCTTCCCCCTTCTCCTAGTTGGAATAGGAAAGGGGGGCAAAACCTACTTGGAGTAGGATTGCCCCCCTTGGGCACGCCTCCTCCTCTTAGCCGGCCCCCTCCTCCTCCCCCCTTTATATACGGAGGAGGGGGGCACCCCATAGACACAACAATTGATCTCTTAGAGCTTTTAGCCGTGTGCGGTGCCACCCTCCACCGTAATCCACCTCGATCATATCGTAGCGGTGCTTAGGCGAAGCCCTGCGTCAGTAGAACGTCATCATCGTCGCCACGCCGTCGTGCTGACGGAACTCTCCCTCAAAGCTCGGCTAGATTAGAGTTCGAGGGACGTCATCGAGTTGAACGTGTGCAGAACTCAGAGGTGCCGTGCGTTCGGTGCTTGATCGGTTGGATCGTGAAGACGTCCGACTACATCAACCACGTTGTGCTAACGCTTCTACTTTCGGTCTACAAGGGTACATGGACACACTCTCCCCTCTCGTTGCTATGCATCACCATGATCTTGCGTGTGCGTTGGATTTTTTTTGAAATTACTACGTTCCCCAACAGTGGTATCAGAGCCAGGTTTATGCGTAGATGTTATATGCACGAGTAGAACACAAGTGAGTTGTGGGCGATACAAGTCATACTGCTTACCAGCATGTCATACTTTGGCTCGGCGGTATTGTTGGATGAAGCGGACAAGACCGACATTACGCGTACGCTTGCGCGATACTGGTTCTACCGACGTGCTTTGCACACAGGTGGCTGGCGGGTGTCAGTTTCTCCAACTTTAGTTGAACCGAGTGTGGCTACACTCAGTCCTTGAGAAGGTTAAAACATCACCAACTTGATGAACTATAGTTGTGGTTTTGATGCGTAGGTAAGAACGGTTCTTGCTCAGCCCGTAGCAGCCACGTAAAACTTGCAACAACAAAGTAGAGGACGTCTAACTTGTTTTTGCAGGGCATGTTGTGATGTGATATGGTCAAGGCATAATGCTATATTTTATTGTATGAGATGATCATGTTTTGTAACCGAGTTATTGACAACTGGCAGGAGCCATATGGTTGTCGCTTTATTGTATGCAATACAACCGCCCTGTAATGCTTTACTTTATCACTAAGCGGTAGCGATAGTCGTAGAAGCATAAGTTGGCGAGACGACAACGATGCTACGATGGAGATCAAAGTGTCGCGCGGGTGACAATGCTGATCATGACGGTGCTTCGGAGATGAAGATCACAAGCACAAGATGATGGCCATATCATATCACTTATATTGATTGCATGTGATGTTTATCTTTTATGCATCTTATCTTGCTTTGATTGATGGTAGCATTATAAGATGATCTCTCACTAAATTATCAAGGTATAAGTGTTCTCCCTAAGTATGCACCGTTGCGAAGTTCTTCGTGCTGAGACACCACGTGATGATCGGGTGTGATAGGCTCTACGTTCAAATACAACGGGTGCAAAACAGTTGCACACGCGGAATACTCAGGTTAAACTTGATGAGCCTAGCATATGCAGATATGGCCTCGGAACACTGAGACCGAAAGGTCGAGCATGAATCATATAGTAGATATGATCAACATAGTGATGTTCACCATTGAAACTACTCCATCTCACGTGATGATCGGACATGGTTTGGTTGATTTGGATCACGTGATCACTTAGAGAATTAGAGAGATGTCTGTCTAAGTGGGAGTTCTTAAGTAATATGATTAGTTGAACTTAAATTTATCATGAACTTAGTACCTGATAGTTTTTTGCTTGTTTATGTTGATTGTAGATAGATAGCTCATGTTGTTGTTCCGTTGAATTTTAATGCATTCCTTGAGAAAGCAAAGTTGAAAGATGATGGTAGCAATTACACGGAGTGGGTCCGTAACTTGAGGATTATCCTCATTGCTGCATAGAAGAATTATGTCCTGGAAGCACCGCTGGGTGCCAGGCCTGCTGCAGATGCTACTAACAACGTTAAGAACGTTTGGCAGAGTAAAGCTGATGACTACTCGATATTTTAGTGTGCCATGCTTTACGGCTTAGAACCGGGACTTCAACGACGTTTCGAACGTCATGGAGCATATGAGATGTTCCAGGAGTTGAAGTTAATATTTCAAGCAAATGCCCGGATTGAGAGATATGAAGTCTCCAATAAGTTCTATAGTTGTAAGATGGAGGAGAATAGTTCTATCAGTGAACATATACTCAAAATGTCTGGGTATCATAATCACTTGACTCAACTGGGAGTTAATATTCCTGTTGATAGTGTCATTGACTGAGTTCTTCAATCACTGCCACTAAGCTACAAAAGCTTCGTGATAAACTATAATATGCAAGGGATGGATAAGACAATTCCCGAGCTCTTCGCAATGCTAAAGGTTGCAGAGGTAGAAATCAAAAAGGAGCATCAAGTGTTGATGGTCAACAAGACCACTAGTTTCAAGAAAAAGGGTAAAGGGAAGAAGAAGGGGAACTTCAAGAAGAACGGCAAACAAGTTGCTGCTCAAGAGAAGAAACCCAAGTCTGGTCCTAAGCCTGAAACTGAGTGCTTCTACTGCAAACAGACTGGTCACTGGAAGCGGAATTGCCCCAAGTATTTGGCGGATAAGAAGGATGGCAAGGTGAACAAAGGTATGTGTGATATACATGTTATTGACGTGTACCTTACTAATGCTCGCAGTAGCACCTGGGTATTTAATACTGGCTCTCTTGCTAATATTTGCAACTCGAAACATGGACTACGGATTAAGCGAAGATTGGCTAAGGACGAGGTGACGATGCGCGTGGGAAATGGTTCCAAAGTCGATGTGATCGCAGTCGGCACGCTACCTCTACATCTACCTTCGGGATTAGTTTTAGACTTGAATAATTGTTATTTGGTGCCAGCGTTGAGCATGAACATTATATCTGGATCTTGTTTGATGCGAGACGGTTATTCATTTAAATTAGAGAATAATGGTTGTTCTATTTATATGAGTAATATCTTTTATGGTCATGCACCCTTGAAGAGTGGTCTATTCTTATTAAATATCAATAGTAGTGATACACATATTCATAATATTGAAGCCAAAAGATGCAGAGTTGATAATGATAGTGCAACTTATTTGTGGCACCGCCGTTTAGGTCATATTGGTGTAAAGCGCATGAAGAAACTCCATACTGATGGACTTTTGGAATCACTTGATTATGAATCACTTGGTACTTGCGAACCATGCCTCATGGGCAAGATGACTAAAACGCCGTTCTCCAGAACTATGGAGCGAGCAACAGATTTGTTGGAAATCATACATACAGATGTATGTGGTCCGATGAATGTTGAGGCTCGCGGCGGGTATCATTATTTTCTCACCTTCACAGATGATTTAAGCAGATATGGGTATATCTACTTAATGAAACATAAGTCTGAAACATTTGAAAAGTTCAAAGAATTTTAGAGTGGAGTTGAAAATTATCGTAACAAGAAAATAAAGTTTCTACGATCTGATCGTGGAGGAGAATATTTGAGTTACGAGTTTGGTCTTCATTTGAAACAATGCGGAATAGTTTTGCAACTCATGCCACCCGGAACACCAAAGCGTAATGGTGTGTCCGAACGTCGTAATCGTACTTTACTAGATATGGTGCGATCTATGATGTCTCTTACTGATACCGCTATCATTTTGGGGTTATGCTTTAGAGACGACAGCATTCACGTTAAATAGGGCACCATCGAAATACTTTGAGACGACGCCTTATGAACTGTGGTTTGGCAAGAAACCAAAGTTGTCGTTTCTTAAAGTTTGGGGCTGCAATGCTTATGTGAAAAAACTTCAGCCTGATAAGCTCGAACCCAAATCGGAGAAATGTGTCTTTATAGGATACACAAAGGAAACTATTGGGTACACCTTCTATCACATATCTGAAGGCAAAACATTTGTTGCTAAATTTGGATCCTTTCTAGAGAAGGAGTTTCTCTCGAAAGAAGTGAGTGGGAGGAAAGTAGAACTTGATGAGATAACTGTACCTGCTCCCTTATTGGAAAGTAGTTCATCACAGAAACTGGTTCTTGTGACACCTACACCAATTAGTGAGGAAGTTAATGATAATGATCATGAAACTTCAGATCAAGTTGTTACTGAACCTCGTAGATCAACCAGAGTGGTAGGGTAATCCTATTCTGGAGGTTATGTTACTAGACCATGACGAACCTAGGAACTATCAAGAAGCGATGGTGAGCCTAGATTCCGCAAAATGGCTTGAGGCCATGAAATCTGAGATGGGATCCATGTATGAGAACAAAGTGTGGACTTTGGTTGACTTGCCTGTTGATTGGCAAGCCATCGAGAATAAATGGATCTTCAAGAAGAAGACTGACGCTGATGGTAATGTTACTGTCTATAAAGATCGACTTGTTGCAAAAGGTTTTCGACAAGTTCAAGGGATTGACTACGATGAGACTTTCTCACCCGTAGCGATGCTTAAGCCTGTCCGAATCATGTTAGCAATTGTTGCATTTTATGATTATGAAATTTGGCAAATGGATGTCAAAACTGCATTCCTGAATGGATTTCTGGAAGAAGAGTTGTATATGATGCAACCGGAAGGTTTTGTCGATCCAAAGGGAGCTAACAAAGTGTGCAAGCTCCAGCGATCCATTTATGGACTGGTGCAAGCCTCTCGGAGTTGGAATAAACGTTTTGATAGTGTGATCAAAGCATATGGTTTTATACAGAGTTTTGGAGAAGCCTGTATTTACAAGAAAGTGAGTGGGAGATCTGTAGCATTTCTGATATTATATGTGGATGACGTATTGTTGATTGGAAATGATATAGAATTTCTGGATAGCATAAAAGGATATTTGAATAAGAGTTTTTCAATGAAAGACCTCGATGAAGCTGCTTATATTGGGCATCAAGATCCATAGAGATAGATCGAGACGCTTAAGTGGACTTTCACAAAGCACATACCTTGACAAAGTTTTGAAGAAGTTCAAAATGGATCAAGTGAAGAAAGGGTTCTTGCCTGTGTTACAAGGTGTGAAGTTGAGTAAGACTCAATGCCCGACCACTACAGAAGATAGAGACAAAATGAAAGATGTTCCCTATGCTTCAGCCACAGGCTCTATCATGTATGCAATGCTGTGTACCAGACCTGATGTGCCCCTTGCTATTAGTTTAGCAGGGAGGTACCAAAGTAATCCAGGAGTGGATCACTGGACAACGGTCAAGAACATCCTGAAATACCCGAAAAGGACGAAGGATATGTTTCTCGTTTATGAGGTGACAAAGAGCTCGTCGTAAATGGTTACGTCGATGCAAGCTTTGACACTGATCCGGACGATTCTAACTCGCAAACCGGATACGTGTTTTTATTAAACGGTGGAGCTGTCAGTTGGTGCAGTTCTAAACAAAGCGTCGTAGCGGGATCTACATGTGAAGCGGAGTACATAGCTGCTTCGGAAGCAACAAATGAAGGAGTTCATATCCGATCTAGGTGTCATACCTAGTGCATCGGGTCCAATGAAAATCTTTTGTGACAATACTGGTGCAATTTCTTTAGCAAAGGAATCCAGATTTCACAAGAGAACCAAGCACATCAAGAGACGCTTCAACTCCATCTAGGATCAAGTCCAGGTGGGAGACATAGAGATTTGCAAGATACATACGGATCTGAATGTTGCAGACCCATTGACTAAGCCTCTTCCACGAGCAGAACATGATCAGCACCAATGCTCCATGGGTGTTAGGATCATTACTGTGTAATCTAGATTATTGACTCTAGTGCAAGTGGGAGACTGAAGGAAATATGCCCTTCAGGTAATAATAAAGTTATTATTTATTTCCTTATATCATGATAAATGTTTATTATTCATGCTAGAATTGTATTAACCGGAAACATGATACATGTGTGAATGCATAGACAAAACAGAGTGTCACTAGTATGCCTCTACTTGACTAGCTCGTTGAATCAAAGATGGTTATGTTTCCTAACATAGACAAAAAGTTTTCATTTGATTAACGGGATTACATCATTAGGAGAATGATGTGATTGACTTGACCCATCCCGTTAGCTATGCACTTGATCGTTTAGTTTGTTGCTATTGCTTTCTTCATGACTTATACATGTTCCTGTAACTATGAGATTATGCAACTCCCGTTTACCGGAGGAACACTTTATGTGCTACCAAACATCACAACGTAACTGGGTGATTATAAAGGTGCTCTACAGGTGTCTCCAAAGGTACTTGTTGGGTTGGCATATTTCAAGATTAGGATTTGTCACTCCAATTGTCGGAGACGTCCCGCGAACTCACGATCCAGTAGAGCTTCGAGGGAGAGTTTCGTCAGCACGACGGCGTGATGACAATGATGATGATGCTACCACAACAGGGCTTCGCCTAAGCACCTCTACGATATTACTGATACGTCCATTTTGCATCATGCTTTTATATCGATATTTGCACTATGGGCTGCTATTACACATTATGTCACAATACTTATGCATTTTCTGTCTTATTTTACAAGGTTTACATCAAGAGGGGGAATGCCGGCAGCTAGAATTCTGGGCTGGAAAAGGAGCAAATATTAAAGGAAATATGCCCTAGAGGCAATAATAAAGTTATTATTTATTTCCTAATATCATGATATATGTTTATTATTCATGCTAGAATTGTATTAACCGGAAACATGATACATGTGTGAATACATAGACAAAACAAAGTGTCACTAGTATGCCTCTACTTGACTAGCTCGTTGAATCAAAGATGGTTATGTTTCCTAACCATAAACAAAGAGTTGTCATTTGATTAACGGGATCACATCATTAGGAGAATGATGTGATTGACTTGACCCATTCCGTTAGCTTAGAACTTGATCATTTAGTTTGTTGCTATTGCTTTCTTCATGACTTATACATGTTCCTGTAACTATGAGATTATGCAACTCCCGTTTACTGGAGGAACACTTTGTGTGCTACCAAACGTCACAATGTAACTGGGTGATTATAAAGGTTCTCTGCAGGTGTCTCCAAAGCTACTTGTTGGGTTGGCGTATTCCAAGATTAGGATTTGCCACTCCAATTGTCGAAGATGTATCTCTGGGCCCACTCGGTAATACACATCACTCAAGCCTTGCAAGCATTGTAACTAATGAGTTATTTACGGGGTGAGGTATTACGGAACGAGTAAAGAGACTTGCCGGTAACGAGATTGAACTAGGTATTGAGATACCGACGATCGAATCTTGGGCATGTAACATACCGATGACAAAGGGAGCACCGTACGTTGTTATGTGGTTTGACCGATAAAGATCTTCATAGAATATGTAGGAGCCAATATGAGCATCCAGGTTCCGCTATTGGTTATTGACCGGAGACGTGTCTCGATCATGTCTACATAGTTCTCGAACCCGTAGGGTCCGCACGCTTAAAGTTCGATGACGGTTATATTATGAGTTTATGTGTTTTGATGTACCGAAGGTAGTTTAGAATCCCGGATGTGATCACGGACATGACGAGGAGTCTCGAAATGGTCGAGACATGAAGATTGATATATTGGACGACTATATTCGGACACCGGAATGGTTCCGGGGGTTATCGGATATATACCGGAGTACCGGGGGGTTACCGGAACCCCCCGGGGGGTTATTGGGCTTCATGGGCCCAATGTGGTGGAACAGGAGAGGTAGCAGGAGGTGGCGTGCAGCCCCCCTTGCCCCAATCCGAATTGGGAAAGGGAAGGGGGCGGGGCCCCCCTTCTCCTTCCTTCTCTCCACCTCCTCCTTCCCCCTTCTCCTAGTTGGAATAGGAAAGGGGGCAAAACCTACTTGGAGTAGGATTGCCCCCCCTTGGGTGCGCCTCCTCCTCTTGGCCGGCCCCCTCCTCCTCCTCCCCCTTTATATACGGAGGAGGGGGGCACCCCATAGACACAACAATTGATCTCTTAGATATTTTAGCCATGTGCGGTGCCCCCCTCCACCATAATCCACCTCGATCATGTCGTAGTGGTGCTTAGGCGAAGCACGGCGTCGGTAGAACATCATCATCGTCACCATGTCGTCGTGCTGACGGAACTCTCCCTCAAAGCTCGGCTGGATCGGAGTTTGAGGGAGGTCATCGAGCTGAACGTGTGCAGAACTCGGAGGTGCCGTGCGTTCGGTGCTTGATCAGTCGGATCGTGAAGACGTACGAGTACATCAACCGCGTTGTGCTAACGCTTCCGCTTTCGGTCTACGAGGGTACTGAGAGAGTCCTGGAATAGGGGGTCCTCGGACAGCCAGACTATATCCTTCGACCGGACTGTTGGATTATGAAGATACAAGATTGAAGACTTCGTCCCGTGTCCGGGTGGGACTCTCCTTTGCGTGGAAGGCAAGCTTGGCAAATCGAATATGTAGATCTCCTCCCTTGTAACCGACTCAGTGTAACCCTAGCCCCCTCCGGTGTCTATATAAACCGGAGGGTTTAGTCCTTAGGACAACAACAATCATAATCATAGGCTAGCTTCTAGGGTTTAGCCTCTGCGATCTCGTGGTAGATCAACTCTTGTAATACTTATATCATCAAGATCAATCAAGCAGGAAGTAGGGTATTACCTCCATCGAGAGGGCTCGAACCTGGGTAAACATTGTGTCCCCCTGCCTCCTGTTACCATCCGCCTTAGACGCACAGTTCGGGACCCCCTACCCAAGATCTGCCGGTTTTGACACTGACATTGGTGCTTTCATTGAGAGTTCCACTATGTCATCACCATAAGGTTTGATGGCTCATTCAATCATCGGCAACGATGCGATCCAGGGTGAGGTTTTCCTCCCCGGACATATCTTCGTATTCGGCGGCTTCGCACTGTGGGACAACTCGCTTGGCCATCTAGAGCAGATCGAGAGCTACGCCCCCGGCCGTCAGGTCAGGTTTGGAAACTAAAACTATACTGCCGACATCCGCAGAGACTTGATCTTCGACGGATTCGAGCCCATGTCAGGTGCGCCGCTGATACGTCTCCATTGTATCTACTTTTCCAAACACGTTTGCCCTTGTTTTGGACTCTAACTTCTATGATTTGAATGGAACTAACCCGGACTGACGCTGTTTTCAGCAGAATTGCCATGGTGTTGTTTTATGTGCAGAAAACAAATATTCTCGGAATGACCTGAAACTCCACAGAACATCTTAGAAAAAACAATAAACAAACCTCGCCAAAGATGAAGACCAGGGGGCCCACACCCTTCTCACGAGGGTGCCCCCCCTAGGGCGCGCCCCTACCTCGTGGGCCCCCTGGAAACCCTCCGACGCCAACTCCAACTCTATATATTTGCTTTCGGAGAGAAAAAATCAGAGAGAAGAAATCATCACGTTTTACGATACGGAGCCGCCGCCAAGCCCTAAAACCTCTCGGGAGGGCTGATCTGGAGTTCGTTCGGGGCTCCAGAGAGGGGGATTCGTCGCCGTCGTCATCATCAACCATCCTCCATCACCAATTTCATGATGCTCACCTCCGTGCGTGAGTAATTCCATTGTAGGCTTGCTGGACGGTGATGGGTTGGATGATATTTATCATGTAATCGTGTTAGTTTTGTTAGGGTTTGATCCCTAGTATCCATTATGTTCTGAGATTGATGTTGCTATGACTTTGCTATGCTTAATGCTTGTCACTAGGGCCCGAGTGCCATGATTTCAGATCTGAACCTATTATGTTTTCATGAATATATGTGAGTTCTTGATCCTATCTTGCAAGTCTATAGTCACCTACTATGTGTTATGATCCGGCAACCCCGAAGTGACAATAATCGGGACCACTCCCGGTGATGATCATAGTTTGAGGAGTTCATGTATTCACTATGTGCTAATGCTTTGTTCCGGTTCTCTATTAAAAGGAGGCCTTAATATCCCTTAGTTTCCAATAGGACCCCGCTGCCATGGGAGGGTAGGACAAAAGATGTCATGCAAGTTCTTTTCCATAAGCACGTATGACTATATACGGAATACATGCCTACATTACATTGATGAACTAGAGCTAGTTCTGTGTCACCCTATATTATGACTGTTACATGATGAACCGCATCCGGCATAATTATCCATCATTGATCCGGTGCCTACGAGTTTTCCATATACTGGTTTACGCTTATTTACTTTTCCCGCTGCTACTGTTACAATCACTACAAAATACCAAAAACATTACTTTTGTTGTCTTTACTTTTGTTGCTGCTACCACCACTATCATATTACTTTGCTACTAAACACTTTGCTGCAGATACTAAGTTTCCAGGTGTGGTTGAATTGACAACTCCGCTGCTAATACTTGAGAATATTCTTTGGCTCCCCTTGTGTCGAATCAATAAATTTGGGTTGAATACTCTACCCTCAAAAGCTGTTGCGATCCCCTATACTTGTGGGTTACCAAGACAAATTTCTGGCGCCGTTGTCGGGGAGCATAGCTCTATTCTTTGAGTCACTTGGGATATATATCTGCTGGACACTATGAAGAACTTGAGAGATCCAAAAAACAAGATCTATCCCTCAACTACAAGGGGAGGTAAGGAACTGCCATCTAGCTCTGCACTTGATTCACCTTCTGTTATGAGTAAGTTTGCGACACCTGCATCTTCTTCTGCTATTCGCTCCGATATGTCACATGTTATTGATGATGCCAGCTCTGTTATGCATGATACTTATGATGAAACTACTTTTATGCCTGATACTACTGTGCCCCTTAGTGAATTTATTGATGAACAAATTGCTAAGGCTAGAGAAAAAGAAATTATTGAATCTGAATACGATGATGATAGTGATGATGAAAATATGCCTGTTATCCCTGAGGGCTCTCTTTTTGATATGGAATCTTCTGCCGCTATTTTAGCTTGCAAGGATAGATATGAGCTTAAGAGGTTATTAATTAAATGTAACAAAGAATCACTTAGAGATAAAATGAAACCCGACCCTGCTTTTGCTACTTCACCTATATGTGTTCCTCATAAGGATTATGAATTCTCTATTGATCCTGATATAATTACTTTGGTTGAATCTGTTCCGTTTTATGGCTATGAATCTGAAACTGTTGTGGCACATCTTACTAAGTTAAATGATATAGCTGCCCTGTTTACTAATGATGAGAGATCGCGTTACTTTTATATACTCAAAATATTTCCGTTCTCATTAAAGGGTGATGCTAAGATATGGTTTAATTCTCTTGATCCTGGTTGTGTGCGTAGTCCCCAGGATATGATTTATTACTTCTTTGCTAAATATTTCCCTGCTCATAAGAAACAAGCTGCTTTGAGGGAAATATACAACTTTGTGCAAATTAAAGAAGAGAGTCTCCCACAAGCTTGGGGGAGGCTTCTCAAGTTACTTAATGCTTTGCCTGATCATCCTCTTAAGAAACCCGAAATACTTGATATCTTTTATAATGGACTAACCGATGCTTCCAGAGATTACCTGGATAGTTGTGCTGGTTCTCTTTTCAGGGAAAGAACACCGGATGAAGCTGAAATTCTATTGAATAATATGTTGACAAATGAAAATAATTGGGCACCTCCTGAGCCAGCTCCTGCTCCAATTACTGAGCCTATTCTTAAACCAACTCCGAAGAAGAGAGGTGTTCTATTCCTCAGTCCTGAAGATATGCAAGAGGCAAAGAAATCTATGAAATAAAAAGGTATTAAAGCTGAAGATGTTAAGAATTTACCTCCTATTGAAGAAATACATGGTCTTAATATACCGCCTGTTGAAGAAACATATGATCTTGATCACTTATTTACTGAAGAACTTCCTGATCCCGATATCCCGACACAGGTATTAAAGGTAAATTCTCTCTATAGATATGATAAAGCTGAAGCCCCTCCTATTAAAATTGCTAGCCAGTGCTAGGATGAGTTTGATAACTTTATGTTTAAGCAAGACGACTTCAATGCTTATTTTGGTAGACAATTAAAAGAAAATGCTTATATGATTATACGCTTGGGTGATTATATGGCTGATATTAAAGGTGAACTTAAACTTGTTAGCAAACATGCTTCTATGGTTAGTACTCAAGTAGAACAAGTACTTAAGGCTCAGAAAGAAGTGCTTGATGAAATGAATAGTAAGAAAAATGATTATGCTGTTAGAGTGGCTACTAGAACTGGTAGAATGACTCGGGAACCTTTGTATCCTGAAGGCCACCTAAGAGTCGAGCAAGATTCTCAAAGAAATAATATTGATGTTCCTAGTTCTTCTAAAAAGAAGAAGAAGAAAAATGATAGAACTGTGCAAACTTCTAGTGAACCTATTGCTGAACCACCTTATAATCCAAATGATATATCTATGTCTGATGCTAAAACACAATCTGGTAATGAACATGAACCTAGTAAAAATATTAATGATGATGTTCATGATGATGCTCAACCTAGTAATGACAATGATGTAGAAATTGAACCTGCTTTTGATCTTGATAACCCACAATCAAAGAATCAACGTTATGATAAAAGAGACTTTGTTGCTAGGAAACATGGTAAAGAAAGGGAACCTTGGGTTCAGAAACCCATGCCTTTTCCTCCGAAACCATCCAAGAAAAAGGATGATGAGGATTTTGAGCGCTTTGCTGAAATGATTAGGCCTATCTTTTTGCGTATGCGATTAACTGATGTGCTCAAAACAAATCCTTATGCTAAATATATGAAGGATATCATTACTAATAAAAGAAAGATACCGGAAGCTGAAATTTCCACCATGCTTGCTAATTATACTTTTAAGGGTGGAATACCAAAGAAACTTGGAGATCCCGGAGTACCTACTATACCTTGCTCCATTAAAAGAAATTATATTAAAACTGCTTTATGTGATCTTGGAGCCGGTGTTAGTGTTATGCCTCTCTCTTTATATCGTAGACTTGACTTGAATAAGCTGACACCTACTGAAATATCTTTGCAAATGGCTGATAAATCAACTGCTATACCTGTCGGTATCTGTGAGGATGTGCCTGTTGTGGTTGCAAACGTTACTATTTTAACGGACTTTGTTATACTTGATATTCCCGAGGATGATAGTATGTCTATTATTCTTGGAAGACCTTTTCTTAATACTGCAGGGGCTGTTATTGATTGCAACAAAGGCAATGTCACTTTTCATGTTAATGGTAATGAGCATACGGTACACTTTCCGAGGAAACAACCTCAAGTTCATAGTATCAACTCTATTGGAAAAATTCCATCGATTATATTTGGAGGTTTTGAATTTCCTCTTCCTACTGTCAAGAAGAAATATGATATTCTTATTATTGGGGATGTGCATATCCCCGTTGAGGTAACTTAGTGTTATTCGAAATTTCTCCGGTTTCATGATTATCGGAATGAGTTTGTTAACAAGACTTGATCAACCTTGTTAGTGGATTCTTTTTGATGAGCATGAGATGGATGAAACTAGAAGCACAAACTTCTGTACCCTCTCTATACTTTCTGTTATTATATTAAATAAAGTAAAAATAGTATTTTTCTGTCTGTTTCCTGACTTATCCGTGCAATATAAAAATATCCCGAAAATAAAAGTCCTCAGAATGACATGCCAATTTAATATGATTTTTTCGGGAATATTTGAGGATTTACTGTGCAAAAATTACCGCGGGAGGAGCTGCCACCTGGCCACGAGGGTGGTGGGCGCCCCCCCCTATAGGGCGCGCCCCCTGCCTCGTGGGCCCACGGTGGCCCTCCTCCACTTATCCCAGCACCCATCTTCTTCCTCTGTCTCACACAAACCCGAAAAACCAACTCAAGCACGAGTTCCAGCCACTTTTGCTGTGATTTTCGATCTCCTTGCTCAAAGCACCTCTCGCAAAACTGCTTGGGGAGATTGTTCCTTGGTATGTGACTCCTCCATTGGTCCAATTAGTTTTTGTTCTAGTGCTTTATTCTTTGCAAATTTGTGCTGCATAGGTGACCATGTTCTTGAGCTTGCATGTCAAATTTATATGGTTCCAAGTAGTTCTAATGCTTGATTTAGGCTCTAGGCACTTGTAGGAGTAGTTGCTATCAGTTTTATTGAGTTTGGTTTACTTTTATTTTGAAGTTACTAAAAATTTCAGAATTTTTCAGAATATAATGAGGAGATTTTTGAGGGGCTCATCGAGCCAAAGCTCGAAGG
Organism: Triticum aestivum; assembly: GCF_018294505.1. Taxonomy (NCBI): domain Eukaryota; kingdom Viridiplantae; phylum Streptophyta; class Magnoliopsida; order Poales; family Poaceae; genus Triticum; species Triticum aestivum. The sequence goes on along the minus strand of NC_057800.1, from coordinate 171,538,196 downwards.
AAAAGGCACCGAAGCCTAAGTATAATTTGCCGCGCACCACGGAGATTCGGGCGTGTGAATGGCCTTCTGAAGATTTCTTGAGAGCAGCCGGTATCTATGAAGATTTTCATGAATTGGCTCACAATGCAGGCCTCACCGCTTTCCTCCACGACCAATGCGATCAGTATCTCTTACTCACAAATACCTTTGTGCAAAACTTTCATTTTCATTCTAGGAACTCACCACCTACGGTGGAGTTTCATTTATATGATGAGCATAAGGAGATGTCACTTTATGATTTCTGTCGGATTTGTTTAGTCCCTTTTGAGGGCAAGACAGAAGAACCACATCATGATGATGTGGCTGGGTTTATTGATAATATCACTGTAGGAGAAACCAGGAAGGTTTCCGATGCACGAATCACTAGCATACATTTTCCTGTTTTGCGTTACTTTGCATTATTTGCTAGTCGTTGTTTAATTGGACGCGGAAATTCTGGAAACCTTAGTATCCCTGATTTAATTATTCTGCTCCAAGGTTTATACAGTGATAACACTTTTAGTTTGGGCGGTATTATTGCTAGACGGTTAAATATGAACCGTACTAAGGGCCCCATCTTTGGAGGCATCTATGCCACACGCCTAGCCGCACATTTTAACATACCTATTAGGCATGTTGAGAATGAAGAAAAGGTGCTGCCCCGTGTTTATCTAGATCACAAAAGTATGGTGGCACATGATTTTATTGTTAAAAATAGGGCAGGGGAGCTTAAATATCAATTGTTATTTAATAAACATCATCCTGAGACTATTACCTGCCTGCTCCTTCTTGTTTGATTTGACTGTAGGCACGTACCTTGTTCCGTTGACGGCTATTCACGCCTACCGGAACCCTGTACCAGCCGAGGAGCCAGAACCGGAACCACAATTCGATCCTTCACGACAGTCTAACTATCAGTGGGATCCGGAGATGATTGCCAGCCAGTGGCAATCGGAGCCTTCTTCTTCCTCGTCACAGTACGACCCCAACAACTATTATCATGGATATCCGCCAGGCCAGCCGTGGCCATAGACTAACTTAGGCCAAAAGCCTAAGCTTGGGGGAGTACGTATTTCTCACCGACATTACATTTATGTTCACACACTCATTACTAGATGTCGGTGCTCATACTTTTTCACTGTAATATCCATGCTAGTTTATTTTCTTTTTCCTGCTTTCTTCTTGTGTGCTTGTTAAACCTTAAGAAAAAACAAAAAAAATTAGTAATAGTTTATTTTTCTGCTGTAGTAGTAATAATTAAAAAGAAAACCCAAAAATATTTCCTGTTCTTCTTTTGCTTGTTGGGAGCTTTCCCGTGTAAATAGTTTTATTTCTTTTCTTTTCTTTGGGGGTCAGTAGGAGAAGACCATAATTAAATTGTTGAAGTGGCTCTTATATGCATTATTGTTGATTTAACCAAGAGCCCATATTGCCTTGTCTTCTCCTGTTTATTGAATGCTCGCAGATTCCAGCTTAGTCCAATGCACGTACACTCTTATTATTATTCACACCGTTCGGTCGTGCAAGTGAAAGGCAATTATGATGATATATGATGGACTGACTGAGATGAGAAAAGCTGGTATGAACTCGACCTCTTTTGTTTTTCTAAATATGATGAGCCCGTCGTTCTTGATTCAGCTTATTATGAATAAACATGTTTGCAATGACAATTAGAGATCAGAGTTGCTTGTGCCATGCTTGATTAGCTATGAGTTATAATGGTTTACCTTGTGTGCCAACATGCTATTAAGATGATTATGATGTGGTATGATGGGGTGGTATCCTCCTTTGAATGATTTAAGTGACTTGACTTGGCACATGTTCACGCATGTAGTTGAAACAAAATCAACATAGCCTTCACGATATTTATGTTCATGGTGGATTATATCCTACTCATGCTTGCATCCAATGTTTATTAATTTTAATGCATGTACATGGCTGTTGTCGCTCTCTAGTTGGTCGCTTCCCAGTCTTTTGCTAGCCTTCACCTGTACTAAGCGGGAATACTGCTTGTGCATCCAATCCCTTAAACCCCAAAGTTATTCCAGATGAGTCCACTATACCTTCCTATATGCGGTATCTACCTGCCGTTCCAAGTAAATTTGTATGTGCCAAACTCTAAACCTTCAAATAAACATTCTGTTTTGTATGCTCGAATAGCTCATGTATCAACAAGGCTGTCCTTATCTTCCGTGTTAGGCGGGTTATTCTCAAGAGGAGTGGACTCCGCTCCTCACTCACGAGAAAATGGCTGGTCACCGGGATGCCCAGTCCCATGCTTTATGCAAACTAAATCAAAATTAATTGCAAACAAAACTCCCCTGGGACCTGATGTATGTTGGAGGCACTCGTTGTTTCGAGCAAGCCATGGATTGATGTTTGTTGGTGGAGGGGGAGTATAAACTTTACCATTCTGTTTGGGAACCGCCTATAATGTGTTTAGCATGGAAGATATCGCCATCTCTTAGTTGTTACGTTGACAATGAAAGTATACCGCTCAAAATACAATTTATCTCTATTTCAAAACCGAGCTCTGGCACCTCTACAAATCCCTGCTTCCCTCTGCGAAGGGCCTATCCATTTACTTTTATGTTGAGTCATCACCCTCTTATTAAAAAGCACTAGCTGGAGAGCACAGCTGTCATTTGCATTCATCACTGTTAATTTATATTGGGTATGACTATGATTGGATCTCTTTTACCATGAATTACAATGTCTAGTCAGTCCTTGATCTTTAAAGGTGCTCTGCATTTATGTTTTGCGGTCTCAGAAAGGGCTAGCGAGATACCATCTTGTTATATCATATTATGATTGTTTTGAGAAAGTGTTGTCATCCGAGATTTATTATTATGACTTGCTAGTTGATTATGCTATTGATATGAGTAATTATGAGACCTGAGAATTATTGCAAATGTGGTTAGTTATGATCTATGCTGAAAACTTGAATGCTGGCTTGACATAGTTACAACAACAAGAGCAAACAGAGTTTGTAAAAGTTTTTCTTTCTTTCTTTCAGTTTGTCAACTGAATTGCTTGAGGACAAGCAAGGGTTTAAGCTTGGGGGAGTTGATATGTCTCTGTCGTATCTAGTTTTCCAAACACTTTTGCCCTTGTTTTGGACTCTAATTTGTATGATTTGAATGGAACTAACCCGGACTGACGCTGTTTTCAGCAGAATTGCCATGGTGTTGTTTTATGTGCAGAAAACAAATATTCTCGGAATGACCTGAAACTCCACGGAACATCTTAGAAAAAACAATAAAAAATCCTCGCCAAAGATGAAGACCAGGGGGCCCACACCCTTCTCATGAGGGTGGGGGGCGCCCCCCTAGGGCGCGCCCCCCTACCTCGTGGGCCCCTGGAAACCCTGGGACGCCAACTCCAACTCTATATATTTGCTTTCGAGAGAAAAAAATCAGAGAGAAGAAATCATTGCGTTTTACGATACGGAGCCGCCGCCAAGCCCTAAAACCTCTCGAGAGGGCTGATCTGGAGTCCGTTCGGGGCTCCGGAGAGGGGGATTCGTCGCCGTCGTCATCATCAACCATCCTCCATCACCAATTTCATGATGCTCACCGCCGTGCGTGAGTAATTCCATCGTAGGCTTGCTGGACGGTGATGGGTTGGATGAGATTTATCATGTAATTGAGTTAGTTTTGTTAGGGCTTGATCCCTAGTATCCATTATGTTCTGAGATTGATGTTGATATGACTTTGCTATGCTTAATGCTTGTCACTAGGGCCCGAGTGCCATGATTTCAGATCTGAACCTATTATGTTTTCATGAATATATGTGAGTTCTTGATCCTATCTTGCAAGTCTATAGTCACCTACTATGTGTTATGATCCGGCAACCCCGAAGTGACAATAATCGGGACCACTCCCGGTGATGACCATAGTTTGAGGAGTTCATGTATTCACTATGTGCTAATGCTTTGTTCCGGTTCTCTATTAAAAGGAGGCCTTAATATCCCTTAGTTTCCAATAGGACCCTGCTGCCACGGGAGGGTAGGACAAAAGATGTCATGCAAGTTCTTTTCCATAAGCGTGCATAACTATATACGGAATATATGCCTACATTACATTGATGAACTGGAGCTAGTTCTGTGTCACCCTATGTTATGACTGTTACATGATGAACCGCATCCGGCATAATTATCCATCATTGATCCGGTGCCTACGAGTTTTCCATATACTGGTTTACGCTTATTTACTTTCCCGCTGCTACTATTACAATCACTAGAAAATACCAAAAACATTACTTTTGCTGTCTTTACTTTTGTTGCTGCTACCACCACTATCATATTAGTTTGCTACTAAACACTTTGCTGCAGATACTAAGTTTCTAGGTGTGGTTGAATTGACAACTCAGCTGCTAATACTTGAGAATATTCTTTGGCTCCGCTTGTGTCGAATCAATAAATTTGGGTTGAATACTCTACCCTCAAAAGCTGTTGCGATCCCCTATACTTGTGGGTTATCAGCCGCACAGCCACAACGAGCATGACTTAGCTCTGCCGCCGGATGATACGTCTCCAATGTATCTATAATTTTTGATTGCTCCATGCTATATTATTTACTGTTTTGAATGTTTATGGGCTTTATTATACACTTTTATATCATTTTTGGGACTAACCTATTAACCCAGAGCCCAGTGCCAGTTTCTGTTTTTACCCTGTTTTAGGGTTTCGGAGAAAAGGAAAACCAAACGGAGTCCAATTGACCTAAAACTTCAAGGAACTCATTTTTGGAAGGAAAGAAGCCCAGAAGACTTGGAGTGCACGTCTGGGGATCTGCAAGGAGGTCACGAGGCAGGGGGGCGCGCCCACCACCCTGGGCGCGCCCTCCACCCTCATGAGCCCCTCGTGGCCCCCTGACGTACTTCTTCCGCCTATATATCTCCATATACCCTAAAAACATCCGTGAGCACAATAGATCGGGAGTTCCACCGCCAGAAGCCTCCGTAGCCACCGAAAGCCAATCTAGACTCGTTCCGGCACCCTGTCGGAGGGGGCAAACTCTCTCCGGTGGCCATCTTCATCATCCCGGTGCTCTCCATGATGAGGAGGGAGTAGTTCTCCCTCGGGGCTGAGGGTATGTACCAGTAGCTATGTGTTTGATCTCTCTCTCTCTCTCTCGTGTTCTTGAGGTGATACGATCTTGATGTATCGCGAGCTTTGCTATTATATTTGGATCCTATGATGTTTCTTCCCCCCTCTACTCTCTTGTAATGAATTGAGTTTCCCCTTTGAAGTTATCTTATCGGATTGAGTCTTTAAAGATTTGAGAACACTTGATGTATGTCTTGCCATGGATATCTGTGGTGACAATGGGATATCACGTGATTCACTTGATGTATGTTTTAGTGATCAACTTGCGGGTTCCGCCCATGAACCTATGCATAGGGGTTGGCACACGTTTTCGTCGTGATTCTCCGGTAGAAACTTTGGGGCACTCTTTGAGGTCCTTTGTGTTGGTTGAATAGATGAATCTGAGATTGTGTGATGCATATCGTATAATAATACCCACGGATACTTGAGGTGACATTGGAGTATCTAGGTGACATTAGGGTTTTGGTTGATTTGTGTCTTAAGGTGTTATTATAGTACGAACTCTAGGGCTGTTTGTGACACTTATAGGAATATCCCAACGGATTGATTGGAAAGAATAACTTTGAGGTGGTTTCGTACCCTACCATAATCTCTTCATTTGTTCTCCGCTATTAGTGACTTTGGAGTGACTCTTTGTTGCATGTTGAGGGATAGTTATGTGATCCAATTATGTTAGTATTGTTGAGGGAACTTGCACTAGCGAAAGTATGAACCCTAGGCCTTGTTTCAACGCATTGCAATACCGTTTACGCTCACTTTTATCATTCGTTACCTTGCTGTTTTTATATTTTCAGATTACAAAAACTATTATCTACTATCCATATACCACTTGTATCACCATCTCTTCGCCGAACTAGTGCACCTATACAATTTACCATTGTATTGGGTGTGTTGGGGACACAAGAGACTCTTTGTTATTTGGTTGCAGGGTTGCTTGAGAGAGACCATCTTCATCCTACGCCTCCTACGGATTGATAAACCTTAGGTCATCCACTTGAGGGAAATTTGCTACTGTCCTACAAACCTCTGCACTTGGAGGCCCAACAATGTCTACAAGAAGAAGGTTGTGTAGTAGACATCAAGCTCTTTTCTAGCGCCGTTGCCCGGGAGGTGAGTTCTTGAAGGTATATCTTTAGATCTTGCAATCGAGTCTTTTAGTTTCTTGTTTTATCACTAGTTTAGTTTATAAAAGAAAACTATAAAAAATGGAATTGAGTTTGTCTCATACGCTTCACCTTTTTAATATCTTTCGTGAGTATGATGGAAAGGATAATTGTGCTCAAGTGCTAGAAGAAGAATGCATTAGAATGTTTTGCACTAAATCTTTGAATGATGAGCATGATTGCAATGTTATTAGTATGAATTCCTTGAATATCCATGATGCTAATGATATGCAAAGCCACAAGCTTGGGGAAGCTATGTTTGATGAAGATGATATTTTTTGTCCCCCAAGTTTTGATGAGCAAATTTATTATGATAATAGCATGCCTCCTATTTATGATGATTATGTTGATAAAAGTGGTTTCGGAGAGGTCATGACTTTATTTTGTGATGAATCCACTATTTTGGAAGAGGTTCCTATTGATTATGAGAACAAAGTTGCTATATATGATGATTATTGTGATGACTTGTATGCTATAAAGATTAATGATAACCATGAAACTTGTCATCATGATTTTAGTTTTCAATTGGATTATACCTCACATGATAATTATTTTGTTGAGTTTGCTCCCACTATTATTCATGAGAAGAATTTTGTTTGTGTGGAGAGTAATAAAATTTCTATGCTTGTAGATCATGAAAAGAATGCTTTAGGTGCTGGTTATATTGTTGAATTCATTCATGATACTACTGAAAATTATTATGAGGGAGGAACTTATGCTTGTAGAAATTGCAATAATATCAAGTTTCCTCTCTATGTGCTTAAAATTTTGAAGTTATGCTTGTTTTGCTCTCCTATGCTAGTTGATTATTGTTCCCATAAATTGTTTGCTCACAAAATCCCTATGCATAGGAAGTGGGTTCACTACAAAAAAAGACACATCCGTGACATTTTGGGCCGAACAAAAAAATTTCTGTCATACATATGACACTTCTATGACGATAATTGTGACAACACCCGGTATCATCATAGATGTGGTGGGCTCCTACTTCTATGACAAAAAATCATGACAGAAAATGTGCTTTTCGTCCTGGGCGGGCCGCAGACGCAGCTGCATGACATTCTTTGGGCCGTCCATGATGGAAAAAACCGTGGTAGAAGCGAGGGCGAAGAAAATATCAGGGAGTTCCCAGTTACGGTGGGAGGTCGGGGGCCGAGCGATGCGCGCTTCTCTCGTACACGTACACGCGTGTGTGCGAGGCGTTGGCTCAAACTGAACCCGAGCGAGGCGTTGGGCTCTAACTGAACCTGAGCGATTGCACTGCAGGCTACGCGTTACTGAACCCGAGCGATCGATCGATGGCTGTTAACTGAACCCGATCGAGCGATTCCTTCGCTACTGCTGCTAACTAAAGCCGATCGATGCTGCCTCTGGATGAACAGTGAGCGTTGTGGGGGGGGGGGGTTGGATGAACAGGACCCCGTGGTGCTGCCTCTGGATGAACAGGACCCCGATTGATCGAGCCGATTGGGGCTGGATGAATAGGACCCCGTGGAGGGCTGGATGAACAGTAGACGGTGGAGGGCAGGATGAACAGTAGCCCGTGGAGGGGTGGTTGAACAGGAGCCCGTGGAGAGGGCTGGTTGAACAGTAGCCGGTGGAGTAGCGCGCGGTGGAGGCTGGATGAACAGGAGCCCGTGGATGAACAGTCGCAGGTGGAGGCTGGAGGAGGTCGACGGTGGATGAACAGTAGCTCGTGGAGGCTGGAGGGGGTCGACGGTGGAGATGAACGGTATCCCGTGGAGTCCCGTTTTGCGGTACGCCATACCCCTCTCGATGAACAGGACCCCCGTTTCGACCGTAGCGCTCCAATACAAGCCCGTTTCCTCCGTTTTGCGGTACGCCACACCCCTCCCGATGAACAGGACCCCCGTTTCGACCGTAGGAGGTCTGTTTCCTCCGTTTTGCGGTATGCCAGACCCCTCCCGATAAACAGGACCCCGTTCCGAACGTAGGACGTCCGTTTCCTCCATTGTGCGGTACGCCAGGCCTTGTTTCCATCGCTTGTTCTGTCCAAGCCCTCCCGATGAACACGACCACGCATTTCGTTCTGACCCAGCCGGTTGGCTCCCACGCGTTCTGTTGCCTCCCGATGAACACGACGCATTCTATTGCCTCCCCATGAACACGACGCATTCCGCTGCCTCCCCATGAACACGACGACGACGCTGTTTCTCCGTTCCGACCCAGCCATGTACACGAGCCCTGGCCGTACGTATGCGTGAGTAGGCATTTGAGACCCTGCCCGTATGTACACATACGTGGCCGTATTTTCTTTCTTGCACCCTGGCCGCTGTACGTATGTGTACATGCTACATGCGTGCCTCTACTACGACACGTGCGCGCCTCTACTACGACACATGCGCGCCTCTACATCCACCAGTATGTACGTACACGTTCGCGACCAGAATGACAATGCTACATACGCTTTAACCAGGTGGGTCTCGACTGTCAGGCACTTCCTTGCCTGCGAAGATGTAGCTGGTGGGTCCCAGCAGTCAGGGGGCGAATCGTTTTTTTGCCTGGACGCACTTCCTTGTGTGCGAAGATGTAGCTGGTGGGTCCCAGTAGTCAGGGGAAAACGTTTTTTTCGCGAAATACAGTGGCCCGTCCGGTGGGTCCCAGCTGTCAGGTGCAGGAATCATTATTTTCCACGTAATAAGGAGGCACTTCCTTGCTGCGGCCGTGGACCCAGCTGTCAGCCTCTCCACGTATAGTCCACGTCCGATGGAAGTCGTTCCTTGACCACATTGACCACGCCGTGCCGAGAGCACCAGGGCGGTGGACGACGGCGAGGCCTAGGAAGGGGATGACACGGAGGCGGGGAAGACTCGGCAGTTGTTTCCCACGCGGAGGGGAGTATGACTGTACGAGGGTTTACTGGTTCGTCTGCCCTCGCTGGAGAATAACAGCAGGTGTGGGTGAGTAGAGGGATGGCTAGGCCAACGATGGGAGTATGGTCGGGCGGTGAGGCCTGCGCGGCAACACAGCCGGCTGCGAGGAGGAGGGAGCAGGCAGTCCTGCCGGTGCTTGTTTGAGCGGCTGGAGCAGGAAGAGCAGAGATTGAAGAAGCACGACGGCCGTTGGATGGACATCCAACAGTCAGTGCTTGTGCGTCAACCTTTTTTTAGGAAAGCCTCAAATCTGTGGAAAACAGCATACAACCCATCTGCCATTATTTCTAATAATTTACAGCCCATTTACTAATTCTTAAGGTTTTTTTTGGAGCCCATATTCTTTTTGTTAGCATTACAGCCCATATTGTGGCAACGGTTAAAAAATTATGCGATATTTTGCATATTTCAATGCGGTCCGAACTGTTTTTAATCATGAAATTTCGACTCACATTCAAACTGATTTTAAAAATAAATGTATATAAATATAAAATCCAACAAATTCTCCACGCATAAAAATTAATGTAATTTAAAATCTTGAAATGAAAAAAAGATATTTGAAACTAATTGTCGGTTTGATGTGTTTTAAAAATGTACAACCCATTTCTCATTACTGATGGGCCATTTTCTCGGCCAGCCGAATGAAAGCTCTCCTCGTCTTGAAAGATTTGCAGCCCAACAGGCCTAACAAAGCGACTTGGCAAATCACAAAAAAACTGGGCTGTGGCCGTGGACCCAGCTGTCAGCCTCTCCACGTACAGTACTCTTCCGATGGAAGTCGTTCCTTGGCCACCTTGACCACGCCGTGCGGAGAGCACCACGGCGGTGGACGACGGCGAGGCCTAGGAAGGGGACGACGCGGCAGTGGAAGCCCGCGCGGAGAGGACTACGAGGGTTCACTGGTTCGGCTGCGGTGTGAGGCTGTCATCGCCGCAGGGCCTGGCCAGCGGTGGTAATAGTAGGGGGTGGTGAGGCCTCCGCGGCAGCACAGCCGGCCACGGGAGGCAGGAGCATGCGGCACGACCGGCGCTGCTTTGGGCGGCTGGAGCAAGAAGACCAGAGGTTGAAGAAGCACTACGGCCGTTGGATGGACATCGTACGGTCACTGGATCTAGAATCGTTCATATTGACTAAGTTGACAAAGCCCTTCATCCTCGTCAACTTAGTAAGCCCACAAGTCAGCCTCCCAGCAAGGTGGGTACCAGCTAGCCGGGGAGTATTCATTTTTTGTGCGTAATAAGGAGGCACTTCCGGTGGGTCCGAGCTGACAACGGGGGACGTTTTTTCAAGAAATACGGTGGCCCGTCCGATGGGTCCCAGCAGTCAGGGGGAAACGATTTTTTTCGCAAAATACTGGTGGCCCGTCCGGTGGGTCCCCGCTGTCAGGTGGAGGAATAATTATTTTGCACGTAATAAGGAGGCACTTCCTTGCTGCGGTCGTGGACCTAGCTGTCAGCCTCTCCACGTACAGTCCATGTCCGATGGAAGTCGTTCCTTGACCAGGTTGACCACGCCGCGCCGAGAGCACCAGGGCGGTGGACGACGGCGAGGCCTAGGAAGGGGACGACGCGGAGCCGGGGAAGACGCGGTAGTGGATGCCCACGCATAGAGGAGTACAAGGGTTCACTGGTTCGCTGCGGTGTGAGGCTGCCGTCGCCACAGAATAACAGGGGGTGTGGGTGAGTAGAGGGATGGCCTGGCGAGCGGTGGGAGTAGTAGGGGGCGGTGAGGCCTCCGCCGCATCGTAGTTGGCCACGGGAGGCAAGAGCACGAGGCACGACCGGCGCTGGTTTGGGCGGCTGGAGCAAGAAGACCAGAGGTTGAAGAAGCACTACGGCTGTTGGATGGACATCGTACGGTCACTGGAGCTAGAATCGTGCATATTGACTAAGTTGACAAAGCCCTCCGTCCCCGTCAACTTAGTAGGCCCACAAGTCAGCCTGCCACTAAGGTGGGTCCCAGCTAGCAGGGGGTATTCATTTTTTGTGCGTAATAAGGAGGCACTTCCGGTGGGTCCGAGCTGACAGCAGGGGAACCTTTTTTTGCAAAATACGGTGGCCCGTCGGGTGGGTCCCAGCAATCAGGGGCAAACGTTTTTTTCGCGATATACTGGTGGGCGTCCGATGGGTCCCTGCTATGAGGTGGAGGAATAATTATTTTCCGTGTAATAAGGAGGCACTTCCTTGCGGCTGTCGTGGACCCAGCTGTCAGCCTCTCCACGTACAGTATTCTTCCGATGGAATTCAGTCGTTGACCACATTGACCACGCCGCGCTGACAGCACCACGGCGGTGGACGACGGCAAGGCCTAGGAATGGGACGATGTGGAGCCGGGGAAGACGCGGCAGTGGATGTCCACGCGGAGAGGAGTACGAGGGTTCACTGGTTCGATTGCGCTGCCGTCGCCGCAGAATAACAGGGGGTGTGGGTGAGTGTAGTGGAGGGATGGCCTGGCCAGCGGTGGGAGTAGTATGGGGGCGGTGAGGCGTCCGCGGCAGCACAGCCGGCCACGGGAGGCAGGAGCAGGCGGCACGACCGGCGCTGCTTTGGGCGGCTGGAGCAAGAAGACCAGAGGTTGAAGAAGCACTACAGCCGTTGGATGGACATCGTACGGTTAGTCGAGCTAGAATCGTACATATTGACTAAGTTGGCAAAGCCCTTCATCCCTGTCTACTTAGTAGGCCCACTATACTGTGTCCCAGCTAGAAGGGGGAGTATTCATTTTTTGTGCGTAATAAGGAGGCACTTCCTTGTGTGCGAAGATATAGCTGGTGGGTCCGAGCTATCAGTGGCGGTAACATTTTTTCGCGAAATACAGAGGCCATTTCGGTGGGTCCCAGATGTCAGGTGGAGGAAATCATTATTTTGCGCGTGATAAGGAGGCATTTCCTTATGTGCGGCCATGGACCCAGCTGTCAGCCTCTCCACGTATAGTCCACTTTAGATGCATGTCGGTCGTTGACCATGCTGACCACGCCACGCCGAGAGCACCAGGGCGGTGGACGACGGCGAGGCCTAGGAAGGGAACGACACGGAGGCAGGGAAGACTCGGCCATTGTTTTTGGTTCCCACGCGGAGGGGAGTACGACTGTACGAGGGTTTACTGGTTCGTCTTCCGTCGCCGGAGAATAACAGCAGGTGTGGGTGAGTAGAGGGATGGCTAGGCCAGCGATGGGAGTACGGTGGGGCGGTGAGGCCTGCGCGGTAGCACAGCCGGCCGTGGGGAGGAGGGAGCAGGCAGTCCCGTCAGCGCTTGTTTGAGCAGCTGGAGCAGGAAGAGCAGAGATTGAAGAAGCACGACGGCCGTTGGATGGACATCCAACAGTATACATGCCATCTGTGGAAAGCCTCAAATCTGTGGAAAACAGCATACAGCCCATCTGCCATTATTTCAAATAATTTACAGCCCATTTGCTAATTCTTACGGGTTTTTTTGGAGCCCATATTCTTTATGTTAGCATTACATCCCATATTGTGGCCACGGTTAAAAAAATATACGAAATTTTGCATATGTCGGTGCGGTCTGAACTGTTTTTAATCCCGAAATTTCGAGTCATATTCAGACTGATTTTAAAAATAAATGTATATCAATATAAAATCCGATAAATTGTCCATGATAAAAATTAATGCAATTTAAAATCTCGAAATGAAAAAAAGATATTTGAAAATAATTGTCGGTTTGATGTGTTTTAAAAATGTACAGCCCATTTCTCATTACTGATAGGCCATTTTCTCGGCCAGCCGAATGAAGCTCTCCTCGTCTTGAAAGATTTGCAACCCAGGAGGCCTGATAAAGCGACTTACTTGACAAATCACAAAAGAACCGGGCTAGCCATTTTCAGAAAGAAAAAAACTACTGGGCTGGTCTGTGGTAAACATAAAAGAAAAGGCTGTCTAGACAGGCCAGAGTGTCCTGCACAGCCCAGTTGACACCATGCTTCCGTCTCAAAAACAAGTTAGATAAATGCCACTCCAATTATGGCGATTCATAAAAATGCCACTGCAATTTCCAAACTTTGAAAAATGCCACTGCAATTTTTGCAAACTTTGAAAAACGCCACTGCAGTTTGCAAACTTTGAAAAGTGCCACTCCAGGCTTCGAAAAATGCCACTAGAAAATGGCATGAAATGGCATTTTTCAAAGTTTGGAAATTGCAGTGGCATTTCTCGGATACACCAGATTTGGAGTGGCATTTATCAAATTAACCCAAAACAAAAATAACTGGGCGAGCTGCTAGGTCCCTGGTGTCTGCCGCTCATTGTGCAATTCTCTCGTTTATTGACTACGTTGAAAATGGCATGGGACCCAGATGTTAGAAATCCACTAGGAGGGGCCATTTTTTTATTGGCTTGAAATAAGGAGGCACTTTCTTGCGTACTGCCATGACCTTGGCGGGTCCCTGCTGTCATCCTCTCCACGTACAGTACCAGTTAGTCGTGCTTCAAAACTGATCGGCACGCCATTAAAAAAATAAAGGTCGATAACTAATGCGGCACCTCGGGCCGATGCGGCCAGATCGCATTTTGCACGAGAAATTACACACCATGTTTCGTTGACATGTGGTCCCGTTCCAACATATCAGTGAGACGACGATGAGTAGTAGGAGTATTTCCGAACGGATGTGTAGGCCGGGGCGCCTCTTCGTGAACCGTGGCAAACTCGCAACCGTCCACCGACTCTTCGCCTTTCCCTCTCGATTTGGAACTACTGTTGCATGCTCTTCCTCTCCCTCCTCCATTTTCCTTCAGCCCTTCACTCTTTCTTCTGCCATTGTTCGATCGTCTTCTCCATGGAGGGAACAGGCCGGAAACGACCCCGTTATTCTTGCCCCGATCTGAAAGATGACGTGGTGGAGGAACTCATTGATCGGTGTAACGTCATCACCTCGGCTAGCATGGTAGGTTCGTTCAAGCCCATTCTCGACTCAACTAATAACATCATTACAAAGAACCCAAGAGTCATGGAGCGGTTTGATCTCCCCTATCTTCTTCGCCGTGACCCTAATGACTGGCGCCGGCACGACGGAGGCCTCGCCCTGTGCAAGTTGATGCCGCTTGATAATGATACGTATGATGTTAAGATGCCACCGCTTGAGGGCAAGGCTTGGGAGGGCGCAAATGGAGATTGGGTTGTTTACATTGGGTCCAACTGCGAGTGGGAACATGTGAATGTGTACACTTGTCACCGGGTTCCACTTCCAAAAATCTCAGCACACTGCCCAGAGGTTGAGCACACCGGTAATGTACGCGCGTTCAAATATGATCATGGTGACTGCCTTCTATGGAAGATAACAATTTGTCGAGTTCCCAACCGCTCTTGGAATTACAACAACTATGAAGTTGTTGCTATCTTCGACAAGCTTGTTGCCATCCTTAGTGGTTTGACTCGATGGACATTGCTCAAAAATCAGTTTCTATGCACGAATGAGTACTATGATGCAATTCAATACGAGGGCCTTGTGTTTGCTGCCACCACTCGTGGCACTCTTTTTGCATGGTATCCTCGTAGTTTCGGTACGTTTGTCTTCCACTGTAATTATAATTGTTTCATCCACATGCATGCGGGTTAGCAAGTTTCCCTTTACTAATTAAGCTTCTTCTTGTGTTTCCAAGGTCCTGTGAACATCCCACCACCTATACTTGAAAATTTTTATAACCAAGCGGGAGATGCCGATGGTGATGATCACGAGCAGCGCCCATATACTCTGTGGTGCCTGGCAACTAATTCCAATGGATCACCTCTTCTTGTGTGTATACAGCCAATTGATGATGTTACTGCTAAGGAAGCAAGTGTCTCCCATGGTCGCACTCTCCGGACCTATTCCAACACCCGTTGCATGGTATTCGGGATGGATACTAGTGTGCTAGTGCCAACTCTTTCTCCCTGGCACAGAATTGATAGTCTTGGAGAAAACTCGCTCTTCCTTGGACAAAACTATCCGATGATGTTGAAAGGCGATACAACTGTTGTTGACACATTTATGAGAAGCAACTGTGTCTATACCTCGGACATTTGGGTGGTTCCCTACCCTGGTACTGATATAGTAGGCCGCTTCAGCCTGGATGATCAGTCCTGCGTTCGTCTCCAGATCGACAACGGATGGCCCGTCCCAGAGAATCACTTGTGGTTCAAAGCAAGCGTTTCCAACGCCGCGGAATGGTTGAGTTGAAGTTCATTTCATGGCTTGTTATTTGTTGTGTGGTGAAAACTTTAGTATTTATAATGTATCCTCGTTGTCGATGTGGGTTGATGACCTGTTGTATGTAATAAAATGATATGCCTGTGACAAACTTACTAAATTTATGAATGGCTTTCGAGTCGCTTCTCTGAGTGAGTGGTGCGACGAGGCAAAAAAATATTTTCCGTATACATAATTGTACGTTCATTGCAACAGGTTATCGGATGAGGCCAATCAACAATAGTAGTACACTATTTGTACTAGCTTCACATCCTTCGCGCGTCGGGTGGGTGTTTTTACTGTAGCCATATGTTAATGTGTTCGTTGTACATAACCAGCACCTCGAATCCTCGATACTAGTACTATATAGTAGGAGTAAGTAGTAGGAGTAGTAGGGTGGCAAGGGCCAGAACAAGTATTCACGTCCAGGAGTAGGACACACACCACCACCACGACATCCATCTGACACCATATTATTTCTTGGAGTCCGTGCTAGAGCAATCTCTTCAACCATGTCGTTTCTCTAACTTCAGCCATCGCGCGGCGGGCGAGGTGGGGGTTTGCCGATAGTCGGTTTCCTTAACTGTGGTCCCACTTGTAAGGCCAACTCCAACGCACGACCCCAAACGGACCTCTGTTTTGCACGAACTCCAACGATAATTTTGACTAGAAAAGCAAGACCAAAGAAAACAAGAATCACAAGAATACATTTGACTACTCCTGTAAGTTGGATTAGTGCCTTCTCGATGCATTCATTGTTGATCTGCGGAGGCTCGATCTTGCGTGCTTCTTTCTTCTTCGAGTGTAAAGAAGTAATGTTGCTTCCTCGCATCTAGTCTCATGTCTAGCCTCTATTCTAGTAGGAGTATCAACAAGTGCACTAATCTCATCCGAGAGCAGAACCGAAGATTTGGTCGGGTTCTTCCTCCTTTTGCCGACACGTGGGACATCCAGCATCCAGGTCGTGTCATGAAAGAAAATAGAGTGGTAGTTGAAGCCACGAGATGTGCATCTTGGGTTAAACTGTAAATAGAATCTTACTACTCTTGAGTAACTCCAAAAGAAGCCACCGAAGATCTTTATTGGATTTGTTTTTCATTGCCAGCACGTCGAGGTGAAAGATGTGCAGATTCAGTGGGTCCTCTTGCGTTTTCATTGACAAGTGGGGCCGCATGTGAGCAAACAGACGATGGGCTCCGTGCGTATGCTGGCTGGCTGAGAAGAGAGATAGAGGAGGGTTGAGCACGGACTGCAGGAAATTTGTTCTACGTACCTCGATATAGGCTCGATATAGTGGGGTGGCATGGGCCATAACTAGCATTCACGTCTAGCAGTACGGCACACGCCACCCACACGAGTCCCATCCGACACTAATTTTCTTGGAGTCCATGCTACAGCCATCTCTTCTCCCTCTTGTTTTCTCAGCCATCGCGCGGTGGGCGGGGTGGGGGTTTGCCGATAGTCGGTTTGCTCCACTGCGGTCCCACTTGTAAGTGAAAATGCAACACTGCACGCATTCCCGCTTGAGCGGCGTGCCGGACCAACCGTGTGGGGGTGCAACACGAACACGGCAGGCTTTTCCTTTTGAACTTGTAACTTGTAAAATTTGGTTCTGCTCCATGGCACGACCGATAGATAGAAAATAACGATTTTGCCTAGAGTAATGAGAAGTTTGGTTCTGGCGCTGTTCATGCATGGAGTACGTATGAAAATTATGAAGTTGATGCGAAAGGTAAGATAATTACTATAGTATCATATACTACTACATGGATTTGACGGAAAGATAAAAATACATATGGATCCATCAACGTTCAACGACATCCTCACGCCCTAGTGCGCTGGGTCACCAACCGACGTGTGAGGAGCAGCGGCGTTGGCGGCGAGCTCAACGTGCTTCTGAACAGTGCCGTCTAGGTTGCCCTGCGCTCCAAGAAGGCCAGCGTCCTATCGTCCTCCTCTTGCATGTAGTAGTCCTTGTGGACGATTTGCGTGTGGACGTGGGTGATTATGTCGATGGTGTCTTGCTGCGCCAGGCGTTGCGCGGCGAGTGCGACCTCGAGGTGGACATTCTCCGGCACGACGGCGGGCAGTTACAGGGCCACCAGTGCGTCGAAGAGGTTGTTAACATAGTGGCCATTGAGGGTGGCGGGCATCGCAGAGCCTGGGCGCGTTGGCTGGAGGCTTACGTCAAAGTCGTCCGCAAGCTTCTTGACGATGGTGAACTTGTCGAGGAAACCGACGAGGACCTCGTCGAACAAGGAGACGAAGTTGTCGTCCAAGCGGCCCCTCGCCCTGGCGGCCTCAAGCAATACTACCTGGAGACGTTCCTGTTGGAAATATGCCCTAGAGGCAATAATAAAATGGTTATTATTATATTTCCTTGTTCATGATAATTGTCTATTGTTCATGCTATAATTGTGTTATCCGGAAATCGTAATACATGTGTGAATACATAGACCACAACATGTCCCTAGTAAGCCTCTAGTTGACTAGCTCGTTGATTAATAGATGGTTACAGTTTCCTAACCATGGACATTGGATGTCATTGATAACGGGATCACATCATTAGGAGAATGATGTGATGGACAAGACCCAATCCTATGCATAGCACAAGATCGTGTAGTTCGTCTGCTTGAGCTTTTCTGAATGTCAAGTATCATTTCCTTAGACCAGGAGATTGTGCAACTCCCGGATACCGTAGGAGTGCTTTGGGTGTACCAAACGTCACAACATAACTGGGTGACTATAAAGGTGCACTACAGGTATCTCCGAAAGTGTCTGTTGGGTTGGCATGAATCAAGACTGGGATTTGTCACTCCGTATGACGGAGAGGTATCTCTGGGCCCACTCGGTAATGCATCATCATAATGAGCTCAGTGTGACTAAGTAGTTGGTCACGGGATCATGCATTACGGCACGAGTAAAGTGACTTGCCGGTAACGAGATTGAACGAGGTATTGGGATACCAACGATTGAATCTCGGGCAAGTAACGTACCGATTGACAAAGGGAATTGAATACGGGATTGATTGAATCCTCGACATCGTGGTTCATCCGATGAGATCATCGTGGAATATGTGGGAGCCAACAGTGGTATCCAGATCCCGCTGTTGGTTATTCGCCGGAGAGTTGTCTCGGTCATGTCTGCATGGTTCCCGAACCCGTAGGGTCTACACACTTAAGGTTCGGTGACGCTAGGGTTGTAGAGATATTAGTATGCGGTAACCCGAAAGTTGTCCGGAGTCCCGGATGAGATCCTGGACGTCACGAGGAGTTCCGGAGGTAAATATTTATATATAGGAAGACCAGTTTCGGCCACCGGGAAAGTTTCGGGGGTCACCGGTATTGTACCGGGACCACCGGAAGGGTCCCGGGGGTCCACCGGGTGGGGCCACCTATCCCGGAGGGCCCCATGGGCTGAAGTGGGAAGTGAACCAGCCCCTGGTGGGCTGGTGCACCCCCCTTGGGCCTCCCCCTGCGCCTAGGGTTAGAAACCCTAGGGGTGGGGGCGCCTCCACTTGGCTTGGGGGCCAAGCCACCCCTTGGTCGCCGCCCCCCCCCCATCTAGATGGGATCTAGAGGGGCCGGCGCCCCCCTGTCCCCTATATATAGTGGAGGGGAGGGAGGGCAGCCGCACCAAAGTCCATGGTGCCTCCCTCTCCCTCCGTGACACCTCTCCCTCTTGTTGGTGCTTGGCGAAGCCCTGCCGAGATCCCGCTGCTTCCACCACCACGCCGTCGTGCTACTGGATCTCCATCAACCTCTCCTCTCCCCTTACTGGATCAAGAAGTAGGAGACGTCTCTCCCAACTGTACATGTGTTGAACGTGGAGGTGTCGTCCGTTCGGCGCTCGGTCATTGGTGATTTGGATCACAACGAGTACGACTCCATCAACCCCGTTCTCTTGAACGCTTCCGATCGTGATCTACAGGGTATGTAGATGCACTCCTCTTCCCCTCGTTGCTAGATGACTCCATAGATTGATCTTGGTGATGCGTAGAAAAAATTTAAATTTCTGCTACGTTCCCCAACAGTGGTATCAGAGCCAGGCCTATGCGTAGTTTCTATGCACGAGTAGAACACAAGTTGTTGTGGGCGTTGATTTTGTCAGTTTACTTGCCGTTACTAGTCTTATCTTGATTCGGCGACATCATGGGATGAAGCGACCCGGACCGACCTTACACGTACGCTTACGTGAGACTGGTTCCATCGACTGACATGCACTAGTTGCATAAAGTGGCTAGCGGGTGTCTGTCTCTCCCACTTTACTCGGATCGGATTCGATGAAAAGGGTCCTTATGAAGGGTAAATAGAAATTGGCATATCACGTTGTGGTTTTGGCGTACGTAAGAAACGTTCTTGCTAGAAACCTATAGCAGCCACGTAAAAACTTGCAACAACAATTAGAGGATGTCTAACTTGTTTTTGCAGCATATGCCGTGTGATGTGATATGGCCAAAAGGATGTGATGAATGATATATGTGATGTATGAGATTGATCATGTTCTTGTAATAGGAATCACGACTTGCATGTCGATGAGTATGACAACCGTCAGGAGCCATAGGAGTTGTCTTAATTTATTTATGACCTGCGTGTCAACATAAACATCATGTAATTACTTTACTTTATCGCTAACCGTTAGCCATAGTAGTAGAAGTAATAGTTGACGAGACAACTTCATGAAGACACGATGATGGAGATCATGATGATGGAGATCATGGTGTCATGCCGGTGACGACGATGATCATGGCGCCCCGAAGATGGAGATCAAAAGGAGCAAAATGATATTGGCCATATCATGTCACTATTTGATTGCATGTGATGTTTATCATGTTTTACATCTTATTTGCTTAGAACGACGGTAGCATAAATAAGATGATCCCTCGCAATAATTTCAAGAAAGTGTTCCCCCTAACTGTGCACCGTTGCTAAGGTTCGTTGTTCCGAAGCACCACGTGATGATCGGGTGTGATAGGTTCTAACGTTCGCATACAACGGGTGTAAGCCAGATTTACACACGCAATACACTTAGGTTGACTTGACGAGCCTACCATGTACAGACATGGCCTCGGAACACGGAAGACCGAAAGGTCGAACATGAGTCGTATAGAAGATACGATCAACATGAAAATGTTCACCGATGATGACTAGTCCGTCTCACGTGATGATCGGACACGGCCTAGTTGACTTGGATCATGTATCACTTAGATGACTAGAGGGATGTCTAGAGTGGGACTTCATTAATAATTTGCTTAGATGGACTTAATTATCATGAACATAGTCTAAAATCTTTGCAATATGTCTTGTAGATCAAATGGCCCATGCTAATGTTGTCATCAACTTCAACGCGTTCCTAGAGAAAACCAAGCTGAAAGACAATGGTAGCAACTATACAGACTAGGTCCGGAACTTGAGGATCATCCTCATAGCTGCCAAGAAAGCATATGTCCTTGAAGCACCGCTAGGTGAAGCACCACCCCCAACAAACCAAGACGTTATGAATGCTTGGCAGTCCCGTGTTGATGATTACTCCCTAGTTCAGTGCGGCAGGCTTTACAGCTTAGAACCGGGGCTCCAGAAGCGTTTTGAGCAACACGGAACATATGAGATGTTCCAAGAGCTGAAAATGGTTTTCCAAGCTCATGCCCGGGTCGAGAGATATGAAGTCTCCGACAAGTTCCACAGTTGTAAGATGGAGGAGAATAGTTCCGTCAGCGAGCACATACTCAAAATGTCTGGGTTGCACAACCGCTTGTCTCAGCTGGGAGTTAATCTCCCAGATGATGCGGTCGTTGACAGAATCCTTCAGTCGCTCCCACCTAGCTACAAGAGCTTTGTGATGAACTTCAATATGCAGGGGATGGAAAAGACCATTCCTGAGGTATATTCGATGCTGAAATCAGTGGAGGTGGAAATAAAAAAGGAACATCAAGTGTTGATGGTGAATAAAACCACTAATTCAAGAAAGGCAAGGGTAAAAGAGCTTCAAGAAGGACGGCAAGGGAGTTGCCGCGCCCGAAAAGCAAGCTGCCGGGAAGAAGCTAAAGAATGGACCCAAGCCCGAGACTGAGTGTTTTTATTGCAAGGGAAGTGGTCACTGGAAGCGGAACTGCCCCAAGTACTTAGCGGAGAAGAAGGTCGGCAACACCAAAGGTATATGTGATATACATGTTATTGATGTGTACCTTACCAGTACTCGTAGTAGCTCCTGGGTATTTGATACCGGTGCGGTTGCTCATATTTGTAACTCAAAACAGGAGCTGCGGAATAAGCGGAGACTGGCGAAGGACGAGGTGATGATGCGCGTCGGGAATGGTTCCAAGGTCGATGTGATCGCCGCCGGCACGTTACCTCTGCATTTACCTACGGGGTTAGTTTTAAACCTCAATAATTGTTATTTAGTGCCAGCTTTGAGCATGAACATTGTATCAGGATCTCCTTTAATATGAGATGGCTACTCATTTAAATCCGAGAATAATGGTTGTTCTATTTATATGAGAGATATGTTTTATGGTCATGCCCCGCTGGTCAATGGTTTATTCTTATTTAATCTCGAACATGATGTTACACATATTCATAGTGTGAATACCAAAAGATGTAAGGTTGATAATGATAGTCCCACATACTTGTGGCACTGCCGCCTTGGTCACATTGGTGTCAAACGCATGAAGAAACTCCATGCAGATGGACTTTTGGAGTCTCTTGATTATGAATCATTTGACACGTGCGAACCATGCCTCATGGGCAAAATGACCAAGACTCTGTTCTCCGGAACAATGGAGCGAGCAACCAACTTATTAGAAATCATACATACTGATGTGTGCGGTCCAATGAGTGTTGAGGCTCGCGATGGCTATCGTTATGTTCTCACCCTCACTAATGACTTGAGTAGATATGGGTATGTCTACTTAATGAAACACAAGTCTGAGACCTTTGAAAAGTTCAAGGAATTTCAGAGTGAGGTTGAGAATCAACGTGACAGGAAAATCAAGTTCTTGCGATCAGATTGTGGGGGAGAATACTTGAGTCACGAATTTGGCACGCACTTAAGGAAATGTGGAATAGTTTCACAACTCACGCCGCCTGGAACACCTTAGCGTAATGGTGTGTCCGAACATCGTAATCGCACTCTATTGGATATGGTGCGATCTATGATGTCTCTTACCGATCTACCACTGTCATTTTGGGGCTATGCTTTAGAGACTGCCGCATTCACTTTAAATAGGGCTCCGTCAAAATCCGTTGAGATGACACTGTATGAATTATGGTTTGGGAAGAAACCTAAGCTGTCGTTTCTAAAAGTTTGGGGATGCAATGCTTATGTGAAGAAACTTCAACCTGAAAAGCTCAAACCCAAATTGGAAAAATGGGTCTTCATAGGATACCCTAAAGAAACTATTGGGTATACCTTCTACCTCAGATTCGAAGGCAAGATCTTTGTTGCCAAGAATGGATCCTTTCTAGAGAAAGAGTTTCTCTCGAAAGAAGTAAGTGGGAGGAAAGTAGAACTTGATGAAGTATTGCCTCTTGAACCGGAGAGTGGTGCAGCTCAAGAAAATGTTCCTGAGGTGCCTGCACCGACTAGAGAGGAAGTTAATGATGATGATCATGAAACTTCAGATCAAGTTGCTACTGAACTTCGTAGGTCCACAAGGACACGTTCCGCACCAGAGTGGTATGGCAACCCTATCCTGGAAATCATGTTGTTAGACAATGGTGAACCTTCGAACTATGAAGAAGCGATGGCGGGCCCAGATTCCGACAAATGGCTGGAAACCATGAAATCCGAGATAGGATCCTTGTATGAAAATGAAGTATGGACTTTGACTGACTTGCCCGTTGAGCAGCGAGCCATAGAAAATAAATGGATCTTTAAGAAGAAGACAGACGCGGATGGTAATGTGACCATCTATAAAGCTCGGCTTGTCGCTAAGGGTTATCGACAAGTTCAAGGGGTTGACTACGATGAGACTTTCTCACCCGTAGCGAAGCTGAAGTCCGTCCGAATCATGTTAGCAATCGCCGCATTCTATGATTATGAGATATGGCAAATGGACGTCAAGACGGCATTCCTTAATGGTTTCCTTAAGGAAGAATTGTATATGATGCAGCCGAAAGGTTTTGTCGATCCTGAGAATGTTGACAAGGTGTGCAAGCTCCAACGCTTAATCTATGGGCTGGTGCAAGCATCTCGGAGTTGGAACATTTGTTTTGATGAGATGATCAAAGCGTTTGGGTTTACGCAGACTTATGGAGAAGCCTGCATTTACAAGAAAGTGAGTGGGAGCTCTGTAGCATTTCTCATATTGTATGTGGATGACATACTATTGATGGGAAATGATGTAGAATTCTTGTAAAGCATAAAGGCCTACTTGAACAAGTGTTTTTCAATGAAGGATCTTGGAGAAGCTGCTTACATATTAGGCATCAAGATCTATAGAGATAGATCGAGACGCATCATTGGTCTTTCACAGAGTACGTACCTTGACAAGATATTGAAGAAGTTCAATATGGATCAGTCAAAGAAGGGGTTCTTGCCTGTGTTGCAAGGTACGAGATTGAGCACGGCTCAATGCCCGACCACGGCAGAAGATAGAGAAAAGATGAGTGTCGTCCCCTATGCCTCGGCCATAGGGTCTATCATGTATGCCATGCTGTGTACCAGACCTGATGTAAACCTTGCCGTAAGTTTGGTAGGAAGGTACCAAAGTAATCCCGGCATGGAACACTGTACAGCGGTCAAGAATATCCTGAAGTACCTGAAAAGGACTAAGGATATGTTTCTTGATTATGGAGGTGACGAAGAGCTCATCGTAAAGGATTACGTCGATGCTAGCTTTGACACAGATCTGGATGACTCCAAGTCACAAACCAGATACGTGTACATTTTGAATGGTGGGGCAGTCAGCTGGTGCAGTTGCAAGCAAAGCGTCGTGGCGGGATCTACATGTGAAGCGGAGTACATGGCAGCCTCGGAGGCAGCACAAGAAGCAATCTGGGTGAAGGAGTTCATTACCGACCTAGGAGTTATTCCCAATGCGTCGGGTCCGATGACTCTCTTTTGTGACAACACTGGAGCTATTGCCCTTGCCAAGGAGCCCAGGTTTCACAGGAAGACCAGGCATATCAAGCGTCGCTTCAACTCCATTCGTGAAAATGTTCAAAATGGAGACATAGATATTTATAAAGTGCATACGGACCTAAATGTTGCAGATCCGTTGACTAAACCTCTCCCTCGAGCAAAACATGATCAACACCAGAACTCTATGGGTGTTCGATTCATCACAATGTAACTAGATTATTGACTCTAGTGCAAGTGGGAGACTGTTGGAAATAAGCCCTAGAGGCAATAATAAAATGGTTATTATTATATTTCCTTGTTCATGATAATTGTCTATTATTCATGCTATAATTGTGTTATCCGGAAATCGTAATACATGTGTGAATACATAGACCACAACATGTCCCTAGTAAGCCTCTAGTTGACTAGCTCGTTGATCAATAGATGGTTACGGTTTCATAACCATGGACATTGGATGTCATTGATAACGGGATCACATCATTAGGAGAATGATGTGATGGACAAGACCCAATCCTAAGCATAGCACAAGATCGTGTAGTTCGTCTACTAGAGCTTTTCTAAATATCAAGTATCATTTCCTTAGACCATGAGATTGTGCAACTCCCGGTTACCGTAGGAGTGCTTTCTGTGTACCAAACGTCACAACGTAACTGGGTGACTATAAAGGTGCACTACAGGTATCTCCGAAAGTGTCTGTTGGGTTGGCATGAATCGAGACTGGGATTTGTCACTCCGTATGACGGAGAGGTATCTCTGGGCCCACTCGGTAATGCATCATCATAATGAGCTTAGTGTGACAAAGTAGTTGGTCACGGGATCATGTATTACGGCACGAGTAAAGTGACTTGCCGGTAACGAGATTGAACGAGGTATTGGGATACCGACGATCGAATCTCGGGCAAGTAACGTATCGATTGACAAACGGAATTGAATACGGGATTGATTGAATCCTTGACATCGTGGTTCATCCGATGAGATCATCATGGAATATGTGGGAGCCAACATGGGTATCCAGATCCCGCAGTTGGTTATTGGCCGGAGAGTTGTCTCGGTCATGTCTGCATGGTTCCCGAACCCGTAGAGTCTACACACTTATGGTTCGGTGACACTAGGGTTGTAGAGATATTAGTATGCGGTAACCCAAAAGTTGTTCGGAGTCCCAGATGAGATCCCGGACGTCACGAGGAGTTCCGGAATGGTCCGGAGGTAAAGATTTCTATATAGGAAGACCAGTTTCGGCCACCGGGAAAGTTTCGGGGGTCACCGGTATTGTACCGGGACCACCGGAAGGGTCCCGGGGGTCCACCGGGTGGGGCCACCTATCCTGGAGGGCCCCATGGGCTGAAGTGGGAAGGGAACCAGCCCTTGGTGGGCTGGTGCGCCCCCCTTGGGCCTCCCCCTGCGCCTAGGGTTAGAAACCCTAGGGGTGGGGGCGCCTCCACTTGGCTTGGGGCCAAGCCACCCTTTGGCCGCCCCCCCCCCCCATCTAGATGGGATCTAGAGGGGTCGGCGCCCCCTTGGCCCCTATATATAGTGGAGGGGAGGGAGGGCAGCCGCACCAAAGTCCTTGGCGCCTCCCTCTCCCTCCGTGACACCTCTTCCTCTCGTTGGTGCTTGGCGAAGCCCTGCCGAGATCCCGCTGCTTCCACCACCACGCCGTCGTGCTGCTGGATCTCCATCAACCTCTCCTCTCCCCTTGATGGATCAAGAAGGAGGATACGTCTCTCCCAACCATACGTGTGTTGAACGCGGAGGTGCCGTCCGTTCGGCGCTCGGTCATCAGTGATTTGGATCACGACAAGTACGACTCCATCAACCCCGTTCTCGTGAACGCTTCCGCTCGCGACCTACATGGGTATGTAGATGCACTCCTCTTCCCCTCGTTTCTAGATGACTCCATAGATTGATCTTGGTGATGCATAGAAAAATTTTAAATTTCTGCTACGTTCCCCAACAGTTCCTCGGTGCCGGGCCGCAGGCCGGCGTCATGGACCATCTGGCACAGCCGGCTGATGCTCGCGCTCATCGCCTCCATGGGTCTAGCGTAGCTTCTAGTCAACTGATCTTGCGATTCGAGTGATCACTCAGCCCTTGGTTAGCGTGCGTAGGTGCGTAGGTTTTCGTACTACTCCTCGGCCCTCTACTACACCTACCTTTGGTTGTATGATAGGTGGGCCAGCCACCCTATGGGGCCACGTGTCATTCACCCAAAGGCAGTTGCCGTAAGTCAATGAAGCTGCGTCCCCCTCTGTGCCATTGCAGTATAGTCATCTCACCGGACCTCTAGTTGGGGCCAAACGACAGAAGTTCGATGTTTACTGGTTTATTGGTCCCCTTTGCATTTTGCACCAAGTTTTGACCTTTGATTTAACTAATAAAATTTTAATGCATGTAAACAAAAATGTTGTGTAAGTCACCTTACGAAAACCAAATAATCCCAAAATACTTAGGCACGGTGCATTAACTCCCTCCTTGTTTCTTATTTCGTGACATATCAACCAATGAGAGATGTGGGCCGTGCATGGTTTCAATGACTTGAGACTACCAAACATGACATGCAGTGTTTAGTTCATTGCATGTAATCCTATTAGTACTCTAGTTAGGAGTAGCAAAAAACATTAAGTTCTCTCACCGATAGGAATAAAACACCATGTATTTATTTACAGAGGGAGTAGTACATTTTTGGTGACATGCATTACTCCCTCTGTTTCTATTTTCTTTGCGTATAACTTTTTCTCTTTTTTTCCTAATTGCTCTGCGCGATCCACTTCTTAAGGGATGCTTTCCTTCTCTGCCCCTACCTTCCCACTGCAGTTAAGCCAATCAGGGCCGCCATGCAAGGGACACAGGCTGCACGCATGCGGCACTGACGAGGGATTAGCCAATCCATTGCATGCAGTATTTAAAGCAATTAAAACGCAGCAGCTCTTTCCATGCGAACCGAGGGGTAAATTGGTCCAAAATTGTCGAACGAGTTCTCTCCTTGGTATGCGGGTTAAGACTTATGCGCAAGGTAAAAATGATCGGAGGGAGTACTAGATATTGCTAGTCAAATACTAAAATCCAGATGGACGTGGTAGTACTCCTAAGTCCAGATGGTGGTGCTACTAGTACTAGTAGTAGTACTACCAATGTAGGAGTAGTAGTAGGAGTACTAGCACTGTACTATCCGTTGGTCAAATTATTACGTGCTGCTCCTCACAGTGAAGTGACAAGACCCTGCGCCGGAGATGACACCTGAGTATAGGCGTCGTGTTCGGCATACCATAGTCAGCCTCACCGTCTGCAGTCACTATCATCATGGCTGTAGAGCTAGCATGCTTACAACTAGCCCTGTTCGACATAATTTCCCGTGCATAGATGCCCGTGCATTGCACGGAACACCAAGATTAGGGGTGGACGGCTCCGGCAGCGGCCATCGCGCCAGAT
This sequence comes from Triticum aestivum, assembly GCF_018294505.1. NCBI lineage: Eukaryota > Viridiplantae > Streptophyta > Magnoliopsida > Poales > Poaceae > Triticum > Triticum aestivum. Next base: position 171,510,323 of record NC_057800.1, on the reverse strand, counting down.
TTTTCCGCGGCCTTCTACTCCTAGATGTGGTGGGGAGGAGATGAGGCTGATTGTGAGAGATAAGGAGTTTTTCGTAAATAAGGAACAAGTGCGGGCATCTTTTTGCAAAAATGGAGAAGCTTGGTTTGTATGCGGCTATTGGTGAAAGATGGGAGGCACAACATCATCACCAACTCAGGACCTATTTGATTCGCAGGATTTTGAAAACGCGAGAATAGGACACGGCAATATTACAAGTTTCAAACTGATATTACAAATGTTAGGAGTAATGCTGCACCTATGAAGAGGGAATTACTAGGAAGTTTACGTAAGAACTTTCGTTACTTTAGCTGGATGCAGTATTATCGTACAAACTAAAATCCACCGCCCTGACAAGTCACTAATGGGCAAATAAGTTTTCGAGTCTCTGGCCACTTGATGTTTCAAAAACAAATTCAGCTTCTGCGGAGAAATGAGTGTCGGCGTTCTGGGAACGGGGGTCCCCAGACTTGCCTGCCTGCGGCCTGTGGCGTGGCTCAAAGGGGGGCCCAGCACGGCCCATCTTCACCAATGCAAACTCAAGACCCTCGCGAGGGGCCAAGCCTCGCAGGGCGGACGACACGGAGCTTCCTCAGGCACGGCCTCGTCAGGCTGGCTCGCAAGGAGGCGGGGACATCAAGGCGGGGTACCTCACGAGGTGCCTCTGATGCAAGCCATGACGACCAACGGCGCCAGGCGGGTGCCAGCCCACGCAGCGTCCTCCTTTCCTCTTTGGTGCAAAGGGGGCAAGCGCGGCCGCGGAGTATTGAGGCATCAGGCAAAGGTTGCCATTTCGGTGCAACGAGACCAAGACCAGGAGGACTACGAGACGGAGGTCACCGTGGAGCCCAAGACGGCGTCATCACCAGAGCTTTGCGCAGGCGAAGACTACTTTTGTCAGGATAGTTGATACTTGTTGTCCCCCTTCAAATTAGCCCGCCATTGTTGGCTCCCTTCCCGCTCGATATTTGGGAAGAGGACCAGGGCCTCTGTAAATAGGACCAGCCACCCACAAAGCAAAGGGGGTGGGGTGGTAGGAAGAAGGAGGTCGTCCGGGGGGAAGCAGAGAGAGAAAGAGAGAGAAAGGTGGCTGAACTCCTCCCAGCAGTTCATCGCCCCAGCCAAGAACAGACCCTCGCGAGGCTGTTCTTCCTTGTATTGTTCATCATCATCAGCCCAAGAGGCAATCCACCACACCACACACTGGAGTAGGGTATTACACCACAACGGTGGCCCGAACCAGTATAAACCCTGTGTCTCTTGTGTTGTTCTTTCGATAGTTTTGATCCTAGCACGGTAGAGGGGTGCAGGTAGGAGGCGAAATCTCCGCGCGCACCCCAGTGTTCGAACCTCAAGGGTCTGCCGGAACCCGAAATCCGACATTTGGCGCGCCAGGTAGGGGTGCGCCAGAATTCGTCTTCCACCGCCCCGTTCTCCTCCGACCATCGCGCTCATGTCTGACGCACGTCGGGCCCGCGCGGAGCGCCGGGCCGCCCTTGCTTCCCGCGTCGCCCAGACAGCCCCTGTCGGTGGGCGTCCTCGCCGTTCCCCATCAGCTGTCGTCAACGCCGCCACCGGCCCGACGGGGCACGAGCAGCAGGCATCGTCTCAGCATCCATCTGTGCGCCAAGACGGCCGCACTGCAACTCCCTCGCTCGCCCCAGCTGGATCTTCGTCCCGCGCGCTCCAGGCGCCCATGGAGGCTCGGGCTGCACTCATCGCGGCGAACGAGCTCCTGCGCTACCGTCCCGTCGACGACGTCTATGAAGAATGGCTCGGCCGCGTCGCCGAGCTCGTCCGCGCCGCAGGGGGTTCCTCCGTGCCGTCCGTTCCGCTGCACCGCACCCCGCCCCGCACGGGCGACGAGGCTCCGGCGGGCCCCGGCCGCCTTCTCCTCAAGAAGACGCCATGGCACCAAGGCGCGTGGCCCCTGGGCGGAACCCGCTCCGTCAGGTGCCAGCGCAGCAAGAGCAGAGCTGCCAAGAAGTCCCTCGCCCGCCAGAAGCTGCCCGGGCGCTCCCTGCTCCAGCACGTCACGACCATCCTCCTGCTCTGGCGCGTGGGGACATGCAAGACTAGGCTCTCCATCACCCAAGGCCTCCCGTGGCCACAGCAGGCTGCCGCGCCTACACCACCGAGCTGCACAGCATTGCGTGGCCAGGCAAGTTCAAGCCGGACCTGCCTCCTCGCTACGACGGCACGGCCGACCCTGCGGAGTTCCTCCAGCTCTATGAGCTGGGCATTGAAGCTGCCAACGGAGACGAGAGGGTCATGGCGAACTGGTTTCCCATGGCGCTCAAGGACGGGGCCCGCACCTGGCTCCTGAACCTGGCTCCAGGCACAATCTCCTCCTAGGAAGAGATGCGCACCCGCTTCATCGCCAACTTCCAAGGTACTCGCGACCGGCCACCCGCCGTGAGCTACATGCGCCGCATCAAGCAACAACCCGGGGAGACCCTGCAGAAGTACATCCAGCGCTTCAACAACGCACGCCTCAAGATTCCCAGGGTGACTAAAGAGGCCATCATCTCAGCTTTCTCCAACGGCGTGCGCGACGTCAAGATGAAGGAGGAGCTGGCGATGCATGAAGACCTGTGCACTTCCTTGGAGCTGTTCAACTTGGCGAACAAGTGCGCCAGGGCTGAGGAAGGGCGTCTCTCCCTCCTCGAGCTGCCTGCCGCAGACCCAGAAGAGAAGAAGCTCAAGGGCAAGGAAGTGAAGCGCAAGGGGGCTGCCGTGCTCGCGGCAGAACCAGACACCAAGCGGGGCAGAGATCAGCCCGAACCTCCCAAGGGCAGCCGGTACTGCGTGTACCACGACCTCCACACCCACAACACAAGTGAATGCCAAGAACTCCGAGCCGTGCGTGAAGGAAGGATCGGCCGTCGCCCTGACCGTGGTGACCGGGGATATGGCCGAGGAGGAGGAAGGAACGCAGGACGCTGAGAAGACCGTGGCCCGCGCCAGGGGTGGCGCGACCAACCTCGCGAGGATCGCTGGCAAGACCCACCTCGTGAGGGAGGCTGGAGGGATCATCCTCGCGAGGATCGCCCGCAAGGCAATGCAGGCCTCCCACCGCTTCCACCGCAGCCAAGGAGAAACGAGGACCGCCACCAGGACGAGGAGGCTGGGGGCTTCCAGGAGCCGCGCGCGATCGCCTGCATCCTGGGCGGAGCTCAAGCCCCAGCCTGTCAACGCATCTTCAAGCAGTTCGCCCGCAAAGTGAACGCAGTCCTTCCCAGGCTTGAAGCCACGCGCCCTCTCAGGTGGTCGGCGTGCACCATCACATTCAGCTCAGCAGATCAACTCAAGTGTGCGGCTATGGCCGGAGTCCTCCCGATGCTTTGTTCCCCAATCATCAGCAACGTGGTGGTCACCAAGACCCTCATCGATGGCGGGGCGGGGCTCAACGTCCTGTCCGTAGAGACATTCAGCAACCTCCAAGTGCCCTACAGCCAGCTTCAGCCAACCAAGCCCTTCTCCGGTATCACCGACGGCTCCACGGTCCTGATCGAGCAGGTCCGCCTCCCTGTCACCTTCGGGGCACGCGACAACTACTGCACCGAGCTCATCGACTTCGACGTCGCTCACATCCGCCTGCCGTACAACGCCATCCTCGGGTACCCGGCGCTGGCCAAGTTCATGGTCGTGACTCACCACGGCTACAACGTCCTCAAGATGCTAGGAAGCGGCGGAGTCATCACGGTGCCCTGTGAAGAGAAGGACGCGGTGTGTTCCCTGGAGCGAGCCTTTCAGGCCGCATCACTGGAAGACCCGGATCGCGGAAGCAGGAGGCTTCCCAAGGCCGCCCCCAAGAAGAAGAAGACATCGTCCGGCCTGGCCCCTCAGGAGGCAGGCCCCTCTGGGCCCGTGCCTGCCCAGGGGAACCTCCTTCCATCGCATAGGAAAGTGCGCCCGGCGCCCTCCTCAGGCAGGGCTCGGGGGCTCTCCCCTGGAGGGCCACCGACCTAGCAAGGGTCACTAGGGAGGCGCTGGGGCACCACATGGAGGCGTGTTTTGAAGCACATTTCCCTCAAGAAGGAGCAAGGCAAGGAGATCCAGACACACAGGAGTTCGTCAGCAAGGCCATTCAGGAGCTACAGGAGTCAAGAGTCATGAGAGGCGGCCGTCGCCTACCAGCGGTGGCCCCCCATCCAGGCGAGGATGGAGGGCTCCGCGTCTGCATCGATGTACCAGGGCTCAACCAAGTCGCCTCCCTGGAGCGCCTCTGGCCCTCGCGAGTGGGGCGCTGCAGAGGCCCACCCCACGGCTACGTTCGCATGCCTTATGGTTTGCCGAGCGCGGCTGACACACACCACCGCCTCATGAGGGGCACCACGGGGGCTCAAGAGGCCAGGCACTCCGCAGCCCTGGCGGAGATGAAGATGGCCCGCGAGGAACCGCCAACACCTCCGGAGCCTCCCGAGGCCCCTGGTCCTGGGGGCTCATGAGGATCAGCTTCCACAGCCCACCGAGCGGCTACACCAACACCCCTTCGTCTTCAGCGTCATCAGGTGACATCTTTCAAGTTTCACTTCTGGTTGGGAGCGCCCCCAGGGCTGCATTATTCCCAGGCCGCGTGGGTCCGTCCCTGCGGCGTGTATCCCTTTTATTTCGCGTCGATTAGCTTACCTTGTTGGGGGCGCCCCTCGGGCCGCATGATCCCCAAGCCGCTCAGGCCAGGCCCAGCGGCATGTACCCCATTTGTGTTCATTTCCGGTTATGCGTTAGAACCGCCATGCTTGATTATTTGATGCCGGTCCACGGCGCCTCTTCTTCTCCATGCTGACCACTTGCACGTTAAAGGGGGGGTACCTGAGCATTGCGACTCAGGGTTCTTACTGGCTCTCCAGCCCTCACCCTCTGGCCTTGACCACGGCATCACGACCTGGCATACCAGCGACGGCTGAGACCAGCTCGAGGGCCGGGACCCGAGGACGTAGAGTGCAGGCATCTAACCGAACTTGCAGGGACACAACACAAGATAAGGCCCAGTGCCAGGTGCAACCCGCCTAGAGGTAGGGCCCCGTGAGTCCCGCGCTGGCTCACGGGTGCCTAGATACACCTCGCCAGGCCCTATCGTGCCAGCCACGTGTCAGGGCGGGGCTGTACACGCCCCGGGGGCTCCTCCCGGAGGGGCCCCCCCTCCCACGTACCAGTGGAAGCACCATGCTCCGCGCTGGCTGAAGACACTACCGAGGAGCGGCTATGCCCGTACGCATACGGAAGCGCTATGCTCCGCGCTGGTGATAAACAACTGAGGGTGGCCTCTGGGCCGCATCAACCTCAGGGAGCCCGGAGCTCAGTGTCCAGCCTCATCGCAACGCCTCCCCTTGGGAGTGCCGCGTGAGGGGGCTGGGCACGGGGGCTGCGCCTGGGTCACGCCCAGACGCACGCCGCCCAACCAGGTCCCCACGGGCCTGGTTCGTCGCGCGCCTCTCCCCGAGCGGAGCCGAGGTATGAAGGCCGTTTGAGCATCAAGGGGGACTCCTGAGCATCACGACTCAGGAGCCTAACTGGTCACGTAGCCCCTCACTCCTTGGTCCCGTCCTGGTTTCCGGTCGGGGCTATTGCTGGGTGAGGTACGCACGGGGCCGGGCTCTGCAGACATAGAACGGTGGATCCACCCACATCATACCTCCCTACTTGCTGTTCGTGCTCCAAGGGGGACTCCTGAGCATCGCGACTCAGGAGCCTAACTTGTCACGTAGCCCCTCACTCCTTGGTCCCGTCCTGGTTTCCGGTCGGGGCTATTGCTGGGTGAGGTACGCGCGGGGCCGGGCCCTGCCGGCGTAGAACATAAGCAAGTAGGAAGGAAAAGCGCAAATTTCTAAGGAATTCGAAAGCAAATATTACAGTCCACACTGTTATCCCAATATCAAATGCAAGTTTAAACGCCTCCCCAAGGCATGATACATGTGCAGGAATTAAAAGCAGGACAGGAGCCACGATGGAGTCACTTGGCGGCGGGGGAGCAGCTCGGAGTGGGTTCGCCTCACGGAACAGCACGGTCCAGAACGGCGGAAGGAGTCGGGGAGATAGCAGCCGGTGGAGTAGGAGAGAAGGCGGCAGCGCGGCCGCAGCATCCTGAGGCGGAGTCTGCCGCGCCCCGACAGCTGTAGCGGCGGCGGCAGGCAAGAGCACCTCGGGAGCCACTTGGGCCGTGGGGGCCGAGCTCGCCCCAACCGACTCAGTCAGGCCTCGCGAGGACAACCAGGCAGGAGAAGCTTGTGCGTCGCGGTAACCTTCCTTCATGGGTGCTGTCACGAAGGGAACCTCAGGAGCCCCCTTTGACTTCTTCGCTGCGGGCGCCAGCCTATCCAAGGGATGCGGACGTCAAGCCTCAGAAGTAGAGCAAAAGATAAAGACAAGAATCGAATGCTTACGGGTCGTTGCCAGTGAGCTCAAGCGGCCTCCGGCCAAATTTGAAGCCTGAAAGCCGGCTGGAAGGGTCAACCTCGGGAAGCTTGGAGGCGGAAGGTGCGTCTACGGTTCGCCCCGGGGCCGGGGGAGACCCGTGGAAGATCAGCCCGGTCCTGTCCTTCTCCGGGATCGGGGGCGAGCTCCCGCCGCCCTGCCCGTCGTTGTCCTCGTCATCATCTTCGTCGTCATCCTCATCGTCATCGCTCGGAGAGAGGCGGAGAGCACGGGACCTGCGCCAGGGGAGGGGAGCCCTCGACTCTCCGTCAGTCGCCTCGGAGTCAGGCCCTTTTTCCCGCTTCCCTCCTTCCTCCTCTTCGCTGGAGTTGCCGGAGGGCACGTCCACCAGTCCCTCGGGAGCTTCCAGGGGCACGGGCCCCTCCCCGTTGAAGACGGGCATGGACTTCGCCACCCGCTCCCAGTCGTCGTGGAGGAACAAGGGCATAGGAGCGCCCTCCAACCTCGCCACGTTGCCCCCGACCAGAGATTGGAGAACCGCAGCCAGGTCTCCGTCGGCCCAGGCCGCGGGGCTCGGACGGGGCCTCCACATCGGAAGCAAGTACTGTCTAAGCGGAGCCAGCTAGTCTGCTCCAGGAACTCCCTCAGCAACGACGCGCCGGTCAGCTTCGCCACCGCCATGTCGGTCGGCCTCAGATCCGCGTCCATCTTCTCCAACACCATCTTCGTGCGGGGATCCGTGAGCTCCGCCCGACCCCAGTTGCTGGAGCTCGTGGGCTGCTCCTTGGGCAAGATCAGCCGAGGGTGGATGCGCTCAGCATCCACCAAGACCCACTTGCTCCTGAAGCCCTCAATCCTCTTCCCAGGGTTCGAGATGGCAATGGCGCCACCGTACGCGACGAAGCTCGCGCACGTGGAAGCAGGACCGCGAGAGGTCCGGAGGTAGAAGTAGTGGCGCAGCAAGGCCACTGAGGGCTGCACCCCAACGTGGGCCTCGCAATAATAAGCAAAGATCGCGAGGAGAAGGACGGAGTTGGGATGGAGATGCAGAGCCTGTAGCTTGTAATGGCGGAGGACAGAGAAGAAGAACTCAGAGGAAGGGAGGAGAGGCGCAAGAAAGGGGATCTAAAGAGCAGCCGGGGAAAGCAAGAAGAAGGGCCTAGGCGGACGGCACTCCCTTATCAACTCGCGCGGCTGCTAAGTCGCCCACAACCAGTCAACCGCCACGCGGCGCCTAAGGCTGCAGGCTGTTAGGGCACGCGGCGCTTCGCTCTTGCCCTTCCGCCTCCCTGCACGGCCAAGTCCGGGCGCGCCTTGGGCCCGGGGGCTACTGTCGGTGTTCTAGGAATGGGGGTCCCCAGACTTGCCTGCCTGCGGCCTGCGGCGTGGCTCAAAGGGGGGCCCAGCACGGCCCATCTTCACCAACGCAAACTCAAGACCCTCGCGAGGGGCCAAGCCTCGCGGGGCGGACGACACAGAGCTTCGTCAGGCTGGCTCGCAAGGAGGCGGAGAGATCAAGGCGGGGTACCTCACGAGGTGCCTGTGACGCAAGCCATGACGACCAAGGGCGCCAGGTGGGTGCCAGCCCACGCAGCGTCCTCCTTTCCTCTTTGGTACAAAGGGGGAAAGCGCAGCCGCAGAGTATCGAGGCATCAGGCAAAGGTTGCCATTTCGGTGCAACGAGACCAAGACCAGGAGGACTACGAGATGGAGGTCACCGTGGAGCCCAAGACGGCGTCATCACCAGAGCTTTGCGCAGGCGAAGAATACTTTTGTCGGGATAGTTGATACTTGCTGTCCCCCTTCAAATTAGCCCGCCATTGTTGGCTCCCTTCTCGCTCGATATTTGGGAAGAGGACCAGGGCCTCTGTAAATAGGACCAGCCATCCACAGAGCAAAGGGGGTGGGGTGGTAGGAAGAAGGAGGTCATCCGGGGGGAAGTAGAGAGAGAAAGAGAGAGAAAGGTGGCTGAACTCCTCCCAACAGTTCATCGCCCCAGCCAAGAACAGACCCTCGCGAGGCTGTTCTTCCTTGTATTGTTCATCATCATCAGCCCAAGAGGCAATCCACCACACCACACACTGGAGTAGGGTATTACACCACAACGGTGGCCTGAACCAGTATAAACCCTGTGTCTCTTGTGTTGTTCTTTCGATAGTTTTGATCCTAGCACGGCGGAGGGGTGCAGGTAGGAGGCGAAATCTCCGCACGCACCCCAGTGTTCGAACCTCAAGGGTCTGCCAAAACCCAAAATCCGACAATGAGCTCCACCATGTACCCGCGCAGGTGTGGCTGGGCACGAAGCGTGAGTACGTGCACGGTGCACCTATTCTCTTCTTGTATACGTACACCACCTACGTGGGTTTGTGTGAGAGAGATACGAACCTAGATAGATACAGTGTGTGGGTTCTTGAGAGTTTTTGGGGGGGTCAATCAAAAATTTAACATATGCAATGTGTGTGAAATAGAGTCCTGGATATAACATATATATAGAGGGGCCGATCCACGAGAAGAGAGTGGAGGTATCATCGGCTTGAGGTGTCCATAGAATTGAAGAGAGGGATGATGTGTGTGTGCGCGCGCGATCGATAAAGAGTGACATCGAATTTGTGTGTGCCCACATCAAATATATAGAGTGGTTGGCCTACTGGAACGTGAGATGGGACATGTGCAGTTTGTCTCTGTGGCATGGATACCTACCTACAGCGCTCAACTATCGGTGTGTGGTGGGGAAAGAGGGAGGCCCAATTAACTATAGAGGTACAATGGTTGGTATATGTGTGGAGGAGGAGAAAGGCCTAGCTCTTGTATTAAGGAGATCGATCTGCCTCATGTATTAAGGGAGATCGATCGGCATCCATGCATATGTGCAGGAGATGAATAAGGTTGGGAGAGAGACAGAGCTAGAGTGTTGGAGGGGGTGGTAGTGGAGTTGCTTCTAACAAATGGTGGGATAGGCTTGCTAGACAAACGGAGGGCACACCCACAATATCAATAAGAGAGGAGATGGCTGCTTGTTGTCTATCCACGTGCTTGTGAGAGACGGGTCAGGAGGCATGCACGAATGATGAGGGGGGACGATGTAGCTGTGGTAAGCAGACGTAACTACATAGGAAGATCAATCGCCCTTTGTAAGAGAAAGGAGAGACATAACTTGTGAGGTACATCGATCGATGGGGGGGGGTAGTTAAAGTTGATCTAGGTATATGTTGGGAGATCGATCGGTATACATGCATGTGTGTGTTAGAAGCAAATGAGGCATGAGGAGAAGGATAGAGAGAGAGGGATGCATGTAGGAGGTGGTACGAGAGGCATACTATATCGAGGGGGAGGAGTGTGCGAGTACGAGAACGATGAAAAGAGTGGTGGGAGTGAGGCATGGACGGTGACAAGAGAAGAGGGGAAGCTTGTGTTTGTGCTAGGCACACCTGTCTAGAGAGGCATATCGATCGATGTGTGCCGTAAAGAAGGAGCTGGGGGGCCTACACACACCGTGGGTGAACGACCTAAAGTGAAAAGACGAATTTGCGCGATGGAGCAAGAGAATGCTGAGGGAGGGTGAGAGGGATGCGGGCGTGTGCATGCACAAGAGAAAGTTAGCGCTAGCTACAAAGATAAGAGGGTTGTGTGGGTGTAAAAGACGAATAGAGATCATATATACTTCATTATAAAAAAGCGAATTCGGATATTTGAAGAATTTATCATAGTGTTTCAAATCGATGGATGTGTGAATATATATAACGGTGATACACATGATGATGGTGTGCCTGCCATCCTGCATTACAGGCCGTCTGATTTATATCTGGAGGATAGCAAGGAAACTATGATGGTTGAAGTTGGCAACAATCATGATTGTAGATTCTTATTGAAATAGAGAAACGAATTCAAATTTAGTTCGAATTGCAGCGGTAGTATAGACATTTCGAATGCACTAAAATGTTGGTATGAGTAGGTTACATGCATTATACAGCAAGCGAAAAAATTTAATCGGACATAACATGGATTCATACTCCCTCCTTCCATCTATATAGGGCGTAATGAGATTTTTAAGACCGCCTTTGACTATTGACAAGATTAATAGTACATGACATGCACAACGTGAAAATTATATCATTGAAAGAACCTTTCATAGACGAATTTAACGGTGTGTTTTGTGTAAGTTGCATGTCATATATCATTGCTCTAATATTTGGTCAAAGTTAGCATCGAAAAACGCATTAGGCCCTATATAGATGGAAGGAGGGAGTAGCTTTGAATAGCATTTGTATAGTAAAACGGGGCAAGACTCTCTCTTTGTGTGGTGTGAATAGTTTTATTTTTTTCATTTTCTTTTTGGTTGAGGGAAGTGCGAATTGATTTGGTATGTACAAGTACAATATTACTACACGTTAGGCTTGTCCCTAAAATTCAACCCGCATCTTGTTATATCCCGAAAATTCAGATATCATGCTCCCAAAACTGGCGACTTCACAACCCGCGCCTTGCTATCCTGAAATTACAACGCGCGTGAAAACTCCCTCTAGCTGCCAAATCCTGACACGCGAAATCCCCCTTCTAACCCTGAGCCGAAAGGGCCGCTAGTTCAAATCGGTGGGGGGTACTTTTGTAACACACCCTACATTTTGGACAAGCGCGTTCCTAAGTCATGCTTCACCCCCTCCCATCGCCCCGTTTTCGCCATTCGAAATCCCAGGCCGCCATAACCTCTCCGCTCGAGCTGCGAAACCCCACCCTCCTCCTTCCGCCACGTCACCGCTGCCCGGCCGGAGCCTCTTCCCCGACGACGTCGTCCACCGCAACAGCTCGACATCCCTCGTCCACCTCCCCGGATGAGGATCCATCGTCCATCTCGCCTTCCCGCCGGTTCAGCCGCCCCGTCCTCCACCTCCAAGGAGCTGCTCCGACGATCGCCTCGTCTATCGTGGCTGCTCCATCCCCATAGCGCCGCCTTAACCTGCTCCACCGGAACCGCAGCATCCTCACCGACTCCTCGGACGAAGCCGGGGCCTACTCGGCGCCACCAATGAGGTTGTACACTCATCGCATCGCACCTTCTCCTTAACTCGACCTCCCGGCGCCGACGGTGCTCCATTCCGCTCCCCCATGGAGTGGCTACCTTGAAGCCGGCGCCGCGGGCGACATCTCCACGGCGGCTCTCCCCCAGTGCGAGGCCCCTTCGGCGGCGGCGTCCATACCAGCCGGATCTGCTGCTGCTCCAGCTCTCGCTCGATCGCTCGCTCGCCCAGCTACTGCTGCTGCTCTCCCCCTCGCTCGTGTTGCTACTCTGCTCCAATTAAGACACACTTCAGTCGACTGCTGTAGTCGTGTTTACCTCATTTGTTGTAGTCAGGTGGTTTTTGGTGATGTTAATTTTACATCCATTTTACATCATCTATTGGAGATGCTATGAGAATCCCGCTTGAGATTGATGATGTCTGTCTTGTGCTGCTTTAGCCTTGACATCTTATGGCTCACCGGAGCTGCTCCAACGACAGAACGATCCATCACAACAAAGCAGTGCCCTGGACGCCGTCTATAGATTCCTCAGATCTTCCTCAACATCTCTGACAGCCACCTCTGCCTCAACTGCTTCAGCGACCAACCCAATGATGCTGAGGTCGACACGGCTACGGCAAAGAGGTTGTACATTTGTTGCATCACTTATTACTATACATTCACGTCGATCCATTAGGGCTATTTTGGTTCAACAGAAAAACATTGATCCACTGGTTGTTACCATCACTCTAAATTTCTGCATGCTCTCCTTACATAATCTCACCATATTTGTTTCGTATGCATGTCAGATATTGTACACAGTCATACTGAACATGTAGAGAAAAAGAGAAGAGTTTTGCGCGGCAATACAATGTCATGCAGACATCGCTCCATGGTGGGCTCAATGGAAAACCCTCCCCACCCCTCTCCAGATTGTAATCCAGAGGAAGATATCTGTTCTGAGGCGGATTCGGACGCCGCTGACCACTCCTATTTACCCCTAAGGTGTTTGCTCTACCTTGGCATGATGATGTTAGTCATATCATGCATATGTTGCCTTGCAGTGCCTACTTTTGACATCATATATGTCATCTGCTTAGTTTAGACATGTTCTGTAATGCCACATGTTTAGTTTCTATATCATATATGGGAATTATGCAGTCTCATGTCTTTTAGCCAGCCATAATATATGTGAAATGTGCAATGCCATCCTATTTAACCAGGCATCATATATTTGAATGATATCTTGCCCATCCTTTTCTTCATTACATTTCAATTTGTCGACAATGTCTGTACATTAAACTACTCTTCATGTGAATCAGCAATTTGGGTGGGAGATGGAAAAATTTGCAGTGAAAACAAGGCCTTCAGAGCAGACAGTGCTACCTGTCGAAGCAGATCTCTTGTTGGGTCTCGATAGCTCCTCAGAGATGGATTCAGAGACAGATGACCAGTCCTATTCCCCCACTGAGGTGTATGCTCTAACTTGGCACGGTTATACTGCTCATATCATGCATACGGTGTCTTGCATTGCATAGTTTAGACATCATATACACAATATTCAACACCATGTTCTTAGTTCAGACATCATATCGAATGCCCTCTGTTTAGCATATAAATCACATATGTGAATTAAATGATGCGATCATGATTACTTAGATAACATCTAGGTGAATTATGTCATGCGATCCTGTTTAGTTATTCATCATATCTTTGAATTATGTTATGCTATGTTATCCAGTTTAGATAGACATCATATATGTGAAATTATGTCATGCTATCCGTTTTAGTTAAACAATATACATGTCAACTATTTCATGCCCTCTTTTTTCCACACTATCTATTGCATCTATCTCTCATACAATGTCTGTACATTCAACTATGTTTCCTGTTTATCAGCCATTTGAATTGGAGCGGGTGATGCCAGTATCTAGCGGACTAAAAACACAGTCTTCAAATAAAATAGTGCTACCTCTTGGTGGAGATAGCACCCCGGTTGTACATGCACAAGAACCAGCCCTACCACACATAACCCAAACTCTCGCAGATTGTACCCCTACTACGATGGACAGAGAACCAGCTTCACCCAATCTAACCCCAACCCAGCCGATAGTAACCCAGCTCCTGTTTACACAGCACCATCTCCACCATAGAGCTCCCAAACAAGAGCAGTTAGTAAGGTAGCTCCAGTGCCCAAAGGGACAGTACTATCACGGCGAACCCCAACTCCACCAGTTAGTACACCTATTCCTGTGGAGGAAGCACAACCAGCTAGTCGTAGTTTAGCATCTATCGCATTTGATGTTGTTAAATCGTATGTGCGTATCTTCCCATCTTGGAAATATTATACTAAAGATGAAGGAAAATGCCAGTTGCAGGTGTTTGTCCAGGAGTTGTCTGTAAGTAATGTTATTCATGGCAATTACTTTGCTTCGTCCCATACATCCTACCTCCATGATGGTTATAATATAGCAAATTTTCCCATTTTTCTCTATAGAGAATGACCGATTTGGAAACTCAGGATGAGGTAACCTGTGCTAATACCTCTGCTATCTTCAAGAATGCTTGGTGGCAGTATCGGAATTACCTGAAGAAAATGTACTTCACTGGTAAAGAAACTCATCAAATTCCCTTACGTTCTCCTGAGACGCATTTACTGGACGATGACTGGGAACGCCTTGTCCTGTACTGGTCCCGAACCAAGAATGTGGTAAGGTCTATGAGCTCATTTTCAATTTTTAAGTATTATATTCTTGCGTCTTACTGTACTCTGTTCATGTAGAACAAGTGCCTAAACCTGAAGAACAATTGTTCTAATTTAAGATTCCATTGCTACCATAGGACATAGATATATGTTTGTTTGATGCTTTTATTATGTACTAGTACTTGGCAATAGAAGACTTGGTAGTTTAATCCTGTCCACCTTACTAATGAACTGGTTCACCGAAATGAGTTTCATATACTAGTACATGCTAAACTTGTTATGTGTCTGCTTGTTTCTTCTTTTAGAATGCTGACAGAATATTGGGGAAGAGTGCCTTATTAAGCAACGGTAAAGGAAGTAATGCAGATAAGGTCCAGGATAGTGACACATCTTGTCTTGGTTTAGTGTTGGAGTTACTGGCCACTACCGCTTGCACAAGCTATTCAAACTCACTGTCTGAATCAGTTCGGTTTCTTGAGTCTCAACTACAAGCTGAAAGACATCGATCAGCTATGCTGCGACAAGAAGCAGAAGGACTGCGGAAGTTCCTGGAGCATTCAGATGCATACTTTCTGGTGCAACAGCAAGCGTTGGAGGATTTTAGCGCCAAACAGGACAAAGCTAATCAGCTTGCTAAGCTTATTGCCAGCATGGTGGATACCCAAGATAATGTTTCTTGAGCTCTTCTGAAGTTCTTTTAGTTATGCTCTTGTTTTGCTGCCGCGTTTATTTGCACTAGTGGCCAATTTTGACGGCCAGTGTATATGATATGCTGCTTTGTTCCCTATATTTGCACTGGTGGCATACTTTGATGCCCAGTGGATGCAATATGTGTAATAGCCGTGATAGCCTAGCGTTAGTTGCTTGCTTATTTATTTCCTTGTTGTCTTGTTTATTTGTTTGCTTGTAGTCATTGCAGTTCTTTTTCCGCGGTTAACTAGTGGCTGCAATAACCTATTTTTTAAAACTAGGCCACAATAACCATGGGCTAATATTTACTGTAGTGACACTGGGCCTCCTACGGGCCGTAGAAACAGTGGGCCTTCTAAGAGCCGTAGAAACAATGGGCCTTCTATGGGCCGTATCATCAATGGGCCTTATACGGGCCATATGATCGATTGGCCAAACATGGGCCAATAACAGGCCGCATTATGGCCGTAAACGGGCTAGAGTTGGAATCGTCCGTTCATGGGCCGACCGTAACGGGCCATCGTTAATAGGCCGTATTTGATGACGCTATGAAAACGTCCCAACATATTAATGGACCACAAACGGGCCGACTGTAACCACGGGCTGAATTTGGCCCACAAGCAGAAAATGACACTAACGGGCCGTAAGTAAAGGAATGCTGGAAATGAGCCCAAGAATAAATGGGCTCTGAGAAGGCTGAAAGGTAACATGGGCTGGAAACGGCCCAACGGAATAATGGGTATAAAGTGATACAATGTTCATTACGGGCCAGTTTCACCACGGGCCGTTAATAGGCCAGAGTTACATAGGGCCTCAAATGGGCCGAAAGACGTCATGGGCCATACATGGGCCAGAAGTGAAAACAGACTGGAATCATATTGGATGGCCCAGATGACGCTACTGGGCCTAATTCGGATAGGGCGTAATGGGCCTTGGGTTAGCGGGCTATAAATGGGCTATATGCAAACAGGCCATTAATAGGCTTTACATGGGCCGGCCCGCCACCTTTTGACCAAGTTAAACGGGCCGGCCTTTTCACAGGAATGGGCCTCTGTCGGGGCCATGCCACGTGTCGACATATCATAGGCGCCTATCTGACCCACTAACGAGCTGACACGTGTTTCGTCCGGCCAATAAGAATTTTACACGTGGAAATTTCCCATTGGTCGGGGCTGTTAACGGGTTATCGGATCCAAAACCCGACCCGATAGCTTAACGGCGTTCCGTTACGGTGGATGCCACGTGTCGGTCACCCTTGACGAAAGCACTTCTGTGACGCGCGATTTATCGTCATGGAAGTGGACACTTCCATGATGATAATTTTGGTAATGTCATGGAACACTTCTACGACAGCACAGGTATGACTACCTTGATTTTGTCATAAATTTGTCATGGATGTACATGCATGACAAAAAACGCGACCTACTGTGACAAACACGTATCATCACAGAAGTGTATTTTTTTGTAGTGGTTAGACTTAAATGTGCTAGTCATATTCCTTATGGTGCTCTCTTTATGTTACAATTCTTATCTTTTATGTGAGCATCATTGAAATCATCATGCCTAGCTAGGGGCGTTAAACGATAGCGCTTGTTGGGAGGCAACCCAACTTTATTTTTATTCCTTGCTTTTTGTTTATGTTTAGTAATAAATAATTCATCTAGCCTCTGTTTAGATGTGGTTTTATGCTTTTAATTAGTGTTTGTGCCAAGTAGAACCTTTGGGAAGACTTTGGGAAAGTCTTGTTGATCATGCTGTAAAAAACAGAAACTTTAGCGCTCATGAGAATTGCTGCCATTTTTATTTGGAGAGTGATATTTAGTTAATTATTTTTGCAGATGATTAATAGATAAATTCCTCAGGTCCAGAAATTTGTTTTAGAATTTTTGGGGTTCCAGATCTTGTGCTAGATACAGATTACTACAGACTGTTCTGCTTTTGACAAATTCTGTTTTTCGTGTGTTGTTTGCTTATTTTGATGAATCTATGGCTAGTAAAATAGTTTATGAACCATAGAGAAGTTGGAATACAGTAGGTATAACACCCATATAAATAAAGAATGAGTTCATTACAGTACCTTGAAGTGGTATTTTGTTTTCTTTCGCTAACGGAGCTCATGAGATTTTCTACTTTAAGTTTTGTGTTGTGAAGTTTTCAAGTTTTGGGTAAGGATTCGATGGACTATGGAATAAGAAGTGGCAAGAGCCTAAGCTTGGGGATGCCCCAGAAGGCATCCCCTCTTTCGTCTTCATTCATTGGTAACTTTACTTGGAGCTATATTTTTATTCGCCACATGATATGTGTTTTGCTTGGAGCGTCATTTTATTTCATTATGTTTTGCTTGCTGTTTGAATAAAATACCAAGATCTGGAAATCTTAAATGTTAGGGAGTCTTCACATAGTTGCATAATTATTCGACTACTCATTGATCTTCACTTATATCTTTCAGAGTAGTTTGTCGTTTGTTCTAGTGCTTCACTTATATCTTTTTAGAGCACGGTGGTGGTATTATAGAAATAGATGAACTCTCATGCTTCACTTATATCATTTTGAGAGTTTTAAATAGCATGGTAATTTGCTTAAATAATCCTAATATGCTAGGCATCCAAGAATAGTAAAAACTTCCATATAGAGTATTGAATACTAAGAGAAGTTTGATGCTTGATGACTGTTCTGAGATATGGAGATGGTGATATTAGAGTCATGCTAGTTGAGTAGTTGTGAATTTGAGGAATACTTGTGTTGAAGTTTGTGATTCCCGTAGCATGCACGTATGGTGAACCGTTATGTGATGAAGTCGGAACATGATTTATTAATTGATTGTCCTCCTTATGAGTGGCGGTCGGGGACGAGCGATGGTCTTTTCCTACCAATCTATCCCCCTAGGAGCATGCGCGTAATACTTTGCTTTGATAACTTGTAGATTTTTGCAATAAGTATGTGAGTTCTTTATGACTAATGTTGAGTCCATGGATTATATGCACTCTCACCCTTCCACCATTGCTAGCCTCTCTAATACCGTGCACCTTTCGCCGGTATCATACACCCACCATATACAAACAGCCACCATACCTACCTATTATGGCATTTCCATAGCCATTCCGAGATATATTGCCATGCAACTTCCCACCGTTCCATTATTATGACACGCTTCATCATTGTCATATTGCTTTGCATGATCATGTAGTTGACATCGTATTTGTGGCAAAGCCACCATTCATAATTCTTTCATACATGTCACTCATGCATCATTGCATATCCCGGTACATCGCCGGAGGCATTCATATAGAGTCATATTTTGTTCTAAGTATCGAGTTGTAATTCTTGAGTCGTAAGAAAAATAAAAGTGTGATGATCATCATTATTAGAGCATTGTCCCAGTGAGGAAAGGATGATGGAGACTATGATTCCCCCATAAGTCGGGATGAGACTCCGGACGAAAAAAAGAGGCCAAAGAAGCCCAAATAAAAAAAGAGGCCATAAAAAAGATAGAAGGCCCAAATAAAAAAAGAGAGAGAAGGCCCAAATAAAAAAATAAAAAAATGAGAGAAAAAGAGAGAAGGGGCAATGCTACTATCCTTTTACCACACTTGTGCTTCAAAGTAGCACCATGATCTTCATGATAGAGAGTCTCCTATGTTGTCACTTTCATATACTAGTGGGAATTTTACATTATAGAACTTGGCTTGTATATTCCAATGATGGGCTTCCTCAAAATTGCCCTAGGTCTTCGTGAGCAAGCAAGTTGGATGCACACCCACTTAGTTCTTTTGTCGAGCTTTCATACACTTATAGCTCTAGTGCATCCGTTGCATGGCAATCCCTACTCACTCACATTAATATATATTAATGGGCATCTCCATAGCCCGTTGATACGCCTAGTTGATGTGAGACTATCTTCTCCTTTTCGTCTTCTCCACAACCACCATTCTATTCCACCTATAGTGCTATATCCATGGCTCACGCTCATGTATTGGTGAAGTTGAAAAAGTTTGAGAACATCAAAAGTATGAAACAATTGCTTGGCTTGTCATCGGGGTTGTGCATGATTTAAATATTTTGTGTGGTGAATATGGAGCATAGCCAGACTATATGATATTGTAGGGATAGCTTTCTTTAGCCATGTTATTTTGAGAAGACATAATTGCTTAGTTAGTATGCTTGAAGCATTGTCATTTTTATGCCAATATGAACTTTTATCTTGAATCTTATGGATCTGAATATTCATGCCACAATTAAGAAGAATTACATTGAAATTATGCCAAGTAGCACTCCACATCAAAAATTTTGTTTTTATCATTTTCCTACTCGAGGACGAGCAGGAATTAAGCTTGGGGATGCTGATACATCTCCAACGTATCTATAATTTTTGATTGCTCCATGCTATATTATTTACTGTTTTGGATGTTTATTGGCTTTATTATACACTTTTATATCATTTTTGGGACTAACCTATTAACCCAGAGCCCAGTGCCAGTTTCTGTTTCTGTTTTTACCCTATTTTAGGGTTTGAAGAAAAGGAAAACCAAACGGAGTCCAATTGACCTGAAACTTCATGGAACTCATTTTTGGAAGGAAATAAGCCCAGAAGACTTGGAGTGCACGTCGGGGGATCTGCGAGGAGGTCACGAAGCAGGGGGGCGCGCCCACCCCCCTGGGCGCGCCCTCCACCCTCGTGAGCCCCTCATGGCCTCCCTGACGTACTTCTTCCGCCTATATATATCCATATACCCTAAAAACATCCGTGAGCACAATAGATCGGGAGTTCCGCCGCCAGAAGCCTCCGTAGCCACCGAAAGCCAATGTAGACCCGTTCCGGCACCCTGCCGGAGGGGGCAATCTCTCTCCGGTGGCCATCTTCATCATCCCGGTGCTCTCCATGACGAGGAGGGAGTAGTTCTCCCTCGGGGCTGAGGGTATGTACCAGTAGATATGTGTTTGATCTCTCTCTCTCTCGTGTTCTTGAGGTGATACGATCTTGATGTATCGTGAGCTTTGCTATTATATTTGGATCCTATGATTATCTGATTGAGTCTTTAAAGATTTGAGAGCACTTGATGTATGTCTTGCCGTGGATATCTGTGGTGACAATGGGATATCACGTGATTCACTTGATGTATGTTTTGGTGATCAACTTGCGGGTTCCGCCCATGAACCTATGCATAGGGGTTGGCACACGTTTTCGTCATGATTCTCCAGTAGAAACTTTGGGGCACTCTTTGAGGTCCTTTGTGTTGGTTGGATAGATGAATATGAGATTGTGTGATGCATATCGTATAATCATACCCACGGATACTTGAGGTGACATTGGAGTATCTAGGTGACATTAGGGTTTTGGTTGATTTGTGTCTTAAGGTGTTATTCTAGTATGAACTGTAGGGTTGTTTGTGACACTTATAGGAATAGCCCAACAGATTGATTGGAAAGAATAACTTTGAGGTGGTTTCGTACCCTACCATAATCTCTTCGTTCGTTCTCTGCTATTAGTGACTTTGGAGTGACTCTTTGTTGCATGTTGAGGGATAGTTATGTGATCCAATTATGTTAGTATTGTTGAGGGAACTTGCACTAGCGAAAGTATGAACCCTAGGCCTTGTTTCAACGCATTGCAATACCGTTTACGCTCACTTTTATCATTCGTTACCTTGCTGTTTTTATATTTTCATATTACAAAAACTATTATCTACTATCCATATACCACTTGTATCACCATCTCTTCGCCGAACTAGTGCACATATACAATTTACCATTGTATTGGGTGTGTTGGGGACACAAGAGACTCTTTGTTATTTGGTTGCAGGGTTGCTTGAGAGAGACCATCTTCATCCTATGCCTCCTCTGGATTGATAAACCTTAGGTCATCCACTTGAGGGAAATTTGCTATTGTCCTACAAACCTCTGCACTTGGAGGCCCAACAACGTCTACAAGAAGAAGGTTGTGTAGTAGACATCACCGGATAGTGTTCGGGAGATAACACCTGTGGCAACTCCGGCCCTTGATCTGGAGCAGATCGCACCGTCCGAGGACGGGTTGATGGACCCCGCCACGGAGTCCGCACACTCAGCGGCGATAGAGCCTAATACTGACTTCACCTCCTACGAGACCTGTGTTGCCGGATCCTTGGATTCGTCCCCGGCCAGGGGCTCCGAACTGCCTGCCTCCGTGCCTATCGAATCTGATTGGGCACCGATCATGGAGTTTACCTCCGCGGATATCTTTTAGCACTCACCCTTGGGCGACATGCTAAATTCATTGAGGTCTCTCTCCTTGTCAGGAGACCCTTGACTGAACTATGTCCGGCTTGAGTGGGAAGCAGACGACGAAGAAATTCGTTCCCCACCCACCACCCGCTTAATAGCCACTGTCGATGACTTAACCGATATGCTTGATTTCAACTCCGAAGACATCAACGGTATGGACGATGATGCAGGAGAGGAACAGGAACCACCGCCCACAGGGCGCTGGACAGCCACTTCATCACACGATATATACATGGTGGATACACCCAAAGAAAACAATGACGAGGAATGGAAGGATGCAGCGGAGGATAATCCCCTCGAGAACAACCAAAGCGATGACGTAGGCACCGCTCCAAATCCCGCCTCGGCAAAAACAACAATAACACTGCAAGAAAGAATAATACCCCGATCGACTCCAAAGCAAACGACGACCACATGGACCCAGCAACAGAGCAGGATGAACCAGCGGACGGCGAACATAGTACGGAGCCGCTGTCCGATCACGGCGACGCCGAGGGTAAAGCTCATCAACCTGTCTCCCGAGAGGAGAACAGTCTGGACGACGATGCACACATCATCCCGGAAAGGCACTTGGAGCAAGAGGACCTCCATAGAAGGCTTATTGCCACCGCGAGGAGTCTGAAGAAGCAGAAGCAAAGGCTTAAGGCCGCGCAAAATACACTCAACAATAGATGGAACAAAGTGCTCGACACTGAAGAAAAGTACGGTGGCAGCCGCCACACAAAGAGCTATCCAAAGTGCAAGCTGCTTTAGGGCCTATACAACCGAAAAATAAAACGGTCGATTAGCCGGATCGACCACCCCGTGGCCGCGATAGGGCGGCTAACGATGTCGCACTTAAGTCAGCACACGATTTACGTGAGGACATGCGCCAAAAAGCCGGTATGACCAGGTCCATCTACGGATCTAGGAAGCGTGCTCTGACACAGAATCAAAACCGAACACTACAACCGTCAGAATGCCATGACACATCCAAATACAGGGGTGTCGCGCACCCCTATGCTTCACCGATGAGGTTCTGGATCATGAATTTCCAGAAGGATTCAAACCCATGAACATAGAGGCATACGATGGAACGATAGACCCTGGGGTCTGGATTGAGGACTTTATCCTTCATATCCACATGGCTCGCGGAGATGATCTCCACGCCATCAAATACTTGCCCCTCAAGTTGAAAGGACCAGCTCGGCACTGGCTGAAGAGCCTCCCCGAAAACTCAATTGGAAGTTGGGAAGAGCTCAAAGATGCTTTTAGGGCTAATTTTCAAGGGACCTATGTTCGACCTACGGATGCAGACGATTTAAGTCATATAATTCAACAGCCCGGAGAGTCAGCCCGAAAGCTTTGGAACAGATTCCTCACTAAGAAGAATCTAATTGTTGACTGCCCGAACGCCGAAGCCTTAGCGGCTTTCAAACACAGTATCTGAGACGAATGGCTCGCCAGACACCTCGGCCAGGAAAAACCGAGGACAATGGCAGCCCTAACAAGCCTTACGACCCGCTTTGAGCGGGCAGAGATAGTTAGCTGGCCCATAGCGGCACCAGCAACCCAGGCACATCCGAAGTCAGGGATGGCAATGGAAAACCACGATACAATAAAAGCAAGCGTCGAAACAATGAAGACAGCCCAGACAACACGGTGGTAAACGCCGGATTCAAGAGCTCTCGACCCGGTCAACAGAAAAAGCCATTTAAAGGCAGCAGAGATGGACCGTCCAGCCTAAACAAGATTCTAGACAGATTATGTCAGATTCATGGCACCTCCGACAAACCCGCAAATCACACCAACAGAGAATGCTGCATCTTCAAGCAGGTCGGCAAGCAAAATGCCGAACACAAGGGGAGGGAGACACCACGCAAAGACGAGGATGAGGCTCGCCAGCTGAACACTGGGGGACAGAAAAAATTCCCACCAGAGGTCAAAACAGTGAACATGATTCATGTAACGAAGAGGAGGAGCAAACGCGCACTCCGAGATGTATGCACCGTCGAGCCCGTCACCCCCAAGTTCAACCCTTGGTCGGCCTGCTCGATCACTTTTGATCGCAGGGATCACCCGACAAGTATCCGGCACCAATAACTGACTGCCGCCGTCCATAAGGACTCGGGTGAGATGGTATCTGTCAATTATTGGGTCTAGTACCAAGGCAGCTGATCCTCCGTGCCGGAAACTGACTGTCATGATAAAGCGCGAGACTGGTCAACCACTCGAGGACTCAGCGGAATCTTCGCGATTCCTCGGCATTAACGAAGGACCGGTTTCCCGGTCATGTATGTACGGCACCGTATTCGGATAAGCGCAGAAGTACCAGGGGCTATATAGTTGCCCCACTGTCAAGCTCCTATGCCTAAGTGAAAGTGTTAAAGCAATATAGTCCGATTGCCTTGTTCGTCATGCTATCACCTCCTTAATGGACCAAGACGTTGGATCAAGTGTGAATACGCGCTTTTCCGAACACCCTCGCATTATATGTGTGGGGGCTGAAGCCGAAGACAGCAAACTTTCAGGTTATATACATACATAAAACGGCCGCACAGGAGGCATCATAATACTTTCAGGCAAAAGTATAAACACAGCCTTTATAATCCAAATAGCATTGTTTTTACAATTGGGATACATGTCACTCGAACATGATACTCTTCGAGCACTGAGCCTCTATTAAACGAGCGCCTTCTAGGACTTCTACAAAATAGTGCTCGGCCGAGCCCTGCTCTACGGCCGGACCCTGGGTTGCAATAGCGGTGGCATCCATCTCAGCCCAGTATGTCTTAACTCAGGTAAGAGCCATCCGCACATCCTCTATGCACGCCGACCTCTTTACAGCATCGATATGCGGCACAACACCAAGGAATCGTTACACTAAACCAAAATAACTATTCGGCCTTGGTCCTTCCGGCCAAAGATGATCCACGACAAACCTCATGGCAATCCCGGACAACCTATGGAGCTCATCCCACTCGGCCATTTGCTCATTTAACAGCAGCAGACGCGTTGGAGCACTGAACTGCGACTAGAACAACTTTTCCACTTCGTGATCTTTTTGATCTTTGAAAAACTCAGTCGCATCAACAACACTCATTGCCAGGTCCGAATACGCGTCTGCAGCACTCCATAATTGATCCAGAGGGGCATACTTCGGATCTCCGAACTTCGTCCGCAACAAAAGGGCTTCCCAGCCGTGATATCTCCGGCTTGACAAAGCTCCTCTTTCGCCGCTCTGATTTTAGAGCGGGTCTCCTTGGATGCTACCATGGTTTTCTCCAGGTCCGCTGCTTTCGCTTGGCTTTCCTTTTCAAGAATCTCATACCGGTCGGTGGCATCCTTCAGCTCAATGGCCATCTTGGCTATTTTATCTTCGCTCTGGCGATGAGCATTCCGTTCAGCTCTTAACTCTTCGGCCGCCTTTAGGGCGGACGCATCACTCCTCCTGGCTTGTTCCTTGGCTCGGGCAAGTTCTGCCCGAAGGGTCTCCACGGCGGTAGCTCCATCTGCAGTCATAGCATATTATAGATACTAGCATCATGCTCCTCTTAATATTTGTTAACCACCCAAAAATACATACCCTGTGCCTCATCAAGCCACTTGTTCACAAGCGCGATGTCAGCATCTGCCGCTTCAAGTTGCCGGCTAAGTCCGGCAAACTCAGCAGTCCGGCCAGCCATCGGACCGTCAGCCGCCTGCACATGAAAGCAGCGCGATGATTACTTGGGACTACGATCCTCTGTTTGCCGCCTCTAGACAGCAACCAGAATCTCAGGGGCTACTATCTGTATAGAGCACACCTAGCGTGTGTGGTACCGTCAATTTTTTATATATATATTACTTTGCGTACCTCAAAGCCTCTTAGCAGGCTCATAAAAGCTTCATGCAACCCACTTTTGGCGGATGAGATCCTCTCAACCACCGTACCCATTAAAGTACGATGCTCCTCTGAGATAGCCGGTTGCTCCAAAAGACCCATCAGCACGTCCGGTTGTGCACCGGACAATCCCAGACTCTTTCGGTTGCTCTCCTTAGAAGCCGAATACTCCAGACTTCAGGTGGCCAAAGGGTTACCTTCTGGCCTCGGCGGATCAGGAGAAATCCTCCGTGATGACACCTTAGGGTCGTCCGCCCCAGGAGGTGGGGAGACAGGGGGAGGCGTTTCGCTCTCCATCATCTCCGGAAGAAGATTCCCCGAAGACGAACTCTATTGAGAAGGGCTACGAGCAGGACTAAAAGATATATGTCTTGGTTATTGTCCTCGGAGATAAAGCATGATATATTTACCAAAAGTACTCTTGATTCACTTACAGCTTGGTGGACGGCTGGCCCCCTCGCGGGCACTGTGCCGTAAGGACGCCCTCTGGGGTAGGGCCCCCTAGCAAAGGTTTCTTCCCTCATTTGGAAACTTTCGTTTCCGAGTCATCAGAGGCAGTCCTTTTTCTTCCTTGGGGAGAGGGGATTCTAGATTCTTCTCCCCGACTATCCTCCTTCGTAGAGACACTAATTCCCTCGGTTTGGATGAGTAATGCGTGAGGCCCGCTTTTGGCTTCTTTATCCCTCCCTTTATCTTCCCCTGATGGCACTTGATAAAGTGCGTGCTCAAGCATCCTGGCTAGTACAGGATCCGGTGAGCCTTCGGGAAGGGGGGCCGAACACCTGATCATCTTCGCCTTTCTTATCCAGTCCTGGCCAAGAGCAATTTTTTCAGAATGATGTTATGACAAATGAAAAGACGACGTGTTCGGCCACAGAATTACTTACATGGGTATCTGGACGATTGCAGTTTAGACCCGCATCCTCAGTGGTGTCCGGACACTTTATTCATGATCCGGAAAGCAATCCATACATCCCTTCAAGCGTCATGCCGAAGAATTGCTGAATAGTTCGCGGTCCTTCCGGGTTGAACTCCCACATATGGAGAGATCGACGTTGGCATGGCAGGACCCGACAAACTAGCATAACTTGCATTACCTTGACGAGACTGACATCCCTCCTGAGGAGATCTCGGATGCGACTTTGCAATGTCGACATGTCATTAACTGGCCCCCAGTCCAGCCCCTTGTTGACCCATGACGCCAGTTGTGGCGGGGGGGCCGAATGGAAGGCGGGGGCGGCTACCCACTTAGTACTTCGGGGAGCTGTGATGTAAAACCACTCCCGCTGCCATAAGTTGGACACCTCCGGGAAGGAACCCTTTGGCCATGGGGCATCGGCGCCTTTGCTTATTATGGCACCTTCGCATTCTGCGTGTCGCCCATCGATCATCTTCGGCTTCACATTGAAGGTCTTGAGCCATAAGCTGAAGTGTGGGGTGATGCGGAGGAAGGCCTCGCACACGGCGATAAACGACGAGATGTGAAGGATGGAATCTGGGGCTAGATCGTGGAAATCGAGCCCGTAATAGAACATAAGCCCTCTAACAAAGGGATCGAGACTAAAGCCTAGCCCTCGGAGGAAGTGGGAAACAAATACGACACTCTCGTTGGGTTCGGGAGTGGGGATGAGCTACTCTTGAGCGGGCAGCCTGTGCGAGATTTCGGCGGTCAGATACCTGGCTTCTCTTAGCTTCTTGATGTCCTCCTTTGTGATAGAAGAGGCCATCCACCGGCCTTGAAGGTTGGATCCGGACAAGGTTGAAGGTCCGAAGCGCTTAGCCTGAGCCTTGGGTGTTGGAACAAGGTGGGGGAAGGTTGAAGGTGGGGGAAGGGAAGGATCGAGCGCGAGAAGAAAAGGACAGGATTTGGCCCCTTTATAAAGAGCATGAATATCAAGCGTCCTCCGCGTGGCCGTTCAGAACTTGCGTAAAATCGAGGAGTCATACCTGCAGGCGCGGTTGGGTTACCCATACCCGTATTGATGAGAATCCCGTGATAAGGGGACACGATCTCTGCTTCGACAAGACATGCCAAGAAAATTGCCTCGCAATATGTGTAGTAGCTGGTTGAGAAAAACGGTTCGAATAATGACCGAGCCATGGCGCGATGTCACGCTATGAAAAGTTGTCAGCAGATTAGATTTGTGGAAATAATATACTCTCTACAGTGGTATGTGGAATTTGTTTTGCGGAGCTGGACACGATCCTTGTGTTCAAAAACTTCTATGGAGTATTCGGAGAAGGAACCCGCCTTGCAATGCCGAAGACAATCAGCGCGTTGGACTCATCGTCATTGAAGCCTGGTTCAGGGGCTACTAAGGGAGTCCTGGATTAGGGGGTCCTCGGACAGCCGGACTATATCCTTCAGCCGGACTGTTGGATTATGAAGATACAAGATTCAAGACTTCGTCCTGTGTCCGGGTGGGACTCTCCTTTGCGTGGAGGCAAGCTTGGCAATTCGGATATGTAGATCTCCTCCCTTGTAACCATCTCGGTGTAACCCTAGCCCCCTCCGGTGTCTATATAAACTGGAGGGTTTAATCCGTAGGACAAAAACAATCATAATCATAGACTAGCTTCTAGGTTTTAGCCTCTACGGTCTCATGGTAGATCAACTCTTGTAATACTCATATCATCAAGATCAATCAAGCAGGAAGTAGGGTATTACCTCCATCGAGAGGGCACGAACCTGGGTAAACATTGTGTATCCTGCCTCCTATTACCATCTGCCTTAGACGCACAGTTCATGACCCCCCACCCGAGATCCGCCGGTTCTGACACCGACAGGTACGTGGACACACTCTCCCCTCTCGTTGCTATGCATCACCATGATCTTGCATGTGCGTAGGAATTTTTTTGAAATTACTATGTTCCCCAACAAATATTAGAGACCTATTCTACACAGCTCCAAAATTCCTAAAACTTCACGGAAGTTATTTTTGGAATTAATAAAAAAATACTGGAGAAAGAATCCACCAGAGGGGGCCCACAGCATGGCCACGAGGGTGGGGGCATGCCCTACCCCTTGGGCGCGCCCCCTGCCTCATGGGCCCCCTGGTGGTCCTCTGATGCCCATCTTCCGCTATATGAGGTCTTTCGTCCGGAAAAAATGATAAGCAAGCTTTCGAGAAGAAACTCCTCCGCCACGAGGGGAACCTTTGTGGAACCAATCTAGGGCTCCAACGAAGCTGTTCTACCGGGGAAACTTCCCTCCGGGAGGGGGAAATCATCACCATCGTCATCACCAACGATCATCTCATCAGGAGGGGGTCAATCTCCATCAACATCTTCACCAGCACCATCTCATCTCAAACCCTAGTTCATCTCTTGTATCCAATCTTTGTATCCAAACCTCAGATTGGTACCTGTGGGTTGCTAGTAGTGTTGATTACTCCTTGTAGTTAATGCTAGTTGGTTTACTTGGTGGAAGATCATATGTTCAGATCCATTATGCATATTAATACCCCTGAACATGAATATGCTTTGTGAGTAGTTACGTTTGTTCCTGAGGACATGGGAGAAGTCTTGCTATAAGTAGTCATGTGAATTTGGTATTCGTTCGATATTTTGATGAGATGTATGTTGTCATCCCTCTAGTGGTGTCATGTGAACGTCGACTACATGACACTTCACCATTGTTTGGGCCTAGAGGGAGGCATTGGGAAGTAATAAGTAGATGATGGGTTGCTAGAGTGGCAGAAGCTTAAACCCTAGTTTATGCGTTGCTTCGTAAGGGGCTGATTTGGATCCATATGTTTCATGCTATGGTTAGGTTTACCTTAATACTTCTGTTGTAGTTGCAGATGCTTGCAATGGGGGTTAATCATAAGTGGGATGCTTGTCCAAGTAAGGACAGTACCCAAGCACCGGTCCACCCACATATAAAATTATCAAAGTACCGAACGCAAATCATATGGACGTGATGAAAACTAGCTTGACGATAATTCCCATGTGTCCTCGGGAGTGTTTTCCTTTATATAAGAGTTTGCCCAGGCTTGTCCTTTGCTACAAAAAGGATTGGGCCATCTTGCTGCACCTTATTTACTTTTATTACTTGCTACTCGTTACAAATTACCTTATCACAAAACTATCTGTTACCGATAATTTCAGTGCTTGCAGAGAATACCTTACTGAAAACTGCTTATCATTTCCTTCTGCTCCTCGTTGGGTTCGACACTCTTACTTATCGAAAAGGCTACGATAGATCCCCTACACTTGTCGGTCATCAAGACTCTTTTCTGGCGCCGTTGCCGGGGAGTGAAGCGCCTTTGGTAGGTGGAATTTGGTAAGGAAAATTTTATATAGTGTGCTGAAATTTACTGTCACTTGTTACTATGGAACATAATCCTTTGAGGGGCTTGTTCGGGGTATCTTCACCCTGACCAGTAGAGCAAAGAGTTGCTCCTCAACCTACTGAACCTACTGAAAATGCTTTGAAATTCCTTCGGGTATGATAGAGAAACTGCTAGCTAATCCTTTCACAGGTGATGGAACATTACATCCTGATTTGCACCTAATCTATGTGGATGAAGTTTGTGGATTATTTTAGCTTGCAGGTATGCCCGATGATGTTATCAAGAAGAAGGTCTTCCCTTTATCTTTGAAGGGAGAGGCATTGACATGGTATAGGCTATGTGATGATATGGGATCATGGAACTACCAACGATTGAAAATGGAATTTCATCAGAAGTTTTATCCTATGCATCTTGTCCATCGTGATCATAATTATATATATAATTTTTGGCCTCGCGAAGGAGAGAGCATCGCTCAATCTTGGGGGAGGCTTAAGTCAATGTTATATTCATGCCCCAATCATGAGCTCTCAAAAGAAATGATTATTCAAAAAATTTATGCTCGGCTTTCTCTCAGTAATCGCTCCATGCTCGATACTTCTTGTACTGGATCTTTTATGATGAAGACTATTGAATTCAAATGGGATTTATTGGAAAGAATTAAACGCAACTCTGAAGATTAGGACCTCGACGAAGGTAAGGAGTCAGGTATAACACCTAAGTTTAATTGTGTCTTTTATGGATACCGATGCTTTCCGTGAATTTAGCACTAAATATGGACTTGACTCTGAGATAGTAGCTTCTTTTTGTGAATCCTTTGCTACTCATGTTGATCTCCCTAAGGAGAAGTGTTTTAAATATAATCCTCCCATTGAAGTAAAAGTAGTTGCACCTATTAAAGTTGAAGAAAAGACTATCACTTATAATGATCCTGTTGTTCCTGCTGCTTATATTGAGAAACCACCTTTCCCTGTTAGAATAAAGGATCATGCTAAAGCTTCAACCGTGGTTAACAAAAGTAATATTAAGACACCTAAACCCCCTGAGCAAATTAAAGTTGAACCTAGTATTTCTATGGTTAAAGATCTCTTGGCCGATAATATTGATGGGCATGTTATTTACTTCTGCAATGAAGCTGCTAGAATTGCTAGACCTGATGCTAAAAATAAACATAGACCTGTTGTAGGCATGCCTGTTATTTCCGTTAAAATAGGAGATCATTGTTATCATGGCTTATGTGATATGGGTGCTAGTGAAGTGCAATACCTCATTCCTTATACAAAGAAATTATGCATGATATTGCACCTGCTGAGATAGAAGAGATAGATGTTACAATTAAGCTTGCCAATAGAGATACTATTTCACCAGTTGGGATTGTTAGAGATGTTGAAGTCTTGTGTGGGAAAGTTAAATATCCTGCTGATTTTCTTGTTCTTGGTTCCCCACAAGATGACTTTTGTCCCATTATATTTGGTAGACCCTTCTTGAATACTGTTAATGCTAAGATAGACTGCAATAAGGATATTGTTTCTGTTGGTTTAGGGGATATGTCTCATGAGTTTAATTTTGCTAAATTTAGTAGACAACCCCGTGATGAGGAATTGCCTAGTAAAGATGAAATTATTGGTCTTGCTTCTATTGTCGTGCCTCCTACTGATCCTTTAGAACAATATTTGCTAGACCATGAAAATGACATGTTCATGAATGAAAGAAGGGAAATAGATGAAGTATTCTTTAAACAAGGACCTATTTTGAAACACAACTTGCCTGTTGAAATCCTAGGGGATACTCCTCCACCCAAGGGTGATCCCGTGTTTGAGCTTAAACCATTGCCTGATACTCTTAAATATGCTTATCTTGATGAAAAGAAGATATATCATGTTATTATTAGTGCTAACCTATCAGAGCATGAAGAAGAGAAATTATTGAAAACTCTGAAGAAGCAATGTGCTGCTATTGGATATACTCTTGATGATCTTAAGGGCATTAGTCCCACTCCATGTCAACACAAAATAAATTTGGAGAAAGACGCCAAACCAGTTATTGATCACCAATGACGGCTAAATCCTAAGATGAAAGAAGTGGTAAGAAAGGAAATATTAAAGCTCCTTGAAGCAGGTATAATTTATCCCGTTGCTGATAGTCAGTGGGTAAGTCTTGTCCATTGTGTCCCTAAGAAGGGAGGTATTACTTTCGTTCCTAATGATAAAGATGAATTGATTCCACAAAGAATTATTACAGGTTATAGGATGCTGATTGATTTTCGCAAATTAAATAAAGCTACTAAAAAGATCATTACCCTTTGCCTTTCATTGATTAAATGCTAGAAAGATTATCCAAACATACACATTTTTGCTTTCTAGATGGTTACTCTGGTTTCTCTCAAATACCTGTGTCAGCTGATGATCAAGAAAAGACTACTTTTACTTGCCCTTTCGGTACCTTTGCTTATAGACGTATGCCTTTTGGTTTATGTAATGCACCTGCTACCTTTCAAAGATGCATGATGGCTATATTCTCTGACTTTTGTGAAAAGATTTGTGAAGTTTTCATGGATGATTTCTCTGTTTATGGATCATGTTTTGATGATTGCTTGAGCAACCTTGATCGAGTTTTGCAGAGATGTGAAGAAACTAACCTTGTCTTGAATTGGGAGAAGTGCCACTTTATGGTTAATGAAGGTATTGTCTTGGGGCATAAAATTTCTAAAAGAGGTATTGAAGTTGACAAAGCTAAAGTTGATGCTATTGAAAAGATGCCGTGTCCCAAGGACATCAAAGGTATAAGAAGTTTCCTTGGTCATGCCGGTTTTTATAAGTGGTTCATTAAGGACTTCTCAAAAATTTCCCGGCCTCTGACTAACCTATTACAAAAAGATATTCCTTTTGTCTTTGATGATGATTGTGTAGAAGCATTTGAAATACTTAAGAAAGCCTTGATTTCTGCACCTATTGTCCAGCCACCTAATTGGAATTTACCCTTTGAAATCATGTGTGATGCTAGTGACTATCCTGTAGGTGTTGTTCTAGGACAAAGAGTTGATGAAAAATTAAATGTTATTCAATATGCTAGTAAAACTCTAGACAATGCCCAGAGAAATTATGCTACTACTGAAAAGGAATTCTTAGCAGTTGTATTTGCTTGTGATAAGTTCACACCTTATATTGTTGATTCTAAAGTAACTATTCACACTGATCATGCTAATATTAAATATCTTATGGAAAAGAAAGATGCTAAACCTAGACTTATTAGATGGTTTCTCCTGCTACAAGAATTTGATTTGCATATTATTGATAGAAAGGGAGCTGAGAATCCCGTTGCCGACAACTTGTCTAGGTTAGAGAATGTTCTTGATGACCCACTACCTATTGATGATAGCTTTCCCAATGAACAATTAAATGTCATAAATGCTTCTCATACTGCTCCATGGTATGCTGATTATGCTAATTACATTGTTGCTAAATTTATACCACCTAGTTTCACATACCAGCAAAAGAAAAAGTTCTTTTATGATTTAAGACATTACTTTTGGAATGACCCACACCTTTATAAAGAAGGAGTAGATGGTGTTATTAGACGTTGTGTACATGAGCATGAACAGGAACAGATCCTACGCAAGTGTCACTCTGAGGCTTATGGAGGACACCATGCTGGAGATAGAACTGCACATAAGGTATTGCAATCCGGTTTTTATTGGCCTACTCTCTTCAAGGATGCCTGTAAGTTCATCTTATCTTGTGATGAATGTCAAAGAATTGGTAATATTAGTAGACGTCAAGAAATGCCTATGAATTATTCACTTGTTATTAAACCATTTGATTTTTGGGGCTTTGATTATATGGGACCTTTTCCTTCCTCTAATGGGTATACACATATTTTAGTTGCTATTGATTACGTTACTAAGTGGGTAGAAGCTATTCCAACTAGTAGTGCTGATCATAACACCTCTATTAAGATGCTTAAAGAAGTTATTTTTCCGAGGTTTGGAGTCCCTAGATATTTAATGACTGATGGTGGTTCACATTTTATTCATGGTGCCTTTCGTAAAATGCTTGCTAAGTATGATGTTAATTATAGAATTGCATCTCCTTATCATCCACAGTCTAGTGGTCAAGTAGAGCTTAGCAATAGAGATCTTAAATTAATTTTGCAAAAGACTGCCAATAGATCTAGAAAGAATTGGTCCAAGAAACTTGATGGTGCGTTATGGGCTTATAGAACTGCATACAAAAATCCTATGGGTATGTCTCCGTATAAAATGGTTTATGGTAAAGCATGTCACTTACCTCTTGAACTAGAACATAAGGCATATTGGGCCATTAAAGAGCTCAATTATGATTTCAAACTTGCCAGGGAGAAGAGGCTATTTGACATTAGCTCACTTGATGAATGGAGAACCCAGGCCTATGAAAATGCCAAGCTGTTTAAAGAAAATGTTAAAAGATGGCATGACAAAAGGATACAAAAGCGTGAGTTTAATGTAGGTGATTATGTATTGCTATACAACTCTCGTTTAAGATTTTTTGCAGGCAAACTTCTCTCTAAATGGGAAGGTCCTTATGTTATCGAGGAGGTCTATCGTTCTGGTGCCATAAAAATCAACAACTTCGAAGGCACAAATCTGAAGGTGGTGAACGGTCAAAGAATCAAACATTACATCTCAGGTAATCCTATAAATGCTGAAACTAATGTTATTGAAACCGTAACCCCGGAGGAGTACATAAGAGACACTTTTCGGAACATTCTAGACTCCGAAAAGGAATAGGTACGTGGTGCGGTAAGTAAACCGACTCCAAGACAGTTCTGATGGCAATTTTTCTCCGTTTTGGAATATTTAAGAAAATAGGAAAATAAGAAGTATTCCAGGAAGGACACGGGGCGTCCATGAGGGTGGAGGGTGCGCCCTACCCCCCTGGGCGTGCCCCCTGCCTCGTGGGCACCTCGTAGACTCTCCGGACTCTGTTTTCTTGCACGATACTTCTTTTGATCGGTAAAAATTCATTATATAATCTCCCGAAGGTTTTGACCACCGTATCACGCAAATATCTCCTGTTTTTGTTTCGAGCTGTTTCAGCTGCAGATATAGAGCAAAATGTCTTCTCAAGAGTCAGTTGGGGAGAGCCGGGTGTCTCATCCGACACGGGGGCCAAGAGTAAACAGCTATGCTGACCACTTTGGGCCATCAACTGAGGAAGAGATGGAGGCCAACTTGAAAAGGATAGATGCCATGGTGGAGGATGAAGAAGTTACTTCTTGTTTCCGAGCCGGATTCATGATGAGGGAACTACAGAGCTCAGCTATTCCAAACTCAGCCATCCCTTCCAATGTTAGATTTCTTTCTTATGAAAATATGAAAAAGAGTGTTACTTGTTCTCCCGTAGCTATGCAACATCCTTGGGTGAAAGGAGCTTTAGCCGTCACGGGCAAGCTCCATAAAGAAATAATGGGCCTCAAGAAGCAAGTCAATAAGCTCGAGGAAGAGAATCGTATCCTGAAGGGCATCATCGCCAAGAATATCACATCACCAACCCCGAAGAAGGAGACATAAACACATGGGTATGGGCACTCCCCTTGGCAACTGCCAAGCTTGGGTGAGTGCCCCGATATTGTATCACCATCAGTTTTATCTTTACCATTTTTTCTTAGTTCAATCCTTTTGATAATATCTTGATCTAGTAGAATAAAGTTTTAGTATGATCTAGTTGTGAGTTTTGCTTTATGATCTTCTTATGTAATCGAGTCCGTGAGCTATATATAATAAAGATTAGTGTTGAGTCAAGGGCTTGATTATTTTGCTATGATCTTGAGGGAATAGAATAAAAGAGAAGAAATAGAAAGAAATAAAGAGATCATATGGATCTTATGGAGAGTAGTGACTTCACATATAAAGAGTATGATGAATAAAAGTTGTTGAGAGTTGACAAACATAGTTTTGGCCATCGTTGCAATTAATATGAAGTAATAAAGAAAGAGAGGTTCACATATAAATATACTATCTTGGACATCTTTTATAATTGTGATCACTCATTAAAGTATGATATGCTAAAGAGTTGACGTTGGACAAGGAAGACAACGTAATGGGTTATGTTTTCTTACATCTAAGATAAATTATATTGTCATGGATCATCCAACATGTTGAGCTTGCCTTTCCCTCTCTTGCTAGCCAATTTCTTTGCACCAAGTAGAGATACTACTTGTGCTTCCAAATATCCCTAAACCTAGTTTTGCCATGAGAGTCCATCATATCTACCTATGGATTGAGTAAGATCCATCAAGTAAGTTGTCATCGGTGCACGCAATAAAAATTGCTCTCTAAATATGTATGATCTATTAATGTGGAGAAAATAAGCTTTATACGATCTTGTGATATGGAAGAAATAAAAGTGACGGACTGCATAATAAAGGTCCATATCACAAGTGGCAATATAAAGTAACGTTCAAGATTTTGTGCATTCAACCATAAAAGTGCATGACAACCTCTGCTTCCCTCTGTGAAGGGCCTATCTTTCACTTTTATCTTACACCTTATATAAGAGTCATGGTGATATTCACCTTTCCTTTTTACATTTTATCCTTTGGCAAGCACAATGTGTTGGAAAGATCTTGATATATATGGCTAATTGGATGTGGGTTTTCATGAACTATTGACATTACCCTTGAGGTAAAAAGTTGGGAGGCAAAACTATAAGCCCCTATCTTTCTCTGTGTCCGATTAAAACTCCATACCCATAAGTATTGCGTGAGTGTCAGCAATTGTGAAAGACTATATGATAGTTGAGTATGTGGACTTGCTGAAAAGCTCTTATATATTGACTCTTTCCTATGTTATGATAAATTGCAATTGCTCCAATGACTGAGATTATAGTTTGTTAGTTTTCAATGAAGTTTACAATTCATATCTGAAATTGTGATTGAATTATTACTCTAGCATAAGAAATCATATGACAAGAATTATGTAAGTTGTTGTTCTAAGAATGATCATGATGCCCTCATGTCCGTATTTTACTTTTATCGACACCTCTATCTCTAAACATGTGGACATAATTTTTGATTTCGGCTTTCGCTTGAGGACAAGCGAGGTCTAAGCTTGGGGGAGTTGATGCGTCAATTTTGCATCATGCTTTTATATTGATATTTCTTGCATTATGGGTTGTTATTACACATTATGTCACAATACTTATGCCTTTTCTCTCTTATTTTACAAGGTTTACATGAAGAGGGGGAATGCCGGCAGCTGGGATTCTGGGCTAGAAAAGGAGCAAATATTAGAGACCTATTCTGCACAGCTCCAAAAGTCTTGAAACTTCACGGAAGTTATTTTTGGAATTAATAAAAAATACTCGAGAAAGAATCCACCAGAGGGGGCCCACACCCTGGCCACGAGGGTGGGGGCGTGCCCTACCCCCTGGGCGCGCCCCCTGCCTCGTGGGCCCCCTGGTGGCCCTCTGATGCCCATCTTCCGCTATATGAGGTCTTTCGTCCGGAAAAAAATGATAAGCAAGCTTTCTGGAAGAAACTCCGCCGCCACGAGGCGGAACCTTGGCGGAACCAATCTAGGGCTCCGACGAAGCTGTTCTACCGGGGAAACTTCCCTCCGGGAGGGGGAAATCATCACCATTGTCATCACCAACGATCCTCTCATCAGGAGGGGGTCAATCTCCATCAACATCTTCACCAGCACCATCTCATCTGAAACCCTAGTTCATCTCTTGTATCCAATCTTTGTATCCAAACCTCAGATTGGTACCTGTGGGTTGCTAGTAGTGTTGATTACTCCTTGTAGTTGATGCTAGTTGGTTTACTTGGTGGAAGATCATATGTTAGATCCATTATGCATATTAATACCCCTCTGATTATGAACATGAATATGCTTTGTGAGTAGTTACGTTTGTTCCTGAGGACATGGGAGAAGTCTTGCTATAAGTAGTCATGTGAATTTGGTATTTGTTCGATATTTTGATGTGATGTATGTTGTCATCCCTCTAGTGGTGTCATGTGAATGTCGACTACATGACACTTCACCATTGTTTGGGCCTAGAGGGAGGCATTGGGAAGTAATAAGTAGATGATGGGTTGCTAGAGTGGCAGAAGCTTAAACCCTAGTTTATGCGTTGCTTCGTAAGGGGCTGATTTGGATCCATATGTTTCATGCTATGGTTAGGTTTACCTTAATACTTCTGTTGTAGTTGCGGATGCTTGCAATGGGGGTTAATCATAAGTGGGATGCTTGTCCAAGTAAGGACAGTACCCAAGCACCGGTCCACCCACATATCAAATTATCAAAGTACCGAACGCAAATCATATGAACATGATGAAAACTAGCTTGACGATAATACCCATGTGTCCTCGGGAGCGCTTTCCTTTATATAAGAGTTTGTCCAGGCTTGTCCTTTGCTACAAAAAGGATTGGGCCATCTTGCTGCACCTTATGTACTTTTATTACTTGCTACTCGTTACAAATTACCTTATCACAAAACTATCTGTTACCGATAATTTTAGTGCTTGCAATGAATACCTTACTGAAAATTGCTTATCATTTCCTTCTGCTCCTCGTTGGGTTCTACACTCTTACTTATCGAAAAGGCTACGATAGATCCCCTACACTTGTGGGTCATCAATTATCGAGGTGGATTATGGTGGAGGGGGGCACCGCACACGGCTAAAAGATCAATGATCAACTTGTGTGTCCATGGGGTGCCCCCTCCCCTGTATATAAAGGAGTGGAGGAGGGGGAGGGCCGGCCCTCTCTATGGCGTGCCTTAGGGGAGTCCTACTCCCTCCGGGAGTAGGATTCCCCCCTTTCCAAGTAGTAGTAGGAAAAGAAGGAAGGAGGAGAGAGGGAGGAAGGAAAGGGGGGTCGCCCCCCTCCCAATTCGGATTGGGCTTGGGGGTGTGCCTCCCTCTTTTCCCTTCCCTCTCCTCTATTCCACTAAGGCCCAATAAGGCCCATATACTCCCCGGGGGGTTCCGGTAACCTCCCGGTACTTCGGAAAAATGCCCGAACCACTCGGAACCATTCCGATGTCCAAACATAGGCTTCCAATATATCGATCTTTACGTATCGACCATTCCGAGACTTCTCATCATGTCCGTGATCAAATCAGGGACTCCGAACTACCTTCGGTACATCAAAACACATAAACTCATAATACCGATCGTCACCGAACGTTAAGCGTGCGGACCCTACGGGTTCGAGAACTATGTAGACATGACCGAGACATGTCTCTGGTCAATAACCAATAGCGGAACCTGGATGCTCATATTGGCTCCTACACATTCTACGAAGATCTTTATCGGTCAAACCGCATAATGGTATACGTTGTTCCCTTTGTCATCGGTATGTTACTTGCCTGAGATTCGATCGTCGGTATCTCAATACCTAGTTCAATCTCATTACCGGCATGTCTCTTTACTCGTTCCGTAATGCTACATCCCATAACTAACTCATTAGCTACATTTCTTGCAAGGCTTATTGTGATGTACATTACCGAGAGGGCCCAGAGATACCTCTCCGACAATCGGAGTGACAAATCCTAATCTTGATCCATGCCAACTCAACAAACACCATTGGAGACACCTATAGAGCACCTTTATAATCACCCAGTTATGTTGTGACGTTTGGTAGCACACAAAGTGTTCCTCCAGTATTCGGGAGTTGCATGATTTCATAGTCATAGGAACATGTATATTTATGGAGAAAGCAATAGCAACAAACTAAACGATCATCGTGCTAAGCTAATGGATAGGTCAAGTCAATCACATCATTCTCTAATGATGTGACCCCGTTAATCAAATGACAACTCATGTCTATGGTTAGGAAACATAACCATCATTGATTCAACGAGCTAGTTAAGTAGAGGCAAACTAGTGACACTCTGTTTGTCTATGTATTCACACATGTACTAAGTTTCCGGTTAATACAATTCTAGCATGAATAATAAACATTTATCATGATATAAGGAAATATAAATAACAACTTTATTATTGCCCCTAGGGCATATTTCCTTCACCGGACACTGACCAATCATGAAATTTCGACCTAGACGGGCACCTCAAACGGACCTCGAACGACCGGGCTGACCGACACCCCTCATATCCAGCCTGAAATCTAGGGTGGATATGGGAGCGCCCTGGCGCGTCCGCTAAGTCGGACTTGGCCCACGATGGCCCACCCGACCCCACATATATTCCTCCCCATCCGCTTGCCGGACCAAAACCTAGCCACTTCACTCCACTCCCCTCTACTCCCATCTACCACCCAAGCTTCCGTCTGGCGATCTACGGCATCACAGGCACCGGAACTCAGACCATTCCAGATCCATCGAATGGGGTGTCATCTTATGACGCCCCCGATTTGACCGTACACTAATCATACACGCAAATGTGTACAATCAAGATCAAGGACTCACGGGAAGATATCACAACACAACTCTAGACACAAAATAAATAATACAAGCTTTATATTACAAGCCAGGGGCCTCGAGGGCTTGAATACATAAGAGTCAGCGGTAGCAACCATATCTGAGTACAGACATGAGTTAAACAAGTTTGCCTTAAGAAGGCTAGAACAAAAACAACATCGATCGAAAAGGCAAGGCCTCCTGCCTGGGAGCCTCCTAACTACTCCAAGTCATCAGCGGTCTTCACGTAGTAGTAGGCATCCTTTGGGTACTAGTAGTCATCAGTGGCATCGTCTGGCTCCTGGGATCCGTCATCTGGTCGCAACAATCGGGTATATGGGAAAAAGAGGTAGCAAAGCAACCGTGAGTACTCATCCAAAGTACTCGCAAGACTTACATCAGATCTAAACTAAGTATGCATCTGTATCAAAGGAATGGGTTGTATCTGTGGACTAAACTGCAGAATGCCAGAAGGGAAGGGGAAAGCCTAGCCTATCGAAGACTAGCATCTTCTGGAAAACCACCATCTTGCAGCAACAGGAGGGAGTAGAGTAGCATAAAGTAAAGTAGTAGAAGTGTTATCAACCTCGACCAGAGATCCTTTCTCGACTCCCTGCAAGAAAGCAATCCCAGAGCCATACTATCCAAGTGTCAACACATTCCAATTCCCATCACCATCCAGTTCTCATCACAAGTATCCAGTTCTAGTTGTATCGATCGGGATACAACTCCAAGTGTCCGTTACCGCAGGACAGGCTATCGATAGATGTTTTCTTCCCTGCAGGGGTGCACCAACTTACCCACCACGCTCGATTAACTCCGGTCGGACACACTTTCCTGGGTCATGCCCGGCCTCGGCC
This sequence comes from Triticum aestivum, assembly GCF_018294505.1. Classification (NCBI taxonomy): domain Eukaryota; kingdom Viridiplantae; phylum Streptophyta; class Magnoliopsida; order Poales; family Poaceae; genus Triticum; species Triticum aestivum. The sequence continues at coordinate 171,469,863 of NC_057800.1, read as the reverse complement.
AAACAATATGCCGCAACCTGGCCTAGGCTTAATAGAGAGGTCAAGCACGCCGGACTAAGCATGTACCCCAGGGTTCATGGGCCATCTCCCCGGGAACTCCTGCATGTTGCGTACGCGGCCGGTGAGCAGACCTGGCTACCTCCTTCAACAAGGCAGGAGCTTACGCAGTCCAACCCGGCACACGCCGCTCAATCGCTGACGTCTATTAAGCTTCGGCTGATGCATACGACACAGAACACCCATACTATGCCCACGTGATGGTTAGTACTATCAGGCCAGAGGCCCCTCAGATCAAATATCCAAATCGTAGTGGATTAGGAGCACGCGGTAACGAGCAGAGACTCACGATCGATGTGACCCCGTCGCCCCGTCTCGAGTACTTGCAGCAAGGGCTAAGAATGCCCGGCCACGCCTCGTAAGTATCTCGCGGGCACCTTCCAGGTCAACCCGACTCCACATCACTCTCAACTAATCTCACACGGGTACCCCTCAAGGCCGACCCGTCTTTAATAACATGGCTCAGTGCAAAGTCATAGTAACCATAGTAACTGTGTGTCTAACACCAAGGGGAAACCCCGAGGAATCACCCCCGGTGAATTCCACTCGATGTAATCATCAAGGTGAACGTAAGAGGATCCACCCTCGAGGTCACACTTGAGGGGTTGCACGACAGAGTCGTATCGGAAGTAGTTAAGGAGGAAATCACCCTCGATGACCACGACCGGATAGCAACACTACAGAGATCTCATCAGGAGTGATGTAAGAGGTTCCACCCTCGGCACTCGATGGTAACTCTGTAGAGTCGTACAACTAGGGGGGTGATGTGTGGTGTCAGGGCCTGGACGTCGATCACGTTGATCGAGTCATCGAACATAAAGCGATGCAACTGGGACAAGGTGGGGTCACTGATGGATCTCTAACCAACCTATACTAAACAGTTTAGGATAAGCAGGCAAGGTATGAAAGCAGGTAACAACAACAGGCTATGCATCAGAGTAGGATCATACAGAAAGCAGTAGCAGTTCTAATGCAAGCATGAGAGGGAAGAAATGGGCGATATCGGAATGCTCAAGGGGGGTTTGCTTGCCTGGTTGCTCTGGCAAGGAGGGGTCGTCATCGACGTAGTCGATCACAGGGGCAACATCGGTCTCGGGGTCTACTGGAGAGAAGAGGGGGAAGAAACAGTAAATACAGAGCAAACAATGCATCACAAGGCATAACAAGACGGTAGGCAGAGCAAGGGTTGTCCTAACGTAGTACTACACATTGCAGACGGAGGGAATAAACATTCAAGGATGAATTCCCAATGTTAGTTGGATTTCGGACAGAGGAAAAGAGGGGGAAAGTTCCATGTTCAGCATGCCATGGGCATGTGATAGATGAACTGACCGCGTATTCGGATTCTTTGGATTTTTCTGAGCAACTTTCATGTAGAAAACATTTTCATCGGAGTTACGGATTATTTTCTATGATTTTTCAAAGATTAAAGCAATATTCTGGAATTATTAAATTAACAGAAAATAGAAAAAGACGTCAGCAGAGTGTCAGCATGACATCAGTAGGTCAACAAACCCGCTGACTGGTCAAACTGACCAATGGGTCCCACCTGTCATAGACAGAGGGCTAATAGTGGGTTATTTTAATTAAACATGGTTAACTAGCAGCTGGGCCCCACATGTCAGTGTCTGATTAGGTTAACTAATTAGTTTTAATTATAAAATGTTTTCATTAACTTAATTGTGTGGTGGGGCCCGCTTGTCAGGGACACGGGGCTGCCCACTGGTAGTGGCACTGGGGTGGCCCCAGGCCAACCACGTAGGCGGCGGCCGGCGTTTCGCCGCCGCCGATGTTAGAACACGGCCGGGGCACCCGGGCCTCGTCGGGATTTCGCTACACAGCGCCATTCGGCGTGCGACTTGGTCCATTTGAACGGCCACTCGTTGTCGTGTCGAGTGGTGGTGGTGGTATGGCTGGACTTTGCCGGAAACGCCGGCTGCGAGCGGCGGAGCGGACGTCGGAGTTCGGCCATCATCGGATACGGTGTTGCATGGCACGAGAAGGCGCGCTAGGGGTCACGTTGGACTCGCACGAGCTCCAGGAGCTCGTCTACGAGCTCGGACACGAGCTCGGGCTACGGTGGTCACGGCGGCGAGCTCGTCTACGGCGACGAGTATAGCCATGACGTGGTCGGCGGCTACAAGCGCGGGGATGAGCAGGGAATGAGGGGAGAAGGAGAGGAGCTCATAGCGCTCCTGCAGATGTGCAAAGCGGGCTCGGGGAAGGCTCGATGTGGCTGGAATTCGACGGCGGCGATGATGGAGGCCAGAGGTTAAAGAAGGGGGTCATCCACATCGATGCAAACGGAGGAGGGCCTCCCAGCTTGTTCCAGCGGGAGAAGGCGAAGCAGTCGACGTTGAGGAGGCCGGTGAACTCGTCGAAGGGGAGTGGGGGCGACGCTCGCCGCGGTAGTGCTAGGTGGAGGGCGGCGATGGCGCTCGGGTGAGGTGGTGAGAGAGACAGAGTGGAGGAGGAGCGGGTGGATCTGGGAGGCGAGAGAGGGGAGTGGAGGTAGGTGGGGAGGAGTCGAGGCGTCCGGGGCCTTATCCTCTTGTCGGACGTCGCCGGCGAGGTGGTTGGACGGCGACGGATGCGCTCTGTCCCGCTCGGTCGGAGGAGCAGTGCGCGGGGAAGGAGGCGACCAGGGGGGAAATGGGGGGAGCGGGCCGGCCTGCTGGGCCAGCTGGCTCGGGTGGGCCGAAGCCCAAGTGGGGCAGGGGCTTTCCCTCTCCTTCTTTCCTTTTCCTTTTTCCTTTTTTAAAGCTTTTCTGTTTTAGCTATTTTAGGCCACATAGGTATTTTGCAAAAATGTTGGATCACCACCAATATTACCAGGAGAATATTTTACACATGATGAACATTTTAGTTTTCATGTTTGAGCATTTTGAATTTCACTCTTAGTTTGAAAATGAATTCAACTGGAATTTGAAAGAGAGAGGATGCAATGATGATCAAACACTTGTTTAGCAAAATGATTAACTTAACCCCAGGGGTTACTGTAGCATCATTACACCGGGGTGTTACAACTCTCCTCCTCTAAAAGAAATTCTCGTCCCGAGAATTAAGAAGTAGAAGGGAACAGGTCGGGGTATTCAGCACGGAGGCTATCCTCGCGTTCCCAAGTGGCTTCATCTTTAGAATGATTTGGCCATTGTACCTTGAGGAACTTGGTAACCTTCTGGCGTGTTCGACGTTCAGCTTCTTCAAGAATGCAAATCGGATGCTCCTTGTATGTGAGATCATCTTGAACTTCAATCAATTCTAGATCCACTTCACGTTCCAGATCCTTGAAGCATCGACAAAGTTGCGACACGTGGAAGACATCATGGACGTGAGAGAACTGAGGTGGCAACTCCAATTGATAAGCCACCAGTCCACGACGGGCGAGGATGCGGAAGGTACCAATGTAGCACGAAGCTAGCTTGCCCTTGACTCCGAACCGATGAGTGCCTCTCAAAGGAGTGACACGCAGATAAGCTTGTTCACCAAGTTGATAAGTTGAACCCCAGTGTTTTCGGTCATAGTTGCTCTTCTGGCGGGACTGGGCCGTCTTGAGATTATCCCAGACAACGGAACCTGCTCTTCAGCTTGTTGAATAATGTCTGGACCAATGAGCTTCCGTTCCCCAGTTTTTGACCAATTCAGAGGGGTTGGGAACTTACGTCCATAAAGCACTTCGAAGGGTGCCATCTTCAAGCTGGCTTGATAGCTTTTGTTATAAGAGAACTCCGCATAAGGGAGAGATTCTTCCCACTTCTTGCCGAAAGAAATAACACAAGCTCGAAGCATGTATTTAAGAATTTGATTGACTTGCTCGACTTGGCCTTGGGATTCGGGATGATAAGCAGTGCTCCAGGTAATATGAGTTCCCATTGCCTCTTGGAAACTATCCCAGAACTTCGAAGTGAATATACTGCCACGGTCTGAACTAATCTCCTTCGGGATGCCGTGGAGTGACACAATTCAGGAGATATACAAGTTTGCTAATTGACTAGCAGTGATAGTCTCCTTGACTGGCAGAAAGTGAGCGACCTTCGAGAATTGGTCGATGACGACAAAGATAGCATCGTTACCTTTCTGAGACTTGGGAAGGCCAGTGACAAAGTCCATCTGAATCTTAACCCATTTCCATTCAGAAATAGGGAGAGGTTGTAGAAGTCCAGCCGGTTTCTGATGTTATGCTTTGACGCGATGACAAACGTCACATTCTTCGATATATCGAGCAATATCTTGCTTCATCTTGGACCACCAATACTTTTGACGAATGTCTAAGTACATCTTGGTACTTCCCAGATGAATAGAGAGAGGGGTGTCATGGCGCTTCTTTCATCACCTTCTCTGTCATAAGCTCTAACCGAGGTACTACAATGCGATCTCTGAAGTACAAGGTTCCTTCTTCACCAAGTGAGAAATCTCTTGATTTCTCCAAGGCAAGATCCTTTTTCATCAAATCAACATGAACATCCTTGGCTTGTGCAGACTTAATTGCTTTTAGAAGAGTTGGTTCCAAGACAAGGTTATTCAGAGAACCCTGTGGAACTAGTAGAAGGTTCAGCTTGCATAGCTCTTCATAAAGGCGGGGTTGAGCTTTGTAGACCATGTGATTATTGCAATAAGACTTACGGCTCAGTGCATCGGCCATTACATTAGCCTTACCATGGGGTATAGGATATACCGCAGTTGTAGTCAGGAATAGCTTCCATCCATCGTTGCTGACGGAGGTTCAGATTTGGCTGAGTAAACAGGTACTTCAGACTCTGATGATCAGTGAAGATCTCGCAACGATTACTGAGAAGGTACTGTCGCCATAGTTTCAATGCATAGATAACCGCAGCAAGCTCGAGGTCATGAACTGGGTAGTTCTCTTCATGAGAACGCACTTGACGAGAGGCATAAGCAATCACTCTGCGCTCTTGCATTAGGACACAGCCTAATCCTTGACGTGAAGCGTCGCAATAGATGACGAAGTCCTTGCGAGAATCAGGGGGAGCAAGCACTGGGCAGATGTCAGCTTGTCTTTGAGTGCCTAGAAACTTTCCTGACATTTGTTTGTCCAACCGAACTTAATGCCTTTGTGAAGCAGATTGATCAGTGGCTTGGCGATCTTGGAGAAGTTCTCGACAAAGCGGCGACAATAGCTGGCTAGACTGAGAAAGCTTCTGACTTGCTTGACAGTCTTTGGAGGGGTCCAGTCAAGAATAGCCTGAACTCGCTCTGGGTTGACGGCAATACCATCCTTGGAGATGACATGACCAAGGTAGGTGACTTCGGGTAACCAAAATTCGCACTTGGAATACTTGGCATAAAGTTGATGTTCTCGAAGCTTCTCTAGAACAAGTCGAAGATGTTCAACATGCTCTTCTTTGTTCTTCGAATATACCAGAATATCATCCAGATAGACCATGACGAACTTGTCGAGGTAATCCATGAATATATAGTTCATCAGACGGGAGAATGTAGCTGGAGCATTGGTTAAACCGAATGACATGATGGTGTACTCGTAAGAACCATAACGAGTGACGAATGCGGTCTTGGGAATATCCTCTTCACGAACACGGATCTGGTGGTAACCCAACCTCAAGTCGAGTTTAGAGAATATTGATGAACCAACAAGTTGATCATACAGATCATTGATCCGAGGAAGCGGATATTTGTTCTGAATTGTAGCTTGGTTGATAGGACGATAGTCTTGGACCAAACGGTTCGTTCCATCCTTCTTCTTTACAAAGAGAGAAGGTGCTCCCCAAGCAGAGGAACTTGGACAAATGAAACCACTGCGAAGAGATTTGCCGATTTCCTCCTTAAGTTCAAGGAGTTCATGAGGTGGCATCTTGTAGGGTCATTTGGCAATAGGAACGGTGCCTGGTTTCAAGTCGATGACGAACTCGACAGCCCGGGCAGGGGGTATTCCTGGAAGTTCTTCTGGAAAGACATCTAGGAAGTCGCGAACAACTGGAATCTTTTCAATTCCCTCAAGAGGTGATGTGTTCAACGCATTCAAGACATAAAGTCGTGCTTCAGCGTTTTGAACAAGTTGAGCATGGTAGCTTACTATCTTATCGGAAGGATGTAGGAGATGAACGACTTTGGTGGCACAAACGATAGAGGCAGTATGTGCTTTCAACCATTCCATTCCTAGAATGAGGTCAATATTGGAAGACTCCAGAATAATGGGGGGAAACAAGAAATTCCAACCCTTCAATCTCAATGGGAACGTCGCGACCAATCATGGTAGTTTGACATCGGTCCGCAGGGGTGCGTACCACAATCGGAGTGTTCATGGGCTTGCATCGAATGTCGTGTGCATATGCAAAATTTTCTGACATGAATGAATGCGATGCTCCTGAATCAAATAAAACAAATGCTGGTACTGAATTAACAAGGAGAGTACCCATCACAGTAGCAGGTTGGTCTTGAGCTTCATTCAGATCAACATGATTAGCCTGACCACGACCAAATGGTCTGGCATTGTGGTTGCGGGGTTGATTGATACCACGAGCATTAGAAGGCAGAGCCAGCTGATTCTGATTTTGAGGGCAGTTCCTGGAACGATGGCCTGGAAGGCCACACTTGAAGCACAGACCATCATTGGGGTTGGGAGCAGAAGCTTGGGGTGGTACAACCCGAAGGGGCTGCCTCTGCGATGGAGGAGGCAGACGAGGTGCGGCATAGGTCTGTCTTGGTGTAGGTGCAGCTGGACGATACATGTTGTGGGGAATCCATATCCGACGCTTTTGCGCTGACGGGCCCGAAGATGAGCCAGCGTCATGGCTGCGCCTAAGGGATCCCTGGTGTTCCTGAACACCAGTCTCAACCTAAATATCCTTGTTCACCAAGGTGGCGAAGTTGGCAAAGTCATGAGCGAGCAGTGCTAGCTTAATATCAGGGTGAAATCCATCACGGAACTTTTCTTGCCTACGAGCATCAGTTGCAATGTTCTTCAGCATAACGAGACAAGTCCAGAAATTCCCGCTGATAAGCATCTATAGTATTGTTGCCTTGGGTGAGGTTGCGGAACTCACGCTTCTTCTTGTCCATGATTCCTTGAGGAATGAAGCGGGCACCGAAAGCAGCTTGGAAATCCGGCCAAGTGATGACCATTCCAGCAGGCAGGGTACGCCTATGGCTGTCCCACCATTGAGCAGTGAGACCCTTCAGAAAGAAAGATGCAAAGGTGACATAGCTAGCAGGGCTACACTAGCAGACTCCATTTCATATGTGATGTCGCGGAGCCAGTCATCAGCATCAAGGGGTTGAGTTGAGCTGCGGTAAATAGTTGGGTTGAGACGCATGAAGTCCTGTAGAGTTACTAGGGTTGGCTGTTGATTCATGTTCGGACGAGGAAACTGAGCCATCATTCCTTCCATGAACTGACGGTTCAGCTCAAATTGTTGCATGATTCCAGCAAAGAATTCGGGCGGTGGTGGATCGTTGGCGCCACGGCCACGACCAGCGGGTCTAACAATCCTGCTAACATATAATAGAGGGTAGTTCAGCATTGAGCATTTGTAAAAACAAGGATCATTCATGATGAAACATGCATAATGGAAGAGGTACGATGGATACCACTTTGTTGTCATCACGACAGTGTGTGTACTATCCAGAATACTATTCTAAGGAAAAACTATGGCTTATCCAGCTTTGGGGTGAATGTGGTCACGGGATCCTAATGTTAGAGTTAGTAAAACCACTTTAACCCGAATAGAAGAGAGATCAGAGTCCCATAGTATAGACGAGGAATAAAAGATGCTAATACCACCCATATGGCAAAGTGGGCCCGTAAGACACATATCCATGTTAGTAAAAGTTTTTGTAGTGACTAGACTCAACTTCGGCCAAGGAGTTGGAAAGGGGGCTACCTACAGGCAGTCGGCTCTGATACCAACTTGTGACGCCCCTGATTTGACCGTACACTAATCATACACGTAAATGTGTACGATCAAGATCAAGGACTCACGGGAAGATATCACAACACAACTCTAGACACAAAATAAATAATACAAGCTTTATATTACAAGCCAGGGGCCTCGAGGGCTCGAATACATAAGCTCGAATACACAAGAGTCAGCGGAAGCAACCATATCTGAGTACAGACATGAGTTAAACAAGTTTGCCTTAAGAAGGCTAGCACAAAAACAACATCGATCGAAAAGGCAAGGCCTCCTGCCCGGGAGCCTCCTAACTACTCCAAGTCGTTAGCGGTCTTCACGTAGTAGTAGGCATCCTCCGGGTAGTAGTAGTCATCAGTGGCGTCGTCTGGCTCTGGGATCTGTCATCTGGTCGCAACAATCGGGTATATGGGAAAAAGAGGTAGCAAAGCAACCGTGAGTACTCATCCAAAGTACTCGCAAGACTTACATCAGATCTAAACTAAGTATGCATCTGTATCAAAGGAATGGGTTGTATCTGTGGGCTAAACTGCAGAATGCCAGAAGGGAAGGGGAAAGCCTAGCCTATAGAAGACTAGCATCTTCTGGAAAACCACCATCTTGCAGCAACAGGAGGGAGTAGAGTAGCATAAAGTAAAGTAGTAGAAGTGTTATCAACCTCGACCAGAGATCCTTTCTCGACTCCCTGCGAGAAAGCAATCCCAGAGCCATACTATCCAAGTGTCAACACATTCCAATTCTCATCACCATCCAGTTCTCATCACAAGTATCCAGTTCTAGTTGTATCGATTGGGATACAACTCCAAGTGTCTGTTACCGTAGGACAGGCTATCGATTGATGTTTTCTTCCCTGCAGGGGTGCACCAACTTACCCACCACGCTCGATTAACTCCAGTCGGACACACTTTCCTGGGTCATGCCCGGCCTCGGCCAAACAATACGCCGCAACCCAACCTAGGCTTAATAGAGAGGTCAAGCACGCCGGACTAAGCCTATGCCCCAGGGTTCATGGGCCATCTCCCCGGGAACTCCTCCACGTTGCGTACACGGCCGGTGAGCAGACTTGGCTACCTCCTTCAACAAGGCAGGAGCTTACGTAGTCCAACCCGACGCGCACCGCTCAATCGCTGACGTCTATTAAGCTTCGGCTGATGCATACTATTGGAAATATGCCCTAGAGGCAATAATAAATTTGTTATTATTATATTTCCTTGTTCATGATAATCGTTTATTATCCATGCTAGAATTATATTGATAGGAAACTCAGATACATGTGTGGATACATAGACAACACCATGTCCCTAGTAAGCCTCTAGTTGACTAGCTTGTTGATCAATAGATGGTTACGGTTTCCTGACCATGGACATGGGATGTCATTGATAACGGGATCACATCATTAGGAGAATGATGTGATGGACAAGACCCAATCCTAAGCCTAGCACAAAGATCGTGTAGTTCGTATGCTAAAGCTTTCCTAATGTCAAGTATCATTTCCTTAGACCATGAGATTGTGCAACTCCCGGATACCGTAGGAGCGCTTTGGGTGTGCCAAACGTCACAATGTAACTGGGTGGCTATAAAGGTACACTATAGGTATCTCCGAAAGTGTCTGTTGGGTTGGCACGAATCGAGACTGGGATTTGTCACTCCGTGTAAACGGAGAGGTATCTCTGGGCCCACTCGGTAGGACATCATCATAATGTGCACAATGTGATCAAGGAGTTGATCACGGGATGATGTGTTACGGAATGAGTAAAGAGACTTGCCGGTAACGAGATTGAACAAGGTATCGGGATACTGACGATCGAATCTCGGGCAAGTATCGTACCGATGGACAAAGGGAATTGAATACGGGATTGATTGAATCCTCGACATCGTGGTTCATCCGATGAGATCATTGTGGAACATGTGGGAGCCAACATGGGTATCCAGATCCCACTGTTGGTTATTGACCAGAGAGTCATCTCGGTCATGTCTGCATGTCTCCCGAACCCGTAGGGTCTACACACTTAAGGTTCGATGACGCTAGGGTTGTAGGGAAAGTATGTACGTGGTTACCGAATGTTGTTCGGAGTCCCGGATGAGAACCTGGACATCACGAGGAGTTCTGGAATGGTCCGGAGGTAAAGATTTATATATGGGAAGTCCTATTTTGGTCACCGGAAAAGTTTCGGGTGCTATCGGTAACGTACCGGGACCACCGGGAGGGTCCCGGGGGTCCACCATGTGGGGCTACCTACCCCAGAGGGCTGCGTGGGCCAAGTGTGAGAGGGGACCAGCCCCAGGTGGGCTAGTGCGCCCCCCACCAGGGCCCAAGGCGAAGAGAGAAGAAAAAAAGGGGAAACCCTAGGCTCAGATGGGCCTAAGGCCCACCTAGTGGTGCGCCCCCCTCTCTCCCCCCTTGGCCGCCCCCTTAGATGGGATCTAGGGCTGGCCGCCACCCTAGGGGTGGAAACCTAGGTGGGGGCGCAGCCCCTCCCTTCCCCCTATATATAGTGGGGTTTTGGGCTGCCATACACACGAGAACATCTCCTTCTTGGCGCAGCCCTACCCCTCTCCCTCCTCGTCTCTTGCGGTGCTTGGCGAAGCCCTGCTGGAGTACCACGCTCCTCCACCACCACCACGCCGTCGTGCTGCTGCTGGACGGAGTCTTCCCCAACCTCTCCCTCTCTCCTTGCTGGATCAGGGCATGGGAGACGTCACCGGGCTGCATGTGTGTTGAACGCGGAGGTGCCGTCCGTTCGGCACTAGGATCATCGGTGATTTGGATCACGGCGAGTACGACTCCATCAACCCCGTTCACTTGAACGCTTCTGCTTAGCGATCTACAAGGGTATGTAGATGCACTCTCCATCCCTTCGTTGCTAGATTACTCCATAGATTGATCTTGGTGATGCGTAGAAAATTTTGAATTTCTGCTATGATCCCCAACACATACGACGTAGAACGCCCATACTATGCCCACGTGATGGTTAGTGCTATCAGGCCAGAGGCCCCTCGGATCAAATATCCAAATCATAGTGGATTAGGAGCACGCGATAACGACCAGAGACTCACGATCGATGTGACCGCGTTGCCCCGTCTTGAGTACTTGCGGCAAGGGCTAAGAATGTCCGGCCACGCCTCGTAAGTATCTCGCGGGCACCTTCCAGGTCAACCCGACTCCACATCACTCGCAATTAAGCTCGCGTGGGTACCCCTCAGGGCCGACCCATCTTTAATAACATGGCTCAGTGCAAAGTCATAGTAACCATAGTAACTGTGTGTCTAACACCAAGGGGAAACCCCGAGGAATCACCCCCGGTGAATATTCCACTCGATGTAATCATCAAGGTGAACGTAAGAGGATCCACCCTCGAGGTTCACACTTGAGGGGTTGCACGACAGAGCCGTATCGGAAGTAGTTAAGGAGGAAATCACCCTCGATGACCACGACCGGATAGCTACACTACAGAGATCTCATTAGGAGTGATGTAAGAGGTTCCACCCTCGGCACTCGATGGTAACTCTGTAGAGTCGTACAACTAGGGGGTGATGTGCGGTGTCGGGGCCTGGACATCGATCACGTTGATCGAGTCATCGAACATAAAGCGAGGCAACCGGGACAAGGTGGGGTCACTGATGGATCTCTAACCAACCTATACTAAGCAGTTTAGGATAAGCAGGTAAGGTATGAAAGCAAGTAACAACAACAGGCTATGCATCAGAGTAGGATCATACAGAAAGCAATAGCAGTTATAATGCAAGCATGAGAGGGAAGAAATGGGCGATATCAGAATGCTCAAGGGGGGTTTGCATGCCTGGTTGCTCTGGCAAGGAGGGGTCATCGTCTACGTAGTCGATCACAGGGGCAACATCGGTCTCGGGGTCTACCGAAGAGAATAGGGGGAAGAAACAGTAAATACAGAGCAAACAATGCATCACAAGGCATAACAAGACGATAGGGAGAGCTAGGGTTGTCCTAACGTAGTACTACACGTTGCAGACGGAGGGAATAAACATCCGAGGATGAATTCCCAACGTTAGTTGGATTCCGGACAGAGGAAAGAGGGGGAAAGTTCCATGTTTAGCATGCTAGGGGCATGTGATAGATGAACTGATCGCGTATTCGGATTCGTTGGATTTTTCTGAGCAACTTTCATGTAGAAAACATTTTCATCGGAGTTACGGATTATTTTCTATGATTTTTCAAAGATTAAAGCAATATTCTGGATTTATTAAATTAACAGAAAAGAGAAAAAGACGTTAGCAGAGTGTCAGCATGACATCAGCAGGTCAACAGACCCGCTGACTGGTCAAACTGACCAATGGGTCCCACCTGTCATAGACAGAGGGCTAACAGTGGGTTATTTTAATTAAACATGGTTAATTAGCAGCTGGGCCCCACATGTCAGTGACTGATTAGGTTAACTAATTAGTTTTAATTATAAAATGTTTTAATTAACTTAACTGTGCGGTGGAGCCCGCTTGTCAGGGACACGGGGCTACCCAGTCAGCAGTTGACTGGGCCAACCCAGTCAACTGGGCCCGTGGGGCTCACTGGCAGTGGCACTGGGGTGGCCCCAGGCCAACCACGTAGGCGGCGGCCGGCGTTTCGCCGCCGACGACGTCAGAACGCGGCGGGGGCACCTGGGCCTCGTCGGGATTTCACTACACGGCGTCGTTCGGCGCGCGGCTTGGTCCATTCGAACGGCCACTCGATGGCGCGTCGAGTGGTGGTGGTGGTATGGCCGAACTTTGCCGGAAACGGCAGCGGCGAGTGGCGGAGCGGACGCTAGAGTTCGGGCATCGTCGGATACGGCGCTGCATGGCACGGGAAGGTGCACTAGGGGTCTCGTTGGACTCGCACGAGCTCCAGGAGCTCGTCTACGAGCTCGGACATGAGCTCGGGCTACGGTGGTCATGGCGGCGAGCTCGTCTACGGCGGCGAGTACGGCCATGACGTGGTCGGCGGCTACGAGCGCGGGGATGAGTAGGGAATGAGGGGAGAAGGAGAGGAGCTCACAGCGCTCCTGCAGATGTGCAAAGCGGGCTCGGGGGAGGCTCGATGTGGCTGGAATTCAATGGCGGCGACGATGGAGGTCAGAGGTTGAAGAAGGGGGTCATCCGCGTCGATGCAGACGGAGGAGGGCCTCCCAGCTCGTTCCAGCGGGAGAAGGCGAAGCAGTCGACGTTGGGGAGGCCGGTGGACTCGTCGAAGGGGAATGGGGGCGACGCTCGCCGCGGTAGTGCTAGGTGGAGGGCGGCGATGGCACTCGGGTGAGGCGGCGAGCGAGACAGAGTGGGGGGAGGAGCGGGTGGATCTGGGAGGCGAGAGAGGGGAGTGGAGGTAGGTGGGGAGGAGTCGAGGCGTCCAGGGCCTTATCCTCTCGTCGGACGTCGCCGGCGAGGTGGTTGGACAGCGACGGACGCGCTCTGTCCCACTCGGTCGGAGGAGCAGTGCGCGGGGAAGGAGGCGACCAGGGGGGAATGGGGGGTGAGTGGGCCGGCCTGCTGGGCCAGCTAGCTCAGGTCGGCCGAAGCCCAAGTGGGGCAGGGGCTTTCCCTCTCCTTCTTGCCTTTTCCTTTTTCCTTTTTAAAGCTTTTCTGTTTTAGCTATTTTAGGCCACATAGGCATTTTGCAAAAAGTTGGATCACCACCAATATTACCAGGATAATATTTTACACATGATGAACATTTTAGTTTTCATGTTTGAGCATTTTGAATTTCACTCTTAGTTTGAAAATGAATTCAACTAGAATTTGAAAGAGAGAGGAGACAATGATGATCAAACACTTGTTTAGCAAAATGATTAACTTAACCCCAGGGGTTACTATAGCATCATTACACCGGGGTGTTACACATCTCGTGCAGGTTGGAGGAGGCAATGGCCGTCCGCATTGCACTCCGCCGCTCCCGGGAGGACAACGCCCGGCTGACGGCAAGATCTGTCCGGCACGACTCCATAGCGTCGACTCAACTGGCGCTCAGATCCTCTGGGGCTGGATCATCGCGGGCCTGGCAACCTTCAAATCTCTCCTTCCCCATCTCCAAGCGGGTGGAGTTTGAGTCCCACCGGGACCGGAGTGTCTGCCGCAGGAAGGAGAGGATAAGGGCCACTCACCAAAGTCACTACAGACATGGCGTCAGCGGAGGCGGCTGATGCAGCGACGCGGGCGGTCGCGGAGGAGGAAGCCATCCGCGCCCGCATTATGAAAAAGCGACAACGGAGGAACACGTGCGCCCTCACACGCGAGCAGAAACTGGGCGGTCCATGCCATGGCCGGACTGCCATCGAAGGAGGACAACGACAACGGCTCCGGCGACGAGATGATCCGGCTCGATCCCTACCGTGTCTTCGACTGATACTTCCGTGACAAGGGCAGTAAGGGCGCGTGAAGGGCAAGGGCAGTTGTGGATGATCTTCTCCACCATAGCTAATGTTTAGTGATGTAGTAGCCGGACGATGTGTGTAATGCTTTGACGTAGTTGCATGTGTTTGTATGGATTTGAGGCATGGTAATTGAGGTGTCCGGTTGTAAGAAGGCAAATTTGAGGCTTGACCGGTCAGTGTCCGCAGACATGACCGGGCGCGTCCGCGGGCGTTTGAAGGCTCAGATCTGCCCATCACGGCTATAAATGCTCTTAATGGATCCAAACAATATGGATCAGAGGGCGAGACGATATTGAGAATTCGCTCGTGAGGTGATCTTGGCCAAGTCAGTTGGTAGTGGTGGCGATGACAATTGTGATGGTGGCAATGGTGGTGACGGCGACGATGGCACGAGTGCTTGATACCCTTGTAATTGATGATGCCTTCTGATCAACCATCTGCTTGTTGGTTTTTTTGGAATGAACTTGTTCATTCGGTGCCTTTTGTGACTCAAATATGATTATGTTTTAGTTTTTTTGGGATGAATGAATTATGCATATGCTCGTAGTTGAATTATGACGTGGTGCATTTTAATTGTTTTTCTTTTGCGAATTGATTGTTTAAGTTTGTGTTTAAATGTGATGCATTTATTTACATTGTTTGTGAATTGACATTGTTTTTGAGGAATAGGTGAGATGCATTTTTTTAATATCTCAATAAATAAATAAATAAAGGATAAGTTTTTTTGAAGGGGATAAAGGATAAGCATATATAATAAGATTATATAAAAAATTTAAAAAAGAAAGATGGACCAGAGATGCCTCATGGACATCCAATCGTTTAAACAGCGTCACAGTGCTCGTGGAACCAAGCCCAAGAGCATCCAGGTCCATGAGAAAACACACACATTCGGCCACGGGCAGGCTCTCTCCCGAAAGCCAGGCCCATTCCTAACGCTTCCCACCCTTCTCTTCTCCATCACGACTCACGAGCGCCGGCGGCGGCTGGTAGAGAGGCGAGCCGAGAGGTGCGGCTACGAGCGGAAGAGGCGAGGAGATCGAGCGAGCGATGGGGCGGAGGATCCTCAACGACGCGCTGCGCACGATGGTGAACGCGGAGCGGCGGGGGAAGGCGACGGCGCAACTCCAGCCCATCTCCGGCGTCATGATCTCCTTCCTCAACATCATGAAGCACCGAGGTATCAGCTACTCCGTGCTCCCTCTCATCAGGCTCCTTTCAGCAGCTGCTGCACAAACCCCCTCGTCCCTCGCATCTCATCTTATCTTCTGTTACGTCCAAAAAGAACCCGAGGGTTTCATCCATGATGGGAGAGGAGGTTGCTGGTGGTAACTTGACGCACTGGTAGTGTATACATCCGGTGGTTTGGAAGGGATGGGCTACTAAGGAGGTGTGATTTTACAGTTCTGAGTTTAACTGAGAGAGCAGCAGAAATGATCTGCCCCTCTCATGTTAAGATAAACTTCAGATTACAAGCACCTGATTTTTAACATTTCAGAGTAGCGTGGGTTTCTTCGACAACTTGCGAGTTTTTATTGTCAGTCTAGATTCTGGATGCATTTGTGTTAAATGTGTTAACATGTGAGTTGGCATTGGAAAGATGAAGGCAAGTTGATATATTCATCAGATATGCATATTTGTTGGTAGTTTTGTGTTCTTCATACAACAACAGCAAAGCCTTTCAGTCCCCCAACTTGTTCTAGTTGTATGAAAACACAAAGCTACCCAATAAATATGCATATCTTTGTGTACTTCATAGCTTGGACGCAATTATGCCATCTCTTTTAACCGTTGAAATAATCGTGCAAGTATTCCACTCTAAGAATAAATTTCAGGGAAAATGGTATTGTGTACTGGAGCTAGTTATACTTGCCTCATCTGCTTACCTTCAAGAATGTCTTCTAGTTACATCGCGAGGAACTGTCGCACTGAAATTGTGACCACTCATAATTTAACATCCTTGGGTAGGAGAGAAAGGTGCAGTAGAGTGTTGTATGGATCAACTCCACCTGCTTGGAGGAGTAGGTTATGTGTGAGAATAGCATGCTTCTTTAATACCCTGTTTTTGTTTTTTTAAGAATGGTGTTACCTGGTAATGTAATAATCTTGTATTTGAATCACCAGGCATTATACATCTTCATTTATCAAAAACAAGTGAAAAAATAAGTTATTTGGGGTAGTGCCAGCCTTTCCTTTCTCATTTTGACTTCAGCATTTGAAAAGAAAGGGGAAAAAACTTTACGAACATGTAATGTTGTTTAGTCTCCTCCCCACTGCCGTTACAAATTATTGAGAGGGTATGAGAACATTTCTTTTACGGTGGTAATTTTCCCTGGAATTTACTCTGCGGACATTTTTCAGGTTACATAAAAAATTTCGAGGTCTTCGATCCACATAGGGTTGGAAAAATCACCGTGGAACTTCAGGGAAGGATTAAAGATTGCAAAGCTCTCACTTACAGGCAGGACCTCAGAGCTACAGAAATAGAAAAATACAGAACTAGGATGCTTCCAACACGGCAGGTATTTATCAACTCATATTTGATATTTGTGAATATTCATATCTTCTGTTAGTTGAGGGATACAGTTATCTTGATACTGTTATTCATACCGTGAGAATCAGGAAGGTGAGATATGGTGTGCCAGACCTTTGCTAGTTTAAATGCTTATTTCTGAATCCATTCTGCTACTTGCAGTGACAACATATGCAATACTGATCATGAAATGTACATTATGGTTACGGGCTACTAAATATTGACTAGATCAGACAGTATTTTACTTTTACTACTCCCTCTGTTTCTAAATATTTGTCTTTTTAGAGATTTCAAATGGACTGCCATATACGGATGTATATAGACATATTTTAGAGTGTACATTCACTCATTTTGCTTGGTATGTAGTCACTTGTTGAAATCTTGAGAAAGACAAATATTTAGAAACGGAGGGAGTAGTACGCAAACTTTTGAAAACATTCTAATCAACATGCCATTGCGGGTTGTGGCAGATTTTTGAGTAATTGAGTAAATATAAACCAAGCCTTGGAAGAATGTAGTATAAATGTTCATCTGTCCCTGTTGCAAATAGCACTTTTGGAAGCAAGTGAAAAAGTCCACAGGTAATCTCTTTTTGATGACAGACCATAGAAAGTTTGCTAACTTGGTTGATGTTATGAGCGGCATATATTACAGCCCAGGCAGTTAGGGGCCTGGCCCAGTTATCTTATCGTGTTAGGGGCTTAGCCCAATTATATCATTAGGAGGATTATATAAACTCATGTAAGGACCCATTTTGAGATTAAGCAAGAAGCAATCATTATTTGCTTGGCTTCCCGAAGGGAGCCGGGAGACCTAACCCTAGCCACCTCCTGCCAACGCCGCCGCCTCTTCCATCGCGCACGACGGCGCCCAGCCGCCGGCGACCGTGAGATCGCCCACGTCCAGCCCCTTCCTTCCCCTACAATCTCCGCCCTAGACCCGGTAGAACCCTAGTTTCTACTACTTTGGTATCAGCTAGCTCGGTTCCGGTCATGTCTGCGCCGCCGCCCACCCCACCCGCGCTGCTGCCCATCACCACCGCGCCGCTGCCCATCACCACTGCGCTGCTGTCCTCCCCACCCGCGCCGCTGGTCCCCACCTCCGGCGCCCCCATCGCCCAGCTGTCGGCGCCCTCCACTGCGCCGCCCGCCGCCGTCTACACCCCGGAGGAGGTCACCGGGGTCCTCCACGACCTCGTCACAGCGATCCAGGAGATCCGGCTATACTTGGCCAGCCCCTACGGGCCTCTGCCACCCCCGCCGCCGGCTGCCGCCATCGGTCCGCCGGCCCTGCCGTGGTACTTGCCGCACTCGGCAGCCTCCGCAGCGTTCGCTGGGCCGCTGCAGCCCCAGCTGCCGCTGCAGCCGCCGCCCGCCACCACCCTACAATGGCCGCAGTGGCCGTCGCCGGCTCTCACGGCGCCCCCGCCCCCATGCAGCAAGCCGCCCCCCGCCAGCACTCCACTCTGGCCTCAGTGGCCATCGACGGCCCTCGCGGTTCCCGCCGCGCCCGTCGCCCACATGCTGCAGCTGCTGTAGCTTCATCCCGCCGCGCCCGTCGCGCCCATGCAGCAGCCGCTGCAGCCACAGGCACCCCCGCCGCTCAGCACCGGGCCAGCGATGACCGCGTCGGCGGGCGTTCTGATCCAGCAGGTCCGGTTCCCACCCTCACCATCACCGCTTCCGGCCTGGTTGGCCGGGTCGACGCCGCAGCCGGTCTACACTATGGCCGGGGAACAGCCGGCGCCCACCCTGCAGTACGGCGGGCCCTCCGGCTCCGCGGGTGCCTACGTGGGCCACGATGGACCGCCGTTTCACGGGGGACCCCCGGTGCCCACCGACCCGGCGTCATCCTCTTCGCTGCCCCGTCCCGCCGAGTTGTACGCCCATGGCGGTCAGGCCCCGACCCCGCCGCGCTTCGCCAAGCTCGACTTCGCCACCTACAACGGCACCGAGGACCCCCTCAACTGGCTCAACCAGTGCGAGCAGTTCTTCCGGTGGCAACGGATGCTCGCGTCGGACAGCACCTGGCTCGCCTCTTATCACCTCCGTGGTGCCGCCCAGACGTGGTACTACGCCCTCGAGCAGGACGAGGGCAGCATGCCCCCATGGGAGCGTCTTCGCGAGCTCTGCCTCCTTCGCTTCGGACCACCAATACGCGGGAGCCGGCTGCCGGCTCCCCTTCACCTCTACGGTGCAGGACTTCACCGACCGCTTTCAGGCCCTGGCGTGCCATGCGCCCGGCGTGACGGCTCGCCAGCGGTCCGAACTCTTCGTCGGCGGTCTGCCAGATCATATTCGCGTGGGCGTGGAGCTGCAGGGACCCCAGGACCTCTAGACGGCCATGTACTACGCATGCGCGTTCGAGCGCCGCGCGGTGGCCATCCAGCAGGCATCACCGTCTCGGGCCACTGGGCCGACACCCTGGTCGGATGTTCCCGTGCAGGGTCGGCTTGCTCAGGCTTCCGCGGCACCCCTCGCCGCGGCCGCGGCGCGCCCGTTCCGCCGGTTCACCTCGGCCGAGCTGCTCGAGCGTCGCCGCCAAGGGTTGTGCTTCAACTGCGACGAGCCCTACGTGCCCGGCCATGTCTGCCCACGCCTCTTCTACCTGGAGGTTGCGGACTACATGGAGGAGGACGCCGCCGCCTCCGGGCTTGGCGACCTGCACGCCCCAGCTGCCGCGGAGGTGTTTGGCGACGGGTGATCACCTCGAGGAGTTCCGCAAGCGCTTCCCCGCCTTCCAGCTCGAGGATGAGCTGTTTGTGCAGGCAGGGAGAAATGTTATGAGCGGCATATATTACAGCCCAGGCAGTTAGTTGCCTGGCCCAGTTATCTTATCGTGTTAGGGGCTTGGCCCAATTATATCATTAGGAGGATTATATAAACTCATGTAAGGACCCATTTTGAGATTAAGCAAGAAGCAATCATTATTTGCTCGGCTTCCCGAAGGGAGCCGAGAGACCTAACCCTAGCCGCCTCCTGCCAACGCCGCGGCGTCTTCCCTCGCGCACGACGGCGCCCAGCCACCGGCGACCGCGAGATCGCCCACGTCCAGCCCCCTCCTTCCCCTACAATCTCCGCCCTAGACACGGTAGAACCCTAGTTTCTACCAGTTAAATTATTTTTGTCGCAATATGAGTCCTCCATCTTTTTCATTTAGAGATGACTTGGCAAGTGAGAAGAAGCAAACATTCTCAGGGAAATTACATAAAACAACAACTAACTGATAATGTTACCTAGTGTAAGCTTTCTTGTCGTTACTTTTATTATTCAGATGTCTTTCGATCACATCTCTGGCGTGGATGTCAAGCGAAGCACTTATAGCTAAACTAACTTCTGAATGCTTATTTGTCCTGCTTTATTATGTGCTATTCATTTATTTGTAGAGCTAGTGTGTTATTTCTAACACATTTCCTTTTCGTGTTCTTATTTGCTTTGCAGTGGGGCTATGTTGTGGTGACCACCCCAAATGGCGTTTTAGATCACGAGGAAGCAATTAGGCAGAATGTGGGTGGCCAGGTGCTCGGTTACTTCCATTGAGAAGGAAACACAGTTATCCCATGCTGGGTCAGCCCTGGGTTGCATTGTTATCTTTCTGTTATGATGACTGAAGTCATTTTATTTGGACATTTAGAGCTTGCTGCTTTTGTTCATGGCCAGCAGAAAATGCGATTACATCTCAGAAGTATGTCTCGCAACACTGACATAAATATTGTAATCCTTCTTTGGGACAGGTATTTCTGTAGGTGTAATACACCCATGTACTTCGAGATACACGATTAAGGCTCTAGTTTGAGCATCTATGATCTTGCTGAGAACCTTGTTGCAGCCACTTTTCCAAAATCTTGCATGCACTGGGGATTTAAAACACACTGTTAATTTGGGGTATGTTTATGTTCTTGCTTGAGGCAGTATTGACCATTATTGTTGCAAGATTATGCAAGTTAATGCACTTGTTGTTTATATATGTAGGTGGTGACATGTTAGCAACCCCAGGATCTTGTTTCTGCTAGAATATGATGCGCTTGGTCTTTCTAACCTGCATTTGCATATATATCTTTTAATCTGTCACTGACTAGCTGGCTGTAGCTATCCTCGTGGGCATTTTCCTGATTCCTCTCATCATGTAAAGTCGTTTTTTATTTGCAAGGCGAAGACCCCAAATGTCAAATGGGTCTTGGCATCACAAGACCCCTTGTCAACACATTTTTTTTTTACTCATCCAAAAAGTCGCATGTAAATCGTAACACATTTTAACCAAGAATAACGAGATCACCCCTTTAATTTTAGGGTGAGGGAGGGATCGAAGTGATTTGTGAGCTGAAAAAAACCTATGCCTTCTTTCCCAGTACCTAAATATGCTATTCCAGCTCAATTTTTTTTCAACCAAACTGCAAATCAACATTTTTTCCCGCAAAAACTGGACGTTTAACAACACCTAACTCAGTCTAATAAATACTCCCTCCATTCCAAATAATTGTCTTATTCTGGGATGGAGGGAGTACTCCCCTTCAACACCTTTTGATTTGGAACCTTGTGTTGTGTTATCTTATTATTAAATTCACTTGTGAATTGTGTGACTCTTAAATATTTGTACAATCGATGTGCATTCGAATACATGTTCGGACAATAGCTTCACCAGTCTGCTCAGGGTAGCTGTACATGGGCTAGTTAGTACGTGCTCTTGATTGTGTGTATCATGACTTGAACACTGGACCTTGCTAGTTAATCCAAAAGGAGATCCTGCCATCCCCCCCGTTGACTCAACTGAAAATTTATAATGACAAAATAATGTGGTTTAAACAAGAATATGGTAGTGACATCTCAACTAACTCTCGCATTACTCGCTCATGTTCATACATAATCAAATGAAGAATTGATCTTGGCCAACTCAAAGTGACAATAAACATTGTTTGTCTCATGGATCAAAGAACATTTGCTTATTTATTTCACAGAATTACCTTCAAATTAATTTACATAGTCTGGGTCAATGAGACTTTAGTTCTACCAAAGCAATACTAGCATAATTATGAAGTCTAAAAAGTTGCAAGTAATTTCAGAATATCACAAATATGCCACTGAGAGAGCGTGTATATTCGAATTTATTCTCTCCATGCAATAAAAAACCAGCGACAAATGGCACAAAAGGTCACATGCCCTAGCTGTTCATGGTGTAAATGGAATGGAGAACGACGAGTAAGTGGAGGACGACCGCAACGAAGCCACATGCGAGAGCCCCCGTGACATGGTCGCAGAAAGTGGGTACTAGCCCGCAGATCGGCTGCCAGCCGGCGTGGCTGTTCCCGTTCTTCCCCAGGGCCGATATGGCGGCCGCGGCCGCGCCGGCGCCGGTGAGCACCATGCCCAGCACCTGCAGCTCATGACAACGAGTTCAGCAAAAACGACCTAATCAGAGACGTGGCCATATTGGCCGGGCAGCGTGGTGCGCCGTGAACTCACCGCGTCGGCCACGAGGACGTGCCTCGCGGCGGGGCTCGCCGGCGGCACGAGGATGGCGAGGAGGCTGTAGGCGCACGCGACGACATTGGCGGCCACGAAGAACCTGCAAGGCACGCGCGCGCGCGCGGCGTTTCGTTCGTTCTTGGTGACACAGCCGGCACGATGACATGGAAACAGCTGGGAGCAGCAGCTATAGATACTTACACGAACGACGGCGTGTATTGGAACTTGGCCTGCACCTGTACGCCGAAGACGGTGGTCGTCTTGTGGCTCGTCGCCATGACAATCGCCGCGACGCCGGCCGCCGCCGCCGTCGCGATCCTGAGCGCGAGGACGACGAACCGCCGTGCTTTCGCCATGGTTGTCTAGGCAATTATGACGAGCACTTGTGCTTAGGCTGAAATATGTTCGGTAGAACGCGGTCTCATGCACGGAGCAGCTTGTAGAAGGGAGGGAACTGAATACGTGTGTGCGACTAGGTGTGGTTTGTGATGAATTATATACTCCTACTACGATTCCAGTCAACGTAGTCGTTATTATCTTAAATTGCGAAGTTGATGGACTACCTCGTTTCCTGGGACTTGAACCAACAAATCTCAAGAATGATGGGGAAGGGGCTCGGAGTTGAAATTGTGCAAAGATAACCAACCAGGAACAAAAACCGTGCTTACTTCCATCTAAAGAAAGAGTGAGGTATCGTAGACCTGTCATCGAGGAATAGCACTAGTAATTACAGTACGATTTTTGACGGAAACGAATATATTTCGAAAGGAGGGAATACCCCTCGGCCTCTACATCGGGTGGTTCATATAACCTTTTATCGATTATTTCAGAGGTCAATATCTGATCATAATAACTGCCACACATAGTTGCCAAAGGGCAAATAAAAAGCAATAGTAGAAAAATGAATCTCATACATCACAAATCCTACTAGTAGCCCACCAACTAAATTGGTTGAACAAATCCCGAGAGACCATCTCGTATCAATTGCACCCAAAGACCGTGGGCTCCCAATCCTCTTCCTTGCATAGTAACGGTCACGTATGGATCCAACTGATGGCCTTGAAGATAATCTGCAATTTTTTTAGAACTTTCCTTCTGCTAAAAATACAATCGTTACAAATGTTCTCAATGGCCCAAAGTAAAGCCCAAATTTTCATACCGATCCGAGACTTGTGACTGGAGGTAGATTAAAAACTATATGAACAGATCGCCATAATAGCTTGGCAAGTGGGCGGTGAAGCAATAGACACTGAATGGACTCCTCACCACAAAGCAACGCTTACTTTCACCACAAAAGCAACACTCTGTGCAAGTGCATCTTTGCCAATCTTTTTTTATATTATCTTTTGTCAAGATGATCTTGCCATCTAAATGCCACATGAAGATTTTTATTTTCAATAGGACTTCCATTTTCCAAATATATTTGTGGTGGAAAGGTTGTCCGTCATTGATGAGGTTTGTATACATGGATTTGACTATGAAGGCACAAGAAGTAGTCGACTTTCAATGAAATGTGTCCGATTCATGTGAAAGGTTGACCGTCATCAACCTTTTAACAAGGTTTAACCGGATTGTCCATTTTCCCCAATCAGTGGCCTTCTGAAGGCAAAATTCAACCGCAGCTGACCCATCACAGGGGCAACAAGGACATCCTTTAGCTGCACAATGTCATAGACACGAGGGTATTGCATGGCTAGTGGCATGTCTCCTAGCCTTGTATCTTCTCAAAACCTAGTAGATAGGCCATTGCCTAGGACAAACATCCCTCTGTGAAAAAATAATCATTTTCGACCTCCATCAGGACTTTACAGAAAAGCAAGTCAGTTGGTTTTGCATGAACCTCAAAGAAGGATTTAAAATGAAGGTACTTGTTCCTAAGTGATTCTTGCCAAACTTCGTCCTCGTAAGTATCTTGTATAGCCATTTGCTCAACACACTTTTTTCAATCTCGAAGTCTTGCACCCCAAACCCCCCTTGGTATTTAGGGCAACAGATGGCATCCCACCTCGTCGGACCGTATTTATGTTTCTGTTCATCAAATTTCAGGAAAAATCTAGATCTGTAGTAATCCAATATTTTCCTTACCCCTTTAGGCATTTCAAAGGAAGATAACATGAACATAGGTAAACTTGCGAGAAAAACATTGATTGGAGTGAGCCTTTCCCCATAAGACATATGCTTATCGATCCAAAAAATCAACCTTTTCTCGAAGCGATCCTTAATACATTCTATTCCTTATTAAGAAGTTTACGTAAATGCATTAGGATACTAAGATATCTAAAGGGGAAAGATCCCCACTCACAACCAAACAGTTGTGTGTAGTAATTCTGTTCTTCTTTGGCATTTTTGAAGTAGAAGAGTTCACTCTTGTGGAAGTTAATCTTGAGACTGGATAACTGCTTAAATAAACAAAGAAGATATGCCACAATGTTGAAAAGAATAGGATACAAAGGGTCTCCTTGTCGGAATCCATTTTGTGTTTGGAAATAGTGACCAATGCCATTATTTACCTTGACACCCACTTTGCCTCCTGTGACTAATGAGTCAATCCACCGACACCATTTTATCGGGAAGCCTTTCATGCGCATACATTGTTGCAAGAATTGACATTTAAATTTTTTGTAGAATTTTTAAAAATCCACTATTAAGATAACTCCATCAAATTTCTTCGAGTGTAGCTCATGAATCTTTTCATGTAAGACAACAATCTTCCTCGATTCTCACACGCGCCCTTTGGTCCGCCTCCTTGGGTTTGTGTCCAGCCTCCTCGATGCCCCCCTTTTATGGTCTGGGTTGCGGTATCTTCATCGGCTTTGGGTGGGTACTGGTGCAAATAGTTTGGATCAAGACTAGTGCCCTATATGTCTATGTAATGTTTATGCATCAGTCGCAACCATCATTATTGTAGTCGTGTTTGGCTCGTGTTGTTGCGTCTCGAGCTTTATAATGAATGAGTCTCACTTTCACGTCTCATATTGTTTCTTTTGCTCTAATCTAGGCTGGGTTTGGTTGTCATCTTTTAGAATCGCTGAATTTTGTGTTGATGATCCTTATACCAATTAGATTTTAAGTCGATTCATGCAGGTATGGCGTGCTATCATCTTATTTCTTAATGAATATATATGCAACTCTAATATCCTACATGGATTAATAAAATCCCAACTGCAACTTTACCACTTAATTGAGCACATATTGTCTCCACTTGCCACTATACTAGTGCCGATTCGTCCTGTCACTAGCTATTAACCTTTGTTGAGCGGGGAGAAAAGGAAAATGAAGGTGCAAATGGAGCAAAGAAAAATATAGTCAAGGCTTGGTTGGAATATTTGTACTTTTAGTAAAGTTTCATTATTTATTTCACTACTAAATAAAAAATATCAGATTTTTTTCTAAGTTATATATTTCAAAACATCTAAAAAGGGTACATTTTATTTATTTGAAAAGACAATTTAGAGCTAACAAACAACGTTTAGTTAGATGGTTCAAATGTACAATGGATATGGGTCATTGTTAGCCCGACCCACTCATTGTGGTAATACCCAAGTGGCTAGTGATGTGTATGAAGGAAATATGCCCTAGAGGCAATAATAAAGTTATTATTTATTTCCTTATTTCATGATAAATGTTTATTATTCATGCTAGAATTGTATTAACTAGAAACATAATACATGTGTGAATACATAGACAAACAGAGTGTCACTAGTATGCCTCTACTTGACTAGCTTGTTGATCAAAGATGGTTATGTTTCCTAACCATAGACATGAGTTGTCATTTTGATAAATGGGATCACATCATTAGGAGAATGATGTGATTGACTTGACCCATTCCGTTAGCTTAGCACTTGATCGTTTTAGTTTACTGCTATTGCTTTTTTCATGACTTATACATGTTCCTATGACTATGAGATTATGCAACTCCCGATTACCGGAGGAACACTTTATGTGCTACCAAACATCACAACGTAAGTGGGTGATTATAAAGGTGCTCTACAGGTGTCTCCGATGGTACTTGTTGAGTTGGCATAGATCGAGATTAGGATTTGTCACTCCGATTGTCAGAGAGGTATCTCTGGGCTCTCTCGATAATGCACATCACTATAAGCCTTGCAAGCAATGCAACTAATGAGTTAGTTGTGGGATGATGCATTACGGAAACGATTAAAGAGACTTGCCGGTAACAAGATTGAACTAGGTATTGAGATTTCGACGATCGAATCTCGGGCAAGTAACATATCGATGACAAAGGGAACACCATATGTTGTTATGCGGTTTAACCGATAAAGATCTTCGTAGAATATGTAGGAGCCAATATGAACATCCAGGTTCCGCTATTGGTTATTGACCGGAGACGTGTCTCGGTCATGTCTACATAGTTCTCGAACCCGTAGGGTCCGCACGCTTAACGTTCGGTGACGATCGATATTATGAGTTTATGTGATTTGATGTACCGAAGGTAGTTCCGAGTCCCGGATGAGATCGGGGACATGATGAGGAGTCTTGAAATGGTCGAGACGTAAAGATCGATATATTGGACGACTATATTCGGACATTGGAAAGGTTCCGAGTGATTCGGGTATTTTTCGGAGTACCAGGGAGTTACGGGAATACGGGGAAGAAGTATTGGGCCTCATGGGCCAAGTGGTGGAAGAGAGGAGGTAGGGCGTGCGGCCCCGCTAGCCCAAACTGAATTGGACTAGGGAGCCGGCCCCCTTTCCTCCCTCTCTTTCCTTCTCCCTCTCCTCCTTCCTTTCCCCCTCCTGGCGCGCCCTGCAAGGGCCGGCCGGCCTCCCCCTTGCTCCTTTATATACGTGGGCAGGGGGCACCCGAGAACACACAAGTTGATTGTTCCAAGCCGTGTGCGGTGCCCCCCTCCACCATAATCCACCTCAATCATATCGTAGCGGTGCTTAGGCGAAGCCCTGCGTTGGTAGCAACATCATCACCATCATCACGCCGTCGTGCTGATGGAACTCTCCCGTAAAACTCTGCTGGATCAGAGTTCGTGGGACGTCATCGAGCTGAACATGTGCTGAACTCGGAGGTGCCGTGCGTTCGGTACTTGGATCGGTCGGATCGTGAAGACGTTCGACTACATCAACCGCATTCTCATAACGCTTCCACTTATGGTCTACGAGGATACGTAGACGATAGTCTTCCCTCTCGTTGTTGTGCATCACCATGATCTTGCATGTGCGTAGGATTTTTTTTGAAATTACTACGTTCCCCAACAGTGGCATCCGAGCCAGGTTTATGCGTAGATGTTATATGCACGAGTAGAACACAAGTGAGTTGTGGGCGATACAAGTCATACTTCTTACCAGCATGTCATACTTTGGTTCGGCGGTATTAATGACGCGGCCCGGACCGACATTACACGTACACTTATGCGAGACTGGTTCTACCAACGTGCTTTGGACACAGGTGGCTAGCGGGTGTCAGTTTCTCCAACTTTAGTTGAACCGAGTGTGACTATGCTTGGTCCTTGTTGAAGGTTAAAATAGCACTAACTTGACGAAATATCGTTGTGGTTTTGATGCACAGGTAAGAACGGTTCTTGCTCAGCCCGTAGCAGCCACGTAAAACTTGTAACAACAAAGTAGATGACGTCTAACTTGTTTTTGCAGGGCATGTTGTGATTTGGTATGGTCAAGGCATGATGCTATAATTTATTATATGAGATGATCATGTTTTGTAACGGAGTTATCAGCAACTGGCAGGAGCCATATGGTTGTCGCTTTATTGTATGCAATGCAATCGCCCTGTAATTGCTTTACTTTATCACTAAACGGTAGCGATAGTCGTCAAAGCAATATTTGGTGAGACGACAACGATGATACGATGGAGATCAAGGTGTTGCACCGGTGACAATGGTGATCATAACGGTGCTTTGGAGATGGAGATCAAAGGCACAAGATGATGATGGCCATATCATATCACTTATATTGATTGCATGTGATGTTTATCCTTTATGCATCGTATTCTGCTTGATTGACGGTAGCATTATAAGATGATCTCTCACTAAATTTCAAGGTGCAAGTGTTCTCCCTGAGTATGCACCGTTGCCAAAGTTCGTCATGCCGAGACACCACGTGATGATCGGGTGTGATAAGCTCTATATTCACATACAACGGGTGCAAGCCAGTTTTGCACACGTAGAAATACTCAGGTTAAACTTGACGAGCCTAGCATGTGCAGATATGGCCTCGAAACACCGAGACCGAAAGGTCGAGCGTGAATCATATAGTAGATATGATCAACATAGTGATGTTCACCATTGAAAACAACTCCATTTCACGTGATGATCGGTCATGGTTTAGTTGATATGGATCACGTGATCACTTAGATGATTAGAGGGATGTCTATCTAAGTGGGAGTTCTTAAATATGATTAACTGAACTTTAATTTATCATGAACTTAGCACCTGATAGTATTTTGCGTGTCTATGTTGTTGTAGATAGATGGCCCGTGTTGTTGTTCCGTTAAATTTTAATGCGTTCCTTGACAAAGCAAAGTTGAAAGATGATGGTAGCAATTACATAGACTGGGTCCGTAACTTGAGGATTATCCTCATTGCTGCACAGAAGAATTACGTCCTGGAAGCACCGCTAAGTGCCAAACCCGCTGCAGGAGCAACGCCAGATGTTACGAACGTCTGGCATAGAAAAGCTGATGACTACTCGATAGTTCAGTGTGCCATGCTTTACGGCTTAGAACCGGGACTTCAACGACATTTTGAACGTCATGGAGCATATGAGATGTTCCAGGAGTTTAAGTTAATATTTCAAGCAAATGCCCAGATTGAGAGATATGAAGTCTCCAATAAGTTCTACAGCTGCAATGTAACGCCAACGATGCGGCTATATCTCCCACGTGTCGAAGCATGACTTAGAGGCATAACCGCATTGTAAGCAATGTCGCAAGTAAGGTAATCTTCACAACAACCCATGTAATGAATAAGGAAAAGGAGTACATAGTTGGCTTACACTCGCCACGTCACACAATAGCATAAAAATCATTACATTCATCCAGATACACTCAAGGTCCGACTACGGAACCAAAATAAAGAACAACCCCAAATGCGACAAAGTCCCCGATCGCCCCAACTGGGCACCACTACTGATCGTCTGGAAAGGAAACGTAGTATCGTCCTGAGTCCTCACCGAACTCCCACTTGAGCTCAGTCGAATCACCTAGAGCGGTATCATCGGTCGCCGCGTCTGGTTTTGGAAGTAAACTGTGAGTCACGGGGACTCAACAATCTCACACCCTTGCGATCAAGACTATTTAAGCTTATAGGAAGGGTAAAAGTATGAGGTGGAGCTGCAGCAAGCGACTAGCATATATGGTGGCTAACATATGCAAAAGAGAGCGAGAAGGGAAGGCAAAGGCACGGTCGATGAACTATGATCAAGAAGTGATCCTAGAACAACCTACGATCAAGCATAACATGAGACCGTGTTCTCTTCCCGGACTCCGCCGAAAAGAGACCATCACGGACACACACTCTGTCGATTCATTTTAATTAAGTTAAGCTTTAGGTTTTCTACAACCGGACATTAACAAATTCCCATCTGCCCATAACCGTGGGCACGACTTTCTAAAGATCAAATCCCTGCAGGGGTGTCCCAACTTAGTCCATCACAAGCTCTCATGGTTAACGAAGGATATTCCTTCTCCCAAGACAATCCGATCAGACTCGGAATCCCGGTTACAAGACATCTCGACAATGGTAAAATAAGTCCAGCAAAGCCACCCGAATGTGCCGACAAATCCCGATAGGAGCTGCACATATCTCGTTCTCAGGGCACACCGGATTAGCAATTCGTACAACTAAAACCAGCCCTCGAGTTTCCCCGAGGTGGCGCTGCAAGGGGCTCTAGTTTGGACCAACACACAGAGGAGCACTGGCCCAGGGGGGGGGGGTTTAAATAAAGATGACCCTCGGGCTCCGGAAACCCAAGGGAAAAAGAGGCTAGGTGGCAAATGGTAAAACCAATGTTTGGCATTGCTGGAGGAGTTTTATTCAAGGCGAACTATCAAGGGGTTCCCATTATAACCCAACCGTGTAAGGAACGCAAAATCAAGGAACATAACACCGGTATGACGGAAACTAGGGCGGCAAGAGTGGAACAAAACACCAGGCATAAGGCCGAGCCTTCCACCCTTTACCAAGTGTATAGATGCATTAAAGTAGACAAGATATAATAATGATATCCCAACAATAAACATGTTCCAACAAGGAACAAACTCCAATCTTCACCTACAACTAGCAACGCTATAAGAGGGGCTGAGCAAAGCGGTAACATAGCCAAACAACGGTTTGCTAGGACAAGGTGGGTTAGAGGTTTGACATGGCAATATGGGAGGCATGAACGCAAGTGGTAGGTATCATAGCATAGGCATAGCAAAAGAGCGAGCATCTAGCAAGCAAAGATAGAAGTGATTTCGAGGGTATGGTCATCTTGCCTGCAAAGTTCTCCGAGTTGACGTTAGCTTGATCCTCGTAAACGTACTCAACGGGCTCCTCGATTACGTACTCGTCTCCCGGCTCTACCCAAGCAAGAACAACAAGCAAAGGGAGACACAATCAACCACATGCAATGCACAAGCAACATGATGCAAAACATGACATGACATGCGGGATGCGATATGCGATGCATATGCATGTTTCGGAAAGGAAAGATTGAACCTGGCCTCAACTTGGAAAACCAAGAGTGCCACTGGAAAGAGGAGTTGATTTTGGTCAAAATTGATATAAAGATCACCGGAATCGGATGCACGGTTTGGAAATGACAAACAAAACAAATATGGCACCGATCTGCGATTAACAACATGAGGCCTCCTAAATGCATCAAGAACAACATGCTACAACACTCTAACATGACAAAAAATACATGGCAGGGATCCACTCAAGATGCTTGACAAAAGATGAACACTGAGCTACGGCTAATTCACTCAATAGCAGGTTCAAACAAGCATGGCAAAAGTGCAAAAGATATCATGTTACAGACTTAGTGAAAATAACATGTCAGGAATTTAACATCAGGAAGCAAAGTTTAGAGCACGAAAACAACATGCTACAGGAACATATCATGGCAAAGCAAGGCATGGCATGAAGCTACTCAAAGCATACAACAAAAGTCCCTTACTGACCATAAGCCAAAAGGGATCAGAAAATATAATGGCAACCATGTGAACATAGCAATTATCGTTAACAGATTCAGACTTAGTAGAAAACTGAAACATGGCAAAACAGATATTAAGTAGGCAAGTTTACGAGCTCGATGCACTCACCACAAGGCATTGCA
Source organism: Triticum aestivum (assembly GCF_018294505.1). NCBI lineage: Eukaryota > Viridiplantae > Streptophyta > Magnoliopsida > Poales > Poaceae > Triticum > Triticum aestivum. The sequence continues at coordinate 171,438,243 of NC_057800.1, read as the reverse complement.
TGTCAAACTAAGCATACACCCACCAAGTAGACATGGCATAGAAACTAAACATGGCAAGAACAACATCATAGCATGCACGGATCAACTACAACAACCTGAGCAAAAATGCTTAACATGTAAACATTCTGCCAGGAACATTTTATAGCAAAAGTAGAGCTCGATTGAGTCAAGCTAGGGTGCTCCATAATTTCAAACAAAGACATGGATGGATAGAGCACCACAATATCTACAAAACATCCTTACTGATCATGCTCAAAAGAGGCATAGATCACTCTCTAGCAACATGAATACATGGCATAAAAATATAAACAGGGCAATGACTTATAATATTTCTAAGTCCCTGAAATCAGCAACATTAAGAGGGCTACTTTGCATGCTTGTGCTAGTCATCACAGAGATCAAAAAAATACATGGCATACACCCCTGTAAAGATGGCATGGCATACTTCAAAACTCATGTAGAGCTCAAGATCATAGGAGGCACACATCAATCATGGCAAAAATGACAAATGATCAATTACTGATATGAATCTGAAACTAACAGAAACTAGCACTCTACCAACAGCATTTAGGGCATCAAGATGAGCTCAAATGAACATGATGCAATGATATGAAATGAAGTACTCGTCGAGACGGACAATTTGATATGCTACACGCCCAAAATGGAGCCATGGTTGCGGAGATATGATGCAATGAAAAATGCACAAAATATTAGGGTTTGGGCATAAAGTCAACCAAGGTGGATCCAGATCTGGATCCGGATCGGCCGGCATGGACTTCGAGGATGCTCGCCGGGGTTCACTATTCACCGGAGTTGGAAACGAGGTCAGCAGATTTGCGGGGCCGGCCGGAGTGGACGACGCTGACGACGGGGCGGCGCCGGCGCGGCGGACTTGGGGTGCGCGGAAGCCGAGGCGCGGATGGCGGCGTCGGTCAGTGAGAGGAGGCGGCCGCCGGAGTGAGGAGGCGGCGAGCCGGCGCGCGGGTGGCGCGGCGGACCTCGGTGACAGCGGGCGGACGAAGGCGGCGGGGCGAGGCGCGATGGGCTCGGGGGCTCATGGTGGGCCGAGCGGGCCGGCGTGGCTGCGGGTGGCGGCGCGCCACGTGGCGGCCCCCGGTTGGCTGCGGGCGGCGGCGGGGAGGTGTCTGGTGCGGGCCGGACACGTCCGGTGCGCGGAGGAGCGGATTTGCTAGGATTAGGGGTGGAAAACCCGAAAATTTCGGGGAGGAGCTATATTTATAGGTAGGAGGAGCTAGAAGGCTCCAATTGAGCATGGTTTTTGGCCATGCGATCATGATCGAACGATCTAGATGATGGAGAGGGTTTAGGTGGGTTTTGGGTCACTTTGGAGAGGTGTTGGGCTGCAACACACACGAGGCCTTCTCGGTCCCTCGGTTAACCGTTGGAGTATCAAACGAAGTCCAAATGGTACGAAACTTGACAGGCGGTCTACTGGTAGTAAACCAAGGCCGCTTGGCAAGTCTCGGTCCAATATGAGAACGTTTAACACCCACACACGAAAAGAGGTAGAAAGGGACACCGGAGGACATAGGAGCGCCGGAATGCAAAACGGACAACGGGGAAAATGCTCGAATGCATGAGACGAACACGTATGCAAATGCAATGCACATGATGAGATGATATGAGATGCATGACAAAGACAAAACAACACGAAGACAAAAAACCGACAACGAGGAAATATCATAACTTAGTGCCGGAAATGGCAAGAGTTGGAATACAAATATGGCATGTTACATACGGGGTGTTACAACACTCCACCACTACGAAAGGATCTCGTCCCGAGATCTAGGACTGGAAAAACTCCGGGTACTCAGAACGGAGGTGATCCTCGCGTTCCCAGGTGGCTTCACGGTCGGAATGATGTGACCACTTGACTTTCAGGAATTTGATAGACTTGTTGCGAGTCTTGCTCTCAGTTTCTTCAAGAATAGCAACTGGGTGCTCATGGTAAGACAGGTCTTCTTGGAGATCAATCTCTTCGAAGTTGACGGTGCGGTCAGGAGTCTTGAAACACTTGCGGAGTTGAGAGACATGAAACACGTCATGCACGTTTGCAAAGTTGGACGGAAGCTCAAGTTGATAGGCGAGATCGCCTCTTCTGCCAATGATCTTGAAAGGACCCATGTGTCTCGGGGCAAGCTTCCCTTTGATACCGAAGCGACGAGTACCTTTCATTGGAGAGACGCGGAGGTAGACATGGTCTCTGATCTCGAAAGCCAAGTCACGATGCTTGCTATCATAGTAACTCTTCTGGCGCGATTGCGCGGCTTTGAAATTATCACGAATGACTTTGCACATTTCTTCAGCCTCTGTGATTTAGTCATTTCCAAGAAGTTGACGTTCACCAGTCTCTGACCAATTAAGAGGAGTACGACACTTCCTGCCATAGAGAATCTCGAATGGGGCCTTGCCCGAACTCGCTTGGAAGCTGTTGTTGTAGGAGAACTCGGCATATGGAAGACAATCTTCCCACTTCAAACTGAAAGAAATGACACATGCCCTGAGCATATCTTCAAGAATCTGATTTACTCGTTTGACTTGGCCACTGGTTTGAGGATGAAAAGCTGTGCTGAAGCGAATGTTGGTGCCCATGGCCTTCTGAAAAGAATCCCAGAACTTAGAGGTAAAGATGCTGCCACGATCTGAAGATATCAACTGCGGAATGCCGTGCAGAGAGACAATCCTGGAGGTATATAGCTCTGCCAACTGAGCTGCTGTGATGGATTCTTTGATAGGAAGAAAATGAGCCACTTTGGTGAGCTTGTCGATGACAACAAAGATAGCATCATTGCCACGCTTGGACTTGGGAAATCCAGTCACGAAGTCCATCTCAATATGGTCAAACTTCCATTCTGGAATGGCAAGAGGTTGGAGGAGACCAGCTGGTCATTGGTGTGCTGCTTTCACTCTTCTGCAGACATCACATTCATTCACGAACTGAGCAATCTCGCGCTTCATTCGAGTCCACCAATACGACTGCTTGAGGTCCTGGTACATCTTTGTACTTCCAGGGTGAATAGAGAGGAGTGAATTGTGAGCCTTGTTCATAATGACTTTACGAAGGTCGCCTTTAGGCACAACAATGCGATCCTCGAAGAATAGAGTATCCTTTTCATCAAGGCGATAGCACTTGTACTTGGGTTGACTCTTGGCAATCTCAATCTTCACCTTCTTCACCATAGCATCAAGAAGTTGAGCCTCGTGAATCTGATCTTCCAAAGTAGGAGAGACTTGGAGGTTGGCAAGAAATCCTTGAGGAACAACTTGTAGATTGAGTTTGCGGAAAGCTTCACAAAGCTCGGGTTGGTAAGGCTTGATAATCAAACTGTTGCAGTAAGCCTTCCTTCTCAATGCGTCAGCAATTACATTGGCCTTCCCTGGAGTATATTCAATACTCGGATTATACTCTTGAATCATCTCGACCCAACGAGTCTGCCTAAGGTTGAGGTTTGGCTGAGTGAAGATGTACTTGAGACTCTTGTGATCAGTGAAGATGTCCACTTTTCTTCCCAACAAGAGATGTTTCCGAGTTAAAAGAGCATGGACAACTGCCGCCAACTCGAGGTCATGAGTGGGGTAGTTCTTTTCATTGGGCTTCAACTGGTGAGAGGTATAGGCCACAACTTTCTTCTCTTGCATCAACACTGCACCAAGACCTTGAAGGGAAGCATCACAGAAGACCTCAAACGGTTTGGATTCATCAGGAGGAGTCAGAACTGGAGCAGTGACTAACTTCTCTTTCAGGGTGTTGAAAGCGATGTCACATTCAGGTGACCAGACGTACTTCACATGCTTCTGCAGGAGGTTGGAAAGAGGCTTCACGATCTTAGAGAAGTTCTCAATGAACCTTCGACAATAGCTTGCGAGCCCAAGGAAGCTACGGAGTTTCTTCACATTCTGAGGCGGTTCCCAATTCACAATTGCAGACACCTTCTCAGGATTAACAGTTATGCCCTTGGCGGAGATGATATGTCCAAGGTAGAGAACCTCATCAAGCCAAAACTCGCACTTTGAAAACTTCGCATAGAACTGATGTTCTTTGAGTTTATCCAGCACCAATCTCAAATGCTTGGCATGATCCTCCTTGTTCTTGGAAAAGACCAAAATGTCATCAAGGTAGACCAAGACGAAGTCATTTGTGTAGGCGTTGAATATGAAATTCATCATGCGAGAGAATGTTGGAGGTGCATTGACAAGGCCGAAAGACATGACAGTGTATTCATATGAACCATAGCTTGTTCTGAACGTTGTCTTGGGGATATCTTCTTCACGAATGTGAATCTGATGATAGCCCATACGGAGATCAAGCTTGGAGAAAACTTGAGCACCTTTGAGTTGTTCAAAAAGCTCATTGATGTTGGGAAGTGGGTACTTGTTCTTTATGGTCTTCTTGTTCAATGGACGGTAGTCGACACAAAGTCGGTCCGTTCCATCCTTCTTCTTGACGAAAAGAACACCACAACCCCATGGAGAAGAACTTGGTCGGATGAGACCCATACGCTCTTGAGTATCGAGTTGCTTCTTCAGCTCCTTCAACTATTTAGGTCCAAGCTTGTAAGGACGTTTGCAAACAGGTTCCGTGCGAGGCTCAAGATCGATGATGAATTTAACTGGCTGGTGCGGAGGCATTACTGGAAGCTCTTCTAGAAAGACGTCTTGAGATTCACAAACGACTGGAATCTGAGAGATGGCATCCAGCTCACCCTTCTCATTGAGAGAAAACAGTCGAATGGCATCATCCTGAGCAGCAAAGACGATTACATCCTCAGACGAATATGTCAATTGAATCTGTCTGGCAGCACAATCAAGCCGAGCCTTGTGCTTAGTAAGCCAGTCCATTCCGAGAATAAGATCAATATCCGAGTCACCAAGGACATTAGGAGAAGACAATAACTTATAGTCGCCCAACGTGATAGAAACATCCGGGACGAAAACTCGAGAAGTAATTTGTCGGGCCGGAGAAACAATAGCCAAAGGTTTCGGCAAAACTTGAGTAACCGAATCATGCTTAGATGCAAAAGGTCTCGAGATAAAACATTGTGATGCACCAGTGTCAAAAAGAACTTTTGCAGGAATATCGTTAACAGGAAGGTTACCCATAATCACATCTGAGGAGTCCTCTGCCTGAGCTGCATTCAACAAGTTGACCTTGGCATGCTTGGGATTATGCTTGACCACTGCGGTGCTAGCAGATCTCACAGGAGGAGGAGGAAGACGCCTCTGATTGAAGCATTTGTTGGCATAGTGACCCTTCTGTTGACACTTGTTGCACGTGACCTCCGAGAGCGGACGGCGATACAGAGCACTTGATCTTGGAGCATGAGACGAAGTCTTATTCTGAAAGCCTGGGTTGTTTGGGTGGGAAGATCCATTGCCATCTTTGCTCTTCTGTTGATAAGGCTGACGAAACAGAGGAGGAGGCAGCCAATACTTTTGCTTCTTAATTGCCACTTGAGTTGAGGAAGAAGGAGTTGCATCTCTGACTCATTTCTTGGAAGCATCGCACTTGAGTTGAGAAGTCTCTTGTTTCAGTGCCATGATGTAAAACTCATCGTACTTCTGCGGCTCGAAAAGCACAAGAGCTAGTTGGAGATCTTTGTAACGCCCTCGATGCGGCTATATCTCCCACGTGTCGAAGCACGACTTAGAGGCATAACTGCATTGAAAGCAATGTCGCAAGTGAGGTAATCTTCACACAACCCATGTAATACATAAGGGAAAAAGATACATAGTTGGCTTACAATCGCCACTTCACACAATTACATGAATATAACATTACATCATCCAGATACACTCAAGGTCCGACTACGGAACCAAAATAAAAGAAGACTACCAAGCTACATAGATTCCCGATCGACCCCAACTAGGCTCCACTACTGATCAACTAGAACGAAACAACACAAAGGACAAGATCTTCATCGAGCTCCTCCTTGAGCTTGGTTGCGTCACCTGCACGGTTCAATGGCATCTGCAAGCTGGTTTTGGAAGTATCTGTGAGTTACGGGGACTCAGCAATCTCACACCCTCGCGATCAAGACTATTTAAGCTTATAGGTAGGATAAAAGGTATGAGGTGGAGCTGCAGCAAGCGAGTAGCATATATGGTGGCTAACATACGCAAATGAGAGCGAGAAGAGAAGGCAAAGCACGGTCGAGAAAATATGATCAAGAAGTGATCCTAGAACAACCTACGTCAAGCATAACTCCAACACCGTGTTCACTTCCCGGACCCCACCGAGAAGAGACCATCACGGTAACACACATGGTTGATGCATTTTAATTAAGATAAACTTTAGGTTTTCTACAACGGACATTAACAAATTCCCATCTGCCCATAACCGCGAGCACGGCTTTCGGAAGTTCAAATCCCTGCAGGGGTGTCCCAACTTAGCCCATCACAAGCTCTCACGGTCAACGAAGGATATTCCTTCTCTCAGGACAATCCGATCAGACTCGGCATCCCGGTTACAAGACATCCTCGACAATGGTAAAACAAGTACAGCAAAGCCACCCGGATGTGCCGACAAATCCCGATAGGAGCTGCACATATCTCGTTCTCAGGGCACACCGGATAGGTCAAGCTACGAGTAAAACCAGCCCTCGAGTTGCCCCGAGGTGGCCCCGCAGGCTGTCCATTTCGGACCAACACTTAGAGAAGCACTGGCCCCGGGGGGGGGGGTGGGGGTTAAAATAAAGATGACCCTTGAGTCCACAAAACCCAAGGGAAAAGGCTAGGTTGTTAGTGCAAATGGTAAAACCAAGGTTGGCCTTGCTGGAGGAGTTTTATTCAAAGCGAACTGTTAAGGGGTTCCCATTATAACCCAATTGTGTAAGGAACGCAAAATCCGGGAACATAACATTGATATGACGGAAACTAGGGCGGCAAGAGTGGAACTAAACACCAGGCATAAGGCCGAGCCTTCCACCCTTTACCAAGTATATGGATGCATTAATTAAATAAGAGATATTGTGATATCCCAACAAAATATCCATGTTCCAACAAGGAACAAACTCCAATCTTCACCTGCAACTAACAACGCTATAAGAGGGGCTGAGCAAAGCGGTAACATAGCCAAACAACGGTTTGCTAGGACAAGGTGGGTTAGGGGCTTGGCTTAACAATATGGGAGGCGTGATAAGCAAGTGGTAGGTATCGCAGCATAGGCATAGCAAAAGAGCGAGCATCTAGCAAGCAAAGATAGAAGTGATTTCGAGGGTATGGTCATCTTGCCTGAAATCCCGCAAGGAAGAAGAACGAGTCCATGAAGAAGACAAACGAACATAGTCGAACGGTTCCTCACAAACGCGACGTTATTGGAACCAACCCGAAGAAGCAACACCGGAAAGTAGCAAACAACATAGTAAACATCCCTCACATAAGCATGGCATGATGCACAACCAAGTACGATGCATGTCCGGTTTAATGAAGCATGACATGGCAAAGTGCACAAACAATCCTACAAATTAAGTGGAGCTCAATATGCAACAAGTTGCATATTGACGGAACACCACATTCAAGTTATTTAGTTCGATCTCGTTTATGTACCCAACAATGTTAAATGTTGATTAACATGGCAAGAGGGTGAAGCAAAGAAAACTACCTATCTAGGCAACTTTAAATGAGGCCGGATATAGCAAACAACAAATCCGGAAAATCCCCATGTGCAATATTTGAATTTGGTACTGTTCTATCCTAAACACCATTTTAGAGTTATTAAACATGCAAAGTAATGCCACCATGTTAAAGTAGGCATTTTCCACCCCATTTACATATAAAGATTATTTAAAACCGATCTACGGTTATTTAGTTATGAATTAAACCGTTTTAGCAAGTTATTTAAGAAAATTTAAACAAACAACATTTTAAACATTTTAAACATAGATGAAAGTTGCATATTTTTAAACTAGATGAAATTCTAAGCAAGTTTCATATTAAGTTTGTTTTAATCCAATGCACGGTTGGAGAGTTATAAAATGCATGATGTTTAGGGGCTATACTGTAAAACTGGCAAAACTTTGGATAATAGACAGAATCGTCTAGAGGAAAAAAACATGACATGGGCCAAAACTATTGGGCCAGATGCACAGGAGGCTGGAGGGAGGGCCTGCTCACCCATGGGCTTGGCCCGTTCGGTGGTGCGGTTAGGATCTAGCAGCGGCTGGGCTAGGCCTTGCTCACGCGGCCCACGATGACACTGGAGGTGGGCCTTGAGCGCGGGGTCAACGCACGCGATCTTCTCGCTCGCTCGATCTGGAGCAGGGAACTGAAGCTGACGACGCCGGCAAACTCCGGCGACGAGGGAGGGCGCTGGGAGGCAACTGGGGCCAGAGATGAAGCGGGAATAGATGGATCCGGTCCCGTGCGACCGAATCCGGGCGATGCTGCGATGGACGGAGCTCCGGTGACAGATGAAGGATCCGAGGCGGCGGCGGTCATGGCTTCGAGCTCCCGGCTTCCTGAAGGAGAGAGGGAGATGGTGAACGGGCGAGGGCGAGACGAAAGGGAAGGAGAGGGGGCATCGAGGCAGGCCTGCACGTGGAGTCCGGCGAGTCGGCGGAGTCTGACGCGGTCGCTGGCGAGGCGCAAAATCCGGCGAGCGGCAGTGGAGCGAACAGGGATGAGTGGGATGAACGGGGGTCGAGGAACGGGCGCTAGGGACGGGCGGGGCGAGGCGCGGGCGCCTCGGGCCCAGATCGGCCTGGGGCGGGCCTCGGATAGGCCTGCGCGGTGGAGGAGGAGGCCTGAGACGCGTGGCATGAGGGGATAGGATGCGGGCGCGGTCAGGTGGCAACGTGGCGCCGCTGGGTTGGTTAGGGAAGGTGGCATTGGTGGTGGCTGGCGGCGGCTGGCCCTAGGGGCGGCGACAAGTGGCAAGACAGGGGTGGTGTGGCGCGGAAATGGAGGTGGGAGGCGGCTAGAGGTAGGTGGGGGGCTAGGGATGCCAAAAAATGGAAGGAGGGGTTTATAAATAGCAAGGGGCTAGGGTTAGGGGAACTATCATCCATTTTCAGGCATCGGATCTCGATCTGACGGTCCGGAGCGGAGGGGGTTTTAGGTGGGCTGCAGGTGGCTGTGTAGAGGGGGTTGGGCTGAGAGAAGAGAAGAGAGAGAGGCCCGGCGACTGTTTCCGGAGACCGAAAACGTCCAACGTTTTGACCGACTAAAATGCCGCTACAGTTAACCGTTGGGGCCTCAAACGAACTCCGATTGCGATGAAACTTGGCAGACGGTCTACCTACACTATAACAAGACCGCATGCCAACTCTCATCCCATTCCGAGGACATTTTCCAGCCACTTATAAAATACTATTTCGGACATGCCGCGGGCGCGTGCGAGTGTGTCTGGACTCAGAACGGACAACGGAAGGAACGGGGAGAACCCGAACGGATGCAAGTTTTGAAAACATGATGATGCAATGCACATGATGACATGATGAAATGCAACACGCAAGCAAATGATAAGGCAACAACAGCGAATAACTGGAAGACACCTGGCGCAACGGTCTCGGGGCGTCACAACCCTCCACCACTACGAGAGGATCTCGTCCCGAGATCTAGGATGGCACCAGAGGGAAACGAAAGAGGAGAGAAGAGGTAAAACTAAGTTGCTTCTTCGACAAACGAGTGAAACCAAAGAACCTTGAGATGTTGAAAAAATTGAAAGAAGGAATTCAATGGATATGAACGAAGTTGAAAACAATCCGTTAGAAAAGAGGAACAAGGAACATACGAGAACCTTGTAGGTTGAAAGACACAATAAAAAGTGTTACAATGGACAAGAAGTAGATGCAAGCACCTCGGTTGACACGAGATGTACAAGGAATGATAAAAGATCAAATACGGCAACACTCCGGTTGGAATGGCAGGTAAAGAATATGAGCTTTGCAATATGAAAGCACTTGGATGAGACTCCGGTTAGAAGAGTAATGATAGACACAACACTCCGGTTAAAACCAGATAGAGAAGGAATAAGACTGATATAATTTGGACAGCACTTTGACTGTAAATGGAAGAATTTGAGCATGAACTAGACAAGATGAGAGGACACTTGATGAAAACAACAAAACACTGCCTCCGAAACTATAGAAATAATGGCACAAGGGGTAAGAAAGATTTCAGACAACACTCCGGTTGAGAAGGGAGGTAAAACTTGATAAGATGAGAGAACTTGAACAGAGGGCGCGATACTCCGGTTAAATGGATAAGCAAAGGAAAGAGCATGAACTTTGACAAAAAAACGAGATGATGAGTTGAATAGAACAACATCACCAAACCTCCGGAAGAAATGATAGAATGCAATGAAAAGAACGGAGAAGAAAAAACAACATGTTCTACATCAAATGAATCTGAGAGAGCATCCTTAAAGAAGGATTGAACGGAGTTGTTGGGAAATCAACAATGAAAAGAACATGCTTGTTGAGGGCTTATGGAAAACATCTCAAAAACTTGAGGTGAAAACCTGCCACAAACGAAAACAATTGCTTGCTTGAGAGCGACCGAGAGATGAAAACATCTTTCATCGCGAGAATAGGAGGAAACTTGGATTATTGATAAGCACCCCAATAGCAACATTCCTTAGGGAAGGTTTTAGGTGAAATATAACCCAAGATAACTCCAATGAAGAGATTGATGGATTTAAGATACCTCATTCTTGACAACATGTGAATCATGAAACATGAACTCAAGTTATGAAGAATGACATAGCACCACCTCAAATGATACGGTAGAAGGAATTGCACTTCGGAATGCAAGATGAAGAATGCTTGAGCTCCTTTGAAAAGAATCTCGATGAACACTTTGAGAAGGGATTAAATCCTTGGTGAACCATCATGTAGAGCCTCCATGAAGAACTCCAGTAAACAAAGGAATGATCAAACGGAAGGAAAGAGAAGTTGAAAACACAAGGTTAAGACTTGCAATTATTAGATGGATCTTCGTGACGATATAATTGAGAGAGCTTGGAACTCCGGGAAAGAAAAGATGAAACAAATGAAACCGAGAATTTGATGAGCCTCCGGAATAAGGAATTAAACACTTGGGTGAAACAAGAGTAAGAATTATGTTATGCGTATCCTTCACCAATTAAATTGATGACAAACAAAGGATTTGGCATACTACCTACTCTCTTAGAAAGGATTAAGATAGATATTGCGCAAACTTGAAGAGGCCTTCAATGATCCACTGGTAGGATTTGAAAGAACGAAAGAATTGATATGATAACGAAGGAAGAAGAATCTTGAACAAACCACCGTAAGAATTGAAAAAGAACGGAGTAAAGGGATGAATCACCAGTGAGAATTTGAAAACGAACAAGGATACTTGGGGAAAATTTAGATACAAGAGAATGAAGAGATCACGAGCTAATTAGATAATACTTGAATGAAGCACTGGTAAGATTTGGAGAATGAGAGCTGAAGTCTGAGAACGAGTAAGTCTTTTGAAAAGATGGGCTCCGGAGAATCAAATTGAAAAGAATCTTGAATTGCTCTGAATAGGTGAAAAGAATTCTCATAATCAAAAACAATTATGAGAGTATGGCATCAATCTAGAATCACGAATCTTTGAAAGAACGTATATGATTGCAGAGAAACTCTTCTTCGGTCTTCAAATGTTGATAATGATGATGAGAAGCACCACCAAGAATTGTTGAGGCACTCCGGAATGAAGAACAGAAAAGGTTGAGCCAATGATGAAAATAATTTGACAGATCTTAGAGAAAAGCATTTGACTAATGAAAAATTCATTCTTACGTCAAACTTTAAAAGATTTGAGAATAGCTCCGGTAAAATTAGAAGAGTCAGGTAAGATCCTGGGAAAAAACCTGTGGGTTAGGGCCCACTCAAAAGAAACACCGTTGAAAGATTTAAAGAGAGAGATTACACCGGTTGAATTAAAGGCTTGAATTAGATAACAACCTCAAAAGATCTTGAACGAATGCAGAGTGGAAACACAAATCTTCGAGATATCTTGAGCACTCCGGAACAATTGAATAGCAAGAAATGAATGAATATGAGGAGCACCGGCAAGAGAAGGTATTTGAAACGAGGAAAAGGGATATGATCAACACCAAAAGCTTGAATTGGTTCCACCGGAGAAGATAAAAGAAATGAAGAATGATGAACTAGAAGCTCCGTTAGAATCTTCCTGAGAATCACCGGATAAGAAGATTGAAGGGAAAAGAATGGAGAGACCTCTCATCGATAAAAGGATACTTGAATAAGAAATTTGAGTCCTTGAAGAAAAAGGGTGGGAGGGTGGGAAAACAAAGACAACTTGGAGATGGAAGAAACAAACAACATTGAGAAGACTTTAGTTGATCTCGCGAATGTTGGAATGATCGGATCCACTTGAAGAGAAACACGCAGGTTGAAAAGGATTGACATAACAATCTCGATGAACAATAAGGATTGGTATTCGCATAGGAGTATGAGAACACCGCTTAGGAAAAAGGAATGGAATCACACTTGACTTCGAAGCAACTCGAATACCACAACTCAAAACAAAACAAAGGATTGACTTGCAGAATAAGCCGGAAAAAACATATGATAGAGATTTCGTCCGAAGTTTTCGTGGTGGGGCCTACACGGGCTCGATCGTACATCACCATCATGTACAAGGCAGTGCACATGACATACGAAGCGTCCCTGAGTCAGCATAGCCAAGGACTCTTTAAGACACAACGAGACCACTGTAAAACCAACCGTGGATAGGCGGACCACTAGACATCGAACCCCAATTTCATATCATACATCTGTCGGAAAGATCCTAAGAGCTACTTGAATTCCCACTTATAAACTCCCGAAACTTTCTGGTTATGCAATCAAGTGTTGGGGATATAGGGAAAGCATAATATCTCACCCAAAACTAACAAATCCTACATCTAGCTGTATCCATCCTTCAACACATAACCAAGAAACCTTCAGAAATTGTTTACCTCAACCTTCGAAAAGCATCCGTTATACGAATTATGGCAATACTCCCGAACTCCCGCCCCAGTACTGGGTGGCATCGAGGTTATCTCACCAACAACTGCATAAAAGAGATTTTCGATGTCGGCGAAACTCAGGTATTCCAGAATTGCAACGATAAAATTGTGACGACAACACCTCGGAGCTCAACTCCCTGGGACACTGCCACAACCCCTAAATATCAGGAGGCACCAAGAACAATGTTCTCGTCACAAAACCATCGGAACGATTCCAAGATACCCGCGTGATCCTAAACTTTTTTAGTGAAATTTGAGAAGAGAAGAGTCAAAACTCTATGTCAGGATGCCTCACCAGAGCGACGAAGGGGCTGAGGAGTAAAAAGAATTACTAACTCTCCGATATATAATTCCTAAATGACTGAAAACACTTTTCTAGACTCAACAACGCCAAAGATTTGATCAAGCAGGGGGCTCCTAAGGTCGGGGAAGGCTCTGATTACCAACTTGTAACGCCCTCGATGCGGCTATATCTCCCACGTGTCGAAGCACGACTTAGAGGCATAACCGCATTGAAAGCAATGTCGCAAGTGAGATAATCTTCACACAACCCATGTAATACATATGGGAAAAAGATACATAGTTGGCTTACAATCGCCACTTCACATAATTACATGAATATAACATTACATCATCCAGATACACTCAAGGTCCGACTACGGAACCAAAATAAAATAAGACTACCCCAAAAGCTACACAGATCCCCGATCGACCCCAACTGGGCTCAACTACTAATCAACTAGAACGAAACAACACAAAGGACAAGATCTTCATCGAGCTCCTCCTTGAGCTTGGTTGCGTCACCTGCACGGTTCAACGGCACCTGCAAGCTGGTTTTGGAAGTATCTGTGAGTCACGGGGACTCAGCAATCTCACACCCTCGTGATCAATACTATTTAAGCTTATAGGTAGGATAAAAGGTATGAGGTGGAGCTGCAACAAGCGACTAGCATATATGGTGGCTAACATACGCAAATGAGAGCAAGAAGAGAAGGCAAAGCACGGTCGAGAAACTATGATCAAGAAGTGATCCTAGAACAACCTACGTCAAGCATAACTCCAACACCATGTTCACTTCCCAGACCCCGCCGAGAAGAGACCATCACGGTAACACACACGGTTGATGCATTTTAATTAAGATAAACTTTAGGTTTTCTACAACCGGACATTAACAAATTCCCATCTGCCCATAACTGCGGGCACGGCTTCCGAAAGTTCAAATCCCTACAGGGGTGTCCCAACTTAGCCCATCACAAGCTCTCACGGTCAACGAATGATATTCCTTCTCCAAAGACAATCCGATCAGACTCGGCATCCCGGTTACAAGACATCCTCGACAATGGTAAAACAAGTCCAGCAAAGCCACTCGGAAGTGCCGACAAATCCCGATAGGAGCTGCACATATCTCATTCTCAGGGCACACCGGATAGGTCAAGCTACGAGTAAAACCAGCCCTCGAGTTGCCCTGAGGTGGCCCCGCAGGCTGCCCATTTCAGACCAACACTTAGAGAAGCACTGGCCCGGGGGGTGGGGGGTTAAAATAAGGATGACCCTTGAGTCCGCGAAACCCAAGGGAAAAGGCTAGGTTGTTAGTGCAAATGGTAAAACCAAGGCTCGGCCTTACTGGAGGAGTTTTATTCAAAGCGAACTTTTAAGGGGTTCCCATTATAACCCAACCGTGTAAGGAACACAAAATCCGGGAACATAACACCGATATGACGGAAACTAGGGAGACAAGAGTGGAACAAAACACCAGGCATAAGGCCGAGCCTTCCACCCTTTACCAAGTATATAGATGCATTAATTAAATAAGAGATATTGTGATATCCCAACAAAATATCCATGTTCCAACAAGGAACAAACTCCAATCTTCACCTGCAACTAACAACGCTATAAGAGGGGCTGAGCAAAGCGGTAACATAGCCAAACAACGGTTTGCTAGGACAAGGTGGGTTAGGGGCTTGGCTTAACAATATGGGAGGCGTGATAAGCAA
The DNA here is from genome assembly GCF_018294505.1 of Triticum aestivum. Taxonomy (NCBI): domain Eukaryota; kingdom Viridiplantae; phylum Streptophyta; class Magnoliopsida; order Poales; family Poaceae; genus Triticum; species Triticum aestivum. Next base: position 171,423,243 of record NC_057800.1, on the reverse strand, counting down.
GTGGTAGGTATCGCAGCATAGGCATAGCAAAAGAGTGAGCTTCTAGCAAGCTAAGATAGAAGTGATTTCGAGGGTATGGTCATCTTGCCTGAAATCCCGCAAGGAAGAAGAACGAGTCCATGAAGAAGACAAACGGACGTAGTCGAACGGTTCCTCACAAACGCGACGTTATCGGAACCAACCCGAAGAAGCAACACCGGAAAGTAGCAAACAACATAGTAAACAACCCTCACATAAGCATGGCACGATGCACAACCAAGTATGATGCATGTCCGGTCTAATGAAGCATGGCATGGCAAAGTGCACAAACAATCCTACAAATTAAGTGGAGCTCAATATGCAACGAGTTGCATATTGACGGAACACCACATTCAAGTTATTTAGTTCGATCTTGTTTATGTACCCAACAATGTTAAATGTTGATTAACATGGCAAGAGGGTGAAGAAAAGAAAACTACCTATCTAGGCAACTTTAAATGAGGCCGGATATAGCAAACAACAAATCCGAAAAATCCCCATGTGCAATATTTGAATTTGGTATTGTTCTGCCCTAAACACCATTTTAGAGTTATTAAACATGCAAAGTAATGCCACCATGTTAAACTAGGCATTTTCCACCCCATTTACATATAAAGATTATTTAAAACCGAGCTACGGTTATTTAGTTATGAATTAAACCGTTTTAGCAAGTTATTTAAGAAAATTTAAACAAACATCATTTTAAACATAGATGAAAGTTGCATATTATTAAACTAGATGAAATTCTAAGCAAGTTTCATATTAAGTTTGTTTTAATCCAATGCACGGTTGGAGAGTTATAAAATGCATGATGTTTAGGGGCTATACTATAAAACTGGCAAAACTCTAGATAATAGACAAAATCGTCTAGAGGAAAAAAACATGACATGGGCCAAAACTGTTGGGCCAGATGCACAGGAGGCTGGAGGGAGGGCCTGCTCACCCACGGGCTTGGCCCGTTCGGTGGTGCGGTTAGGATCTAGCAGCGGCTGGGCTAGGCCTTGCTCACGCGGCCCATGATGACGCTGGAGGCAGGCCTTGAGCGCGGGGTCAACACGCACGGTCTTCTCGCTCACTCGATCTGGAGCAGGGAACTGAAGCTAACGATGCCGGCGAACTCCGTCGACGAGGGAGGGCGCTGGGAGGTAACTGGGGCTAGAGACGAAGCGGGAATAGATGGATCCGGTCCCGCGCGACCGAATCCGGGCGATGCAGCGGTGGACGGAGCTCCGGCAACAGATGAGAAGGATCCGAGGCGGCGGCGGTCATGGATTCGAGCTCCTGGGTTCCTGCAGGAGAGAGGGAGATGGTGAACGGGCGAGGGTGAGACGAAAGGGACGGAGAGGGGGCATCGAGGCAAGCCTGCACGTGGAGTCCGGCGAGTCGGCGGAGTCCGACGCGGTCGCCGGCGAGGCGCAAAATCCGACGAGCGGCAGTGGAGCGAACAGGGACGAGTGGGATGAACGGGGGTCGAGGAACGGGCGCTAGTGACGGGCGACGGCGAGGCGCGGGCGCCCCGGGCCCAGATCGGCCCGGGGCGGGCCTCGGATGGGCCTGCGCGGTGGAGGAGGAGGCCTGAGACGCATGGCGCGAGGGGATATGATGCGGGCGCGGTCAGGTGGCAACGTGGCGCCGCTGGGTTGGTCGGGGAAGGTGGCATTGGTGGTGGCTGGCGGCGGCTGGCCATAGGGGCGGCGACAAGTGGCGAGGCAGGGGTGGTGCGGCGCGGAAATGGAGGTGGGAGGCGGCTAGAGGTAGGTGGGGGCTAGGGATGCCCAAAAATGGAAGGAGGGGTTCTTTAAATAGCAAGGGGCTAGGGTTAGGGGAACTATCATCCGTTTTCGGGCGTCGGATCTCGATCTGACGGTCCGGAGCGGAGGGAGTTTTAGGTGGGCTGCAGGTGGCTGTGTAGAGGGGGTTAGGCTGAGAGAAGAGAAGAGAGAGAGGCCCGACGACTGTTTTCGGAGACCGAAAACGTCCGACGTTTTGACCGACTAAAATGCCGCTACAGTTAACTGTTGGGGCGTCAAACGAACTCCGATTGCGATGAAACTTGGCAGGCGGTCTACCTACACTATAACAAGACCGCACGCCAACTCTCATCCCATTCCAAGAACATTTTATGGCCACACATAAAATACTATTTCGGACATGCCGCGGGCGCGTGCGAGTGTGTCTGGACTCAGAACGGACAACAGAAGGAACGGGGAGAACCCGGACGGATGCAAGATTTGAAAACATGATGATGCAATGCACATGATGACATGATGAAATGCAACACGCAAGCAAATGACAAGGCAACAACAACGAATAACTGGAAGACACCTGGCGCAATGGTCTCAGGGCGTCACAATCTTCTCTGAGGCCACCTCTGAACTGAAAAATCATGCTCTTCTCGTCAGGGACGTCCTGCTTAGCGAAACGAGCGAGCTTTTGGAACATGATGTTATACGGGTAAACAGACAAGCTACCTTGCTTCAGATTGCGAAACTCCTCACGCTTGCTCTCAACAACACTCTGAGGAATGTGGTGAGCTCTGAAGTCTTGATGGAATTCATCCCAGGTAATCGCACGACCTCCTCTGGAATCTTTGTATTGCTGATACCACTCTGCAGCTTGGTCTTTGAGTTGGAACGAGGCAAACTTGACAAAGACCTCAGGCCTGACGTTGCTGCACTCGAAATGCTTGCAGATATCCACGAGCCAATCATCAGCGTCTGTTGCTTCGACACAGTTGCTGAAAGTCTTTGGCTGGTTTGCGAGGAACTGGTCGAGTGTAGCAAACTGATTTTGATTGTTGCCATGGCCTTGATTCCCTTGGTTGCACTCTTGCAAGAGTTGCATCATCAGCTGCGTGTTTGCATTGGTAGCGGCCATCACAGCTTGCCATGCCTCCGGAGGTGGAGGTGGTGGTGGCGAATCAGGATTCGAACACGTAGGAGGAGCCATCCTGAAGAGGGTGACATCCGTTAGCATCTTGACATACATATATTTAAGCTGATTCAAAAGGATCTAAATTGCAACATATAGTCTTAACATCCGAACAAAATGAACGAATGCATTCCAATTGAAATGGTCACACTTCCATAAATTGAGAAGCCACTTAGATAGAGGTAGAAGAATAAAACAACAAGGTACGGACAAGAACAAATACTTGGTGAGGATTACCCAATCACAAACCAAATATTCGCGGAAGACATACTAGAGCTACAAGAATTCCCACCTATGAAACTCCCGAACCTTTCCGGTTATGCAATCAGGTGTTGGGGATACAGGGGAAGCATAATATCTCACCCAAAGCTAGAAAATCCTACATCCAGCTATATCCATCCTTCAACACATAACCAAGAAACCTTCGGAAATCATTTACCTCAACCTTCGAAAAGCATCTGTTACACGAGTTATGGCGATACTCCCGAACTCCCGCCCCAGTACTGGGTGGCGTCGAGGTTATCTCACCAACAACTGCATATAAGAGATTTTCCATGTTGGCGAAACTCAGGTATTCCAGAATGGCAACGATCAAATTGTGACGACAACACCTCGGAGCTCACTCCCCGGGACACTGCCACAACCCCTAAATATCAGGAGGCACCAAGAACAATGTTCTCGTCACAAATCCATCGGAACGATTCCAAGATACCCACGTGATCCTAAATTTTTTTATTGAAATTTGAGAAGAGAAGAGTCAAAACTCTATGTTAGGATGCCTCACCAGAGCGACGAAGGGACTAAGGAGTAGAAAGACTCATACTCTCTGATATATATAATCCTGAATGACTCAAAACATTTTTCTAGACTCAACAACGCCAACGATTCGATCAAGAAGGGGGCTCCTAAGGTCGGGGAAGGCTCCGATTACCAACTTGTAACGCCCACGATGCGGCTATATCTCCCATGTGTCGAAGCACGACTTAGAGGCATAACCGCATTGTAAGCAATGCCGCAAGTGAGGTAATCTTCACAACAACCCATGAGCATGAATAAGGAAAAGGAGTACATAGTTGGCTTACACTCGCCACGTCACACAATAGCATAAAAATCATTACATTCATCTATATACACTCAAGGTCCGACTACGGAACCAAAATAAAGAACAACCCCAAATGCGACAAAGTCCCCGATCGCCCCAACTGGGCACCACTACTGATCATCTGGAAAGGAAACGTAGTATTGTCCTGAGTCCTCATCGAACTCCCACTTGAGCTCAGTCAAATCACCTGGAGCGGTATCATCGGTCCCTGCATCTGGTTTTGGAAGTAAACTGTGAGTCACGGGGACTCAGCAATCTCACACCATCGCGATCAAGACTATTTAAGCTTATAGGAAGGGTAAAAGTATGAGGTGGAGCTGCAGCAAGTGACTAGCATATATGGTGGCTAACATACGCAAAAGAGAGCGAGAAGAGAAGGCAAAGGCACGCTCCATGAACTATGATCAAGAAGTGATCCTAGAACAACCTACGATCAAGCATAACACGAGACCGTGTTCTCTTCCCGGACTCCACCGAAAAGAGACCATCACGGCCACACACTCTGTTGATTCATTTTAATTAAGTTAAGCTTTAGGTTTTCTACAACCGGACATTAACAAATTCCCATCTACCCATAACCGCGGGCACGGCTTTTGAAAGATCAAATTCCTGCAGGGGTGTCCCAATTTAGCCCATCACAAGCTCTCACGGTCAACGAAGGATATTCCTTCTCCCAAGAAAATCCGACCAGACTCGGAATCCCGGTTACAAGACATCTCGACAATGGTAAAACAAGTCCAGCAAAGCCACCCGAATGTGCCGACAAATCCCGATAGGAGCTGCACATATCTCGTTCTCAGGGCACACCGGATAAGCAATCCGTACAACTAAAACCAGCCCTGGAGTTTCCCCGAGGTGGCGCTGCAAGGGGCTCTAGTTTGGACCAACACTCAGAGGAGCACTGGCCCGGGGGGGTTAAATAAAGATGACCCTCGGGCTCCAGAAACCCAAGGGAAAAAGAGGCTAGGTGGGAAATGATAAAACCAATGTTGGGCATTGCTGGAGGAGTTTTATTCAAGGCGAACTGTCAAGGGGTTCCCATTATAACCCAACCGTGTAAGGAACGCAAAATCAAGGAACATAACACCGGTATGACGGAAACTAGGGCAGCAAGAGTGGAACAAAACACCAGGCATAAGGCCGAGCCTTCCACCCTTTACCAAGTGTATAGATGCATTAAAGTAGACAAGATATAATAATGATATCCCAACAATAAACATGTTCCAACAAGGAACAAACTCCAACCTTCACCTGCAACTAGCAACGCTATAAGAGGGGCTGAGCAAAGCGGTAACATAGCCAAACAACGGTTTGCTAGGACAAGGTGGGTTAGAGGTTTGACATGGCAATATGGGAGGCATGAAAGCAAGTGGTAGGTATCATAGCATAGGCATTGCAAAAGAGCGAGCATCTAGCAAGCAAAGATAGAAGTGATTTTTAGGGTATGGTCATCTTGCCTGCAAAGTTCTCTGAGTTGACGTTAGCTTGATCCTCATACACGTACTCAACGGGCTCCTCGATCACGTACTCGTCTCCCGGCTCTACCCAAGAAAGAACAACAAGCAAAGGGAGACACAATCAACCACGTGCAATGCACAAGCAACATGATGCAAAACATGACATGACATGCGGGATGCGATATGCGATGCATATGCATGTTTCAGAAAGGAAAGATTGAACCTGGCCTCCACTTGGAAAACCAAGAGTGCCACTGGAAGAGGAGTTGATTTCGATCGAAATCGATATAAAGATCACCGGAATCAGATGCATGGTTTGGAAATGACAAGCAAAACAAATATGGCACCGATCTGTGATTAACAGAACGAAGCCTCCTAAATGTATCAAGAACAACATGCTATAGCACTCTAACATGACAACAAAATACATGGCAGGGATCCACTCAAGATGCTTGATAAAAGATGAACACTGAGCTACGGCTAATTCACTCAATAGCAGGTTCAAACAAGCATGGCAAAAGTGCAAAAGATATCAGGTTACAGACTTAGTGAAAATAACATGTCGGGAATTGAACATCAGGAAGCAAAGTTTAGAGCACGAAAACAACATGCTACAGGAACATATCATGGCAAAGCAAGGCATGGCATGAAGCTACTCAAAGCATACAACAAAAGTCCCTTACTGACCATAAGCCAAAAGGGATCAGAAAATACAATGGCAACCATGTGATCATATCAATTATCGTTAACAGATTCAGACTTAGAAAACTGGAACATGGCAAAACAGATATTAAGTAGGCAAGTTTACGAGCTCGATGCACTCACCACAGGGCATTGCATGACAAACTAAGCATACACCCAGCAAGTAGACATGGCATAGAAGCTAAACATGGCAAGAACAACATCATAGCATGCACGGATCAACTACAACAACCTCGGCAAAAATGCTTAACATGTAAACATTCTACCAGGAACATTTTAAAAAGTAGAGCTCGATTGAGTCAAGCTAGGGTGCTCCATAATTTCAAACAAAGACATGGATGGATAGAGAACCACAATATCTAGAAAACATCCTTACTGATCATGCTCAAAAGAGGCATAGATCACTCTCTAGCAACATGAATACATGGCATAAAAATATAAACAGGGCAATGACTTATAATATTTCTAAGTCCCTGAAATCAGCAACATTAAGAGGGCTACTTTGCATGCTTGTGCTAGTCACCACAAAGATCACAAAAATACATGGCATACACCCCTGTAAAGATGGCATGGCATACTTCAAAACTCATGTAGAGCTCAAGATCATAGGAGGCACACATCAATCATGGCAAAAAAAGACAAATGATCAATTACTGCTATGAATCTGAAACTAACAGAAACTAGCACTCTACCAACAACATTTAGGGCATCAAGATGAGCTCAAATGAACATGATGCAATGATATGAAATGAAGTACTCGTCGAGACGAACAATTTGATATGCTACACGCCCAAAATGGAGCCACGGTTGCGGAGATAGGATGCGATGAAAAATGCACAAAATATTAGGGTTTGGGCATAAAGTCAACCGAGGTGGATCCAGATCTGGATCCGGATCGGCCGGCGCGGACTTCGAGGATGCTCGCCGGGGTTCACTGTTCACCGGAGTTGGAAACGAGGTCGTCGGATTTGTGGGGCCGGCCGGAGTGGACGACGCCGGCGACTGGGCGGCGCCGGCGCGGCGGACTTGGGGCGCGCGGAAGCCGAGGCGCGGATGGAGGCGTCGGCCGATGAGAGGAGGTGGCGAGCCAGCGCACGGGCGGCGCGGCGGACCTCAGCGACGGCGGGCGGATGAAGGCGGCGGGGCGAGGCGCGATGGGCTCGGGGGCTCGTGGCGGGCCGGCGTGGCTGCGGGTGGCGGCGCGCCACGTGGCGGCCCCCGGTTGGCTGCGGGCGGTGGCGAGGAGGTGTCCGGCGCGGGCCGGACACGTCCAGTGCGTGGAGGAGCGGATTTTCTAGGGTTAGGGGTGGAAGATCCGAAAATTTCGGGGATGAGCTATATTTATAGGTAGGAGGAGCTAGGAGGCTCCAAATTGAGCACGGTTTTCGGCCACACGATCGTCATCGAACGATCTAGATGATGGAGAGGGTTTAGGTGGGTTTTGGGCCACTTTGGAGAGGTGTTGGCATGCAACACACACGAGGCCTTCTCGGTCCCTCGGTTAACCGTTGGAGTATCAAACGAAGTCCAAATGGTACGAAACTTGACAGGCGGTCTACTAGTAGTAAACCAAGGCCGCTTGGCAAGTCTCGGTACAATCCGAGAACTTTTAACACCCACACACGAAAAGAGGTAGAAAGGGACACCGGAGGACATAGGAGCGCCGGAATGCAAAACGGACAACGGGGAAAATGCTCGAATGCATGAGACGAACACGTATGCAAATGCAATTCACATGATGACATGATATGAGATGCATGACAAAGACAAAACAACACGAAGACAAAAATACGACAATGAGGAAATATCATAACTTAGTGCTGGAAATGGCAAGAGTTGGAATACAAATATGGCATGTTACATACGGGGTGTTACATGCAAGATGGAGGAGAATAGTTCTGTCAGTGAACATATACTCAGAATGTCTGGGTACCATAACAACTTGACTCAACTGGGAGTTAATCTTCCTGTTGATAGTGTCATTGATAGAGTTCTTCAATCACTGCCACCAAGCTACAAGAGCTTCATGATGAACTATAATATGCAAGGGATGGATACGACGATTTCCGAGCTCTTCGCAATGCTAAAAGCTGCGGAGGTAGATATCAAGAAGGAGCATCAAGTGTTGATGGTCAACAAGACCACCAGTTTCAAGAAAAAGGGTAAAGGGAAGAAGAAAGGGCACTTCAAGAAGAACGGCAAAGAAGTTGCTGCTCAAGAGAAGAAACCCAAGTCTGAACCTAAGCCTGAGACTGAGTGCTTCTACTACAAAGGGACCGGTCACTGGAAGCGGAACTGCCCCAAGTATTTGCCGGATAAGAAGGATGGCAAGGTGAACAAAGGTATATGTGATATACATGTTATTGATGTGTACCTTACTAAAGCTCGCAGTAGCACCTGGGTATTTGATACTGGTTCTGTTGCTAATATTTGCAACTCGAAACAAGGACTACGGATTAAGCGAAGATTGGCTAAGGACGAGGTGACGATGCGCGTAGGAAATGGTTCCAAAGTCGATGTGATCGCCGTCGGCACGCTACCTCTACATCTACCTTCGAGATTAGTTTTAGACCTAAATAATTGTTATTTGGTGCCAGCGTTGAGCATGAACATTATATCTGGATCTTGTTTGATGCGAGACGATTATTCATTTAAATTAGAGAATAATGGTTGTTCTATTTATATGAGTAATATCTTTTATGGTCATGCACCCTTGAAGAGTGGTCTATTTTTAATGAATCTCGATAGTAGTGATACACATATTCATAATGTTGAAGCCAAAAGATGCAGAGTTGATAATGATAGTGCAACTTATTTGTGGCACTACCGTCTAGGTCATATTGGTGTAAAGCGCATGAAGAAACTCCATTCTGATGGACTTTTGGAATCACTTGATTATGAATCACTTGGTACTTGCGAACCACGCCTCATGGGCAAGATGACTAAAACACCGTTCTTCGGAACTATGGAGCGAACAACAGATTTGTTGGAAATCATACATACTTGTGTATGTGGTCCGATGAATATTGAGGCTCGCGGCGGGTATCGTTATTTTCTCACCTTCATAGATGATTTGAGCAGATATGGGTATATCTACTTGATGAAACATAAGTCTGAAACATTTGAAAAGTTCAAAGAATTTCAGAGTGAAGTGGAAAATCATCGTAACAAGACAATCAAGTTTCTATGATCTGATCGTGGAGGAGAATATTTGAGTTACGAGTTTGGTCTTCATTTGAAACAATGCAGAATAGTTTCGCAACTCACGCCACCCGGAACACCACAGCGCGTAATGGTGTGTCCGAACATCGTAACCGCACTTTATGGTGTGATCTATGATGTCTCTTACGGATTTACCGCTATCATTTTGGGGTTACGCTTTAGAGACAGCTACATTCACGTTAAATAGGGCACCATCTAAATCCATTGAGACGACGCCTTATGAACTATGGTTTGGCAAGAAACCAAAGTTGTCGTTTCTTAAAGTTTGGGGCTGCGATACTTATGTGAAAAAGCTTCAACCTGATAAGCTCGAACCCAAATCGGAGAAATGTATCTTCATAGGATACCCAAAGGAGACTGTTGGGTACACCTTCTATCACAGATCCGAAGGCAAGACATTTGTTGCTAAGAATGGATCCTTTCTAGAGAGGGAGTTTCTCTCGAAAGAAGTGAGTGGGAGGAAAGTAGAACTTGATGAGGTAACTGTACCTGCTCCCTTATTGGAAAGTAGTCCATCACAGAAACCGGTTCCTGTGACACCTACACCAATTAGTGAGGAAGCCAATGATGATGATCATGAAACTTCAGATCAAGTTACTACCGTACCTTGTAGGTCAACCAGAGTAAGATCCGCACCAGATTGGTACAGTAATCCTGTTTTGGAGGTCATGCTACTTGACCATGACGAACCTACGAACTATGAGGAAGCGATGATGAGCCCAGATTCCTCAAAATGGCTTGTGGCCATGAAATCTGAGATGGGATCCATGTATGAGAACAAAGTATGGACTTTGGTTGACTTGCCCGATGATCGGCAAGCCATCGAGAATAAATGGATATTCAAGAAGACTGACACTGACGGTAACGTTATTGTCTACAAAGCTCGACTTCTTGCGAAAGGTTTTTGACAAGTTCAAGGAGTTGACTACGATAAGACCTTCTCACCCATAGAGATGCTTGCTACCTCTTGAGCACTGCATTGGTTTTCCCCGGAGAGGAAGGGATGATGCAGCAAAGTAGCGTAAGTATTTCCCTCGGTTTTTGAGAACCAAGGTATCAATCCAGTAGGAGGCTACGCGCGAGTCCCTCGTACCTGCACAAAACAAATAAATCCTCGCAACCAACGCGAATAGGGGTTGTCAATCCCTACATGGCCACTTACGAGAGTGAGATCTGATAGATATGATAAGACAATATTTTTGGTATTTTTGTGATAAAGATGCAAAGTAAAATAAAGGCAAAGTAAAAAAGCAAAGGAAATAACTAAGTAGTAGGAGATTAATATGATAAAGATAGACCCGGGGGCCATAGGTTTCACTAGTGGCTTCTCTCTAGAGCATAAGTATTCCACGGTGGGTGAACAAATTACTGTTGAGCAATTGACAGAATTGAGCATAGTTATGAGAATATCTAGGTATGATCATTTATATAGGCATCACATCCGAGACAAGTAGACCGACTCCTGCTTGCATCTACTACTATTACTCCACTCATCGACCGCTATCCAGCATGCATCTAGAGTATTAAGTTAAAAATAGAGTAACGCCTTAAGCAAGATGACATGATGTGGAGGGATAGACTCATGCAATATGATGAAAACCCCATCTTGTTATCCTCGATGGCAACAATACAATGCGTGCCTTGCTTCCCCTACTGTCACTGGGAAAGGACACCGCAAGATTTAACCCAAAGCTAAGCACTTCTCCCATTGCAAGAAAGATCAATCTAGTATGCCAAACCAAACTGATAATTCGAAGAGACTTGCAAAGATAACCAATCATACATAAAAGAATTCAGAGAAGATTCAAATACATAGATAGACTTGATCATAAACCAACAATTCATCGGTCTCAACAAACACACCGCAAAAATAAGATTACATCGAATAGTTCTCCACAAGAGAGGGGGAGAACATTGTATTGAGATCAAAAAAGAGAGAAGAAGCCATATAGCTAATAACTATGGACCCGTAGGTCTGAGATAAACTACTCACATGTCATCGGAGGGGCTATGGTGTTGATGTAGAAGCCCTCCATGATCGATGCCCCCTCCGGCGGAGCTCCGGAACAGGCCCCAAGATGGGATCTCATGGATACCGAAAGTTGCGGCGGTGGAATTAGGTTTTTGGCTCCGTATCTGGTCGTTTGGGGGTATGTAGGTGTATATATGTAACGCCCCGAGACCGATGCTTGAGAAGACTTCCTTATGTTCCGGGTTTCTCCGTCTGTTTTCACTTGTGCCTGCTCTTTTATTTTTTTTGCATTGCATCATGTTATCATATCATCATGTCATAATCTTTTGCATCTCAACTAAATAATTTGTGTGGATCTTCGATCCATTTAAATCGAGGGCAGAGTGACTTCTCTTTATAACATACCCTCCTAATATTTAGGGAGTTATTATAAATATTCCATTAATTTGGAATCACCAAAACACACTTGCAAGTAATTCCCGAGGCCTTTGTTACCACACATCTTGACCTCAAACTTTGTCCATAAATTCATTCATCATATTTCGGAGCTCCACCAAAAATCCGAACATTTTGGACCTTCCCAACCCCCACTTCCTATTCAAATCATTTGAATTTAAATCAAATGAGTTTGAATTTAAATATCTCAATCTTGGCCTTTTCTATTTTTCTCGGAACAAGCACATTTTTGCGACTCCAAGAAAATTAACCCCATGCCCAAATTCTTCCTCTAACCTTCTCTTCTCTCTTTTCCTTTCTCTTATTTCTCTGTTTTGTTTTTACTTTTCCTTAGAGTGAGAGAGAGAGAGAGCCCAGCCCAGCTGCCCAGCCAGGCCTCTAGCCATTTCTTTCTCTACCCGGGCCGACCTCTAAGGCCCAGCCACCCCACTTAACCATCCTAACCCTAACCCGCACCGTCGCTCCTCCTCACTCTCCCCTTGTTCGTCTTGTCCCTCCCAAGCGCCGTCACGCAGGGAGAGGGCAGCGTCAACCCCTCTCCCGATCCACCTCTCTCCCCCCCCCCGATTCCCTCGCGCCTCCTGACGCCGTCCAGGCCAGGGGTCCCTTGCCACCGGAGCGGAGCTCCTCCACATGCCAGGACCCCCGCGCGCCCGGCGCCGCCCCTGCCAGGGACCTTCTCCATGGCGCCACCGCCGGCAAGCCCTGCCTCTGCGCCTCCTTCCCCATGGTGCCATGGCCTTCCTTCATCGACCTCGCACCCGTATCCTCGGTCGGACGGCCACCTCGCCGGTGACCAAGCGCCCCGCCACCAAGCAGTCGCGCACCCCTGCTCCCTTTCTCCTTCTTGCTGTTGGTCCTACCCGCGCCACAGCACGCGAGCAGCTGCAGCTCGACCCAACGACCTTCACCGCTGCCCTGACCCTCTCCATGCGCCGCCGAGGTCTCGCCTCCTCCCTGTGGCATCACGCACCCGGAGTCCAGGGCCTCTCCAGCCTCCAGATGCTCTCTTTCCCATGCTCCACGCCAAGTCCGACGCCGACCTCACTTCGTCTTGCTGCCGCTTCGCCTTTCGACCTCCTGTTGCTGCAGGACGCTCCCCATCATGCACCGTCGCTATTCAGTTTCTTTTCTCTCAAGGTCGAAGGACGCCAGGTACAAAGACGTCGAAGACCCGGCAAGTTCATCTACGGGCATGTACATCTATCTTCACCAAAGACCTGTTTATGCTTACACAACGAACCTTGGAGTTACACGAGAGACCAAGTACTCCGATGACATGTGTACCATTACGCTCGACGACCTTGGATGCACCAAGTTCCACTACCGCCGACTAGTATGACTACCGTCGCAAAAACGAGACCGTCAAGACCGGACTGACAAGTACCCCGAGAACGTCTGTACCTCTACCGTCGACGTGCTTTTCGTCAAGTCCCTCTACGAAATCGTGTCCCACTACCGCCGCCCGAACGTCTACGAAACATGTACCACGACCATCGCTGAAGACCCCGTGTATGTCAAGTTCCGTGTCGTGATCCCGAACATCTATGGACATGAACCACTACTTCCCTCGGCGTCCCGAGAACGTCTACTTCCCCTTCACCGCATCGAACTTGGTCCGTTCCGACAACACACGCTTCGAAGGTATAACGCCGAGACGACTGCCCGTGAACGAATGCATGTGTGATGTATGAGATGCTCGTGCTTGCTTCGTGCTCGAATTGTCGGTGCACGTTGCCCCTCTTTTGCGTTGTCACCATCGTCGACTCATGGGACACCCGGTATCTGGGAGTGCCCCACCATCTTTTGCACGCATCCGCATACTTCTCCTTTGTATCGGTATCTCAATCAAGTTACCGGAACCGGAACGTTGCCGTGGCGCCGTTACCGTTATCGTTGTCGTGGAACCCCTTTTGTTTCCGCCACGATGACAAATGCTTCATAATAATGCTCTTGTCAACTTTTAATAATAATTGCATAAACTTGTTCATGTCATCCACATCATGATAACAACAATTAAAATGTTTAAATTGTTGTTGCAATAAATTACTAAGGCATATGGGGATTTACCGGATTCGTTATTTGTTATATCCGGCCCCATTTAAATTGTTTAGATGATGTAGTTTTGTTATGCCTCACCTCTTGCCATGTTTAACAACATTTAGTATTGTTGGGTACCTAACCGAGATCGATCTAAATAACTTGAATGTGGTGTTTCGTCAATGTGCAATGGAGTTGCATATTGAGCTCCACTTAATTTGTAGGGTTGTTTGTGCACTTTGCCATGCCATGCCTCATTAAACCGGACATGCATCATACTTGTGTGCGCATCAGTCATGCTTATGTGGTGGTTGTTTACTATGTTGTTTGCTTCTTTTCCGGTGTTGCTTCTTCGGGTTAGTTTCGATAATTGCGTTTGTGAGGACCCGTTCATCTACGTCCGTTTGTCTTCTTCAGGGACTCATTCTTCTTCCTTGCGGGATTTCAGGCAAGATGATCATACCCTCGAAATCACTTCTATCTTTGCTTGCTAGTTGCTCGCTCTTTTGCTATGCCTATGCTGCGATACCTACCACTTGATTACCCTGCCTCCTATATTGTTGAACCAAGCCTCTAACCCACGTTATCCTAGCAAACCGTTGTTTGGTTATGTTACCGCTTTGCTCAGCCCCTCTTATAGCGTTGTTAGTTGCAGGTGAAGACTGAGGTTTGTTCCTTGTTGGAGCATGGAGATCATTCCTTGTTGGAACATTGTTTACATGTTGGGATATCACAATACCGCTTATTTAATTAATGCATCTATATACTTGGTAAAGGGTGGAAGGCTCGGCCTTATGCCTGGTGTTTTGTTCCACTCTTGCCGCCCTAGTTTCCGTCATATCGGTGTTATGTTCCTAGATTTTGTGTTCCTTACGCGGTTGGGTAATAATGGGAACCCCTTGACAGTTCGCCTTGAATAAAACTCTTCCAGCAATTCCCAACATTGGTTTTACCATTTGCCACCTAGCCTATTTTTCCCTTGGGTTTCGCGGACTCAAGGGTCATCTTTATTTTAAACCCCCGGGCCAGTGCTCCTCTGAGTGTTGGTCCACCTCGTCAGCCGCCGGTGGCCACCAGGGGCAACTCTGGGCTGGCCTACCGGAAGTTTAGACAATCCGGTGTGCCCTGAGAACAAGATATGTAGAGCTCCTATCGTGATTTGTCGGCACATTCGGGCGGTGTTGCTGGTTTAGTTTTATCTTGTCGAAATGTCTTGTAACCGGGATTCCGAGTCTGATCGGGTCTTCCCGCTAGAAGGAATATCCTTCATTGACCGTGAGAACTTGTTATGGGCTAAGTTGGGACACCCCTGCAGGGATTTGAACTTTCGAAAGCCGTGCCCGTAGTTATGGGCAGATGGGAATTTGTTAACGTTCGGTTGTAGAAAACCTGAAGTTGACCTTAATTAAAATGCATCAACCGCGTGTGTAACTGTGATGGTCTCTTTCCGCCGGAGTCCGGGAAGTGAACACGGTGTTGGAGTTATGTTTGACGTAGGTTGTTCTAGGATCACTTCTTGATCATAGTTTCTCGATCGTGCTTTGCCTTCTCTTCTCGCTCTCATTTGCGTATGTTAGCCACCATAAATGCTAGTCGCTTGCTGCAGCTCCACCTCATACCTTTTACCTTACCCATAAGCTTAAATAGTCTTGATCGCGAGGGTGCGGGATTGCTGAGTCCCCGTGACTCACAGATACTTCAAAACCAGCTTGCAGGTGCCGCTGAGTCCGTGCAGATGACGCAACCAAGCTCAAGGAGGAGCTCGATGAAGATCTTGTCCTTTGTGTTGTTTCGTTCTCGTTGATCAGTAGTGGAGCCCAGTTGGGGTCGATCGGGGATCTGTGTAGCTTGTGGGGTAGTCTTCTTTTATTTTGGTTCCGTAGTCAGACCTTGATTGTATCTGGTTGATGTAATGCTTTATTTATGTAAATTGTGTGAAGTGGCGATTGTAAGCCAACTATGTATCTCTTTCCCTTATGTATTACATGGGTTGTGTGAAGATTACCTCACTTGCGACATTGCTTTCAGTGCGGTTATGCCTCTAAGCCGTGCTTCGACACGTGGGAGATATAGCCGCATCGAGGGCGTTACAAGTTGGTAATCAGAGCCTTCCCCGACCTTAGGAGCCCCCACTGCTTGATCGAATTAGCTGACGAGTTGAGTCTAGAAAAAATGTTTTGAGTCATTTAGGAATTATATATCAGAGAGTTTAGGAATTCTTTTTACTCCTCAGTCCCTTCGTCACTCTGGTGAGGCATCCTAACGTAGAGTCTTGACTCTTCTCTTCTCAAATTTCACTAAAAAAAATTAGGATCACGCGGGTATCTTGGAATCGTTCCGATCGATTTGTGACGAGAACATTGTTCTTGGTGCCTCCTGATATTTAGGGGTTGTGGCAGTGTCTCGGGGAGTTGAGCTTCGAGGTGTTGTCATCACAATTTATCGTTGCAGTTCTGGAATACCTGAGTTTAGTTCGCCGACATCGAAAATCTCTTTCATGCAGTTGTTGGTGAGATAACCTCGACGCCACCCAGTACTGGGGCGGGAGTTCGGGAGTATTGCCATAACTCGTATAACGGATGCTTTTCGAAGGTTGAGGTAGATGATTTCCGAAATTTTCTTGGTTATGTGTTGAAGGATGGATACAGCTGGATGTAGGATTTGTTAGTTTGGGTGAGATATTATGCTTCCCCTGTATCCCCAACACCTGATTGCATAACCGGAAAGTTTCAGGAGTTTATAAGTGGGAATTCAAGTAGCTCTTAGGATATCTTTCCGACAGATGTATGATATGAAATTGGGGTTCAATGTCTAGTGGTCCGCCTATTCACGGTCGGTTTTACATTGGTCTCGTTGTGTCTTAAAGAGTCCTTGGCTATGCCGACTCGGGGACGCTTCGTATGTCATGTGCACTGCCTTGTACATGATGGTGTTGTATGATCGAGCCCGTGTAGGCCCCACCACGAAAACTTCAGACGAAATCTCTATCATATGTTTGTTCCGGCTTATTCTGCAAGCCAATCCTTTGTTTTGTTTTGAGTTATGGTATTCGAGTTGCTTCGAAGTCAAATGTTGATTCCATACCTTTTATTAGTGGTGTTCTCGTATTCCTACGGGAGTACTAATCCTTCATGATAATCGACATTGTCATGACAATCCTTTTCAACCGGTGTGTTTCTCTTCAAGCGGATCCGTTCATTTTCAATATCCGCAAGATTCAATCTCAGCTTTCTCAACGGTGTTCGTTTCATCCATTCGAAGTTGCCTTTGTTTTTCCCGCCCTCCCTCCCTTGTTTTCTTCGAGACTCGGAATTCTTAATCAAGTATCCTTTTATTCATATGAAGTCTCTCCATTCTTTTTTGTCAATGTTCTTATCCGGTGATTCTCAGGAAGATGCTAACGGAGCTTCTAGTTCATCATTCTTCGTACTCTTTTATCCGATGAATTCAATTCAAGCTTTGCCAATTATATCCTTTCCTCGTTGCAAATACCTTCTCATGTCGGTGCACCTCAAATTCAGTCATTTCTCGCTATTCAATTATTCCGGAGTGCTAAAGATATCTCAAAAGATTTGTGTCTCCATTATCAATCCGTCCAAGATATCTCGAGGTGTTATCTCATTCAAGCCGTTTAATTCAACCGGTGCTATCTCCTTTGCAAGTAATCGTTCAACGGTGTATCTCTTCAGTGGGCCCTAACCCACAGGTCTTTTCCCAGGATCTTACCTGACTCTTCTAATTTTTTCCGGAGTTATTCTCAAATTCTTTTCTAAAGTTTGTCGTAAGAATGATGTTTCGTCAGTCAAATGCTTTTCTCCAAGATCTTTCAAATTCTTTTCATCGTTGGTTCAACTTTTCCATTCATCTTTATTCCGGAGTATCTCAACAATTTGGTGGTGTTTCTCGTCGTAATTCTCAGATTTTGATGACCGAAGAAGAGTTTTCCTCAAAATCTTAACCATTCTCTCAGAGATGTGTAGTTCAAACTTGTTGCCATCCTCTCATAATTATTTTTGATTGTGGGAATTATTTTCACCTATCCAGTGCAAATTTAGGAGTCTTTTCAGTTTGATTCTCCGGATGCCATCATCTCATTATTATTCATTTCAGTTGGCAGATCTCATTCTCCAAATCATACCGGTGCATCATTCAAATATTCTTTAATCAATTCATGATCTCTCCATTCCCTTGTATCTAAATCCTCTCAAGTATCTTCGTGCTTTTTATAATTCTTCCCTGTGATTCATCCCTTTACTTCGTTCATTTTCAATTCTTACGGTGGTTCATTCAAGAGTTCCTCTTCCTTCGTTTATCATATCACTTTATTCGATGTTCCAATCCTACCGGCGGTTCGTTGAAGACATTCTCAAGTTTATGTTATATCTCTCTTAATCTTTTCTACGAGAATAAGTTGTATGCAATCCGTTTGCTCGTCATCAATTTAATTGGTGAAGGAGGAGCATAACATAATTCTTATTCTTGGTTCACCCAGATGATTAATTCCTTATTCCGGAGGTTCATCAAAATTCTTGATTTCAGTTGTTTCATCTTTTCTTTTCCGGAGTTCCTAGCTTTTCCGCATTATCTCGTCGTGAAGCTCCTCCTAAATCTTTACAAGGTTTCACCTTGAGTTTTCAACTTCTCCTTCCTTTCATTATCCTTTTGTTTACCGGAGTTCTTCATGGAGGTTCTACATGTTGGTTCATCAAGGACGTAATTCCTTCTCGAGATGTTCATTGAGATTCTTTTCAGAGGAACTCAAGCATTCTTGATCTTGCAATCCGGAGTGCAATTCTTTCTTCCGTACCATTTAAGGTGGTGCTATGTCATTCTTGATAATTTGAGTTCATGTTTCATGATTCACATGTTGTTAAGAATGAGGTATTTTAAATCCATCAACCTCTTCGTTGGAATTGTCTTGGGTTATATTTCACCTAAAGCCTTCCCTAAGGATTGTTGCTAATTATGATGCTTATAAATGATCCAAGTTCTTCATTTATCCTTCCGGGGAGATAACCTTCTCATCTCCTTGTTCATATCAATCCAATTTATCGTTTCCGTTAGTGGCAGAATATCACCTCGTAGTTTTGAGATGTTCTTCATAAGCCCACAACAAGCTTACTCTTTTCGTTGTTGGTTTTTTGCCAATAACTACGTTCGACCCTTCTCCTAAGGATGCCTTTTCAAGCTCTTTTGTGGCAGAAGTTGGCATTTTCTTCTCCATTCTCCATTTCAATTATCTATCTTCTATTCTTTCGTTCCGGAGGCATTGTGATGTTGTTCTTTTCACCCATCATCTCGTTTTGTCAAAGATCATGTTCTTTTCATGCTTAACCTTTTAACCGGAGTGTTGTGCCCTCTGCTCAAGTTCTCTCATCTTATCAAGTTTAATATCTCTTTTCAACCAAAGTGCTACCCGAATCGGCTCTTTCTTTTCCTCTTTCTTAACGGAGTGTCTTCAACTTCGTTCATCTCCGTTTATTCTATTATCGGAAATGGCTTAACCTTTCAAGGTTCTTTGGTCTCACTCATTTGTCAAAGAAGCAACTTAGTTTTATCTCTTCTCTTTCCCTTCCGTTTTTCCCTCCGGTGCCATCCTAGATCTCGGGACAAGATCCTCTCGTAGTGGTGGAGTGTTGTAATGCCCCGAGACCGATGCTCGAGAAGACTTCCTTATGTTCCGGGTTTCTCCATGTGTTTTCACTTGTTCCTGCTCTTTTATTTTTTTTGCATTGCATCATGTTATCATATCATCATGTCATAATCTTTTGCATCTCAACTAAATAATTTGTGTGGATCTTCGATCCATTTAAATCGAGGGAAGATTGACTTCTCTTTATAACATATCCTCCTAATATTTAGGGAGTTATTATAAATATTCCATTAATTTGGAATCACCAAAACACACTTGCAAGTAATTCCCCAGGCCTTTGTTACCACACATCTTGACCTCAAACTTTGTCCATAAATTCATTCATCATATTTTAGAGCTCCACCAAAAATCCGAACATTTTGGACCTTCCCAACACCCACTTCCTATTCAAATCATTTGAATTTAAATCAAATGAGTTTGAATTTAAATATCTCAAACTTGGCCTTTTCTATTTTTCTCGGAACAAGCCCATTTTTGCGACTCCAAGAAAATTAACCCCATGCCCAAATTCTTCCTCTAACCTTCTCTTCTCTCTTTTACTTTCTCTTATTTCTCTGTTTTGTTTTTATTTTTCCTTAGAGTGAGAGAGAGAGAGAGCCCAGCCCAGCTGCCCAGCCAGGCCTCTGGCTATTTCTTTCTCTACCCGGGCCGGCCTCTAAGGCCCAGTCACCCCACTTAACCATCCTAACCCTAGCCCGCACCATCGCTCCTCCTCACTCTCCCCTCATTCGTCTTGTCCCTCCCAAGCGTCGTCACGCAGGGAGAGGGCAGCGCCAACCCCTCTCCCGATCCACCTCCCCCCCCCCGATTCCCTCGTGCCTCCTGACGCCGTCCAGGCCAGGGCTCCCTCGCCACCGGAGCGGAGCTCCTCCACATGCCAGGAGCCCCGCGCGCCTGACGTCGCCCCTGCCAGGGACCTTCTCCATGGCGCCACCGCCGACAAGCCCTGCCTCTACGCCTCCTTCCCCATTGTGCCATGGCCTTCCTTCATCGACCTCGCGCCCGTATCCTCGGCTGGACGGCCACCTCGCTGGTGACCAAGCGCCCCGCCACCAAGCAGTCGCGCGCCCCTGCTCCCTTTCTCCTCCTTGCTATTGGTCCTGCCCGCGCCCCGACCCTCTCCATGCGCCGCCGAGGTCTCGCCTCCTCCCTGTGGCATCGCGCACCCGGAGTCCAGGGCCTCTCCAGCCTCCAGATGCTCTATTTCCCATGCTCCACGCCAAGTCCGACGCCGACCTCACTTCGTCTTGCTACCGCTTCGCCTTTCGACCTCCTATTGCTGCAGGACCCTCCCCATCATGCACCGTCGCTATTCGGTTTCTTTTCTCTCAAGGTCGAAGGACGCCAGGTACCAAGACGTCGAAGACCCGGCAAGTTCATCTACGGGCATGTACATCTATCTTCACCAAAGACCTATTTCTGCTTACACAACAAACCTTGGAGTTACACGAGAGACCAAGTACTCCGATGACATGTGTACCATTACGCTCGATGACCTTGGATGCACCAAGTTCCACTACCGCCGACTAGTACGACTACCGTCGCAAAAACGAGACCGTCAAGACTGTACCGACAAGTACCCCGAGAATGTCTGTACCTCTACCGTCGACGTGCTTTTCGTCAAGTCCCTCTACGAAATCGTGTCCCACTACCGCCGCCCGAACATCGACGAAACATGTACCACGACCATCGCTGAAGACCCCGTGTATGTCAAGTTTCGTGTCGTGACCCCAAAACATCTACGGACATGAACCACTACTTCCCTCGGCGTCCCGAGAACGTCTACTTCCCCTTCACCGCATCGAACTTGGTCCGTTCCGACAACACACGCTTCGAAGGTATAACACCGAGACGACTGCCCGTGAACGAATGCATGTGTGATGTATGAGATGCTCGTGCTTGCTTCGTGCTCGAATTGTCGATGCACGTTGCCCCTCTTTTGCGTTGTCACCATCGTCGACTCATGGGACACCCGGTATCCGGGAGTGCCCCACCATCTTTTGCACGCATCCGCATACTTCTCCTTTGTATCGGTATCTCAATCGAGTTACCGGAACCGGAACGTTGCCGTGGCACCGTTACCGTTATTGTTGTCGTGGAACCCCTTTTGTTTCCGCCACGATGACAAATGCTTCATAATAATGCTCTTGTCAACTTTTAATAATAATTGCATGAACTTGTTCATGTCATCCGCATCATGATAACAACAATTAAAATGTTTAAATTGTTGTTGCAATAAATTACTAAGGCATATGGGGATTTACCGGATTCGTTATTTGTTATATCCGGCCCCATTTAAATTGTTTAGATGATGTAGTTTTGTTATGCCTCACCTCTTGCCATGTTTAACAACATTTATTATTGTTGGGTACCTAACCGAGATCGATCTAAATAACTTGAATGTGGTGTTTCGTCAATGTGCAATGGAGTTGCATATTGAGCTCCACTTAATTTGTAGGGTTGTTTGTGCACTTTGCCATGCCATGCCTCATTAAACCGGACATGCATCATACTTGTGTGCGCATCGTGTCATGCTTATGTGGTGGTTGTTTACTATGTTGTTTGCTTCTTTTCCGGTGTTGCTTCTTCGGGTTAGTTCCGATAACGTTGCGTTTGTGAGGACCCGTTCATCTACGTCCGTTTGTCTTCTTCAGGGACTCATTCTTCTTCCTTGCGGGATTTCAGGCAAGATGATCATACCCTCGAAATCACTTCTATCTTTGCTTGCTAGTTGCTCGCTCTTTTGCTATGCCTATGCTGCGATACCTACCACTTGATTACCCTGCCTCCTATATTGTTGAACCAAGCCTCTAACCCACGTTATCCTAGCAAACCGTTGTTTGGTTATGTTACCGCTTTGCTCAGCCCCTCTTATAGCGTTGTTAGTTGCAGGTGAAGACTGAGGTTTGTTCCTTGTTGGAGCATGGAGATCATTCCTTGTTGGAACATTGTTTACATGTTGGGATATCACAATACCGCTTATTTAATTAATGCATCTATATACTTGGTAAAGGGTGGAAGGCTCGGCCTTATTCCTGGTGTTTTGTTCCACTCTTGCCGCCCTAGTTTCCGTCATATCGGTGTTATGTTCCTGGATTTTGTGTTCCTTACGCGGTTGGGTAATAATGGGAACCCCTTGACAGTTCGCCTTGAATAAAACTCTTCCAGGAATTCCCAACATTGGTTTTACCATTTGCCACCTAGCCTCTTTTTCCCTTGGGTTTCGCGGACTCAAGGGTCATCTTTATTTTAAACCCCCGGGCCAGTGCTCCTCTGAGTGTTGGTCCACCTCGTTAGCCGCCGGTGGCCACCAGGGGCAACTCTGGGCTGGCCTACCGGAAGTTTAGACAATCCGGTGTGCCCTGAGAACGAGATATGTAGAGCTCCTATCGGGATTTGTCGGCACATTCGGGCGGTGTTGCTGGTTTAGTTTTATCTTGTCGAAATGTCTTGTAACCGGGATTCTGAGTCTGATCGGGTCTTCCCGCTAGAAGGAATATCCTTCGTTGACCGTGAGAGCTTGTTATGGGCTAAGTTGGGACACCCCTGCAGGGATTTGAACTTTCGAAAGCCGTGCCCGCAGTTATGGGCAGATGGGAATTTGTTAACGTCCGGTTGTAGAAAACCTGAAGTTGACCTTAATTAAAATGCATCAGCCGCGTGTGTAACTGTGATGGTCTCTTTCCGGTGGAGTCCGGGAAGTGAACACGGTGTTGGAGTTATGTTTGACGTAGGTTGTTCTAGGATCACTTCTTGATTATAGTTTCTCGATCGTGCTTTGCCTTCTCTTCTCGCTCTCATTTGCGTATGTTAGCCACCATAAATGCTAGTCGCTTGCTGCAGCTCCACCTCATACCTTTTACCTTACCCATAAGCTTAAATAGTCTTGATCGCGAGGGTGCGAGATTGCTGAGTCCCCGTGACTCACAGATACTTCAAAACCAGCTTGCAGGTGCCGCTGAGTCCGTGCAGATGACGCAGCCAAGCTCAAGGAGGAGCTCGATGAAGATCTTGTCCTTTGTGTTGTTTCGTTCTCGTTGATCAGTAGTGGAGCCCAGTTGGGGTCGATCGGGGATCTGTGTAGCTTGTGGGGTAGTCTTCTTTTATTTTGGTTCCATAGTCGGACCTTGATTGTATCTGGTTGTTGTAATGCTTTATTTATGTAAATTGTGTGAAGTGGCGATTGTAAGCCAACTATGTATCTCTTTCCCTTATGTATTACATGGGTTGTGTGAAGATTACCTCACTTGCGACATTGCTTTCAATGCGGTTATGCCTCTAAGTCGTGCTTCGACACGTGGGAGATATAGCCGCATCGAGGGCGTTACAATATAGGAGGAAGGAGTATGTCAGTGGAGCAACAGGGGGCCCATGAGGGTGGAGGGCGCGCCTGGGGGGGGGGGGGTAGGCACGCCCCCTACCTCGTGGCCTCCTCTTTTGTGTCTTGACGTAGTGTCCAAGTCTCCTGGGTCTTGTTCGTTGAGAAAATCACGTTCCCAAAGGTTTCATTCCGTTTGGACTCCGTTTGATATTCCTTTTCTTCGAAACCCTAAAACAGGCAAAAAACAGCAATTCTGGGCTGGGCCTTCGGTTAATAGGTTAGTCCCAAAAATAATATAAAAGTGGATAATAAATCCCAATAATGTCCAAAACAGTAGATAATATAGCATGGAGCAATCAAAAATTATAGATACGTTGGAGACGTATCAATGCTTAAGTCCGTCCGAATCATGTTAGCAATTGCCGCATTTTATGATTATGAAATTTGGAAAATGGATGTAAAGACTGCATTCCTGAATGGATTTCTGGAAGAAGAGTTGTATATGATGCAACCTGAAGGTTTTATCGATCCAAAGGGTACTAACAAAGTGTGCAAGCTCCAGCGATCCATTTATGGACTGGTGCAAACTTCTCGGAGTTGGAATAAACGTTTTGATAGTGTGATCAAAGCATATGGTTTTATACAGACTTTTGGAGAAGCCTGTATTTACAAGAAAGTGAGTGGGAGCTCTGTAGCATTTCTAATATTATATGTGGATGACATATTGTTGATTGGAAATGATATAGAATTTCTGGATAGCATAAAAGGATACTTGAATAAGAGTTTTTCAACGAAAGACCTCAGTGAAGCTTCTTATATATTAGGCATCAAGATCTATAGAGATAGATCAAGACGCCTAATTGGACTTTCACAAAGCACATACCTTGATAAAGTTTTCAAGAAGTTCAAAATGGATCAAGCTAAGAAAGGGTTCTTGCCTGTGTTACAAGGTGTGAAGTTGAGTAAGACTCAATGCCCAACCACTGCAGAAGATAGAGAGGAAATGAAATGTGTTCCCTATGCTTCAGCCATAGGATCTATCATGTATGCGATGCTGTGTACCAGACCTGATGTGTGCCTTGCTATTAGTTTAGCAAGGAGGTACCAAAGTAATCCAGGAGTGGATCACTGGACAGCGGTCAAGAATATCCTGAAATACCTGAAAAGGACTAAGGATATGTTTCTCGTTTATGGAGGTGACAAAGAGCTCGTAGTAAATAGTTACGTCGATGCAAGATTTCACATTGATCCGGACGATTCTAAATCACAAACCGGATACGTGTTTATATTGAACGGTGGAGCTGTCAGTTGGAGCAGTTCTAAACAAAGCGTCGTGGCGGGATCTACGTGTGAAGTGGAGTACATAGCTACTTCGGAAGCAGCAAATGAAGGAGTCTGGATGAAGGAGTTCATATCCGATCTAAGTGTCATACCTAGTGCATCGGGTCCAATGAAAATCTTTTGTGACAATACTGGTGCAATTGCCTTGGCAAAGGAATCCAGATTTCACAAGAGAACCAAACACATCAAGAGACACTTCAATTCCATCCACGATCAAGTCCAGGTGGGAGACATAGAGATTTGCAAGATACATACGGATCTGAATGTTGCAGACCCGTTGACTAAGCCTCTCTCACAAGCAAAACATGATCAGCACCAAGGCTCCATGGGTGTTAGAATCATTACTGTGTAATCTAGATTATTGAATCTAGTGCAAGTGGGAGACTAAAGGAAATATGCCCTAGAGGCAATAATAAAGTTATTATTTATTTCCTTATTTCATGATAAATGTTTATTATTCGTGCTAGAGTTGTATTAACCGGAAACATAATACATGTGTGAATACATAGACAAACACAGTGTCACTAGTATAACTCTACTTAACTAGCTCGTTGATCAAAGATGGTTATGTTTCCTAACCATAGACATGAGTTGTCATTTTGATAAATGGGATCACATCATTAGGAGAATGATGTGATTGACTTGACCCATTCCATTAGCTTAGCACTTGATCATTTTAGTTTACTGCTATTGCTTTCTTCATGACTTATACATGTTCCTATGACTATGAGATTATGCAACTCCCGATTACCGGAGGAACACTTTGTGTGCTACCAAACGTCACACCGTAACTGGTGATTATAAAGGTGCTCTACAGGTGTCTTCGATGGTACTTGTTGAGTTGGCATAGATCGAGATTAGGATTTGTCACTCCGATTGTCAGAGAGGTATCTCTGGGCCCTCTCGGTAATGCACATCACTATAAGCCTTGCAAGCAATGCAACTAATGAGCTAGCTGCGGGATGATGCATTACGGAAACGAGTAAAGAGACTTTCCGGTAACGAGATTGAACTAGGTATTGAGATATCGATGATCGAATCTCGGGCAAGTAACATATCGATGACAAAGGGAACAATGTATGTTGTTATGCGGTTTGACCGATAAAGATCTTCGTAGAATATGTAGGAGCCAATATGAACATCTAGGTTCCGCTATTGGTTATTGACCGGAGACGTGTCTCGGTCATGTCTACATAGTTCTCGAACCCATAGGGTCCGCACGCTTAACGTTCGGTGACGATCTGTATTATGAGGTTATGTGATTTGATGTACCGAAGGTAGTTTGGAGTCCCGGATGAGATCGGGGACATGACGAGGAGTCTTGAAATAGTCGAGACGTAAAGATCGATATATTGGACGACTATATTCGGACATCGTAAAGGTTCCGAATGATTTGGGTATTTTTTGGAGTACCGGGGAGTTACGGGAATACGGGGAAGAAGTATTGGGCCTCATGGGCCAAGTGGTGGAAGAGAGGAGGCAGGGCACGCAGCCCCCTAGCCCAAACTGAATTGGACTAGGGGGCCGGCCCCCCTTTCCTCCTTTCCTCCCTCTCCTTCCTTCTCCCTCTCCTCCTTCCTTTCCCCCTCCTAGTTGGAGTAGGAAAGGGGAGTCCTCCTCCTACTAGAAGGACTCCTCCTCCTGGCGCGCCCTGCAAGGGCCGGCCAGTCTCCCCCTTGCTCCTTTATATATGGGGGCAGGGGGCACCCTAGAACACACAAGTTGATTGTTCCAAGCCGTGTGCGGTGCCCCCCTCCACCATAATCCACCTCGATCATATCGTAGCGGTGCTTAGGTGAAGCCTTGCGTCGGTAGCAACATCATCACCGTCATCACACCGTCGTGCTAACAGAACTCTCGCGTAAAGCTCTGCTGGATCGGAGTTCGTGGGACGTCATCGAGCTGAACGTGTGCTGAACTCGGAGGTGCCGTGCGTTTGGTACTTGGATCGGTCGGGTCGTGAAGACGTTCGACTACATCAACGGCGTTCTCATAACGCTTCCGCTTATGGTCTACGGGGGTACATAGATGATACTCTCCCCTCTCGTTGTTGTGCATCACCATGATCTTGCGTGTGCGTAGGATTTTTTTTGAAATTACTATGTTCCCCAACAGTGTAGCGATGGTGACCTATCATTTGAGCGATTGTAGGATCGTTTAGTATAGTCTACATGGGATGGTGGTGAATAGATAACAAGCATATCCTCCCAAATTTAAGTTTCTTTGGCAATTTTAAACTTTTCTACCGGTAGCCTAATGAACACCCTACAGATTCAAGTCTAGTAGAGTAGAGCAACGTAAGACAACAAACTTGCACAAGCAGAAGTAAGGATAGGGTTAGATGAATGCAAATACGGGCTGGCTTGATGAAGATTTTTCCCGTGGTTGAAAAAGTTAGCTCTGTACCACTCCATGTTGATGAAGGCTTCAAATCACTAGGATTCTAGGATGACAAAGATTCTAGTTGTGAGTTCCACGAAGGTCTATCACCCACAAAGGGTACACGAAGGAGCAACCAATCTATGCTATCATGGCATACGACCACGACAGTCTAGTCTCACTTTCGGTAGACTTCAGAAAGTAGGCGATCTCCAAGCCCATACAAACTTCCGAAGGAAATATGCCCTAGAGGCAATAATAAAGTTGTTATTTATATTTCCTTATATCATGATAAATGTTTATTATTCATGCTAGAATTGTATTAACCGGAAACTTGATACATGTGTGGATACATAGACAAAACACAGTGTCCCTAGTAAGCCTCTACTAGACTAGCTCGTTAATCAAAGATGGTTAAGTTTCCTAACCATAGACATGTGTTGTCATTTGATGAACGGGATCACATTATTAGGAGAATGATGTGATGGACAAGACCCATCCGTTAGCTTAGCATAATGATCTTTAAGTTCTATTGCTATTGCTTTCTTCATGACTTATACATGTTCCTCTGACTATGAGATTATGCAACTCCCGAATACCGGAGGAACACCTTGTGTGCTATCAAACGTCACAACATAACTGGGTGATTATAAAGATTCTCTACAGGTGTCTCCGATGGTGTTTGTTGAGTTGGCATAGATCGAGATTAGGATTTGTCACTCCGTGTATCGGAGAGGTATCTCTGGTCCCTCTCGGTAATGCACATAACTATGAGCCTTGCAAGCAATGTGACTAATGAGTTAGTTATGGGATGTTGCATTATGGAATGAGTAAAGAGACTTGCCGGTAACGAGATTGAACTAGGTATGATGATACCGGCGATCGAATCTCGGGCAAGTAACATACCGATGACAAAGGGAATAACGTGTGTTGTTGTGCGGTTTGACCGATAAAGATCTTCGTAGAATATGTAGGAAACAATATGAGCATCCAGGTTCTGCTATTGGTTATTGACCGGAGATGTGTCTCGGTCATGTCTACATAGTTCTCGAACCCGTAGGGTCCGAACGCTTAACGTTTGATGACGATTCGTATTATGAGTTTATGTGATTTAATGTACCGAAGGTTGTTTCGGAGTCCCGGATGAGAGCACGGACATGACTATGAGTTTCGAAATGGTCGAGACATAAAGATTCATATATGGAAGGCTACATTCGGACACCGGAATGGTTCGGATCATTTCGGATAAGTTTCAGAGTACCGGGGGTTACCAGAACCCCCCCCCCCCGGAAGTTATTGGGCCTCATGGGCCTAATGGTGAACGAGAGGAGGCAGGCCAAGGCGTGGCGCGCGCCCCCCCTTGCCCAAACCGAATTGGACTAGGGCTAGGGGGCCAGCCCCCCTTTCCTTCTCTTCTTCCTCTCCTTCCTTCTTGTCCTACTAGGAAAGGGGGGAACCTACTCCTACTAGCAGTAGGATCCCCCCCTTGGGCACGCCCCTTGTGGCCGGCCCTCCTCTTCCTCCCCTCCTTTATATACGGGGGAGGAGGGCACCCCATAGACACAAGTTGATCTTTAGCCATGTGCGGTGCCCCCCTCCACAGTTTTCCACCTCGGTCATATTGTCGTAGTGCTTAGGCGAAGCCCTGCGTCGGTAACTTCATCGTCACCATCACCACGCCGTCGTGCTGATGAAACTCTCCCTCGGCCTCAACTGGATCAAGAGTTTGAGGGATGTCATCGAGCTGAACGTGTGCAGATCACGGAGGTGCCGTGCGTTCGGTACTTGATCGGTTGGATCTCGAAGACGTTCGACTACATCAACCGCGTTACTAAACGCTTCCGCTTTCGGTCTACGTGGGTACGTAGACACACTCTCCCCCGCTCGTTGCTATGCTTCTCCTAGATAGATCTTGCGTGATCGTAGGAATTTTTTTGAAATACTACGTTCCCCAAAAACTTCTTGGTTCCTTCACGCCTTGAAGGCTTCCAAGCACACCTAGACGATATAGGAGCCGCACATCCTTCAAATATAACAAGATTGATTTTGTTGTTGATGAATCCTTGCACGTGTGCTTCAACTGATAATATCCTCTACTCTCAAAACAAAACTCCCTCCGAATATATATTTGGATTGTAGACGTAGGAGAGGAAAGAAAAGAGGGAATTTTAGAGATTAAAGACTTGGGCTTGATGGCTGAAGTACAAAACCCTTTGAACTTGACACAAGAAGCTGGTTTTATCTCTCAGAAAATATGATGAGAGTGAAGTTTGTTTCTAGTGAATTGATGGGATAGGTGGGGGATGAATAGGCAGGACCAACAATCTGTATGTGATACACTTTTTAGCACTACTCCGAACCTTAGAGTGATCAACTTGAAATCACCAAACAATGATAAAGGTAGAAAGTTTCGAACTGCTCAAAAGGTCCAAACAAGGTTGTATAGAGGCTCCGACTAACCAACCGTACACCTTCGCACGTATCTGGATCGTTCAGAAATCCTGAGCGAAGCTGTTTGGAAGTTCTGAAAAGTGGACAAAGATGGGAGAAGAGTGCTTCAACGGTTTGGATTGGTCTCACTCAAGAGCTCTGAGCAGCGGGTTTTTTAATGGCTATATCTGGATAATCGTTCGGAAGATCTGAAGTGGAAGAGCTCAGAGGATCTGAAGGAGTGAAAGTAGGTAGATATAATGGAGAAATGAAAGACTTTTGAGGGCCTTCTGGTTGATCTCTGAGGACATGGAGAGGGAAACTTAGCTTAGCAACCTCATTCTCTCCTTTCTAAAATATCAGCATGCCTATGAACTCAATGTGATTGGATCGCTAAAATAGAAAAAGTCCTTGACTTGGCCAACATTCATGGAAATTTTAGGGGGTCACCAATCATTTCCTTTGTAGCAACTTTTCGAACTAACTTGAGATAAACTTGATGAATCATTTCCTTGTGATATGTTGACATTACTTATAAAACTTGATGAAGCACTAATATTTTATTTTGATTTTGTGTTGCCTTGTAGGTCTTGTAGTTGATTTTTATCTCCCATGTACACTTAAAGCATCACCACCACAAAGTTTGGAGTAAAACAATGAAAAATTGGTTGCCATTTTTTATGTATAACTTTGTCTATTAACTTTTAACGAAAGACTATACGTGTTTCTTTTTTCCTGCTTTTCGTTGGTCATGAAGGCATAGTCGCATTTGACCACCTTGGACACCCAAGGACAAATATCAGAGCCCAAAGGTCTGGTAAGAGACCTTGCACAAAGATTGGAGGGAGGTACCACAGATAGCATATACATAATTTATTTATTTAGAATCAGTGATTGTGATTTTTTTTAAACACAAGTATGGTGATCTGATGGATGAGATATGTGTGACATATTTATGGTGATCTAACGGTCATGTACTACTAGTGAAAAATGAGTTTCTTGTATCCACCAGATGATTTGCTTTCTTTGGGATTTCCTAACAGTATGTTTCCGGTGTATTGTGCTTTCTGTGGACAACATACTACATGTATTGAACTTAAAAAAACGTGAGAACTCGAACTCAAAGACATTAGCAAACACAAACTGATTTTTCATCAACTTGTGTATTTATTTTGTAAGGCCTTGTTGAATAATGCAATAAAGACAACTGTGTGCATCGCTCGATGCAAAGCCCGTGGGTTGTCCTGCTTTTCGAGAAAAATCCTCCGATCACATTCCGTTGTCTTCCCTTGATTAGTATGTGTACATTCTTGTGTTAAATGTCTAAAGACTAACTGACCCTGCTATATATAGCCTTATATTGTTTCTTTGGAAAGGAGGGTCACCCCAGCCTCTGTATCAATATTATGCACACGACCATTTGACTTACATTTTTGTAAATGTTGGTTTCCACAAGTATAAAAAAATATACATTAGATGAAACTCGGTAGAATCAGCCATACTTTATGTACACCATCCAACTTTATGTAAACATAAAAACATAGAACAAGTTAATCACATACAAGCATGTTACATGCCTTTATCAATGAATTGATGTAGCGTATATACAAGAACTGCATAAAATTAATGTAATTAAACACCATGACACAAATAATTAAATTCAACAATATTGCTACAATGTACGTATGATGGTACATTTATGAACCAATCATATTCTAAATTGATCACCGGAGAATGATCACTTGAACTGTTGTTTGCTTGCAAATGTTTGCCCAAACTTCCATCCAGCAGGCACAATATTGTTGAACTCAACTGTCTGCCCATCTGTGTCGGTCAACCTGAACGAGAGCAATTTTTCGGTAAGATTTGCTAGAGAGTGCCAGTTGGCACCCCAGTTACGGGACATTGGCATCCAATCGTTTGAATCAGAGCTCTTGACATCCATGGATTTGATTGAGCCGGCAGCTGCGACGTTCATCGCAGTAACTAGGTTGAAATAATCATGACCATCGATCTTGAACCGCACCCCACCCTTCTTCACGCACGGGACCCTACAGAAAAATCAATTTTCTACCAACTTTAAGCAATTTTAACTTTTGAGGATAATTACAATTTTTTAAGAAAACTTATGCGTGCGTATCTCTTGTACATGACGGGGATGATGCCGCCCTTGTAAACGCCGATCTTCTCCCATGCCGGTTGCGCCATGTCAAAGTGTGGCCTCGGTGGGTTACACCAGCCGCCATTGTCGCTCGGGAGCGCGTTGTTAGGTGGGCAGAAGTTCGTGGCCGTCACCGTCACCGAGACGCCTGGTTTGCACCACATGGGATCTGCGAGCTTGCGGTCGCACGCGATCTTGTAGCACTGCCCACACGCCGCACCGTCGTTGAACAGCACCGTGCTCAGCGCCGCCGTCCGCGTACCGTACCCCGCCGAGTACAGGTTACCATACCCGCACGCTCCACCCATGGTGTCAGATGCATCGGCGCCGCCGTAGAACGTCGCGTGCGCCCTCAACCATTTGATGGGTGCTTTGTCCGCGGCCATGGCACACCCACAGCAGACGAACGTGAGCAGCACCACCGCAATAGCTCGAATGGGAGCCGGCGCCATGTCGATTTCTATCGATGGATGCAGGATGCCGCTTCAAACTTATCTGCACGGAGCCGATCTGGGAGCTGTGTGTTCTTTGCTTATCTGTTTGATCGTGTTCTCCAATGGGGATTTGCTTCTGGCTAGATGTGTTATGATCTTGTGATGATCCTGTGTGTTTATATAGCCTTCCCTTTGATTGATCCGTAGCTTGGGAGAGTGGGCAAGGTCACCACGAATGAATGATGCGGGTAGCGTGCACATGTGCAGCCGCACCATGGCTTATGGACTAATCCCAAGATTTTATATACGCGCAGACACGTATTGTTTCTCCTTGTATGGTCGTTAGTTTATATTTTAACATTGGTTCTTCTCGATCTTTGCTTCATACAGTGTCAATGACAGACATCTAGAGACGATTTTTGACACTTTCAGAAGAAATAGGCGGCGTTTTGCGATTTTCAGATGTGTATGCTTGACGTTTTCACCTTGGGAGGATATTTGCTTGACTTGATGGATACCTTGGGATGTTCATGTTCGCGTCTCGTAGTATGTTCCTCAAATCGTACGGCTGATCCTGCACTACACCTACTCCACAACATCGACGGCGCCCATCGTCAAGTAATGATTAGTTCAAGAAACATTGAGTTACCCTCAAGGAAGACCTAAAGAGTTGAATCCATCCGGTTTAGATGCAGGGTCCGTTAAGTTTCATCTGTCCCCAGAGCTGATAATTCGATTATGGTTGCAAAACTGTATTTCTTTTGATGAACTTTAAATAACATGGACCTAATATCAGTGGGACGTCAGCTAGGGGCTGCCCTCGAACGAACGATTCGTTCGCTCGTGAAGGCACCCTCCGACGAACGTTTGAGGTTTGTTTTTCAAAAAACACCCGTAATTGTTATGAGTATAAATAAAATTACAGGTATAGTGATTTGGATCTAAAATCTAAAAAAATAAAGTAACTCCTACGATTAAGAATTACAATGAAATATCTTTAAAACACCTTATTTGCCTAACAATCTCTGTTAGAAAAAATACTCGGAAGACTTCGATAAAGAGGATGCAATTGGACTGAGCAACGATGTTGTCACTCTTTCATACGCACGAACATTATCAATAGTGGTTTTTGAAAGCGGCTTGAGTCGCCCATCCAAAAAGATGGAAAGTCTTGATCCATGAACATACTTGGGCCGGGAATGATCCCCTAGAAGTGCAGGCCGTCGGATCACAATATCTTCACCACGATGTCAATTAAAGATTTCAACTCCACAAATAATCAAACCAATAAAAAAGTCTAAGACACCAACATAAATTCATCAGATCCGAATAATTGAATCTGCGAGGACGGAAAACTCTCCAATCTCATGGCACCGTCAAAAGAACGTGTAAATTTATTCCCAAAAAATGATGACCATTAGACGATAACAAAGTAGAACTCTTGAAGATGCGAGGTCCCCTCACCTCTTAGCGCCAAGATGGCAGCCGAAGGCGAGGGGACAAAAAATTCCCTCGCGTCCGTCCTAGACAAAACCCTCGCGTCGCACGCAAAGAATATTGGCACGAAAATTTCAGGTGGTTCGCTCTTTCTTCCCTCTAGTGCAATGTAACACCCACGATGCGACTATATCTCCCACGTGTCGGCGCACGACTTAGAGGCATAACCGCATAATAGGCATGTCGCAAGAGGGGTAATCTTTACACATCCCATGTACTGAATAAGAGAGGGATAAAGAGTTGACTTACAATCGCCACTTCACACAATACATAAATATAGCATTACATCATCCAGAATACAATCAAGGTCCGACTATGGAACCAAAATAAAAGAAGACCACCCCTAATGCTAGATCCCCGTTCGCCCCGACTGGACTCCACTACTGATCAACTGGAAACGAAAGAACACAACGAACACGATCTTCATCGAGCTCCCACTTGAGCTAGATTGTGTCACCTGCACTGGTATCATCGGCAACTGCAACTGTTTGGAAGTATCTGTGAGTCACGAGGACTCAGCAATCTCACACCCTCGCGATCAAGACTATTTAAACTTATGGGTAAGAAAGGGGTAGTGAGGTGGAGCTGCAGCAAGCACTAAGCATATATGGTGGCTAACATACGCAAATAAGAGCGAGAAGAGAAGCAATGCAACGGTCGTGAACTAGAAGTGGTCAAGAAGTGATCCTGAAACTACTTACGATCAAGCATAACACAAGAACCGTGTTCACTTCCCGGGCTCCGCCGAAAAGAGACCATCACGGCTGCACACGCGGTTGATGTATTTTAATTAAGTTTAGTTTCAAGTTTTCTACAACCGGATATTAACAAATTCCCATCTACCCATAACCGCGGGCACGACTTTCGAAAGTTCAAAACCCTGCAGTGGTTTCCCAACTTAGCTCATCACAAGCTCTCACGGTCAACGAAGGATATTCCTTCTCCCAGGAAAACCCGATCAGACTCGGAATCCCGGTTACAAGACATTTCGATAATGGTAAAACAAGACTAGCAAAGCCGCCCGAATGTGCCGACAAATCCCGATAGGAGCTGCACATATCTCGTTCTCAGGGCACACCGGATGAGCAATACGTCGGGTTGGCATAGACCCTGGTTGCCCAGGGGGCACCGGACATCGCTCAGGTTGGACCAATATTTAGAGAAGCACTGGCCCGGGGGGTGGGGTTAAAATAACGATGACCCTCGGGAGCGACTCCCAAGGGAAAAGTAGGTGGTGGTGAGGCAAATGGTAAAACCAAGATTGGGCCTTGCTGGAGGAGTTTTATTCAAAGCGAACTGTCAAGGGGTCCCCATAACACGCAACCGTGTAAGACACAAAATCAAGGAACATAACACCGGTATGACGGAAACTAGGGCGGTAAGAGTGGAACAAAATACCAGGCATAAGGCCGAGCCTTCCACCCTTTACCAAGTATATAGATGCATTAGTTAAATAAGAGATATTGTGATGTCCCAACATAACCATGTTTCAACATGGAACAAACTTCATCTTCACCTGCAACTAGCAACGCTATAAGAGGGGCTGAGCAAAGCGGTAACATAGCCAAACAACGGTTTGCTAGGGAAGGTGGGTTAGAGGCTTGACATGGCAATATGGGAGGCATGATATAGTAACTGGTAGGTATCACAGCATAGCAATAGAGCGAGCAACTAGCAAAGCAAAGATAGAAGTGATTTCGAGGGTATGGTCATCTTGCCTAAAATTTCGCAAGGAAGAAGAACGAGTCCATGATGAAGCCAAACGGACGTAGTCGAACGGATCCTCACAAACGCGACGTTATCGAAACTAACCCAAAGAAGCAACACCGGAAAGAAGCAAACAACATAGTAAACAACCATCACATGAACATGGCATGATGCACAACCAAGTATGATGCATGTCCGGATTAATGAAGCATGGCATGGCAAAGTGCACAAGCAATCCTACAAATTAAGTGGAGCTCAATATGCAACGAGTTGCATATTGCCGAAACACCACATTTGATTATTTAGTTTGATCTTGTTTATGTACTCAACAAAATTAAATGTTGGTTAGCATGACAAGAGATGAGGCATAAGTAAACTAACTATCTAGTCAAGTTTAAATGAGGCCGGAACAACAAGCAAACAAGTCCGGAAAACCCTCATGTGCATATTTTAGATTTGGTATTGTTCTGCCCTAAACACAATTTTAGAGTTGTTAAACATGCAAAGTAAAACCACCATGTTAAACTAGGCATTTTTCTACCCCATTTACGTCTAAAGTTTGTTAGGTTTGGAGCTATGGTTATTTAGTTATGAATTAAAGCATTTTAACATGGCATAGGAGCAAATTTAACCAAACAACATTTTAAACATTTTAAACATAGATGAAAGTTGGATATTATGAAACTAGACAAAATTCTAAGCATATTTCATATATAATTTGTTTTAATATGATGCACCGTTTGTGAGTTGTTAAATGCATGATCTAGAGGGACTTTTCTGCAAATCTGTTTTACTGGATTAATTAACAAATTCCCAGGTGCTGGAAAAAAACATACACGGGCCGAAACTGGGTGAGCGCATGATAATATTCAGCGCCCAGAGCGTCACATAAGCAAACAGGGATGGGATGGCTTGTGCTCACCTCGCGGGCCTTGGGTCGGTGATCTGGTGGGCTAAGGCTGCAGCAGGGCACAGGCGACTGGGCCTTGGGAGGGGCGCGGCCCACGTGCAGGCGTTGACGAGTAACTGGGGTAGATCGGGCGCGTCTCATCCTCCTCGCGTACAGGGAGCAACGGCGGCCGACTCCGGCGGCGCGGAGGTGCAGCGGGGTCGAGGAGGAACGGGATCCGGCCAGAATGGACGCGGGGCGGCGTGAGCTTCCCGGATCCGACACGGGGAGGCCGGATCGGGCGGCTGACGACGGACTTCGGCGACGACATCACAGATCCAAGCCATGGCGTCTCTGCAGGCAGAGGGAGAGAGAGATGGTGAGGCCTGCGAGAGAGAGAGAGAGAGGAGAAGGAGAAGGCGACGGGGGCTCTGCCTAGGGTCGGCGGCGAAGCTCACCGGCGGCTGGGTCGCCGCGCGGTGTGGGTCGGCGATGCAGGCGCGGGCGAGGAGGAGCGCTCGGGGAGGCGCCGGCGGCCTGGAGTGGGGGCGCGGGGCTCGCAGGGAGATCCAGGCGGCGCGGGATTTGGGCCCGCTTCGTCTCGGCGCGGGCCGAACATGGGCCGGGCGGGCCTCAACGGCGCGGGAGGCAGGAAGGACGCGTGGCGGCCTCCTGTTGGTGGAGGGCGGCGGCTGCGGGGGCGCTGGCCGCACAGGCGGCGCCAAGTGGCAGAGGCGATGTGGTCGGGCGCGGAAAACGAGGCAGAGGGGAGAGGTGGCGGTGGCTGAGGCCCTTCCCAGTGCTCCACCGTGGACAGGTGCAATGCATGTCACATAAGCGAAAAAATGACATGACACATCATTTAAAGAGGGGAGAGAGCACTTTGATGACCCCAGAAAGAACCAATGCCAAGCGCGAGAACCTAGGTAAACCACTTAAATGAAACAATTTGACCAATGCATGAAAGACTTTAGGTGTTAACTCACTAAATAAAGTGTGCTTAGCAACAACAAGTTAAGCACCTATGCATTGGGGGGTTGAGTTTCTAAGGTATTTAATTCACTTAGCACCTCATCTAAGCACCATTGCATTGGGAGAGGTCTGAGGGTTAGGGGTGCGGAAATTTATGAGCGGGGTAGGTACAGGGACTAGGTTAGGGGTGGTTTAGGGGGGTTTTCGGACCCTCCGATCGCGATCTAAAGGCTCCGGTCAGGGGGGGGGTTGGTGGGCTGTGAAGAGAAGGTTTGGGCTGAGATGAGAGGGAATGAGTGCAGCCCGGCAACTGTTTCCGGAGACCGAAAACGTCCGACGTTTGACCGACTATACTGCCGCGATAATTATTCGTTGGGGCGTCAAACGGACTCCGAATGCGATGAAATTTGGCAGGCGGCCTATCTGCACTATAATAAGACCGCATGACAACTTTCAACCCATTCCGAAAACATTTTCCGGCCACTTATAAAATAATATTTCGGACGTGCCGCGGGCGCGTGCAAGTGTGGTTGGGCTCAGAACGGACAATGGACGGAACTGGGGGAACCCGGACGGATGCAAGTTTAAAAACATGATGATGCAATGCACATGATGACATGACAAGATGCAACACGCAAGCGAATGACATGGCAACGTCGGTGAATAACTGGGAGACACATGGCGCATTGGTCTCGGGGCGTCACATGCAACCCCTGTTTGACCCAGAGGGCCATTTAAATATATATTTTAATGAAAAAAATGCCTTAAAAGACCCTAATTGTCATGATCTAATTTATGAAAAAATGCCTTGCTACTTTATAAAAACAACCATCTCTCTAATTTTATAAATATACATTGTGTATGATAAAAAAAGGTTGTATGAACTACAAAATAAAAATTGTCATGCTAAACTATAAAATTGCCATCCTATGAATAAAATGCCATAAACAAAAAAATACAGACAAATTTCTAACTGGGACAATGTCATGCTCTGAAAAGTATCGTCATGCTACTTTATAAAACTATCATCCTCGAGATAAAAACTTTATCTAGATAAGCCCCAAAACTAAAAGTGGCATGCCAATAAAAATAAGAAAATCACATCCTCTCAAACATTAAAAAATGTCATCCTATTTACAATAAAAAAATTTGCCATACTCTGAATAATAAAAACGCCATCCTATTATTGATAAAAATGTCATCCTATTTTTAATAAAAATGCCATGCACTTAGTAATAAAACTGTCATGCCATTAAAATAAAAATGCCATCTTCTCAATAACAAAAATGCCATCCTATTATTGATAAAAATGCCATCCTATTGTTAATAAAAATGGCATGTGCTTACTATAAAATTGTCCTCATCAACACATCATGCCCTTGGTGCCCATGCATGCCGGTGTGCGTGCATGCTCGTTCCTGCCAGTGCGAGCACTAGTGCGTGTGGGTGCTGCCGGTTCTCCTGCGCCATTTTGTGTGGTTGTTGACCCCATCATCCATGATGGTGATTTCTATTACACTCATATGTTTTTGTTAATGTCTAAACTAGTTTTTTTGGATGAATGTGGCTATATTGTTTGCAATATGAATTGTGTTTATACATCATATTACAATTACTATGTCTTACAAAAAAATGTCCAATTGCTATGTTATTGTTGTGTTATATGTTTAAATGTCATTGTGCTAAGAGTACTAAATTATAAGAATATTCCATTGCTATGTTATTGTGCTATTTGTTCAAATGTTGTTCTGCTCACAGTTCTAAATTCGAAAAATGTTCCTATCAATGTTTTAGAATTTTAACATGCATGCTTGTATATTGCACTTTTATTTGTCATAGTCCCATTATCTCCTCCCACATTGTTTGAATATATTAGTAAAAAAATCCTTTTACCTTATTTCCTTCCACCTGATGTGAGCACACCGTTTTCTAACAAATATATTTCTGTTGTAGTACATAAAAAGATCATATTGTTTATTTTGTCCCATGAGCAACATGGACAAAACCAACATGGTCCGCTCTGTTATGGCCCACTACTTTCTTTTTGGAAAATCCCTGCGGGAGAGAGTGCTATATTTCATTCCCTCGAGTTGCTGGGGCATTGTTTAGCTAGACTAACTGATAAAGGAATTGGTGTTGTCTTCTATTTGTGTATATTTTACCTTTTTTGCAAATAGGGAGACACTATTCACCTCATTGCTATTGTGACATTTATGTGTATTGTACAAAAACTTATCTTTTAGAAGAGGGTCTTGTATAGTTCAACAGAAATGTCACACCGTTGATGCTTCTCTATTTATGGTGCACTGTACAAAATGCAACATGGAAGACAAAGAGAACACGTTACTCTTGTAGATAAAACAATGAAGGCGACACAAGCTACCGCAGTAGCACGAAATCTTCAGCATAAAAGAAGTGGAAGCAACACAAGCTAATGGAGCAGCACGAAACTTGAACAGAACATAGAGGACCTGCAAGTAGCAACCCAAAAGAAGGACGATGAGATTGGCAGATTGAGAATAGAATAAGTTAATGCATCAAACAAGATACCGATTCATTGTTGAGGGTATGCTCTTGAAACACACTTTGTAAATAATAAGAGAAGTGATGGAAACTTGCGGTTCTAAAGTTTGAGTGCACTTAGAAAAATATCCATTTCCTGGAATGAACTTAGAGAATATCCATTCCCCAGAATTCATTGTTTGTATCTGAGGTTACCCAATGAAATATATGTGTATGCCATGAACCACAATGTAAAAGGTTTTTTTAATGTGCATACTAAATGGAATATTGAAAGTATCTATATGTGATGCTCTTAATTTGTATTGTTGTGAAGCATGGGGCTGCACTACTAGTAGTAGTCTTGCCGGACTACTAGAAGTGCAACCGCAAAGCTACCAGCCAAAATTTCCATCACTAACCGGCCGTATCGCTAAGGATGGTTAGTGACAAGGATCTACTTGGCGCCCTTGTGGATGTTAG
This sequence comes from Triticum aestivum, assembly GCF_018294505.1. NCBI lineage: Eukaryota > Viridiplantae > Streptophyta > Magnoliopsida > Poales > Poaceae > Triticum > Triticum aestivum. Next base: position 171,382,577 of record NC_057800.1, on the reverse strand, counting down.
CACTAATCAATCGACCCGTATGTGATGATAAAGTCATCACTAAGGCACTATCAGGCCTCAAGTGCGTCAGTGATGACTACATTTGGTCGGTCAGAGCTATTCACGCTTGTAGTAGTGTTCACGCCAAGAGGGTGGGTGAGGTGCCGAGGTACACAAGTGAACATCTATCCACATATCGTGTTTAACGTGTGAATGGAATATGTCACATTGGCTAAGTTGGAATCTGCCATGAGTAGTGTGATGGTTTGGTGTTGCTTGGTCGTGGTTTTGGGCGGCGCTAGCATTTTGGCTCATGGTGCTTGGGGATGCATCCCCTACTTCCCTAGGTTGTGGTTAGCTTCGTCCTCGGTGCTCACACACGCCATTTGATCTGTTTCCCCTGAGTTTTTGTTTGTCCACCTCCATAGCCCCCTTTTATGGACCATGTGGGGGCGTCTTCAGCGGCTTTGGGTGGGTACTAGTGCAAGTGGTTTGGGTCAAGACTAGTGGCCTATGTCCATGTAATGTTTATGCTTCAACTGCAGCCGTCATCATCATAGTCGAGTTCAGTTCATGTTATTGTGGAAGATCTCGAGCTTTGTAATGCATGGTTCTCACTTTCACGTCTTGTATTGTATCTTTTGCTCAAATCTAGGTCTGGTTTGTTTTCAGCTTCTAGGATCGCTAAATTTTGGGTTGATGGTCCTTATGTCAATTAGATTTCTAGTAGAGTCATGTAGGTATGGCGTTATATCATCTTATTTCTGAATATACATGCAAATCTCTTACATTGTTAAAAAATAACTACAACTTTACCATTGAAAATGAGCACACGTCATCTCCACTTGTCACTACACTAGTGTCAATTCGTCCCGCCACCAGTTGTTAACCTTTGTTGGAAAGAGAGAAAGGGAAAATGAAGGTGCAGATGGAGCAAAGTATATAGTCATGGCCTGGTTGGAATATGAGTACTTTTGGTAAAGTTTCAATATTTATTTCACTTCTAAATTAAAATATCAGAATTTTACTGGTAATTAGTATATTTCAAAACATCTAATAAGGGTACATTTTGTTTGTTTGCAAAGATGATTTAGAGCTAATAACTAGTCTTTAGTTAGATGGTTCAAAGGTAGAATGGATATGGGTCCTTGATAGCTTGGCCCACTCATTATGGTAACACCTGCATGACTTGTGAGGCATAGAGATGGTGACCGATCAGTTTGAGCGATAGTAGGACCGTTTAGTATAGTCTACATGGGGTGGTGGTGAATGGACAAAAAGCTTATCAAATGGACTCTCCTCCCAATTTTAAGTTTCCTTGGAAATCCTCAACTTTTCTGTCAGTAGCCTAATGAACACCCTACACATCAAGTTTAGTAGAGTTGAGTAGAGGAACAGAAAACAACAACTTGCACAAGTACAAGTAGGGATAGGGTTAGAGGAATGCAAATACGGGTGGATTGATGAAGATTTTTCCAATGGTTCGAAATGTCGTCTGTTACAGCATATCTCTCTCAAGGTAGTTTTGGTGATTGATGACAACATGTTTGCGGACTAATCTTGTGCTTTGAATAATTCACAGATTCTCCCCTGGCACGAGACGCTTTCTTCCCCTCGAAGTGTATTTCAAGACGGTGTAGCTCTTTCGTTTCTTTCTCGGTGGACTAGTTGCGTAGAGGGCACCGTACTATCAAGAGGGGGTCCGCTGGGGTATTGCATGGATGGAATCATCACGTACACATCAGCTTCTCACCCTCCGATCTTTTCCACTCCATTGAAAAGTTCTCTCCTCTCTTCCTTGTCCTGTCTGGGTCCAAGCGGTAGTACCGCGCAACCCAGCGGTAGTACCGCTGAGGAGCCACAAGCGGCAGTACCGCTCCACAGCGGTAGTACCGCTCCACAGCGGTAGTACCGCCCGTGGCTCCACAGCAGTAGTACCGCTGGGGTGCCTGGCACCTCCGCCTCGTCCTCAGCATCCTCGGAGAGATTCTCTCTCTCTCTCTTATGTTCCCCAGTAGTAGTACCGCACTGCCAGCGGTAGTACGGCCGAAGGGTCACAAGCGGCAGTACCGCTCCACGGCGGTAGTACCGCCCATGACCCCGCTGCCGTAGTACCGCTGGGCTATGTGGCTCCTACCGCCTCGACTCGAGGGGTCTTTTTCTCGTGTCGGGTTTTGCGGCACTAGTTGCGGTTGTAGAGGCGATAGTACCGTTCCAGGAGCGGTAGTACCGCCCCTACCACCGCCGTAGTACCACGTTTGGGTCCTTTCCCTACTAGTCTCCTCTGCGCGGCAGTGCCGCTGGCTGGCGCGGCAGTACCGCTGTCCTGGCGGTAGTACCGCCCCCTCTCAGCGGTAGTATCGCCCTGTGCGGGGCTGGTTGGTGGGGGGCAACGGTTGGATTGTTGCCCCCACTATAAAAGGGAGTCCCCTTCTTCTCTTTGACCTACCTCTTTCTCCCCCAAGCTCCATTTATTGCTCAAGCTCCATTAAATGCTCCAAGCTCCATCTTCGCCCGATCTAACTCTCTAGCCAATCAAACTTGTTGATTTGCTCGGGAGTGGTTGAGAAGGCCCCGATCTACACTTCCACCAAGGGATTTTCGATTCCCCCACTCATCCCTAGCGGATCTTGTTACTCTTGGGTGTTTGAGCACCCTAGACGGTTGAGGTCACCACGGAGCCATAGTCCATTGTGGTGAAGCTTCGTGGTTTTGTTGGGAGCCTCCGATTAAGTTGTGGAGATTGCCCCAACCTTGTTTGTAAAGGTTCGGTCGCCGCCTTCAAGGGCACCAATAGTGGAATCACGGCATCTCGCATTGTGTGAGGGTGTGAGGAGAATACGGTGGCCCTAGTGGCTTCTTGGAGAGCATTGTGCCTCCACACCGCTCTAAAGGAGACGTACTTCCCCTCAAAAGGAAGGAACTTCGGTAACACATTCTCGTCTTCACCGGATCCACTCTTGGTTATCTCTTACCTTTACTTGTGCAAGCCTTGTAGTGTTACTTCTCTTGCTTGCTTGTATGCTTGTTGTTATTGCATCATATAGGTTGTTCACCTAGTTGCACATCTAGACAACCTACTTTGATGCAAAGTTTAATTTGGTAAAGAAAAGCTAAAAAATTGGTAGTTGCCTATTCACCCCTCCTCTAGTCAACCATATCGATCCTTTCATCGTCTCTATCCTACTCCATGTTGATGAAGGATTTAAATCACTAAGGTTCTAGGATGACAAAGATCCCGGTTATGAGTTTCACAAAGGAATGATCTCACAATGGACTATCCCCCAAAATGGGTCCACAAAAGGAGCAACCAATCTATGCCATCATTGCATACAACCATGATGGTCTAGCCTCACTCAGGGTAGATCTTCATGAAGCAGGCAATCTCCAAGGCCGTACGAACTTCTTGGTTACATCACACCTTGAAGGCTTCTCTACTTGATCTAGCAGGCGCACATCCTCGAGTTAACAAGATTGATTTTGTTTGTTGAAGAATCCTTGAACTTGTGCTTCAACAGATAATCTCCTCCACACTGAAAACTCTCTCAATATATAGAGTCGGATTGGAGAGGTGGGAAAGGAAAACAAAGATGGCATTAGAGATCAAAGGTTTGGCTTGATTGTTGGAGTAGAAAACCCTGTGAGCTTGACACAAGAAGGTGGTTATATCTTAGAAAATATGATGAGAGTGGAGTTTGCTTCTAGTGAACTGATGGGATAGGTGGGGGTTTGAATAGGCAGGACTGGAAATATGACCATTACACACTTTTTATTACTGCTCCGAAGCTTAGAGTGATCAGCTTGGAATCATCGAACGGTGCTAAAGGTGGAAACTTTCAAACTACTCGAAAGATCCGAACGAGGTTGTTCAGAGGCTCTGACTGACCAACCTTACACATGTGGACATCTCTGGAATATTCAGAAATCATGAGAGAAGCTATCTGGAAATTTCGAAGACTGAACATATATGGGAGCAGAGTGCTTCGGCTGTTCCGGACAGACTTGTTCAAGAACTCTGAGGAACGGGGTTTCTGCAATGGCTATATCTGGATAACCTTTTGGAGGATCGAAAGGAATGAAAGTAGGTAGATATACTGGAGAAATTGAGACTTTTGAGGGCTTTGGACTTGATCTTTAAGCACATGGAGAGATAAACTTAGCCTAGCAACCTCATTCCTCTTTTGACAATATCAGTATTGCCTATGAACTCAATGTGATTGGATCACCAAAATAGAAAAATCTAAGTCCTTGACTTGGCCAACACTTCTCTTCATGGCAATTTTAGGGGGTCACCAATCATTTCCTTTGTTGCAACTTTCAAACTAACTTGATTACAAAACTTGATGAATCAATAAGATTTGTTTTGATTTTGTGTTTCCTTGTAGGTTTTTTAGCTGATTTTTATCTCCCGTGCACACTTAAATCATTAACACCATGAAGTTTGGAGTAAAACAATGGGAAATCGGTAGCCATCTTTACATACAAAGGACTTTCTCTAATTAACATATAATGAAAGGCTATATGTGGTTCTTTTTTCCTGCTTTTGGTTGGTCGGGAGGGCACAATTGCATTTGACCACCTTGGACACCAAGGACAAATATCGAACCCCAAAGTTCTGCTAAGAGACATTGCACAGAGATTGGAGGGAGGTACCACAGATAGCATATATTTAGAACGAGTGATTGGGATTTTTTAAGCACAATTATGGTGATCTAATGGATGAGATATGTGTGGCATATTTATGGTGATCTGACGATCATGTACTTACTAGAGAAAGGACAATTCCTTATATCGACGGTCAGATGATTTTCTTTCTTTCGTATTTTCTAGCACTAATTTTTCTGTTGTATTATGCTTTTCGTGGACAACATATTACATGTATTGAACTAAAAGAAAAGAAAAGCGAGAACTTAGACTCAAAGACATTAGCAAACACAAACTAATTTTTTATCAACCGATCCCATTCTATTGCCTTCCCTTGATTAGTGTATGTAAATTGTTTTGTAAATGTCTAAATGTCTAAAGACTATTGTGTTATATTGTTTTTCGGAAAGAGGGTTGACCCGGACCTTTGCATTGTTATTATGCATGCAACCACTTGCCTTATATTGTTAAATGTCGGTTCCACCAGTATACATAATACCCAAGCCTCTATTCCAGGCAAAGTTTTCGCGCTGAGATTCAAACACTTGTACGAAAGTGACCCATGGTGAATCGTCCATGTGCCGCGTGGCATTATTTTGGTACGGGGTGTGTACAAACGCTTTGTGGATTCAGTGTTTAGTTTCAATTTTTTTTGAACTGATTTGATGATTCGTTTGGTTCATTTAGCTTTTTTTTTTCACTGCATGTGGACCGGCTCATGTACTATTTGCGTAGGCGGTGTCGTCCTACGTTCTGAACAGCGGTGCCGCTTCGACCGTCCTGTCAAGATGTTACTGATGTGTTCTATCGCTGCCGTTTTTGCCGTTGAATCAAGATATTTCCTTCAGATTTCATTCCGGGTCAACTCTGCGTTCTGCCGCTGAGCCATCCTGATCTCTCCGGTTTCTTCTGGAGAGTTCCATCGAAGTTCCGTGTACGACTCACCACCGCTTGGCCGCCGTATGAGCCTATAAAAAACACCCCCTTCTCCCGCCTGCATCACAACAATTGTCGAGCAGTGGGGCGGCGCTCCTGTCCCTCGCCGGAGCCCCCAACGCATCTCCGCTCCCGGCGCCGGCCTTCATCTCATCTCCCGGCGGCGGCTCCCCATCTCTCCTCCGCATGGCCAAGGTGGTGATGCACAGGAGGTGTGCGCGAAGACCACGACCGAGGAGGGAAAGTGATGGCGGAGGTGCCTCTATGCGGGAGGAAGAACTCAGGCCGCATCCGCACGTCGTCCCTGGTGCCGTTGTTGGTTCTCCCGCCGTCGTGCAGGCCCGTGAGCCGGTGCTCTTGACCTCAAGCCCGTCCAGCCCGCCGCGCCTCTAGATCGCCCCCGCACAGGCTGCCGGCGCCCGCCTGTCCCGTGTCTCCCAGGCGCACCTCATGGTCGACACCTGAAGGCATCTGGCGCCGCCCATGTGTTGATATTGCATTATTGCACGCGTCCAGGCCACCGAAGCCCTCAGTCCCCCGTCATCGTCGTGGGAAACTGCTGCTTCGGCTAGCCTAGCACCGATGTCGGCACGCGCCTGAGCTCCCTATCGCGCCACCTCTGTGTAAGCTGTAGGGCGGTAAGCGGAGGACATGACGGCCGCTTCCTGCTTGCTCTCTTGGCCAGGTGCGTCGCGCTCGCGCGCGGGGCTTGCGTGCTATGACTGAAGAAGTGAAGATACGTGTGATGCGTGGGCGCCTTGGCTGTCACCCGCTATTGTGCTGCATAACCGGTCCGCTGGCACGTGCAAGGCTATGCCGGGACCAAAAGGATCGACGCGGCGACGAGCTTTGTGGCCGAGCTGCGGCGTTCTGGCGTGGTTTGGACATCCTGGGCGGGGCTCGCGTGCTCAGGACACGCGTTTCTCGCGTAGTTCGTGGACAAACAGGACGTCGGTAACACGATTGCACTCTCCCTCCCGACCGGCCACGGCAACGGCGCCGTGGGCATGGCCATCCTCGGCGGGGCCCCACTCTTCGTCATCCCAGCAGAGCGGCCGTCCATCTTGCTTGGATGCACAGGGAATCCTTTGACTATACATCTCGGCCAACAAGGACATCGTCGTGAACCAAGTGCAAATGCCGATGTCTGCCTCTGAGTACGCACCATCTCTTAAAGCATCTTCAACAGCCGCGCTAAAGCGCCGCGCGCAAAAAACCTGTTTGCCGCGCGCGCTGCGGCTGATTTTGCGCGCCCGCCTGCGCTGGCTCCAGCAGCCGCGCTATAATGTAGGCGCGCGCGCCGGTCCAGCAGAGCGCAAAAATACAGCGCGCGTGACTCGCTGGGCATTTTGCATATATGATATTTTGGACAAAAATGAACATGTGAAATTTGACACAAACTAGTTGATGAATAAAAGTTCATGCCCACAAGTTCATCCAACCAAGTTCAAATGCAAACTAAAAGTTCAAGACATGAAAGACACATCAATCTTCATCTTCCTCGTCTTCGTCTTCGTCCTCATCTTTCGAAGACGACTCTTCCGCCTCTGAAGATGAATCTTCCTCCCTCTCCTCATCACGCACCGCATCACGCACCGCATCATGTGAAGCTCCGGCGGTGTTGGCAAGATCTTCAACGGCATCTTTATGGGAATGTGTGTGAGAAGGCACATCGAAAGACATTGCACCCATGGCGGCCGGAGGTGCATCCATACCTCCCATGAGAGAAGCAAAACGCATGCCTTCCATGGCGGCCATAGCGTCGGAGGGTGCTCCAAAGCCACCCATGCCTCCCATGGCGGCCGGAGGTACATCCATGCCTCCCATGGCGGCCGGAGGTGCACCCATGCCTCCCATGGCTCCGAAGCCACCCATGCCTCCCATGGCGCCGAGTCCACCGCCACCCATGGCGCCGAAGCCACCGCTACCCATTGCACGAACCAAGACTCTTTTTTGGATCAAGACTTCTTGTTGGGCAAGATTGACATACTTTTTTTGCGCCGCATTGAGGTTAGATGTGTCCAAGAAGAACAAGTGCTTCTCCCATTCCAACAACTTAGCTCGCTCCTCGTTGCTCACTTTCCTCTCCTCCAAAGTCACCTTTCTCTCCTCGGTCGTCACCCTTCTCTCCTCGGCCGCCAACCTCCTCTCCTCGGCCACGGCATCTTGGTTCCTTGCCATTTTCCTCACCTCATTGGCGTCGACCCTTGCCTTCACAATAGCTTCCATATCATTTTTGAGCTCATCATCTTCTTTCTTCTTCTTCTTTTCGGTTTTGTCTTTCTTGCACCCATCCGATCGTTTTGGCTTCGAGTATGAAACCGAGTTGGATGTGGGGCTTCTCTTGCCGTCATCACTTGATGCATCATCCTCATCATCATCATCATTGCTTGCTTCCGTTTGTTGCTCAAATGCAAATCCTCCAAACCAACACGCTTCTTTCATTTCTCATCATCCTTTAACACTTCATAGCAATGAGGCAAGGTAAAGACCCTGCTTTTCTTGATCTTCCCCTTCTTGGTTGTCCTTGTCTCTTCTTTGAACAAGTTTTGTGTAATGTTGTTCTACAAGAAAAACCAAACAAGTTAGCACTTCGGTCACCAAAAACAAGTATGATGAACATATATGAGATGCCACTTACTCGATCATCCTTATTTGTGCCACTTGGGTTAATCTTGTCAACTGCCTTTTGTACGGCCGCCCACTTTTGACAATCCGCGTTGATTGTCGATCATCGGGACCGAAGTGATCTCTCGGAGCGGTCAATTCCACTCAAGTTGTGAGCATCAAAGTGTTATTTCATTTGCCCCCAATACGTGTCTCTACTTTGATCACCTCCAATGGATGGATCCCTCGACACTTGCAAATAAGTATGGCATAGTAACTTGTCATCGTTGGTTGAGTAATTGCCCGCTCTTCCTTTCGGCGCCTCGACAATTCCCTCACACTCCTTGTCCACCTCAAACTCATGGTCTTCGAAATGGGTGTCATTGGTTTGAGACCAATGCGAATTATTGGACTCAACATCCATAGTGGACATGTATGCATCATCGTTGAGACTACAAAGTTTTTTGAACAATGCAAATAAGCTATCTATATGTGATGATGATGCATTGAAAAAATAAGAAGAAAAGAAAAGTTGGAAATTTTTTCATCTTGGAGGCATTTCGTCGAACACGTGGTGCGCGTCGGCGGCCGGCTCAACGAGTAAGCTCGCCGGCGCTTCGGAAGCCGCCGCCGTCGAACGCCCTGCAAGCTTCTTTCCCCTCGCCTTCGTGGTGCCGGAGCCGTCCGCCGCCTTGTTTTTCTTCGCGGATGTTTTGCCCTTCTTCGTCCGTGCCGCATTGGGGACTTTCTTCGACGGTGCGGCGGCGGCACGGGACGGCGCCGGCGCGACGCCACCCGGCGCCGTGGTCATCCGCGGCGGCAAGAAGAGGCTGCGCGCGAGGCCGACGCTCAGCGGAGCTTCGGCGGCGGCGACGCCAGCGCTTCCCGCGCTAGGGTTTCCGCCGGCGGCGGCGACGGCGACAACGGGGGGGTCGCGGCTGTACAGCGGGGTGAGCGAGGCGCCGGTGTGCGCGTCCATAGGTGGGTGGCAAGGCGCCGGCGCCGGCGCGCGCGGGGCGTAGGATGAGGAGAGGAAAGAGTGCGGCGCGAGCGCTCGAGTGTGCCGCGCGCTATAGCTGGCGCCTGAAATACACCGCGCGGCTAAGTGTTTTCGACCGTGCGCCCAACCCGTTATAGCGCGCGCGCCGTTTTTGCGCGCCCGCTGGAGCTACCCGCCACGTTGCGCGCGCTAAAACGAACTAATTTGCGGCACGGTCCTAGTTTTGCGCGGCTGTTGGAGATGCTCTTAGGCAAGTCCCCTACTCTGTCATGCGTTGATCTGGGCCGGGAGGAACCGAGCGTCCCTTCATCTCTACGATGGGCATCACCACGACTTACGTCGGTGATGGGCCATGAGCACGGTGGCAGGCTCCTCCGCGGTGATGGGCCATGTCATTCTGTCTGATTTTTGGGCTTTAAACTGCAATGATGGCCTACGTCCACCATGAACATGGACGAGCACCGTCACGGTGAGCTTCCCAAGCCTTTTTCCTGAACTTTATCCCGTATTTCTAAAGTTTCACGATGACGGCTCTTTGTTTAGGAATTGTTCGACCAAATTTTGTATAAACATCCAGAACTGAATTGATGAATCAATGAGAAATTCCAATTTTATACTAAGGAATTTATTGTTACATTTGTGCAGAATTTGAATGATGTGAATCGTTCGAGTTTCGATAACTGGTTCTTCCTCAGATATGCCAGTCCCTGCAGCAAAACACCACTGCTGTTGCCATCTGCCCTTGACAGAATTGCATTAGCCCTGGTGGGGTTGGCAACATCTCTGAAATTATAAACAGTAAATGTGCACTCTCGCTGCATAGTAGTACAGGGTCCCAAGCATGAAGTATCTATTTTGAAGAAATTAAACCTGAATTTACTAGAGCTACCTTCGGAATTTTGATTTCCAAATTTGCTAGGGGTATGCATTTTCATCTTTTTGTAAAAGTTTGCTTCCTGCAACCGTTTGTTTGCCTTCTTCCAAATTTTATTATTTTGGTATTTTCCATCAAGGTCATATAGATAGCCATACATAGTAGGTTCTTTACATTCAGAAAGAAAGGCAGAAACAGTAACAGTTCACATAGCTTGGGAGTGTTGGATGGAAACAGGTGGTTGATAATAATGGTCTTCTCTCTAGATGACTTTGATCCACTACAAAGTTGAAGCTTTAACTCTCATCTAATATACAAACTGTAGCTGGAGCTTTAAGCAAGTGTTAGTTCAGTTCTTTAACAATGAATCTCCCAACTCTTATGTGTCAGTGTATAATTCTTTTGGAGATCACACGGTCTACATGTATGGAAAGTATTTGACTCTGTCATAACCAAGCAGAAGTTCTGATTTGTCTCTAAATTAACATGGCTCTGTATATATAGGCGGATATAAATGTCTATGTCAAGATACTACAGAAGGCTGCATTTTCTATTGACAAATTACTATGTACCATCATAAAAGAATATATGAGAAGGCAAAGAGCGCGCCTTTTCATCATAGGGCCTGCTCCATTTATTTAGTCTGATTGATGGTCATGAAAATAATATTTTATTTATAATGTATATCAGTAATTGAAGGCCTGCTTCAATCAAGTATATGGCATGCTCACATGCATGGTTAATTTAGTTGTTTCTAATAGGCTGTGATGAGCCTATTGTGTCAATTTCATACCCACCATGCAGCTTCTATCGGCTAAATTTCATATGTGAGGAGAAATTTTGGAAGGCATGTTGTATTCAAACAAGATCATATATATATGAAAACAAAGTTGTGCTTCCATATGACCGACCAATCCAATTTTTGATCCATGGTTCTTCAATAGTTGAGCAAAAAAATATTGGCCAAACTAGCAACCAGTCAAACAATCAAAGAGTTGATACATGAGACTTCCTTTTACAACACATGGAACCTCAACATAAATCGTCGACATCACACTGCCCCCATGTCTTACAATGAAACTTCAACATAAATGAGCTAATTTAACCATTATGCACCCTAAGGTTGATACATCATACTTCAAGTTTGCACAGAAACCAGTTCTTATCGTTTGGAGCAGCAACAACTAGCAAATAATTACTCAACGAAATGAGCTCACAAGACGGACCAAGGTCTTGGCAAAGATATGCAACCAAATTTAGGCATCATACCATTGCATATGTATCCTCACCGCCCACATATTGATGATTCAGTAATCTCATGCAACCATGCTAAGCCACAACAAGATCGTACGCAAGAATATGCAAAAGCTACCACTTCATCGCACGCACCAATCACCCGGGAGGTCTCACTAGAATGATACTCCCTCCATTCCACAATGTAGTGTTTCCTCTATCCACGTGCTTCAACTTTGACCGTAAATTTAACTACCAAGACCGATTGCGGCGGGAGCAAAAATTATATCAGTGAATTCATATTCGAAAGAAGTTTTCAATTATATAATTTTTTCTCCCGCCGCAGTTGGTCTCGTTGGTTAAATTTACGGTTAAAGTTGGACCTCGGGAAGCGCGGGTGCACTATATTTTGGAATGGAGGGAGTATAAGCTATGAACGGCTCTAATGTGTTCGGTCTTGTTGGTGTGATAATGGCAATGTGTACTTCCTACTTTGCAAAATATATTGACCATGTGATGAATAAAACCATGTTTTTCAATTCGCCTCCCAGTTTGCTTCCATGCATATTATTTTCTTTTTTTGAGAATATAGCTTTATCCATACAGTACTGTTAATTTCATTTGAAATTTACTGCATACAATAAAGACAGCACTTATAGACACTATGTATCGTCGGGGCGCGGCGTGCCGCCGCGCGGGTATGGCTAGTAAACATTAGATGTAACTCGGTAGTCATCGTACTTTGTGGACACCATCTAAATTTATATAAAATTAGAACAACTTAAGCACATACAAGGATGTTACATGTGTTTATCAAATGAATCGATGTAATTTATATACAAAGTAGTGGATCAATTAATGTAATTGAGCACCACCACACAAATAAATTAAATTGAACAATATTGCTACAATATACGTATGATGGTACGTTCATTAACCAATCATATTCTAAAGTGATCACCGGAGAAATGATCACTTGAACTGTTGTTTGCTTGCATATGTTTGTCCGAACTTCCATCCACCGGGCACAATATTCTTTAACTCGATTGTCTGTCCATCTGTGTCAATCAGCCTGAATGAGAGCATTTTACCAGTAAGATTTGCTAGAGAGTGTCAGTTGGCACCCCAGTTACGGGACATTGGCATCCAATCATTTGAATCAGAGCTCTTGACATCCATCGATTTAATTGAGCCGGCAGCTGCGACGTTCATCACAGTAACTAGATTGAAGTAATCATGACCATCGATTTTCAGCCGCACCCCACCCTTCTTCACGCATGGGACCCTGCAGAAAAATCGATTTCATACCAAATTTAAGCAATTTTTACTTTCAAGAAAAACAATTGGTTCTTCCTTTAAAAAACTCATGCCCTACGTACCTCTGGTACATGACGGGGATGATGCCGCCCTTGTAAACGCCGATCTTCTCCCAGGCCGGTTGCGCCATGTCAAAGTGTGGCCTCGGCGGGTTGCACCAGCCGCCGTTGTCGCTCGGAAGCGCGTTGTTAGGCGGGCAGAAGTTCGTGACGGTCACCGTCACCGAGACGCCTGGTCTGCACCACATCGGATCTGCCAGCTTGCGGTCGCATGTGATCTTGTAGCACTGTTCACATGCCGCACCGTCGTTGAACAGCACCGTGCTCAGCGCCGCCGTCCGCGTACCGTACCCCGCCGAGTACAGATTACCGTACCCGCATGCTCCACCCATAGCGTCAGAGGCATCGGCGCCGCCGTAGAAGGTCGCGTGCGCCCTCAGCCATTTGACCGGTGCTTGGTCCGCGGCCATGGCGCACCCACAGCAGACGAACGTGAGCAGCACCACTGCAATAGCTCGAGCGGGAGCCGGCGCCATGTCGATATCTATCGATGGATGCAGGATGCCGCTTCAAACTTATCTGTGCAGAGCTGATCTGGGAGTTCTTTGCCTATCTGTTTGTTCGTGTGCTTCAGGGGTGTTTGTCTAGGATGGCTAGATGTGTGATGATGTTGTGATGATCCTGTGTGTTTATATAGCCTTTGCTCGTGATTGATCCATAGCTTGAGAGAGTCAGCAAGGTCATCAGAAATTAATGATGACGTAGCGTGCACATGTCACATGTGCAGCCGCACCATGGCTTATGGACTAATCCGCAGACACGTACTGTTTTTTCCATATAATATCATCGTTAGTTTATATTTTAGCATTATATCACTGGTTCTTTATCGCTCTTTGCTTCACACAGTGTCTACGACTGACATCTAGAGATGATTTTTGCTTCATGCTTTCGGAGGAAATAGGCGGCGTTTTGCGATTTTCAGATGTGTATGCTATTTGATTGGCTTTCTTGACGGCTACCTCGGGACGTCCATGTTCGCCTGCGCCCCTTGTCTAAGAAAGGATGTCTCGTATGTTCCTCGAATCGTACGACTGATCCTGCACTGCACCTGGTCCGCAACATCGACGGCGCCCATCGTCAGGTAATGATTAGATCAAAAACACTTCTATTAAATTTTAGTCGACTGATTTTGGTTTGGTTTCAGGTCGAATTTTTAGGCCGTCCGATTTCTTTGCAGATCTCACCGTGCTTGTGGATCAAATCTGTTGATTGTTTGACCTTTTCCCTTTAGGCTTTGTTTGACAAGAAGGGGTCATGGAGGTTTTGGGAGAAGGGATTTAAGGGGATTTGGTGAATCCCCTTCTCTCACCCAATCCTCTTGAAAACATAAATCCTTCTCCAGCCACACATCCCTCCAGCCACGCATCCCTCCGCGAGGACGGCGGCGAGGAGAAGGCTCGGTCTCGCGTGTGGCTCCAATTCCACGAGAGCCTCCTCGTGCCTTCTGACCCGCGTGGGTCGAGGCGGATCGAGGGGGGATCAGGTGGATTGGGCCAGCGAAACCTCGTCTGCCAAATGGGCCAAGGAGGATTGTAGAGGGTTCTGGGCCACGCGTGGAAAATCCACTCGATACCCCGCGAAACCTCTCATGTCAAACGAAGCCTTAGTGCGTTTTCGGGTCACGGGTCTTGTCCGTCACACGGTCTCACTCGACCCATTCTTCTTCAATGCGGGGATGGAGCAGTGACGGAGAGGCAGATGTCGCTTGTTCATTGCGCCAGCGTAACAGGAAGAGGAGGAGTAGGCGATGGAGGAAGCGGAGCTACCCGCGAGTTGCGCGGAGGAGTGGGGCCATGCTATGGAGGGAGGAGTGTCAAACCCGAGTTGGTATTGTTAGAAGGGAGAGAGAGAGATAGGTGGAATATGATGGATGTATTACTGAGCCTCGAGGGCGAGTATATATTGAGTACAAGACTTGGAGGACAAGAAGCCTCTGCTGGAGATAAGGTAGGAGACGGATTACAAATCCTACACTATCCTATACTTCCTAATAATCCTTATACTCAACATCCCCCCCCCCCGCAGTCACAACGGTAGCGATCCAGACGGTGAGACTGTAGAAGAATCCGAAGGCAAGCCGACGGACACCCCCCACAGTCATAACGGTCGATGCATTGCGGAGTCGTGGCTGGAGTGAAAACTGATGAGGTTTCACAAGCAGGTGGTAGCCCTTTGTGTCGTTTGTCGATGTAGACGATAGTGTGGGTGGTGGAGCCGTGGTCGAGGTAGCCATGGGAAGAATGTTGTGGTCGATGTCGAGTCGGGGTAGCCGGAGTTGAGAAAGTCGTCGTGGAGCCGCGGGCGCAAGGGAGCACCGAGTTAGTATGGGCGCAGTGGTGTCGAAGTAGGAGTGCGCCAGAGAGAAGACGGTGTTGACGAGGCATCGCACCAGGTAAGCCGAGCCCGGGGACACGTCGTGGACGAAGGCACGCATCGGTGTAGCCAGCACCAGGCATGCGTAGACAGACGAAGAAGAAGTTGACGAAGTGTCGCACCAGGCTTGGGGACACGTCGTGGACGAAGGCACACATCGGTGTTGCCAGCACCGGGCATGCGTAGATGAGAGACCGGACGAGCTGTACGCCATGTCGGAGAAGTTGGAGGGGCCAGCAGAGAAGAACTCGACGACGGTTACGGCGCTAATCGGCACGGGGCCGATGTTGCCTGCAGTTGTCGGAGTGGACGAAGTGGTCGAGGTAGATGACGGCGACGCTGGCGACGAGCTGGTGCTGGACGAAGACGAAGGAGGTGGACGGGCGGCGGCGTCTACGGAGGTAGCGGCGGCGGCCTGACGGCAGCGGCGGCTAAGTTAGGAGTGCGACGGTGATGGTCGAAGTAGGCAAAGAATCCTGACAGCGTGATGAAGACCGGCATAGAGGGTGGCGCTCCCGCGCCAAAGGAGACGGCGCGTCGCATACCATGGGAGGTCGACGCACGGTGACGGCGGAATGGACCACGGGCCGTGATACGTCTCCAACGTATCTATAATTTTTTTATTGTTCCATGCTATTATATTATCCATCTTGGATGTTTTATATGCATTTATATGTTATTTTATATGATTTTTGGGAGTAACCTATTAACCTAGAGCCCAGTGCCAGTTTCTGTTTTTCCTTGTTTTTGAGTTTTACATAAAAGGAATACCAAACGGAGTCCAATTGACGTGCCATTTTTTGATGATTTTTTACGGACCAAAAGAAGCCCCCGAAGTAAAAGAGCTTGGCCAGAAGAGTCCCGAGCCATCCACGAGGGTGGAGGGTGCGCCCTACCTCCCGGGCTAGCCCCCCTATCTTGTGGATGACTTGGATACTGATACGTCTCCAATGTATCTACTTTTCCAAACACTTTTGCTCTTGTTTTGGATTCTAACTTGCATGATTTGAATGGAACTAACCCGGATTGACGCTGTTTTCAGCTGAATTGTCATGGTGTTATTTTTATGCAGAAATAAAAGTTCTTGGAATGACCTGAAAATTAAGGAAGAATATTTTTGAAATATATATAAAATACTGGCGAAAGAATCAAGGCCAGGGGGCCCACACCCTGTCCACGAGGGTGGGGGCGCGCCTACCCCCCTTGGGCGCGCCCCCTACCTCGTGGGCCCCCTGGTGCTCCACCGACCTCAACTCCAACTCCATATATTCATGTTTAGGGAGAAAAAATTAGAGAGAAGGATTCATCATGTTTTACGATACGGAGCCGCCGCCAAGCCCTAATCTCTCTCGGGAGAGCTGATCTGGAGTCCGTTCGGGGTTCCGGAGAGGAGAATCCGTCGCCATCGTCATCATCAACCTTCTTCTATCACCAATTTCATGATGCTCACCGCCATGCGTGAGTAATTCATCGTAGGCTTGCTAGGCGGTGATGAGTTGGATGAGATTTATCATGTAATCGAGTTAGTTTTGTTAGGATTTGATCCCTAGTATCCATTATGTTCTGAGATTGATGTTGCTATGACTTTGTTATGCTTAATGCTTGTCACTAGGGCCCGAGTGCCACGATTTCAGATCTGAACCTATTATGTTTTCATGAATATATGTGAGTTCTTGATCCTATCTTGCAAGTCTATAGTTACCTATTGTGTGTTATGATCCGTTAACCCCGAAGTGACAATAATCGGGATACTTACAGGTGATGACCGTAATTTGAGGAGTTCATGTATTCACTAAGTGTTAATGCTTTGGTCCGGTACTCTATTAAAAGGAGGCCTTAATATACCTTAGTTTCCAATAGGACCCCGCTGCCACAGGAGGGTAGGACAAAAGATGTCATGCAAGTTCTTTTCCATAAGTATGTATGATTATATTCGGAATACATGCCTACATTACATCAATGAACTAGAGCTAGTTCTGTGTCACCCTATATTATAACTGTTGCATGAGGAATCGCATCCGACATAATTATCCATCACTGATCCATTTCCTAAGAGCTTTTCATATATTGATCTTTGCTTAGTTACTTTTCTGTTGCCACTGTTACAATCACTACAAAACTGCTACGGTTACTTTTGCCACTATTACCGCTACTATCATATTACTTTGCTACTAAATACTTTGCTGCAGATATTAAGTCTTTCAGGTGCGGTTAAATTGACAACTCAACTGTTAATACTTGAGAATACTCTTTGGCTCCTCTTGTGTCAAATCAATAAATTTGGGTTGAATACTCTACCCTCGAAAACTGTTGCGATCCCATATACTTGTGGGTTATCAAGACTATTTTCCTGCGCCGTTGCCGGGGAGCATAGCTCTATTCTTTGAGTCACCGGGGAGCAAATATACTCTCTGTACCCTCCTTTTACTTTCTGTTATTTAGATTAAATAAAGCAAAAATAGAATTTTCTGTCTATTTTATCAATTATTCTTGCAATAAAAATACCCCAAAAATAGAAGTTCTCCAAATGTCCTGAAAATGAAATATGATTTTTGTAGAATATTTAAGAATTATTTGCACTGAGAACACACCTGGGGGACCCACCACCTGGCCACGAGGGTCCAGGGCACGCCCACCCCCCTGGGGCGCCCCCTGCCTCGTGGACCCCATGTGGGTCCCCTCCACTTATTTTTGCACCCGCACACTTCGACTTCCTCCAGAAAAAATCATCCACCAGCTCAAACCCGTGTTCTAGCTCATCTTGCTGCTCAAAGCTCCTTTCACAAAACTGATTTGGGGGATTGTTCCTCGGTATGTGACTCCTCCAATAGTCCAATTAGTTTTTGTTCTAGTGCTTTATTTATTGCAAATCTTTGCTGCTTAGGTGACCCTGTTCTTGAGCTTGCATGTCAAATTTATGTGGTCAAAAGTAGTTTTAATGCATGATATGGCATCTAGGCACTTGTAGGAGTAGTTGCTATCAATCTTGTTGAGTTTGGTTCACTTTTATTTTAAGTTACTAAAATTTTCAGAAATTTTTAGAAAAAGATGAAGAGATTTTTGAGGGGCTCATCGACCCGAAGCTCGAAGGATAAGCAAAGTGAAGAGAATAAGAAATCCAAGTATAATCTCCCTCGTACTACAGAGGTTCGGCCAGGTGAATGGCCTTGTGATGAGTTCTTGAGAGAAGCCGAGATTTATGAAGATTTTTATTATTTGGCTCAGAATGCAGGCCTCACTGACTTCCTCCACAACCAGTGTGAACAGTATCTCCTACTCACCAATATTTTTGTGCAAAATTTTCATTTCCATACTAGGAGATCACCACCTTAGGTGGAATTCTATTATATGATGAGCATAAGGAGATGTCACTTTATGATTTTTGCCGGTTTTGTAGGATACCCTTTGAGGGCAGCATAGAGGAACCACATCGTAATGATGTGGATGGATTCATTGATATGATTGTTGTAGGGGAAACGAGGAAGGTTTTCGATGCAAGAATTACTAGCATATATTTTCCTGTCCTACGTTACTTTGCAATATTTGCTAATAGATGCTTAATTGGTCGTGGGAACTATGGAAATCTTAGTGCCCCTGATATTGTTATTTTGCGCCATACTTTGTTTCGTGATACCACTTTTAGTTTAGGCGCTATTGTTGCTAAACGGTTAAATTTGAACCGTACAAAGGGTCCCGTCTTGGGAGGCATCTGCGCCTTGCGCCTTGCTGCACACTTTAACATGCCTATTAGGCATTATGAGAAAGAGGAAAAGTTGTTGCCTCATGGTTTTATAGATTATAAGAGTATGGTAGCACATGATTTTATTGTTAAGAATAAGAAGAAGATGCTTAACTATAGACCGATATTTGATAAGAATTACTTTGAGATTATTACCTTGCCCGCTCCCTCTTTGTTCAACATATTTTCAGGCACATACCTTGTTTTGTCGGAGGTCGTTCAGGCATACCAGAACCTGACATCAGCTCCAGAGCCGAAGCCACCACTTGATCCTCGCCGTCAGTCTATTTATTAGTGGGATCCAGAGGAGATAGCTAACCAGTGGCACCCTGAGGATCCTCCTCAGTACACTTGAGAGGGTAGCTTTGATCCATGGGCATAGACCAACTTAGGCCAAAAGCCTAAGCATGGGGGAGTACGTATTTCTCGCCGACATTACATTCATGTTCACACACTCATTCCGATTGTCGGTGCTCATACTTTTTCATTGTATTATCCATGCTAGCTTAATTTCTTTTTAAGCCTTCTTCTTGTGTGTTTGAAAAACCTTAATAAAAACCAAAAAAATAGTTGTATCTTTTAGCTAGTTTACTTTCCATGCTTGTGGTACTAATAATTAAAAGAAAACCCAAAAATATTTCTCGCTCTTCTTTTGCTTGTTGGGAGCTTTTCCGTGTAAATACTTTTATTTCCTTTCCTTTCTTTGGGGGTCGAGAGGAGAAGACCATGATGAAAATGTTGAGTGGCTCTCATATGAATTATTTTTGATCTAACAAAGAGCCCATATTACCTTGTCTTCTCCCTTGTATTGAATGCTTGCAGATTCCAGCTTAGTCCAATGCATGTGCACTATTATTATTATCCACACTATTCGGTTGTGCAAGTGAAAGGCAATAATGATGATATATGATGAACCGATTGAGATGAGAGAAGCTGGTATGAACTCGACCTCTCTTGTTTTTGTAAATATGATTAGTTCATCATTCATGATTCAACCCATTATGAATGAAACATGTTTGCAATGACAATTAGAGATTATATTTGCCCATGCCATGCTTAATTTGCTAGGAGTTTATAATGGTTAACCTTGCGTGCCAACATGCTATTAAAATGGTTGTGATGTGGTGTGATAGGGTGGTATCCTCCTTTGAACGATCCGAGTGGCTTGACTTGGCACATGTTCATGCATGTAGTTGAAACAAAATCAACATAGCCTCCACGATATTTATGTTCATGATGAATTATATCCTACTCATGCTTGCATTCAGTGTTGATTAATTTTAATGCATGTTCATGACTATTGTCGCTCTCTAGCTGGTCGCTTCCCAGTCTCTTTCTAGCCTTCACTTGTACTAAGCTGGAATACTGCTTGTGCATCCAACTCCATGAACCTCAAAAGTTATTCCATATGAGTCCACCATACCTTCCTATATGCGGTATCTACCTGCCGTTCCAAGTAAATTTGTATGTGCCAAACTCTAAACCTTCAAATGAAATTTTGTTTTGTATAATCGAATAGCTCATGTATCAACTAGGGTTGTCTGTATCTTCCATGCTAGGCGGGTTATTCTCAAGAGGAGTGGACTTCGCTCCTCACTCACCATAAAATGGCTGGTCACCGGGATGCCCAGTCCCATGCTCAAATCAAATCAAAATAATTGCAAAGAAAACTCCCCCATGATTGTTGTTAGATGGAGGCACCCGTTGTTTCGGGCAAGCCATGGATTGATGCTTGTTGGTGGTGGGGGAGTATAAACTTTACCATTCTGCTTGGGAACCGCCAATAATGTGTGTAGCATGGAAGATATCGAGATATCTCGGTTGTTATGTTGACAATGAAAGTATACTGCTTAAAATATTATTCATCTCTATTTCAAAAACTGAGCTCTGGCACCTCTACAAATCCCTGCTTCCCTCTGCGAAGGGCCTATCTATTTACTTTTATGTTGAGTCATCATCCTCTTATTAAAAAGCACCAGTTGGAGAGCATCGCTGTCATTTGCATGTATTATTGTTAGTTTACATTGAGTATGACTTGACTGGATCTCTTTTACCATGAATTACAATTTCCAGTCGGCCCTTGATCTTCAGGGGTGCTCTGCATTTATGTTTTGCGGTCTTAGAAAGGGCTAGCGAGATACCATCTTGTTGTATCATATTATGATTTTTTGAGAAAGTGTTGTCATCCGAGATTTACTATTATTGCTCGCTAGTTGATTATGCCATTGATATGAGTAACCATGCGACCTAAATGTTATTGTGAATACGGTTAGTTCATAATCTTTGCTGAAAACTTGAATGTTGGCTTTACATATTTACAACAACAAGAGCGAACAAAGTTTGTAAAACTTTTTCTTTATCACTTTCAGTTTGTCAACTGAATTTCTTGAGGACAAGCAAAGGTTTAAGCTTGGGGGAGTCGATACGTCTCCAACGTATCTACTTTTCCAAACACTTCTGCCCTTGTTTTGGACTCTAACTTGCATGATTTGAATGGAACTAACCCGGACTGACGCTGTTTTCATCAGAATTGCCATGGTGTTATTTTTGTGCAGAAATAAAAGTTCTTGGAATGACCTGAAAATCAACGGAGAATATTTTTGGAATATATAAAAATACTGGCGAAAGAATCAAGGCCAGGGGGGCCACACCCTGTCTACGAGGGTGGGGGCGCGCCCCTTGCCTCGTGGGCCCCCTGGTGCTCCACCGACCTCAAGTCCAACTCCATATATTCACGTTCACGGAGAAAAAAATCAGAGAGAAGGATTCATTGCGTTTTACGATACGGAGCCGCCGCCAAGCCCTAATCTCTCTCGGGAGGGCTGATCTGGAGTCCATTCGGGGCTTCGGAGAGGGGAATCCGTCGCCATCATCATCATCAACCTTACTCCATCACCAATTTCATGATGCTCACCGTCGTGCGTGAGTAATTCCATCGTAGGCTTGCTGGACAGTGATGGGTTGGATGAGATTTATCATGTAATCGAGTTAGTTTTGTTAGGGTTTGATCCCTAGTATCCATTATGTTCTGAGATTGATGTTTCTATGACTTTGCTATGCTTAATGCTTGTCACTAGGGCCCGAGTGCCATGATTTCAGATCTGAACCTATTATGTTTTCATGAATATATGTGAGTTCTTGATCCTATCTTGCAAGTCTATAGTCACCTATTATGTGTTATGTTCCGTTAACCCCAAAGTGACAATAATCGTGATACTTACCGGTGATGACCGTAGTTTGAGGATTTCATGTATTCACTAAGTGTTAATGCTTTGGTCCGGTACTCTATTAAAAGGAGGCCTTAATATACCTTAGTTTCCAATAGGATCCCGCTGCCACGGGAGGGTAGGACAAAACATGTCATGCAAGTTCTTTTCCAAAGCATGTATGACTATATTAGGAATACATACCTACATTACATCTATGAACTGGAGCTAGTTCTGTATCACCCTATGTTATAACTGTTGCATGAGGAATCACATCCGACATAATTATCCATCCCTGATCCATTTCCTACGAGCTTTTCATATATTGAACTTTGCTTAGTTACTTTTCCGTTTCCACTGTTAAAATCACTACAAAACTGCTACCGTTACTTTTGCCACCATTACTGCTACTATCATATTACTTTGCTACTAAATACTTTGCTGCAGATATTAAGTCTTTCAGGTGCGGTTGAATTGACAACTCAACTGTTAATACTTGAGAATATTCTTTGGCTCCTCTTGTGTTGAATCAATAAATTTGGGTTGAATACTCTACCCTTGAAAACTGTTGCGATCCCCTATACTTGTGGGTTATCAGAGACCCCCTGACATGAGACCAACGCCAAAAAATTCTTGTAAATACAGAAACCGCCAAAAAAATAAGCTAGATCGGGAGTTCCGCCGCCGCAAGCCTCTGTAGCCACCAAAAACCAATCGAGACCCTGTTCCGGCACCCTGCCGGAGGGGAGATCCCTCACCGGTGGCCATCTTTATCATCCCGGTGCTCTCGATGACGAGGAGGGAGTAGTTCACCCTCGGGGCTGAGGGTATGTACCGGTAGCTATGTGTTTGTTCTCTCTCTCTCTCTCTTGTTCTTGATTTGGCACGATCTTGATATATCGTGAGCTTTGCTATTATAGTTGGATCTTATGATGCTTCTCCCCCTCTACTCTCTTGTAATGGATTGAGTTTTCCCTTTGAAGTTATCTTATCAGATTGAGTCTTTAAGGATTTGAGAACACTTGATGTATATCTTGCATGTGCTTATCTGTGGTGACAATGGGATATTCACGTGATCCACTTGATGTATGTTTTGGTGATCAACTTGTGAGTTCCGTGACCTTGTGAACTTATGCATAGGGGTTGGCACACATTTTCGTTTTGACTCTCCGGTAGAAACTTCGGGGCACTCTTGAAGTTCTTTGTGTTGGTTGAAAAGATGAATCTGAGATTGTGTGATGCATATTGTATAATCATACCCACGGATACTTGAGGTTACATCGGAGTATCTAGGTGACATTAGGGTTTTGGTTGATTTGTGTCTTAAGGTGTTATTCTATTACGAACTCTAGGAGAGATCGAACGGAAAGAATACTTCGTGTTATTTTACTACGACTCTTGAATAGATCGATCGGAAAGGATAACTTTGAGGTGGTTTCATACCCTACAATAATCTCTTCGTTTGTTCCCCGCTATTAGTGACTTTGGAGTGACTCTTTGTTGCATGTTGAGGGATTGTTATATGATCCAATTATGTTATTATTGTTGAGAGAACTTGCACTAGTGAAAGTATGAACCCTAGGCCTTGTTTCAACGCATTGTAATACCATTTTCGCTCACTTTTATCATTAGTTACCTTGCTGTTTATATATTTTCAGATTACAAAAACCCATATCTACCATCCATATTGCACTTGTATCACCATCTCTTCGCCGAACTAGTGCACCTATACAATTTACCATTGTATTGGGTGTGTTGGGGACACAAGAGACTCTTGGCTATTTGGTTACAGGGATGTTTGAGAGAGACCATCTTCACCCTACGCCTCCCACGGATTGATAAACCTTAGGTCATCCACTTGAGGGAAATCTGCTGCTGTCCTACAAACCTCTGCACTTCGAGGCCCAATAACGTCTACAAGAAGAAGGTTGTGTAGTAGACATCAAACTCTTTTTTGGCGCCATTGCCGGGGAGTTTAGCACTTGAAGGTATATCTTTAGATCTTGCAATCAAATCTTTTAGTTTCTTATTTTATCATTAGTTTAGTCTATAAAAGAAAACTATAAAAATGGAATTAAGGTTGCCTCATATGCTTCATCTTTTTAATGTCTTTCGTGAAAATAAGGATTCCGATAATTGTGCCAAAGTGTTAGAAGAAGAATGTATTAAAATGTTTGGCACTAAATCTTTGGATGATGAGCATGATTGCAATGTTGTTAGTATGAATTCTTTGAATATCCATGATGCTAATGATATGCAAAGCCACAATCTTGGGGATGCTATGTTTGATGAAGATGATATTTTTAGTCCTCCAAGTTTTGATGAGAAAATTTATTATGATGATAGCATGCCCCCTATTTATGATGATTATTGTGTTGACATGTATGCTATAAAGAATAATGATATCCATGAAACTTGTCATCATGATTTTAACTTTCAATTGGATTATGCCTCACATGATAGTTATTTCACTGAGTTTGCTCCCACTACTATTGATGAGAATAGATTTGCTTATGTGGAGAGTAATAAAATTTCTATGCTTGTAGATCATGAAAATAATGCTTTATGTGATGGTTATATTGTTGAATTCATTCATGATGCTACTTAAAATTATTATAAGGGAGGAGTATATGCTTGTAGGAATTGCAATAATATCAAGTTTCCTCTCTATGTGCTTAAAATCTTAAAGTTATGCTTGTTTTGCTTTCCTATGCTAGTTGGTTCTTGTTCCCATAAGTTGTTTGCTCACAAAATCCCTATGCATAGGAAGTGGGTTAGACTTAAATGTGCTAGTCATCTTCTTCATGATGCTCTCTTTATGTTTCAATTTTTATCTTTGATGTGAGCATCATTGAAATCATCATGCCTAGCTAGGGGCGTTAAACGATAGCGCTTGTTGGGAGGAAACCCAATTATATTTTTGCCCTTTGCTCCTGTTTAGCAATAAATAATCTATCTAGATTCTGTTATGATTGTGTTTTTATGTTTTAATTAGTGTTTGTGCCAAGTAAATCCTTTAGAATGGCTTACGGTGATAGTTGATTTGATCTTGCTGAAAAACAGAAACTTTTGCGCTCAGGAAAATAATTTTCATTTTTAACAGAATCATGATAAAATACTGATTATTTTTGCAGAAGATTAACGAACAAATTTCTCAGGTTGTCCTAATTTTTCATAATTTTTGAAGTTACAGAAGTATTCGAGAGTTATAGATTACTACAAACTGTTCTGTTTTTGACAGATTCTATTTTCTATGCATAGTTTGTTTGTTTTCTAGTTTGTATGGCTTATACTGCTTAATATAAATTGTAGAAATGATATGGTACAGTAGGCATCATGTGAGAAAAATTATAAATCTTGTATTAACAGTACCTAAGTGGTGATTTGCTTTCTTATACTAACGGAGCTTACGAGTTTTTTGTTAAGTTTTGTGTTGTGAAGTTTTTAAGTTTTGGGTAAAGATTCTATGGACTATGGAATAAGGAGCGGCAAGAGCCTAAGCTTGGGGATGCCCAAGGCACCCCAAGGTAATATTCAAGGACAACCAAGAGCCTAAGCTTGGGGATGCCCCGGATGGTATCCCCTCTTTCGTCTTCGTTCATCGGTAACTTTACTTGAGGTTATATTTTTATTCACCACATGATATGTGTTTTTCTTGGAGCGTCATTTTATTTTCTTTTGTTTTGCTATCTGTTTGAATAAAATACCAAGATCTGAAATTCTTAAATGTTAGAGAGCATTCACATAGTTACATAATTATTCGACTACTCATTGATCTTCACTAATATCTTTTGGAGTAGTTTGTCATTTGCTCTAGTGCTTCACCTATATCTTTTTAGGAGCACGAAGGTGGTTTAATTTTGAAGAGATAGATGAACTCTCATGCTTAACTTATATTATTTTGAGAGTCTTTAGAATAGCATGGTAATTTGCTTTTGTTATGAATTGTGTCCTAATATGATAGGCATCCAAGAGGGATATAATAAAAACTTTCATATAAAGTGCATTGAATACTATGAGAAGTTTGATTCTTTATTACTGTTTTGAGATATGAAGATGGTGATATTAGAGTCATGCTAGTGGAGTAATTGTAAATTTGAGAAATACTTGTGTTGAGGTTTGCAAGCCCGTAGCATGCACGTATGGTAACTGTTGTGTAACATATTTGAAGCATGAGGTATTTCTTTGATTGTCTTCCTTATGAGTGGAGGTCGGGGACGAGCGATGGTCTTTTCCTACCAATCTATCCCCCTAGGAGCATGTGCGTAGTACTTTGTTTCATAGCTAATAGACTTTTGCAATAAGTATGTGAGTTCTTTATGACTAATGTTGAGTCCATGGATTATACGCACTCTCATCCTTCCACCATTGCTAGCCTCTCTAGTACCATGCAACTTCCGCCGGTACCATAAACCCACCACATACCTTCCTCAAAACAGCCACCATACCTACCTATTATGGAATTTCCATAGTCATTCCGAGATATATTGCCATGCAACTTTCCACCGTTTCGTTTATTATGGCATGCTTCATCATTGTCATATTGCTTTGCATGATCATGTAGTTGACATTGTATTTGTGGCAAAGCCACCGATCATAATTCTTTCATACATGTCACTCTTGATTCTTTGCACATCCCGGTACACCGCCGGAGGCATTCATATAGAGTCATATTTTGTTCTAAGTATAGAGTTGTAATTATTGAGTTGTAAGTAAATAAAAGTGTGATGATCTCATTATTAGAGCATTGTCCCATGTGAGGAAATAAAAAAAGAAAGGCCAAAAAAAGAGAAGGCCCAAAAAACAAAAAAAACAAAAAAATGAGAGAGAAAGAGAGAAGGGTCAATGCTACTATCCTTTTACCACACTTGTGCATCAAAGTAGCACCATGATCTTCATGATAGAGAGTCTCCTATGTTGTCACTTTCATATACTAGTGGGAATTTTTCATTATAGAACTTGGCTTGTATATTCCAACGATGCGCTTCCTCAAATGCCCTAGGTCTTCATGAGCAAGCAAGTTGGATGCACACCCACTTAGTTATCTTTTTGAGCTTTCATACACTTATAGCTCTGGTGCATCTGTTGCATGGAAATCCCTACTCACTCACATTGATATCTATTGATGGGCATCTCCATAGCCCATTGATACGCCTAGTTGATGTGAGACCATCTTCCTCCTTTTTGTCTTCTCCACAACCACCACTCTATTCCACCTATAGTGCTATGCCCATGGCTCACGCTCATGTATTGCGTGAAAGTTGAAAAGGTTTGAGATTATTAAAGTATGAAACAATTGCTTGGCTTGTCATCGGGGCATGATTTGAGTATTTTGTGTGACCAAGATGGAGCATGACCAAACTATATGATTTTGTAGGGATGAACTTTCTTTGGCCATGTTATTTTGAGAGGACATGATTACTTTGTTAGTATGCTTGAAGTATTATTATTTTTATGTCAATATTAAACTTTTGTCTTGAATCTTTCGGATCTAAAAATTCATGCCACAATAAATAAAATTACATTGATAAATATGTTAGGTAGCATTCCACATCAAAAATTCTGCTTTTATCATTTACCTACTCGAGGACGAGCAGGAATTAAGCTTGGGGATGCTTGATACGTCTCCAACGTATCTATAATTTTTTATGGTTCCATGCTATTATATTATCCATCTTGGATGTTTTATATGCATTTATATGCTATTTTATATGATTTTTTGGGACTAACCTATTAACCTAGAGCCCAGTGCCAGTTTCTATTTTTTCCTTGTTTCTGCATTCTACAGAAAAGGAATGCCAAACGGAGTCCAATTGACATGCCAATTTTTGATGATTTTTTATGGACCAAAAGAAGCCCCCGAAGTAAAAGCGCTGGGCAAGAAGAGTCCCGAGTCATCCACGAGGGTGGAGGGCGCGCCCTACCCCCTGGGCTCGCCCCCTATCTCGTGGATGACTCGGAGACCCCCCCTAACGTGAGACCGATGCCAAAAATTGCTATAAATATAGAAACCTTCAGAAAATAACCTAGATTGGGAGTTCCGCCGCCGCAAGCCTCTGTAGCCACCAAAAACCAATCGGGACCCTGTTCTGGCACCCTGCCGGAGGGGGGATCCCTCACCGGTGGCCATCTTCATCATCCCGACACTCTTCATGATGAGGAGGGAGTAGTTCACCCTCAGGGTTGAGGGTATGTACCAGTAGCTATGTGTTT
This sequence comes from Triticum aestivum, assembly GCF_018294505.1. Classification (NCBI taxonomy): domain Eukaryota; kingdom Viridiplantae; phylum Streptophyta; class Magnoliopsida; order Poales; family Poaceae; genus Triticum; species Triticum aestivum. Next base: position 171,354,397 of record NC_057800.1, on the reverse strand, counting down.
GATCTCTCTCTCTCGCGCGCGTTCTTGATTCGACACGATCTTGATGTATCGTGAGCTTTGCTATTATAGTTGGATCTTATGATGCTTCTCCCTCTCTACTCTCTTGTAATGGATTGAGTTTTCCCTTTGAAGTCATCTTATCAAATTGAGTCTTTATGGATTTGAGAACACTTGATGTATATCTTGCATGTGCTTATCTGTGGTGACAATGGGATATTCACGTGATCCACTTGATGTATGTTTTGGTGATCAACTTGCGAGTTTTGTGACCTTGTGAACTTATGCATAGGGGTAGGCACACGTTTTCGTCTTGACTCTCCGGTAGAAACTTCGGGGCACTCTTTGAAGTTCTTTGTGTTGGTTGAATAGATGAATCTGAGATTGTGTGATGCATATCATATAATCATACCCACGGATACTTGAGGTGACATTGGAGTATCTAGGTGACATTAGGATTTTGGTTGATTTGTGTCTGAAGGTGTTATTCTAGTACGAACTCTAGAATAGATCGAACGGAAAGAATAGCTTCGTGTTATTTTACTACGGACTCTTGAATAGATCGATCAAAAAGGATAACTTTGAGGTGGTTTCGTACCCTACAATAATCTCTTCGTTTGTTCTCCGCTATTAGTGACTTAGGAGTGACTCTTTGTTGCATGTTGAGGGATTGTTATATGATCCAATTATGTTATTATTGTTGAGAGAACTTGCACTAGTGAAAGTATGAACCCTAGGCCTTGTTTCAGCGCATTGCAATACCATTTTCGCTCACTTTTATCATCAGTTACCTTGCTGTTTTTATATTTTCAGATTACAAAAACCTATATCTACCATCCATATTGCACTTGTATCACCATCTCTTCGTCGAACTAGTGCACCTATACAATTTACCATTGTATTGGGTGTGTTAGGGACACAAGAGACTCTTTGCTATTTGGTTGCAGAGTTGTTTGAGAGAGACCATCTTCACCCCACGCCTCCCACGGATTGATAAACCTTAGGTCATCCACTTGAGGGAAATTTGCTACTGTCCTACAAACCTCTGCACTTGGAGGCCCAACTGTTGGGGAATGTAGTAATAATTCAAAAAATTCCTACGTGTCACCAAGATCAATCTAGGAGATGCTAGCAACGAGAGAGAGAGAGAGAGTGCATCTTCGTACCCTTGAAGATCGCTAAGGGGAAGCGTTGCAAGAACGCGGTTGGTGGAGTTATACGCGTAGCGATTCAGATCGCGGTCGATTCCGATCTAAGCGCCGAACAACGGCGCCTCAACGTCCAACACACCTACAGCCCGGGGACGTCTCCTCCTTCTTGATCCAGCAAGAGGAGAGGAGAAGTTGAGGGAGAACTCCAGCAGCACGACAGCGTGGTGATGGAGGAGCTCGTGGTTCTCCGGCAGGGCTTCGCCAAGCACTACGGAAGAGGAGGAGGAGTTGGAGAGGGGGAGGGTTGCACCAGGGGAAGGGTCACAGCTGCCCTCCCACCCCCTCATTATATATAAGGGGAAGGGGAGAGGGGGAGGCTCCCTAGGATTTCCCGTAGGGGACGGCGGCTAGGGCAGATTGGATCTCCCTAGGGAAACCCTAGGGAGACTTGCCCCCCAAGCCAAGCAGGTGGAGGCTTGCCTCCCAAGTTAGGTGGAGGTGCCCCACCTCCCCAGGCAACATGGGAAAGGGTGTGGGGTGCACAACCCCTTAGTGGGCTGGTTTTCCCCCTCCCCTTGGCCCATGAGGCCCTGCAACACTTGCCGGGGCTCCCAAAACACCTTTCGGTAATGCTGGCCATAGCCTGGTACCCCCGGAACACTTCCGGACTCCAATACCCTTCGTCCAATATATCGATCTTCACCTTCGGACCATTCCGGAACTCCTCGTGACATCCAGGATCTCATCCGGGACTTCGAAATACCTTCGATAACCACATACAATTTCCCATAACAACTCTAGCGTCACCGAACCTTAAGTGTGTAGACCCTACGGGTTCGGGAACCATGCAGACATGACCGAGAAGCCTCCCCGGCCAATAACCAATAGCGGGATCTGGATACCCATATTGGCTCCCACATGTTCCACGATGATCTCATCGGACGAACCACGATGTCGGGGATTCAATCAATCCCGTATACAATTCTCTTTGTCTATCGGTATGTTACTTGCCCGAGATTCGATCGTCGGTATCCCCATACCTTATTCAATCTCAATACCGGCAAGTATCTTTACTCGTTCCGCAATGCATGATCACGTGACTAACTCTTTAGTCAAACTGAGCTCATTATGATGATGCATTACCGAGTGGGCCCAGAGATACCTCTCCGTCATACAGAGTGACAAATCCTAGTCTCGATTCGTGCCAATCCAATAGACACTTTCAGAGATACCTATAGTGCACCTTTATAGTCACTGAGTTACGTTGTGACATTTGATACACCTAAAGCATTCCTACGATATCCGGGAGTTACACAATCTCATGGTCTAAGGAAACGATACTTGACATTAGAAAAGCTCTAGCGAACGAACTACACGATCTTGTGCTATGCTTCGGATTGGGTCTTGTCCATCACATCATTCTCCTAATGATGTGATCTCGTTGTCAACGACATCTAATGTCCATGGTTAGGAAACCACAACCATCTATTAATCAACGAGCTAGTCAACTAGAGGCTCACTAGGGACATGTTGTGATCTATGTATTCACACATGTATTACGGTTTCCGGTTAATACAATTATAGCATGAACAATAGACAATTATCATGAACAAGGAAATATAATAATAACCATTTTCTTATTGCCTCTAGGGCATATTTCCAACAGCCTCCCACTTGCACTAGAGTCAATAATTTAGTTCACATCGCCATGTGATTAACACTCATAGTTCACATCGCCATGTGACTAACACCCAAAGAGTTTACTAGAGTCAATAATCTAGTTCACATCGCCATGTGATTAACACCCAAGAGTTTACTAGAGTTTGATCACGTTATGCTTACGAGAGATGTTTTAGTCAACGGGTCTGCAACATTCAGATCCGTGTGTTCTTCGCAAATCTCTATTTCATATTATAGATGTTGCTACTATGATCCACTTGGAGCTATTCCAAATGGTTGCTCCACTATACATATCCGGTTTGCTACTCAGAGTCATCCGGATAGGTGTTAAATCTTGCATCGACATAACCCTTTACGCCGAACTCTTCATCACCTCCATAATCGAGAAACATTTCCTTATTCCTAAGGACAATTTTGACCATTGTCCAATGACCCACTCCTGGATCACTCTTATACCCCCTTGCCAGACACGTGGCAAGGCACATCGCGGTACACATCATGACATATCGTATAGAGCCTATGGCTAAGGCACAGGGGGCAACTTTTGTCCTTTCTCTTTCTTCTGCCATGGTCGAGCTTCAAGTCTCAACTTCACACCTTACAACTCAGGCAAGAACTCCTTCTTTGACTGATCCATCTTGAACCCCTTCAAGATCATGTCAAGGTATGTGCTCTGTGAAAGTCTTATCAGGCGTCTTGATCTATCCCTATAGATCTTGATACCCTACATGTAAGCAGTTTTACACAGGTTTTCCTTTGAAAAACTCCATTCAAACAACCCTTTATGCTTTCTAGAAATTCTACATCATTTCCGATCATCAATATGTAATCCAAATATACCTATCAGAAATGTTGTAGTGCTCCCACTCACTTTCTTGCAAATACAAGTTTCTTGCAAACTTTGTATAAACCCAGAAAGCTTTGATCACCTCATCAAAGCATATGATCCAACTCCGAGATGCTTGCTCCAGTCCATAGAAGGACTGCTAGAGTTTGCATACCTTTTAGCATCCTTAGGATTGACAAAAACCTTTTGGTTGTATCACATACAGCCTTTCCTCATGGAAACCGTCAAGGAAACTTTGTTTTGACATCCATCTGCCTGATTTCGTAAATGAAAATGCAGCAACTGCTAACATAATTCTAACAGACTTTAGCATCGCTATGATAGAGAAAGTCTCATCATAGTCAGCTCCTTGAACTTGTCGGAAACTTCTTGAGACAAGTCGAGCTTCATAAATGGTGACATTACCATCAGTGTATATCTTCTTCTTAAAGATCCATTTATTCTCAATGGCTTTCCGATCATCGGGCAGGTCCACCAACTTTGTTCTCATACATGGATCCTATCTCGGATTTCATGGCTTCCAGCCATTTGTTGGAATCCAGGCCCACCATCGCTTCTCCATAGCTCATAGGTTCATCGTTGTCCAAGAACATGACCTTCAAGACAGGGTTACGACCCAGAAGTTGTACACACCCTTGTCGACCTACGAGGTTTGATAGTAACTTGATCTAAAGCTCCATGATCATCATAATTAGCTTTCTCTTCAACTGACGTAGGTGCCACAGAAACATCTTTCTGTGCCATGCTACTATTTGGTTGAAGTAAAGGTTCAACAACCTCATCAAGTTCTATCTTCCTCCTACTCAATTCTTTCAAAAGAAACTCTTTCTTGAGAAAGGACCTATTCATAGTGACAAACACTTTACCCTCAGATCTGAGATAGAAGGTATACCCAATCGTCTTGTTTGGGTATTCTATGAAGACACAATTTTCCGCTTTGAGTTCGAGCTTTTCTGGCTGAAGCCTATCGATATAAGCATCGTAGCCCCAAACCTTAAGAAACAACAACTTAGGTTTCTAGCCAAACCATAGTTCATACGGTGTTGTCTCCACGGACTTAGATGGTGCCCTATTTAAAGTGAATGAAATTGTCTCTAATGCATAACCCCAAAAAATATAGTGATAGATTGGTAAGAGACATCATACATCACACCATATCCAATAGAGTGCGATTACGACGTTCGGGCACACCATTATGCTATGGTGTTCCAGGTGGCGTCAACCGTGAAACGATTCCACCTTGTCTTAAGTGATTGCCAAACTCATAACTCAGATACTCTCCCCTTGATCATATCGTAGGAACTTGATCTTCTTGTTACGATGATTCTCAACTTCACCCTAAAATTGCTTGAACTTTTCAAACTGTCGTGGTATTCTCACGGGGGGGGGGGGGGTGTAAGACGACATATGCCACAAGGTGGCTTCGTGTGAGGGCAAGACTGCTGCCGGAATATCCAGGGACGGGTATGCGAGTAGCACGCGCTAGTTTACCCAGGTTCGGGGCTCTCCGGAGAGATAACACCCCTACTCCTGCATGTCTGAGTATATCTGGTACAGAGTGCTCATGGAGTTGTATATGAGGTCAGTGTCGTAGGCATCTGGCCTCCTATATGCATATGAGCACAAGTGAGAGAGTGGCTAGCTAGTGGCCGAATGGAGTGGCCGTGGTGGTGCTTGTGTGCTCATGCGTGTGTGTGTTGTGTGGATGGATGGATGGGTGTGTGCCTTATATAGGCATGGCTAGCTTAGCATGTAAGCTATGTGGTGGCATGGGAGCAAGGGGGTATGATGGGGTGTCATCCTTGTCCCCTGGGTCACTTCATAAATAGTGCCCAGGGACAAGGGACACTGTACATGATGGCTGGGGTGACACGTGAATAGTGCCGGGTACGGCCGTCACATCGGGGTCGCGTCAGGCTGCAGTTGACTTCGGGCAGCCGGCTGGTTGGAGCAGTCGGCGGCCAGCAGCCGGCCTGGTGGAGCAGTAGGCAGCCAGTAGCCGGCAGGGGCGGCGGGCAGTCGGCAACCAGCAGCCAACAGGGGCAGCCAGCAGCCGGCCTCGTGGAGCAGTCGGTAGCCAGCAGCCGGCAGGGGCGGCCGGGCAGTCGGCAGCCAGCAGTCGGCCTGGTGGAGTAGTCGGTAGCCAGCAGCCGGTCGGGTAGAGCAGTCAGTAGCCAGCAGCCAGCAGCCGGCCGGGTAGTTGGACTGAGGGGCTTTGCTAGCCCCGATGTCTTAAAATATCGTCTTGTCGTCTTTGGGATACCCGTCGCCAATAACTCTGACACAAACGTTTCAGACTTATGCTTCATTAAGTAAACATACCCATATCTACTCAATTCATCGGTGAAGGTGAGAAAATAACGATATCCACCGCACGCGTCAACACTCATCGGACTGCACACATCAGCATGTATGATTTCCAACAAGTCACTTGCCCGTTCCATTGTTCCAGAAAACGGGTTTTTAGTCATCTTGCCAATGAGGCATGGTTCACATGTGCCAAGTGATTCAAAATCAAGTGACTCCAAAAGTCCATCGGCATGGAGGTTCTTCATGCGCTTTACACTAATATGACCTAAGCGGCAGTGCCACAAGAAAGTGGTACTATCATTATCAACTCTACATCTTTTGGCATCAATGTTATGAACATGTGTATCACTATGACCGAGATTCAATAAACCCTTCACATTGGGTGCATGACCATAGACGGTATTATTCATGTAAACAGAATAACCATTATCCTCTTACTTAAATGAATAATCGTATTGCAATAAACATGATCTAATCATGTTCATGCTCAACACAGACACCAATGCAAACAACATTTATCTAGGTTCAACACTAATCCCGAAGGTAGAGGGAGGTATCTAATACCCATGTGCTACTAGGAGTACTAGTAAGGTACACATCAATAACACATATATCAAATATACTTTTGTTAAAGTTGCCAGCCTTCTTATCTACCAAGTATTTGAGGCAGTTTCGCTATCAGTGACCGTTCCCCTAATAGAAGCACTTTGTCTCGGGTTTGGGTTCTTGGGTTTCTTCACTGAAGCGGCAACTGGCTTGCCATTCATGAAGTTTCCCTTCTTTCCCTTGCCCTTCTTTGAAACCAGTGGTCTTGTTAACCATCAACACTTGACGCTCCTTCTTGATTTCTACCTTTTCGGCCTTAAGCACGACGAACAGCTCCAGGACCATCTTCCCTTGCATGTTATAGTTCATCACGAAACTCTTGCAGCTTGGTGATAATGACTAGAGAACTTTTGTTAATCACTCTCTTATCTAGAAGATTAACTCCCACTTGATTCAAGTGATTGATGTACCCAGACATTCTGAGCACATGCTCACTGGCTAAGCTATTCTTCTCCATCTTATAGGCAAAGATCTTGTCAGAGGTCTCAAACCTCTCAACATGGGCATGAGCCTGAAATACCAATTTCAGCTCTTGGAACATCTCATATGTTCAATGGCATTCAAAATGCTTTGGGAGCCCCGACTCTAAGTCGTAAAGCATGGCGCACTAAACTATCAGGTAGTCATCAGAACGTGCCTTACAGATGTTCACAACATCCACAGACGACACCAGAGGGGTCGGCACACCGAGCAGTGCATCAAGGACAGAAGACTTCTATGTAGCAGTGAGGACAATCCTCAGACTACGGCCCTAGTCCGCACAATTGCTTACAATATCTTTCAACTTAGTCTTTCTCTAGGAACGTATTAAAACAAGGAGCTAAAGCGTGAGTTATTAATCCACAACATAGTTTGCAAAGACAATTTAGACTAGGTTCATGATAATTAAGTTCATCTAATCAAATTATTTAATGAACTCCCACTCAGATAGACATCCCTCTAGTCATCTAAGTGATACATGATCCGAATCGACTAGGCCGTGTCTGATCATCACGTGAGACGGACTAGTCATCAATGGTGAACATCTCCATGTTGATCGCATCTACTATACGACTCATGTTCGACCTTTCGGTCTCTTGTGTTCCAGGCCATGTCTGTACATGCTAGGCTCGTCAAGTCAACCTAAGTGTTTCGCATGTGTAAATTTGGCTTACACCCGTTGTATGCAAACGTTAGAATCTATCACACCCGATCATCACGTGGTGCTTCGAAACAACGATCCTTTGCAACGGTGCACAGTTAGGGGAAACACTTACTTGAATTTTGTGAGGGATCATCTTATTTATACTATCGTCGTTCTAAGCAAATAAGATGCAAACATGATAAACATCACATGCAAATCATAAAGTGACATGATATGGCCAATATCATCTTGCGCCTTTGATCCCCATCTTCGAGGCGTGGCATGATCACCTTCGTCACCGAGATGACACCATGATCTCCATCATCGTGTCTTCATGAAGTTGTCTCGCCAACTATTACTTCTACTACTATGGCTAACGGATAGCAATAAAGTAAAGTAATTACATGGCGTTTTTCATTGACACGCAGGTCATACAATAAATTAAGACAACTCCTATGGCTCCTGCCGGTGGTCATACTCATCGACATGCAAGCCGTGATTCCTATTACAAGAACATGATCAAACTCATACATCACATATATATAATTCATCACATCCTTTTGGCCATATCACATCACATAGCATACCCTGCAAAAACAAGTTAGACGTCCTCTAATTGTTGTTGCATGTTTTACGTGGCTGCTATGGGTTTCTAGCAAGAACGTTTCTTACCTACGCAAAATCCACAACGGTGATATGCCAATTGCTATTTACCCTTCATAAGGACCCTCTTCATCGAATCTGATCCGAGTAAAGTGGGAGAGACAGACACCCGCTAGCCACCTTATGCATCAAGTGCATGTCTGTCGGTGGAATCAGTCTCACGTAAGCGTACGTGTAAGGTAGGTCCGGACCGCTTCATCCCACAATGCCGCCGAATCAAGATAAGACTAGTAACGATAAGAAAATTGAACAAATCATCGCCCACAACTACTTTGTGTTCTACTCGTGCAAAGAATCTACGCATAGACCTAGCTCTGATGCCACTATTGGGGAACGTAGTAATAATTCAAAAAAATTCCATCATGTCACCAAGATAAATCTAGGAGATGCTAGCAACGAGAGAGAGGGAGTGCATCTTCGTACCCTTGAAGATCGCTAAGCGGAAGCGTTGCAAGAACGCGGTTGGTCGAGTCGTACACGTAGCGATTCAGATCACGACCGATTCTGACCTAAGCGCCGAACAACGGCGCCTCCGCATTCAACACACGTATAGCCCGGGGACGTCTCCTCCTTCTTGATCCAGCAAGGGGAGAGGAGACGTTGAGGGAGAACTCCAGCAGCATGACGGCGTGGTGATGGAGGAGCTCGTGGTTCTCCGGCAGGGCTCTGCCAAGCACTACAGAAGAGGAGGAAGAGTTGGAGAGGGGGAGGTCTGCGCCAGGGGAAGGGTCACGGCTGCCCTCCCACCCCCTCACTATATATAGGGGCAAGGGGAGAGGGGGAGGCGCCCTAGGGTTTCCCCTAGGGGGCGGCGGCTAGGGCAGATTGCCCTAGGGAGACTTGCCTCCCAAGCCAAGCAGGTGGAGGCTTGCCCCCCAAGTCAGGTGGAGGTGCCCCACCTCCCCAAGCAACATGGGAAAGGGTGTGGGGGCGCACAACCCCTTAGTGGGCTGGTTTGCCCCCTCCCCTTGGCCCATGAGGCCCTGCAACACTTGTTGGGGCTCCCGAAACACCTTTCGGTCATGCTGGCAATAGCCTGGTACCCCCGGAACACTTCCGGACTCCAATATCCTTCATCCAATATATTGATCTTCATCTCTGGACCATTCCGGAACTCCTCGTGACGTCCAGGATATCATCCGGGACTCCGAACTACCTTCGGTAACCACATACAATTTCCCATAACAACTCTAGCGTCACCGAACCTTAAGTGTGTAGTCCCTACGGGTTCGGGAACCATGCAGACATGACCGAGACACCTCTCCGGCCAATAACCAATAGCAGGATCTAGATACCCATATTGGCTCCCACATGTTCCACGATGATCTCATCGGATGAACCACGATGTTGAGGATTCAATCAATCCCGTATACAATTCCCTTTGTCTATTGGTATGTTACTTGCCCATAATTCGATCGTTGGTATCCCCATACCTTGTTCAATCTCGTTACCGGCAAGTCTCTTTACTCGTTCCGCAATGGATGATCCCATGACTAACTCTTTAGTCAAACTGAGCTCATTATGATGATGCATTACCGAGTGGGCCCAGAGATACCTCTCCGTCATACGGAGTGACAAATCCTAGTCTCGATTCGTGCAACCCAACAGATACTTTTGGAGATACCTGCAGTGCACCTTTATAGTCACCGAGTTACGTTGTGACGTTTGATACACCCAAAGCATTCCTATGGTATCCGGGAGTTGCACAATCTCATGGTCTAAGGAAACGATACTTGACATTAGAAAAGCTCTAGTGAACGAACTACACGATCTTGTGCTATGCTTAGGATTGGGTCTTGTCCATCACATCATTCTCCTAATGATGTGATCCTATTGTCAACGACATCCAATGTCCATGGTTAGGAAACAACAACCATCTATTGATCAACAAGCTAGTCAACTAGAGGCTCACTAGGGACATATTGTGATCTATGTATTCACACATGTATTACGGTTTCCAGTTAATACAATTATAGCATGAACAATAGACAATTATCATGAACAACGAAATATAATAATAACCATTTTATTATTGCCTCTAGGGAATATTTCCAACACCAACAACGTTTACAAGAAGAAGGTTGTGTAGTAGACATCAGGCCGCGATGCTACGGCCCGAAGGGGCGACGTAGCGGCAGCGGGCAGGTCGAGGCAACGGCAAGAAGACCTCGGGGCGGCGGCGGGGAGTGATAGATAGGTGGAATATGATGGATGTATTATTGAGCCTCGAGGGCGAGTATATATTTAGTACAAGACTTGAAGGACAAGAAGCCTCTCCTGGAGATAAGGTAGGAGACAAATTACAAATCCTAGACTATCCTATACTTCCTAATAATCCTTATACTCGACAGGTATGAACATCAAGATTCAGACAGAATAACTGAACCACACAAATCTTAGCTACTTTGATGGATGAATTTTGAGTTTGAGTGCGATACAAGAGGCACCTATGGCCAGCCAGGAGCACTAACGGCAAAGGGGGGAACCCTAATACAAGAGAGATAGCAAGAGAGTTATAGAAACGCGGCTTATAGCCTTACAACTTGGAGGAAAAGGAAGGAACAAAGCAAAATGGAGTGGTTGGCTCTTAGAAGGCTTGCCAGAAAGCCAACAGCGATGTGCGACAAGTTCGCATCCGTTAGATGCATATCGGATGCCATCTGGGTCTTCATAGCTTGTGAGGTGGTACGAAGACAGGTGGAGTGTCAGATCGCAGGTGAACGATGGGCTGAGCTTTCTGCCAATGGTTGTCTCGTTAAAACTTAACTGAATTGACAATGTAGTGTTCAATTCTTCAGAGAACACATACTTGGGTCCTGACAAGTCCCCCCAATTCGGACCAAACTTGTCCTCGGGGCTGAGGCCTGTTGTACAAAGCTTGGAAAGGAGTGATTTTGAGGGATGTATGGTAAATTACGTTATACCACCACTCAGCCAAGGACAACCAGTGCAAGCATTTATTGGGTTGGATGAAAGACATGCACCAATAATTTTCCAAACATTGATTTACCCTTTTAGTTTGGCCATCGGACTGTGGGTGATATGAAGTATTCATGTAAACCTTAATGCACAATTTCTTGAAGAGATCTTGTCATAGACGACCTCTGAATATCATGTCTTTGTCAGTAACAATCATAGAAGGGAGGCCATGCAGTCTAAAGATCTTGTCAGTAAAAGCCCTAACAACAGTGCTCACAGTAATAGGGTGTTTCATAGGAATGAAATGGTTGTATTTAGTGAATCTGTCCACAACTACCAAGATCATGTCCTTATTATTGGATGTAGGAAGACCTTCCACAAAATCCATAATGATGTGAAAGTGCAACTAATCCCCGGGTGGTTTTGGTAATTCATAACAACATATAGCTCATTAAACTAATATCCATTCAAGTTAAATATTTCAGAAAGTTCAATGATTGGCATGGCATGGACTAGAGATGTGGACCCCTCAAAATGCTAAGGACAAAGATTGGCAAAAGCTCAAGACTCTTCATTTATATTTTAGTGATCCAAGATCACATTGAGTCCACAGGAAAACCAATACTATTAAAAGGGGATGAGGTGTTGCTTAATGGTCTATTTGCTCAAACTGCTTAGTGATATTGCTCCAAAACCCTCAGCCACTTTCTCTTCCAAGTATGTCCAAAACTCAAAGTCAAACTCGGCCCCATCGAAATGACCTATCCGGCGCCACCGAGTTCAGTTGACATAACTACTGCCAGAAACCCTAGACAATTCGGTCACACTGATACGAATCTCGGTCTCACCGAGATGGCCCTGCAAACTCTTTGTTGCCTATTGCAATTATTTCGGTCTCACCGAAATATGCAATCGATTCTTCTGAGTTTGCTTGACATCCTCTATGTTGCCTTATTGCTTCACTTCGGTCTAACCGAGTTGATGCAATCGGTGCCACCGAGTTGATGTTTGCCCTAAGCCCTAGCACATCGGTCCCACCGAGTTGTTCTAGTCGGTCCCACCGAGATTCCTAACGTTCACATTTTGAACTAAATCAGTCTCACCGAATTCTTCTATTCCGTCTGACCGAGTGCTACTTCTTGATCTTGCGTTGGTTTTTCCCTTGAAGAGGAAAGGGTGATGCAGCATAGTAGAGATAAGTATTTCCCTCAGTTAAGAACCAAGGTATCAATCCAGTAGGAGAAATGCGCAAGTCCTCAATAGATGCACCTACACGAACAATCAAACACTTGCACCCAACGTGATAAAGGGATTGTCAATCCCTTCATGGTCACTTGCAAAGGTGAGATCTGATAGAGATAGATCTTTACCTACTAATAAACCGGCTATTGCTTCTGGTCGTACGTCGTCATCATTTTTGCAAAAAAGTCCCTGTAATTTTTGGTAATTGAACCCGTAGTCACTATTTAAGTGAATCTAAGAAAACACTTCATTTTTGCAGAAAAGCCCCTGCATTTATTAGTTTTCAACCCATGATCCTTCCCCAGTTTCCCCTCTGCCCCGACTAAAAAAATCCCCTCTGTTTAGGTCGGTGCCTGACCACCCGATTGAGTGCCTCCCGCCGGAGACTGCCCGTCGTCGATGAGAGCCACGATGGTAAGCTCCCCCAGCCCACTTGCCCCTCTTTCATCTCCGTTCTACTCCTTGTATCTCGCCCCCCTCGAGCTCGCCTCGATCCATGGCCTCTCCTTAAACCTAGATCCGGTCACGGCCACGGCCGGCTTCGCAGCTCCCGGCCACCATCGCATGCGCCTCCCCCCGCATCTCCCTCATATCGCTTGTGCAGCACCGTGGCTATATGTCGCCAGCGCCATCAGCTGCAGCCCCGCTCTAATCCACCTGCATGTCATGGACAACAGCCATGGAGGATGCACCTCCGGCTACTCACTCGTTGTTGGCCTACCAGTATCTCCACCAACATCTCATCCATCTAGATCAGGGGCGCTTTAATTTCAGCAGATTTTCTTCTTCTTTGCAACATGGTAATTTGTTGAGATAGACTCTTGATTTTAATTATTGCAGAATGGCGATCTGCTTTATGTTGGCTTTATCATCTCAGGATAATCCAGATGTTTTCCTATGCGTTGAGGAGTTGTTGATGGATGATATACATAGGCTACCAAGTGGTAGCTCCAATGTTGCAATTGAGGTCAACAGTGGGTGCTTCTCCTGGGATAGCTCACCTGAGATACCAACACTGAAGGATCTGCATTTTCAAGCTCAGCAAGGCATGCGTGTTGCACTCTGTGGGACGGTCGGCTCTGGAAAATCATGTTTGCTCACATGAATTCTTTGCATGGTGCCAAAGCTATTAGGAGAGGCTAAGACTTGCGGAACAATTCCATATGTCAGCCACACGGCATGGATACAGAGCGGCAAAATTCAGGACAATACTGCTTGGCAAGGAGATGGAGAGTAAGAAGTACGGCAGGGTCCTTGAGTGGTATTCTCTAAAGAAATACTTGGAGATCAAAATCATTGGAGAGTGAGGCTGCACTGTTAGTGGCAGGCAGAAACAAAGAATTCAGATAGCCCGAGCATTGTATCAGTATGCTAACAACTATTTGTTCCATGATTCGTTCAACGCGATTGATGCTCATACAGGATCCCAATTTTTCAAGGTAAAATACAATCTCTTTTTGTTACTGAACCTTTTTCCTACAATATTTGTATTTGTTCCGCTTGAAAAAGCTAGGACTGATCTTTTGATAATGTTATGTAGAATCTTTGTTGAACTCCCTTGGTGTTAGTTCTTGAACCGAAGAAACGTGCGGTCTGGAATTGACATCATTCAGTTCCTTGATGAAAACAAAGTTGCATGTCCTTTTAGTTTAAACGTAATATTATGCCTTGGAGCATATGATGGGGGATAAATCGCAGTTCTGAATTGCCATTGCCATATGGTACATTGTGTTTATCAGTGAGTAATTGGTACAAAGTTCAGATTATCAGTTTATGTTTGTCTTGGCAGATCGATGGTTTCACTGCGGTTGTCGGGAGAAATATCATCAATGGTAGGGGGAAAGCAGGTACGCCGAGGCGGGCACCCACACCAAGCGGCCGACCCAGGAAGGCAGCCCTGCAGCTCCGCCTCATGCCACTCCCCATCTCTATGTTTGTGTCAGACCCAGCGCAAGGTAGAGGCAGAAGAGGAGGCCGATAAGAGAAGCTGCAAGGTAGGAGGCTTTTGATCTGAAGGCAAGTTGGACGATCTGCTCACAAAGACACACCTCTATTCTGAATTTCTACTTGAAAAGATTGGTCAGGTCACAAATGTACCTTCGCTATGTCTCTCACTGTGTGCTCAACTATGTTTTGCTTATTTCATCTTGGTTGCTGACATGGGTGGTGTTATCTGCCAGAGAAAGTTGTTGAAGTGGAAGAAGAAGATGAACCTGTAGAAGAGCTGAAAAAAGGACGTGGTAGAAAGAAGGAAGTGAAGCCTAAACAGTATAATGATGTGAGTTCAGATTTCCTATGTTTTCTTCCCTTCTTCATCAATATGATAGCATAGTTGTCTTCCAGATTATGCGAATGTCTTTGGTTGTCATATAATGTGGATGCATTGTAGTTTGATGTGTCGTCTGTATTATACAGAGACTGTTCTATCTCTTATTGTTTCAAAAAATTCTGATTAACCGCTCAACCTGTGATAGTATTACCTCGCCCAGCCGCACATCCAAGACGCGACGCTTACTGGAAAGCTGGTCAAGTAGGCCCTCGACTGCGACTTTTAGCTGATTGATCCTGCACATTAGCCTTTGCTACAATAAAGGGACTTACAACAATGATGCTTTCTATATTGAATTTTTATATTCGACCTCACCATTGCTTAGTTTCCTTTCCTGATGTCAAGACACAAAGAATTTGAGATTCAATTTATCTTTTTTAGTTTTTACACTAGATTGCTTCATTTATATGTATTACTGTAGACACATGTGAATCCTCAAGGTGTCAGGCTTGTTCTTATTATTGCTCATGCAACCCTAAACTTTAGTTAAATGTACTACTTTTTCAGGTTTTAGTGTCTGGATCTTCAGTACAAAATAGAGTCGATGGTATATGTCAATTATGTATTGGTTTTAGGCAAGTAGGTTGACATGTTCATCTGTTATCATGAGTGTCGTGTTTACACTTGCAGCTCAGATATTGAGCTTACACTAAAGATCTGACTGTACTGTCTAGAGGTGGAATGGGTAAGCTCTCTTTATGGTCCTTTTTGCTGAATATCTTGCAAATGCCACACTAAAGTGGGTATCAGTCCAGTATGTTCTTATGTCTATGGATCCGGGAAATGTTGATGCTTTATTGGTTTTGGTCACAAAAATGTTAGTTGTACATGCTTTCATCTTGATTATATGGAGTTCTTAAGTAACACTACATCTCCGTTAGTTCATTGAAGTAATGATACAATCAATTGGATATTCTTCTATGGTTATGGATCTAGCGGAAGAAATGTTGTTTTCACATCATTGTTTTAATCCAATGCTCAGCTTTCATGCTATAAGCTTTACCGCTTTAGACATTTTTGTAGGAAATGCTGAACGTTCATATCAATTGAATCAATGTGGCCTTACATGTAGTGTCGGTACTGTTAAATTTGTAGATATCTTATTTTATTCAGCAGTAACTTTATTTTCTTTTCACTTCTTTTTTATAAATGTCATGGAGTCAGTTATAATAGTGATTTCTTTTCCTTCTGAAAGAAATTGTTTGTCTGCTTTGGGTTTCAATTTTAAGGCCAGCTCAGTACAATCTGCAACTACTTATAGACTACTTCATCTGGATGGGTTTGCATCTTTGTGTACAGTTTGCTTCAATACCCCTGTTACCATTCTACTGTCTCCTGCTATTTTTCCACTTGTTTAGTTACTACCTCTACCCACCAAGTTGATTTTCTGCTGCCTTTGCCTCCTTCCCGAATCACAAGATCATCATCGATGTCGGCCGCACCCGCACCATTGTCCCATCCACCTCTTCATCCTCCTCTCCTACTTCCTGCAAGTGCCGCAAGCTATGGCCAACAATTTTTACTATGTTCTTGACATTATAAAAGTCTCACATTCTGGAACCTACACACTTAAATGTCTGTTAGAGATGTTTATCACATCATAAACTATGTGTTCTACACATACCAACACCACGGAGGGAAGGAAAATAAGCGGCGATGTGGATGAGATGCCGCGTTGAAATAGAGGACGTGGATCTGCGCCAGGGAGGGGGTCTTAACTAAGCACCTGAGCTATTTTTCTATCTCCCATTGCAATGCACGGGCATTTTTGCTAGTAAAACTAAACAAAAGATAAAATATTTTTGGTTTTTTTGGGTTCATAGATCTGAAAAATAAAAGATTGCAAAATAGTAGATCGGAAACAAATATGATGGAAAATAGACCCGGGGGGGGGGGGCATAGGTTTCACTAGAGGCTTCTCTCATGAAGGCAAATAATACAGTGGATGAACAAATTGCTGTCGAGCAATTGATAGAAAAGCGCAATGTAATGACGATATCCAAGGCAATCATTATGCATATAGGCATCACGTCCGTGTCAAGTAGACCGTTTCGTGCCTCCATCTACTACTATTACTCCACATATCGACCGCTATCCAGCATGCATCTAGAGTATTAAGTTCAGAAAGAACGGAGTAACGCCTTAAGTAAGATGACATGATGTAGAGGAATAAAGTCAAGCAATATGATGAAAACCCCATATTTTTATCCTCGATGGCAACAATTCAATACGTGTCTCGTTACCCCTACTTTGTCACTGGGTGAAATCATGCAAGATTGAACCCAAAGCTAAGCACCTCTCCCATTGCAAGAAAAACCAATCTAGTTGGCCAAACCAAACCAATAGTTCGAAGGGAAATACAAAGATATCAAATCATGCATATAAGAATTCAACGAAGATTCAAAAAATATTCATAGATAAGCTGATCATAAATCCACAATTCGTTGGATCTCGACAAACACACCGCAAAATAAGATTCCATCGGATAGATCTCCAAGAACATCGAGGAGAACATGGTATTGAGAATCAAAGAGAGAGAAGAAGCCATCTAGCTACTAGCTATGGACCCGTAGGTCTGAGGTAAACTACTCACGCTTCATCGGAAGGGCAATAGAGTTGGTGTAGATGTCCTCCGTGATCGAATCCCCCTCCGACAAGATGCCGGAAAAGGCCCCAAGATGCAATCTCACGGGAACAGAAGGTTGCGACGGCGGAAAAGTATTTTCGTGGACTCCCCTGAGGGTTTTGGAATATATGTGAATATATAGGATGAAGAGCTAGGTCAGGGAGTCATCGAGGGGCCCACAAGGCAGGGGGAGCCCCCCCTAGGGCGCGCCCTCCACCCTTGTCGCTGCCTCGTGGCTCTTCTGACTTGGACTCCAAGTCCCCTGGGTATCTTCTGGTCCAAGAAAAATCATCATGAAGTTTCATTCCGTTTGGACTCCATTTGGTATTCCTTTTCTATGAAACTCAAAAACAATGAAAAAACATAAACTGCACTTGGCTCTAGAAGTTAGTCCCAAAAATAATATAAAATAGCATATTAATGCATATAAAATGTCCAAAATAGATAATATAATAGTATGCAACAATCAAAAATTATAGATACGTTGGAGACGTATCAAGCATCCCAAGCTTAATTCCTCCTTTCCTCGAGTAGGTAAATGATTAAAACAGGATTTTTGATGTGGAATGCTACCTAACATATTTATCCATGTAATTTTCTTCATTGTGGCATGAATGTTCAGATCCATAAGATTCAAAATAAAAGTTTAATATTGACATAAAAACAATAATACTTCAAGCATACTAATAAAGCAATTATGTCTTCTCAAAATGGCATGGCCAAAGAAAGTTATCCCTACAAAATCATATAGTCTGGCTATGCTCCATCTTCATCACACAAAGTATTAAATCGTGCACAACCCCGATGACAAGACAAGCAATTGTTTCATAATTTTGATGTTCTAAAACCTTTTCAACTCTCATGCAAATACATGAGCGCGAGCCATGGATATAGCACTTAGGTGGAATAGAATATGGTGGTTGTGGAGAAGACAAAAAGATTATCAACGGGCTATGGAGATGCCCATTGATACGTCTCCAACGTATCTATAATTTTTGATTGCTCCATGCTATTATATTATCTGTTTTGGATTTAATGGGCTTTATTTTATACTTTTATATCATTTTTGGGACTAACCTATTAACCGGAGGCCCAACCCAAATTGTTGTTTTTTGCCTATTTCACTGTTTTGCAGAAAAGGAATACCAAATGAAGTCCAAATGGAATGAAACCTTCGGGAACATGATTTTCTCAACAAACATGATCCAGGAGACTTGGAGTGGGCGTCAAGAAACAATCAAGGAGGCCACGAGACAGGGGGCGTGCCGACCCCCCCGGGCGCGCCCTCCACCCTCGTGGGCTCCTTGTTGCTGCACCGACTTACTTCTTCCTCCTATATAAGTCCACGTGCCCCGCAAACATCCAGGAGCACCACAAAAACCTAATTCCACTGCAGCAACCTTCTGTACCCCAAGAGATCCCATCTTGGGGCCTTTTTCGGAGCTCCGCCGGAGGGGGCATTCATCATGGAGGGCCTCTACATCAACTCCATGACCTCTCCGGTGATGTGTGAGTAGTTTACTTCAGACCTTCGGGTCCATAGCTAGTAGCTAGGTGGCTTCTTCTCTCTCTTTGGATCTCAATACAAAGTTCTCCTCGATTCTCTTGGAGATCTATTCGATGTAATCTTCTTTTGCGGTGTGTTTGTCGAGATCCGATGAATTGTGGGTTTATGATCCAGATTATCTATGAACAATATTTGATTCTTCTCTGAATTCTTTTATGTATGATTGGTTTATCTTTGCAAGTCTCTTCGAATTATCAGTTTGGTTTGTCCTACTAGATTGATGTTTCTTGCAATGGGAGAAGTGCTTAGCTTTGGGTTCAATCTTGTGGTGCTCGATCCTAGTGACAGTAGGGGAAACGACACGTATTGTATTGTTGCCATGGAGGGTAAAAAGATGGGGTTTATATCATATTGCATGAGTTTATCCCTCTACATCATGTCATCTTGATTAAGGCGTTACTCTGTTCTTATGAACTTAATACTCTAGATGCATGCTGGATAGCGGTCGATGTGTGGAGTAATAGTAGTAGATGCAGGCAGGAGTCGGTCTACTTGTCTCGGACGTGATGCCTATATACATGATCATGCCTAGATATTCTCATAATTATTCGCTTTTCTATCAATTGCTCGATGGTAATTTGTTCACCCACCGTAATACGTATGCTATCTTGAGAGAAGCCACTAGGGAAACCTATGGCCCCCGGGTCTATTTTCCATCATACAAGTTTCCAATCTATTTTATTTTACAATCTTTACTTTCAATCTATATCATAAAAATACCAAAAATATTTATCCTATTATTATTATCTCTATCAGATCTCACTCTTGCAAGTGGCCGTGAAGGGATTGACAACCCCTTTATCGCGTTGGTTGCGAGGTTCTTATTTGTTTGTGTAGGTACGAGGTGACTCGCGCGTGGTCTCATACTGGATTGATACCTTGGTTCTCAAAAACTGAGGGAAATACTTACGCTGCTTTACTGCATCACCCTTTCCTCTTCAAGGGAAAACCAACGCAGTGCTCAAGAGGTAGCACCCATCAATAGATATAAATGTGAGCGGGTAGGGATTACCATGCAACGGATGCACTAGAGCTATAATTTTATGAAAGCTCAAAAAGAAACTAAGTGGGTGTGATGTTGGCAATCGTTGCATGGAAAGCAAAAACAATTCTATGCACACACAATGATTTATCCATGGAGATTCATAGCAATGAGGGGGAGAGTGTGTCTACGTACCCACGTAGACCGTAAGTGGAAGCGTTTCACCACGCGGTTGACGTAGTTGAACTTCTTCGCGCTTCAACTGATCAAGTACCGAACGCACGACACCTCCGCGTTCTGCACACGTTCAGCTCGGTGACGTTCCTCGCCTTCTTGATCTAGCAATACGTGAGGTAGTAGATGAGTTCCATCAGCATGACGGCGTGGTGACAGTGATGGTGAAGTGATCTCCGCAGGGCTTCGCCTAAGCACTAAGAAAATATGACCAGGGTGTAAACGGTGAGGGGGGCGCCGCACACGGTTAACAATTGTCTTGGGTGTGCTAGGCGCCCCCTCCTCATATATATAGGTGGGATGGAGAGGGGAGAGGACAAGGGGTGCCCCAAGTAGGACTGAATTCTGCTTGGGCTCCTCCCAAGCCATGTGCCCCCCTGCAATATTTGTCGGAGGGGGATGGAAGGGGTAATCCTATTCCACTCTTTCCTTTCCCTTTCCCCTCTTTCCTTCTCCTCTTAGGCCAGCCCATATGGGGGGAGCACCAGCCCCTTGTGGCTAGTGCATTTACCCTCTTGGCCCATAATGCCCATATCTTTTGTTGGGGGTGCCCGGAACCCTTTTCGGTGACCCGATAAGTACCCGGCATCCCCTGGAATATTTCTGATGTCCGAATACCATCGTCCTATATATCAATCTTTACCTCAACCATTTCAAGACTCCTTGTCATGTCTATGATCTCATCCAGGACTCCAAACAACATTCGGTCACCAAATCATATAACACATATAACACTATATCGTCAATGAACGTTAAGCGTGCGGACCCTATGGGTTCGAGAACTATGTAGACATGACCGAGACACTTCTTCGATCAATAACTAATAGCGAAACCTGGATGCCCGTATTGGCTCCTACATATTCTACGAAGACCTTTATCGGTTGAACCGCTATGACAACATACGTAATTCCCTTCGTCCATCGGTATGTTACTTGCCCGAGATTCGATCGTCAATATCTTCATATCTAGTTCAGTCTCGTTACCGGCAAGTATCTTTACTCATTCCATAATACATCACCTTGTGACTAACTCCTTAGTCATTTGCTTGCAAGCTTATGATGTGTATTACCGAGAGGGCCCAGAGATTCTCTTTGATACTCGGATTGACAAATCCTAATCTCAATTTATGCCAACTCAGCAAACACCTTCAGAGATACCTATAGAGCATCTTTATGATGGCCCAATTACGTTGTGAAGTTTGATAGCACACAAGGTATTCCTATGGTATCCGGGAGTTGCATAATCTCATAGTCGAAGGAATAAGTATTTGACATGAAGAAAGCAATAGCAATAAATTGAACAAGCAATATGCTAAGCTAACGGATGGGTCTTGTCCATCACATCATTCTCCTAATGATGTGATCCCGTTATCAAATGACAACACATGTCTATGGTTAAGAAACCTTAACCATCTTTGATCAATGAGCTAGTTGATGAAGCTATGTACCTAGGGTAGGGTCATGGACCTGTCCAAACTGACCTACCCAAGGACATCTCCAGAAGAAATCACATTTCAATTGACTTGGCGGTGTTTCACTCGACGGACTCGAAGACACTCGACCAAGAAGCAACCACTCGACCAAGATCCAACCACCCGACGGCCAGGAGACCTAAAGTCACTCCGCACGCTACGGTCGGTCATTAAGTAGCTTTTATGGTCATCATAGCACTTTATTAGGGGCGTTACTAGTAATGCCCGACCTTAATGTAATTAAAACCCTGCATAACTGAGGGCCGGAGGGGTCTGGCGGACTCTATATAAGCCACCCCCCTCCTCAGTGTAAAGGGTTCGCACCCCTATAATTCATACTCTCATAATCCAGTCGACCGCCTCCGGGCTCCGAGACGTAGGGCTATTACTTCCTCCGAGAAGGGCCTGAACTCGTAAACCTTGCGTTCTTACAACTTCTCCATAGCTAAGATCTTGCCTCTCCATACTTACCCCCCTACACTACTGTCAGCCTTAGAACCACGACAGTTGGCGCCCACCATGCGACAGGTGTTTTAGCGTTTTGTTGGAGGAGTTGCGACCTTTTCCGACCTGAATCATCATGGTTTTTGGCGGAGTTTTGGTGGAGGGCCGGGAGATCCGTCTCGGTGCGCTCACGTTCATCGTCGACGACTCTGCTTGGCTTCAGGAGGCTCCGCTCGACGTGGACGCACTCCCTGTTCGCGGGGCAACACACTTTAGCGCGTGCGTCCATGGCGTTCTCATGCGGCAACCGTCGACCCCCTACCAGTCGACTCCTGTGTCGTCCTCCCTCCCTGTTTCCCGCCGGCACAAGCGCTCTGGTCGGTCGAGACTTCAGCGGTGGGTGAGACACGCGGTGGCACGTCAGTCGGCCACCCCTCAAGTCGCGGCGATCGAGCCCGACAAATCCCTCTATGGCCTGTTCAACCTGTCGACTGACTCCGCAGAGACCGCATCCGAGTGCGACAGCAGCGATCCGGCGGTGGAGGTTTTGATGGTCGATGGACCGCCCAGTCATCCTGGTTTTCCCCGCACCGACGGAGGCGCGGGTGGAGGCGACCCGTCGCGTCCCCATGAGGAGTATCTTCCCGAGCCTCTCACGTCGCTGCAGAGAGAAGAACTTCGCCGCCGGAACGTGGATGCACTGCACACTCCTATCATTGGAGAAACCCCCGAGGCTCGCGCCTTAGAAGATGCGCGCCTGGCAAACTTGGCCGAGCGCACTCGACTGGAGAACCTCCAGCGAGCACTCGACGAGCGTGCGCGACAACGGGTTCCCGAATCCAGTCGACGTCAGCTCTTCCCGCCCCCGTAGGTATATCGAACTCCGATTCAGAATTTAGCAGCTGCGGCCCGTATAGCAGAGTCGATTCAGCCTTCCCAGTCGGAGGCTGGCAGAGGCTTGCTGCAGATCAGAGCGTTACTCCGGGCAGCAGGAGACGAGAATTCCGCCGTTTCTTAGTCGCGGAACAGGATTCACAGCAGATCCGTTGCCGCGGACACAGTCCAGTCGGCTCACAGCCCAAGATCGCCCCCGAGGTGTGAGGGACGTGGAGACCGGCGTAACCAGTATGGGAACCATGAGCAGTATGATCACCGAGTCGATCGTGATGGCCCACGTCGAGTGCCCACGCCTCCTCCGAGGAGCGGGTCGTATGTGCCTCGCCAGCAGGATGACAGGCGCCCTCACAGTGGTGGGCGAAGGATTCCAGTCGACCCCAGAGGGCCAGGCTTTGATGCGAGATCCATTCTCGTTCAAGGTTTGGTCGACAGGAACAGAGCTCACCGAGAAGGTCACGATAGAGATGCACCTACCAGCAGCAGAGTGCATGTTTCGGAGCCAGAGTGCTTTAGTAGAGCCATCAGGGCCGCTGTGATTCCTCCCAACTTCAAGTTGGCGACTGGAGTCAGTAAGTTCACTGGCGAGTCCAAGCCCGATACTTAGCTTGAGGACTACCAAGTGGCCGTCCAGATTGGCGGCGGCAATGATGAAGTGGCCATGAAGCACCTGCCTCTCATGTTGGAGGGCTCGGCCAGAGCGTGGCTGAACCAGTTAGCGCCTAGCATCATTTACACTTGGGAAGATCTCTCCCGAGTGTTCGTCACCACCTTTGAAGGCACATGCAAGCGACCGACAGGACTGACGGAACTGCGGTCTTGCGTGCAGAAGCCGAATGAAACTTTGAGGGATTACATACAGAGGTGGATCACGTTACATCACACGGTGGAGAATGTGCCTGACCACCAAGCAGTTTGTGCCTTCAAGGAAGGCGTCAAGTACAGAGAACTGAATTTGAAATTCGGTCGAACCAGAGATATGTCCCTGAATCAGATGATGGAGATTGCCACCAATTACGCTAATGGTGAAGATGAGGATCGACTCAGGAGTGGCAAGCTCAAATCAGTCACCCAAGAAACCGGAGGAAATTCCAATCGGAAACAGAAGCGGAAAGCCGAGCCAGCGGCTCCCGGGGAAGCCTTGGCTGTAACCCAAGGAAAGTTTAAAGGGAAACTTAAAGGACCTTGGAACCCCAAAAAGGTTAAAGACCAGGACGGAAACGATGTGTTGGACTTACCATGTCTCGTCCACACAAAGAAAGATGAAGAGGGTAATTTCATTTACCCGAAACATACCACTCGATAGTGTCGACTCTTGATCCAGCAGTTCCAGGGCAAGCAGCCCAAAGATAAGGAAAAGGAGTCAGACAAGGTCGAGGACAAGGAAGATAGTGACGACGGATACCCTCAGGTCAATTCCACTCTGATGATTTTTGCCAATGTTGAAAGCAAAAGTCGACTGAAAGTTATTAACCGAGAGGTGAATATGGTCGCTCCGGCGACACCTAGTTACCTGAAATGGTCTCAGACTGCCATAACATTCGACCAGTCCGACCATCCAACGCACATTGCCACCCCTGGGAGGCAAGCTTTGGTGGTCGACCCAGTTGTTGAAGGCACTCGACTGACCAAAGTCCTAATGGATGGTGGCAGTGGTTTGAACATATTGTATGCTGAGACGTTGAAAGGGATGGGCATTCCGATGTCCAGACTCAGTGCCAGCAACATGAGTTTCCATGGAGTCATTCCTGGGAAGAAGGCTGAATCACTCGGCCAGATTGCTCTTGATGTGGTTTTCGGTGATTCCAAAAATTACCGCAAAGAAAAGTTGACATTTGAAGTTGTAGACTTCCAGAGTGCCTACCACGCTATTTTGGGGAGGCCAGCTTATGCACGCTTCATGGCCCGGCCATGTTACGTCTACCTAAAATTGAAGATGCCTGGCCCCAAAGGTGTGATCACTATTACGGGCAATCAGAAGAAAGCGGAAGAATGTTTTCAGAAAGGTTCGAAGATCGCTGATGCTCAGACGGCAATGGTGGAGTTGCAGGAATACCAGAAGACTGCAGACCCGAGTGATTTGTTGCGAGCCAAGAAGCCCGCTACAGAATCATCTTTTCAGTCGACTGGCGATACGAAGACAGCTCACATCCACCCGACCGACCCCAGCGCTGCTCCAACTCATATCTCGACAACACTTGTAACATCCCAAATTTTCAATTTGGAATGTTATACATTAGATCATCATTGCATATCATATTTTATTTTGCATTTTGGTTGATCCTAGAAATTCTATGCAACTCAATGACCCACAGAGAGAGTTGGGGATTTCGTTATTTTCATATTTGAGTTTTCTCAAATTTTGAGAATAGGATCATTTGATTTTATTTATTTTATCATCAATTATTTCTATTACAAAAATATGAGAGAGGGAATAAAATGACTTTCCCAAAATAAAGAAATATTGAGGATTTAATAATAAAATCAAATAGTATTTTATTTCGGAGTTTCTCGGTGTTTTATTTGAATTTAGGAAAAATGTGCGTTTTTCAAAATTGCATTTAGGTCCCAAATAAATGTTCACCTTGTGAGGCTTGATTTTAGAAGCCCGTGAAAATTTATTTCGGAATTTTTGGAGTACATTTAGTATTTCTTTTTATTTTTCTTCTGAGTGGAATAATTTAAAAAAACGAACCGACTTCGGGCCGTACCCGAGCGGGACACCGCCCGGGGGCAGCCTTTAAATAGCGCCGCCCCGAGCCGCCCCAGCCCATCAGCCCCGCCTCGATCCGCGCGCGCCGCCGGAGCCGCCGATCCCGCCGCCCGAGGTTCGTCGCGCCTCGTTTTCCGTGCCGAAAAAAAATCGGCGTTCACTTTTTCTTTTTCTCGGGTTAAATCCGCGATTTTTCTGATCGCGATTCCTGATCCGATTTTCCTTTTAGTATAACTTTTCGCTCGTTTATCAGAATCAGGCGATTCAAGCGTCTAGGGATTCGTCTCGAAACCCTCTATCCGTTTAACCAACTTAAACAAGATTTTGCTACTGTAAAATTTGCCCTAGATCCAGATTACTAGAGCGAAGTTGTTTTTTTCGCCGTTTGACTTTCGTTGTTTCGTTCGATTTGATTCTTTTTGCCAACCGGAGTTTTTAAGTTGAACCTTCTGGTTAGATCTCTTATTTGAGTTTTATCTGTGCATTAGATGAGTACTTATTGTATGCTTGTTTGTTTGTCTGCGATAGAATACCCGGAGTGCGCCGCTTGTTACTTCGAATCTCTAGGTTTCGCGGATCATCAGCAAGGCAAGTAACACTTTGACCATACCTTTTCTACTACCCAATTTTATTGCATTAGATCAATCCTCACACATTGCATGATTAGGATCTAATTAAATTGTGGGATGAGAAGTAGATGAGGTAGTACCTATTACCTGTTATTATCAAACCTTTGGGAGTTACTTCTACGTTTTCTTATTATGCCATGCTATGCTAGTAGACATGGATTGGGTGAGTGATATCCATGACAGATGTGAGTTTTGTTAATTAATGGTTATCTAAGGTGGCAACTTAAACAACATCTGGGTGGATTGAGGCACCTGGGTATTCCAGGACTTGCCTGTTTTCTTTTGGACAGCCACCCAGGCTCAAAGGGATCATGAGACTATTCATACTAGAAACTTCCGTGTGCAGCCACAAGCTATTATGGGCTCTAGCATAGTTGATTAAGTTGTGCGAACTCTTACAGTGGTAGACTAGCAGATGTAGGGGATGTAGGTGGTACGGTCTACCCGATCGTAAGGTGCTAGCGCTTCTGAAAGACTATGTCTCGGTCATCCGTCTTCTCAAATACCATCTAGTGCGAGAAACCAAACGGAGGCGATGGAGTCTTGTGGAGAAAAGTGTGCAAACCTCTGCAGAGTGTAATAAACTAATCATGGTTAGCCGTGTGCCCGGTTATGGACATCTTGAGTATCTAGTACTTGGATTATCATGTGAATCTGAACATGTTACTCTAAATTAATTTTGTTGGGTTTTGTTTAATGATGATTACTTTAATTGGGATTGAGAATGCTGTCAACCATCTTGACATCGTGCACGCCGTCGGAGAAGGCTAAGATGATGGCCTCCTCAGTCACCTTGGGAATCTTGAGGCGTGCGTTGTTGAAGCGCTGGATGTACTTCTGCAGGGTCTCCCCGGGTTGTTGCTTGATGCGGCGCATGTCGCTCACGGTGGGTGGCCGGTCGCGAGTACCTTGGAAGTTGGCGATGAAGCGGGTGCGCATCTCGTCCCAGGAGGAGATCGTGCCTGGAGCCAGGTTCAGGAGCCAGGTGCGGGCCCCGTCCTTGAGCGCCATGGGAAACCAGTTTGCCATGACCTTCTCATCTCCGTTGGCAGCTTCGATGCCCAGCTCGTAGAGCTGGAGGAACTCCGCAGGGTCAGCCGTGCCGTCGTAACGAGGAGGCAGGTCCGGCTTGAACTTGCCGGGCCACGCGACGCTGCGTAGCTAGGTGGTGAAGGCATGGCAGCCTGTTGTGGCCACGGGAGGCCTTGGGTGACGGAGAGCTTGGTCTTGCATGTCCCCACACGCTGCAGCTAGGTCTTGACGTGCGGGAGCAGGAGCATGGTCACGGCGTGCTGGAGCAGGGAGCGCCCGGGCAGCTTCTTGCGGGCGAGGGACTTCTTGGCAGCTCTGCTGTTGCCGCGCTGGCACCTGACGGAGCGGGTTCCGCCCAGGGGCCACGCGCCTTGGAGCCATGGCACCTTCTTGTGGAGGAGGCGGCAGGGGCGCCGCCGGAGCTTCGTCGCTTGCGTGGGGCGGGGTGCGGTGCAGCAGAGCAGACGACGCAGGAGAGCCCCCTGCGGCGCGGACGAGCTCGGCGACGCGGTCGAGCCATTCTTCATAGACGTCGTCGACGGGATGGTAGCGCAGGAGCTCGTTTGCCGCGATGAGCGCAGCTCGAGCCTCCATGGGTGCGTGGAGTGCGCGGGACGAAGAACCAGCTGGGGTGAGCGAGGGAGTAGCGGTGCGGCCGTCTTGCCGCACGGACGGAGGCTGAGACGATGCTTGCTGCTCGTCCCCCGCAGGGCCGATGGCGGCGTCGACGGCAGGTGACGTGGAACGTCGAGGACGCCCGCCGACAGGAGCCGTCTGGGCGACATGGGAAGCGAGAGCGGCCCGGTGCTCGGCGCGGGCCCGACGAGCGTCAGACATGGGCGTGATGGTCGGAGGAGAACGGGGCGGTGGAAGACGAATTCCGGCGCACCCCTACCTGGCGCGCCAAATGTCGGATTTCGGGTTCCGGCAGACCCTTGAGGTTCGAACACTGGGGTGCGCGCGGAGATTTCGCCTGCTACCTACCTGCACCCCTCCGCCTCGCTAAGATCTAAGCAATGGAAAGAACAACACAAATGACACAGGGTTTATACTGGTTCGGGCCACCGTTGTGGTGTAATACCCTACTCCAGTGTGTGGCATGGTGGATTGCCTCTTGGGCTGATGATGATGAACAATACAAGGAAGAACAACCTTGCGAGGGTCTGCTCTTGGCTGGGGTGATGAACTGCTGGGAGGAGTTCAGTCACCCTTCTCTCTCTCTCTCCCTCCTTCTCTTTTCCTTCTCTCATCTTTTTCTCTTCCCTCGTCCCTCTCTTGTTCTGTGGGTGGTTGGTCCTATTTATAGAGGCCCTGGTCCTCTTCCCAAATATCGAGCGGGAAGGGAGCCAACAATGGCGGACTAATTTGAAGGGGGACAGCTAGTACCAGCTATCCTGACAAAAGTAGTCTTCGCCTGCACAAAGCTCTGGTGGTGACGCCGTCTTGGGCACCACAATGACCTCCGTCTTGCAGTCCTCCTGGTCTTGGTCTTGTTGCACCAAAATAGCAACCTTTGCCTGATGCCTCAGTATTCCGCGGCTGCGCTTGCTCCCTTTGCACCAAAGAGGAAAGGAGGACGCTGCGCGGGCTGGCACCCGCCTGGCGCCTTTGGTCGTCATGGCTTGCATCACGGGCACCTCGTGAGGTACCCCGCCTTGATCTCTCCGCCTCCTCGCGAGCCAGCCTGATGAGGCCGTGCCTGAGGAAGCTCCGCGTCATTCGCCTCGCGAGGCTTGGCCCCTCGCGAGAATCTTGGGTCTGTGTTGGTGAAGATGGGCCATGCTGGGCCCCCCTTTGAGCCATGCCGCAGGCCGCAGGCAGGCAAGTCTGGGGACCCCCGTTCCCAGAATGCCGACACACATGTTTCAGCAGGAGCTATGGCCATGAAGAAACATGAGTTTCGCAACTTACGCCAAGGAGGACGGACAGTTGGCCGGTATGTGGAGGACTTTAGTAAGTTAGCACGTTATGCCCCAGATGACGTCGCTACGGATGTAGCTAAGCAGGAGAAGTTTCTGGAAGGACTGAATGATGAGTTGAGCATGCAGTTGATGGTAGCAACCTTCAACAACTACCAGGAGTTGGTAGACCGTGCTCTTATGATTGAAGGGAAGCAACAGCAAATTGAGAATCGCAAGAGGAAGTATCGACAAGGAAAATACACTTCAGGAGCTCAGCAGAAGCCACGTTTTACCCCTAGACCGGGAGGACATTTTCAGCATACCCATGGAGGAGCTAGCTCGCACAATCACAATGGCACCAGGAATGGTAATGGGAATGGAGGAAGCAACGGCCAGAACTGCACCAACCCATCAACCCCAGCCAAGAAGGACCTGAGCCAAGTCACTTGCTTTAAGTGTTCAAAGACCGGACATTATGCCAATGAGTGCCCTGAAATACAAAATGGAAATGGCAATGGAAGCTCTGGGAAGAAGCCGAACCCTTTCAACAGGGGACAGGTGAACCACGTTAGTGTGGAGGAGGTTGAAGCTCAGCCCGATGCAGTAATATGTAAGTTTTTGGTTAAGTCATTTACTGCACTCGTTCTTTTTGATATTGGTGCATCACATTCTTACCTCTCAAGGGGATTTGTGGATAAGTACAACCTATCAACCCAAGCCCTTAGGTCACCCATGTTAGTAACCTCGCGTGGAGCAGAGTATGTGGCTAGTCTATGGTGTGATCGGTTACCATTAAGGATTGGTAACTATGTTTTTCCCTCAGACCTAATAGTATTGGAATCTCAAGGATTGGATGTGATATTAGGCATGGATTGGTTATCAAAGTATGAAGGGAATATTGAATGTGCTAGCAAATCAATTTTTCTTACCACACCAGAAGGGAGAAGGATCAAGTATGTATCCCGGCATGTGCCACAGAGGACTCAAGTAAATTGCTTAACAGGAGTTGTGCAGGAGGAAGTACCAGTGGTAAGGGATTTTCTTGATGTATTTCCGGAAGAGTTGCCAGGCATGCCACCGGATAGAGATATCGAGTTTTTGATTGAGCTATTGCCAGGCACAGGGCCAATATCAAAGAGACCATATAGGATGCCAGCAAAGGATTTGGTGGAAATTAAGAAGCAGATTAAGGAGTTACTGGATAAGGGATATATTCTCCCAAGTTCTTCACCTTGGGGATCGCCAGTACTTCTAGTGGAGAAGAAGGATGGATCGTTAAGGATGGTTGTTGATTATCGAGGATTGAATGAAGTAACGATCAAGAACAAGTACCCACTACCAATGATTAATGATCTATTTGATCGTTTGCAAGGAGCTAAGGTATTTTCCAAGATCGATCTGCGATCAGGATACCACCAGTTGAAGATTCGAGAACAGGATATTCCGAAGATAGCTTTTACCACCAGGTATGGGTTGTACGAGTATACCGTTATGTCATTTGGTCTGACTAACGCACCTGCCTATTTTATGAACATGATGAACAAAGTGTTTATGGAGTTTTTGGATAAGTTCGTCATAGTGTTCATTGATGATATCCTGGTTTATTCGAAGAATGAAGAGGAGCATAAGGAGCATTTGCGTTTGGTACTTGGAAAGCTCAGAGAACATCAACTATATGCCAAGTTCAGCAAATGTGAGTTTTGGTTGAAGGAAGTAGGATTTCTCGGACACGTTATATCTTGAGAAGGTATAGCAGTAGATCCAGCTAAAGTTGAAACCGTGACTAAATGGGAAGCACCGACCATAGTTGGAGAGATCTGGAGTTTTCTTGGACTCGCAGGATACTACCAGAGGTTTATTGAGAATTTCTCAAAAATTGCGAAACCTATGATGGAGTTATTAAAGAAAGATACCAAGTTCGTATGGACGGAGGAATGTGAGGCTATTTTCCAGGATTTGAAGAAACGTTTGGTTACCTCACCAGTGTTGATTTGGCCAGACCAGACCAAAGATTATGAGGTGTATTGCGACGCTTCACGTCGAGGACTTGGAGCAGTGCTTATGCAGGAAGGGAGAGTTGTTTCATATGCCTGAAGACAACTGAAGCCTCATGAGTTGAATTATGCTACGCATGATTTGGAGTTAGCAGCCGTAGTGCATGCTTTGAAAACATGGAGGCATTTCCTCATCGGAAATCATTGTGAGGTGTACACGGATCATAAGAGTTTGAAGTACATTTTCACACAGAAGGAGTTGAACCTTAGACAAAGGAGATGGTTGGAGCTTATCAAGGATTATGATATGAAGTTGTATTATCATCCCGGAAAGGCTAATGTAGTAGCTGACGCATTAAGCCGTAAGAGCCACGTCAATACGTTAATGACAGGAGAAATACCCAAGGAGTTAGCAGAAAATCTTCGTGAACTATGTTTGGAAATAGTTCTGAGAGGCTATGTAGCAGCATTGGAGATTCAGTCAACTTTGATGGATAGAATCAGAGAAGCTCAGAAAACTGACAAAGAGATTGCCGCTATTAAGGAGAAATTGAGCAAAGGAAAAGCTAAAGGATTTCGTGAGGATGAGCACGACACCCTATGGCTTGAAGACCGTGTTTACGTGCCCAATGACCCGGAGATCAGGAAGTTGATTTTGCAAGAGGCCCACGACTCACCGTACTCAATTCACCCAGGAAATACCAAGATGTATTTGGATTTGAAGGATATTTTTTGGTGGACTGGAATGAAGAAGGATATTGCGGAGTATGTAGCAGTTTGTGATGTGTGTCAGAGAGTAAAGGCAGAGCATCAGAAGCCAGCAGGATTGTTACAACCATTGCCGATACCCGAATGGAAGTGGGATAAGTTAGGCATGGATTTTATCACGGGATTGCCCATGACTCGTTCAGGCTATGACTCGATTTGGGTTGTAGTCGATCGATTGACGAAAGTAGCTCATTTCATCCCAGTAAAGACCACTTACACCAGTGCTAAGTTGGCAAAGATATACATGACCAGGATCGTATGTCTGCATGGAGTTCCAAGGAGTATCGTATCAGATAGAGGAACCCAGTTTACCTCAAAGTTCTGGAAGCAGTTGCACGAAACTTTGGGTACCAGGCTAGAATTCAGTACAACTTTTCATCCACAGACAGATGGACAGACCGAGAGAGTCAATCAGATTCTGGAGGATATGCTGAGAGCTTGTGCGCTAGACTATGGATCTAGTTGGGACGATAATTTGCCATATGCAGAGTTCTCTTACAACAACAGTTACCAAGCCAGTTTAAAGATGGCCCCTTTCGAAGCCTTGTACGGAAGGAGGTGCAGGACACCGTTGTCATGGGAGGAAGTTGGAGATCGCCAGTTGTTTGGACCTGATTTGATTAAAGAGTCTGAACAGAAGGTGAAGTTGATTCGCGATAGGTTCAAGGTAGCCCAGTCTAGACAGAAGAGTTTTGCAGATTCTAAACGCAAGGAGACAGTTTACGAAGTTGGAGATAGATCTTATCTTCGAGTATCTCCACTTCGGGGAACAAAGCGTTTTGGAGTTAAAGGGAAGTTAGCGCCACGATTTGTAGGACCATATCGAGTTTTGGAGCGTATGGGAGAAGTGGCCTACAAGTTGGGATTGCCCGAAGGATTGTCGGGAGTTCATGATGTGTTCGGCGTTTCCCAGTTGAATAAGTGTCACGCGGAGATGGCTGACATACCGTTGAGAGACACAGTGCCCTTAGAAACTATTCAGTTAGATAATGATTTGACCTACGAGGAGAAACCAATTAAGATTCTCGAGTTTGCCAATCGAGTTACCCGCAGCAAGGTTATCAAGTTTTGCAAAGTTCAGTGGAGCCACCACACGGAGGATGAAGCCACCTAGAAACGAGAGGAAGATTTTCTCAAGGACCACTGTCGGTGTGAAAACCGGCGGATCTCGGGTAGGGGGTCCCGAACTGTGCGTCTAGGCCGGATGGTAACAGGAGACAGGGAACACTTTATTTTACCCAGGTTCGGGCCCTCTCGATGGAGGTAATACCCTACTCCTGCTTGATTAATATTGATGATATGGGTAGTACAAGAGTAGATCTACCACGAGATCAAGGAGGCTAAACCCTAGAAGCTAGCCTATGGTATGATTGTTGTGTATGGAGTTGATTGCCTACGGACTACAACCCTCCGGTTTATATAGACACCGGATAGGGTTAGGGTTACACAGAGTCGGTTACAATGGTAGGAGATCTTGAATATCCGCATCGCCAAGCTTGCCTTCCACGCCAAGGAAAGTCCCATCCGGACACGGGACGAAGTCTTCAATCTTGTATCTTCATAGTCCAGGAGTCCGGCTGAAGGTATAGTCCGGCTACCCGAACACCCCCTAATCCAGGACTCCCTCAGTAGCCCCTGAACCAGGCTTCAATGACGACGAGTCCGGCGCGCAAATTGTCTTCGGCATTGCAAGGCGGGTTCCTCCTCCAAGTCCTTCATAGAAGATTTGTAAACACCAAGAGTAGTGTCCGGTTCTGCAAAATAAGCTTCCACATATTGCCATAGAGAGAATAATATTAACACAAATCAAATCTGCTGACGTATTCCGCAGTGCGCTATCACACTACGGCCAAGTCCTTTACTCGAATCGTTTTTACTTTTCCACCTCAGCATGTTTTGCGAGGCGGTTTCCTTGGCACGTCTTGTCAAAGCAGAGATCGTGTGCCCTTTTTACGGGATTCTCATCAATACGGACGTGGGTAACCCTAACCGCGCCATTTACCATGGCGCTTGGGAGGCAAGCGAGTTTTATTAGGCAGGTGGGGACGCACAACCGCATCCGCCCATATAAGGGGATAAGGATCCACCTTTTTACCTACGCCTTCTTCCTCCTTTGCCTATCCATCTCCTGTGCACTCGAGCTCCAGCGCCCAAGCCTGCGCTTCCCACCTCAACCTTCTCCAGCGATGTCCAGAGCGGGAGGCAAGTGGAAGGTCTCCTCCGTCACGGAGGGCGACGTCAAAAAGCTTAGGAAGGCCGGATACTTGTCCAAAGACATCGCGCACCGGCTTCCCGAGGAGGGGCAGCTTGTCCCCACCCCAAGGCCCCATGAGAGGGTAGTATTCCTTCCCCACTTCCTCCGCGGACTGGGTTTTCCACTTCACCCATTCGTCCGGGGGCTCATGTTCTACTACGGCCTGGATTTTCACGATCTGGCCCCGAACTTCATCCTCAACATCTCGGCGTTTATCGTCGTGTGCGAGGCTTTCCTCCGCGTCCGCCCCCATTTCGGCCTCTGGCTCAAGACCTTCAACGTCAAGCCCAAGGTGGTGTGCGGCAACCAGGCGGAGTGCGGAGGCGCCATGGCGGGCAAGATTGCCAACGTCCTGTGGTTCGAGGGCTCCTTCGTAGAGACCCTAAAGGGGTGGCAAGCCGGGTGGTTTTACATCACCGAGCCACGCGATCCGAAATGGATCGCAGCCCCCGAGTTCTGATCCGGACCCCCCACGCGGCTCATGTCCTGGAAAGAGACGGGCCTATCATGGGGTAACGAGAAAGAGGTGACTGGACTGAAGACATGCATCCAGTCCCTGGTAAACAAGTCAATCAGGCTTGTAAATGTAGTCCAGGTCATGCTCGTTCGCCGAATCCTCCCGTGTCAACAACGGGACTTTACTCTGTGGGAGTTCGACCCGGCACAGCACCGAACCCTTAATAGGCTCTTCGACATGACGTATGAAGACGTCTGGAAGGCGCTAATCCAAGGTGCCAAGGCTCCCGCATCCGCTTCCGAGGATCGCGGATACAGCGCAGCGTCACGCTAGCGAGGTAAGCCATTTTCACCTTTTACAGGATGTTCAGCTTTTTCATAGTTTGACTCTATGCGGGATCTAACCTCCCTTACCTTTGACAGGCTTGACGGGCGGTATCCGGACCGATTAACTGTCCGGCTCCGCTGCCCGAAGACCCAGCCCAGCTCTACTAGTGAAGCTGCTGGCTCCGGCGCCTTATGTGGTGCCGGAAAAGAAGGCAAAGAAGAAGACCACGGGGACTCGAAAGAGTACCCGCAACGTGGTGTTGTCGGACTCGTCATCCGACGAGTCCGAGACGCCCTCCTCCCGTGAAAATGAGGAGGAGGAAGAAGAAAGCTCTCCCCCCCAGCGGGGGGAGGAAAGAAAAGGAAGGCCACCCCAAGGGGGAAGGCCGAAGGGTCTAAGAAGAGGAAGACCCCTCCCATGAAAACGAGGACGAAGAGGAGTGGCCGGACAGGGCTAGGTGTCTGGCGAAATCGTAAGTGTTCGGATACCAGAGTAACTCATGATATTCCTTTTGTTGCACAGCTTTCCCTAATGTCGAATATAATCATGCAGCCCGCCCCGGGCCGAACTCAACGAGTCGTCGATCGGCTCCCTGGATTCATCGGACGTGAACTCAGTTCCGCCCGCTGTCTCCCCCCGCACCGTAGACGACGCCGAAGTGGCGTCGCAACGAGCTCCGGGGCAGGAGGAGGTGGTCCTGGAGGAGCCGCAAGGCGACCTCCCGGACTCCAAGAGTAAAGGGGACAAGACCCCCCAGGGCTCCAAGTCCAGCTTTGAGCCGGACACCGTGCCGGAATCTTCAACGATTGCGGACCGCGGCAGGCGAACTCCTTCCAAGAGGAGCAAGCCTTCTGAGCCGGCAGCCTCCGTCCAACCGGAGGTCCCGGACAATCTGCTGGAGGTGCTTGAAGGCGCCTCCATCGACGAGGAGCACCATACTATTATGAGTACGGTGATCCAAAAGGTTCAGTCCGCTAAGAGTGGACTGAGTGAAGCTTGCGCTAGCCTCTTAACAGGCTTCGAGGTAAGTAAAAAATATGTAAAAATATTACCGCATAGACAGTAGCCCCTGATGCTCTGTTTGGCGTTCGGAAAGAAAAGCTGAATAGAGGATCTATTAAATTTCACAGGAGTCTAACAATAAAGAGTCAATATGCGTATGCAGGCTTCGCTGCTATCCACCGCCGCACTGACTGCGGAGGTGGGTGTCCTGAAACAGGACCTCGAGCGGACCGAGCAAGAGCTCGGCCTTGCCAAGCGGCAGCTCCAGGAGAAAGAAGGTAAGAAATACCTTACAGAAAAAGGTGCCTATAGAGAGGCGCGATTGCAAAAAATAACAGGATTGTACTGCTTATTGTAGGGGCCACGACTGAGGTGGCGACCCTCAAGCAGGCGCTATCTGAGGCCGAAAAGAAAACGGCCGCGGAGCGCACCGAGCGAGAGAAACTTGGGGCTCAGGTCGGCGAGGTGCAGCAAGAGCTTCAGGCTCTCATGAAAAAACATGAGAGTTTGGAGCTTGAGTCAAAGACCCAAGCGTCCGAGCTCGCGACGGCCCTTGAGACTACCAAGACTGCCAAGGCCGAAGCCCAAAAGGCCCTCCAAGAGTTGGAGGAGGTGAAAAAGATAGCAGCGGGTAAGGCATTCTTCATGCAAAGCAGAAATATAAAAGTAAACTACTTGTTACTTACCCGAATCCGGAGCTCTCCAGGGGCATTCGCAGATCTTCCCCGCAGCGTATCCGACGCCGCCGCATTCTACCGAGCTGAAGAGGGCAGCTCGACGGAGAAGGTGTTCTGGTCTCA
Source organism: Triticum aestivum (assembly GCF_018294505.1). NCBI lineage: Eukaryota > Viridiplantae > Streptophyta > Magnoliopsida > Poales > Poaceae > Triticum > Triticum aestivum. The sequence continues at coordinate 171,317,435 of NC_057800.1, read as the reverse complement.
GTATGCTGAGGCCGGACACCCTGTGCCCTTGAGCGACCAGCTGAAACAGCTGGTCGAGCTCCACAAGGCGGCCGAACAGGCCATGAAGGGCTTCATAGTTCGGCTGTGGCCCGGAGAGGCCCTGCCTGGGAGCTACTTCGGGCTGGTGCGGCGGCTGGTGGAGGCCTGTCCAAGGCTCGAGGTCATCAAGCGCTCCGTCTGCATCGAAGGTGCCCGTAGGGCCCTTGCCCGTGCAAAGGTGCACTGGGGTAAGCTGGACGGTGAGAAGCTTGTTAGGGACGGGCCGCCGCCGGGGAAGGAGCATCGCAAGCCCGAGAACTACTATAAGGATGTTCTTGCGGGTGCCCGCCTTGTGGCGGATGAATGTACCAAGGATGTAATTTTTGAATGAACTCGCTCGTTTTATCCTGTGCGCTGAAAACTTGTTCATATGCGCTAAGCAATGCTTATTGAATTTAAAATATTATTTTCTGTGCGGCCGTTTATCAAAAATTGAGAGATGGCCAGTCGTCGGCTTCTGCCCCCATGCCACTAGTGCTGGGGTGTTCGGTGATAAACCTGTGCGCTCTTTTTCCCATGTTTGGGTCCTTCGAGGGAGGCGCTCAGCACGACGAACCAGGCAATCGGACTATAATGCTTGAACACTCTCACTTAGCCATAGAACTTTATAATTTTAAATTTCGGCGAAGCCCCTAGTTCGGAAGACCGAGTTCGGGGCGCTATCCACGCCTTGGCTGGGGTTATCCAGCTCCTCGCTCGAAGCGGCATAAGTCTTTAGGGACTCGAAAAACCTCTCGAACAGCGACCGGTCTCTCGCCTCATCATGACAGTCAGTTTTAGCTTTCTCCACTGAGGTGCTTAACCCAGCTCAACCGGGGCACAATCGCAGTGGTTCTCCTAGTGCTACCTTAGCCGATATAGCGGAACGTAAGGCACCAAAACATAGGAGCCGGGCAAACCCAACTATTGACCCAAATCATGATTCGGAGCCGATGCATATAGTGCTATAAGTTCGGGGTGCCGCACTTGTGAAAGTGTACGGACTTCTCACACCATATTAAAGGGTACTGAAGCCCCTGGCGTACTTGCCGTACCACAGTGTACGGGTGCAACATGTCATTAATGAACATATATAAAAGAGAGGATAATGCAAAAAATAGACAAAAAGATATGCATTGTTTATAGAGAGGCTATTTATCAAAGCCGAACGATACAAATAGTGCGGTAAGCAAAAGATATTGGACTATTCAGTATGTCCTGACCAGGGGCAGGCCGCGGAATTGTATTTAAAACAGGTATAGCGCTCGTAACAGAGACCACCTGGGAGTTCCATAATGCGGCATGGCTTGTCTGCCTCCCTGGATCTTGCATCGTTTGTGCGGCAGTCGAATTGCCGAACAGGTCGTCCGAAGTATGGAGTCCTGAAAGTAAGAAAAAATTAAAAAAAAGAATCCGGCAGCCCCTGGTACGTTTTAAGCCGTATTTTGGGCGTGCCGTTATTGTGCCCCTTCCCCTGTGCCCATGGTATTTCAAGGGCGTAATTATGTACGCGAGGTACTGGTTTCGCTATGTCGCGAGAGCTGGGGTTGGGGCCGCATTGCTACGCTTGCTCAGAGTGTGCCGGGCGGTCCTGTTGTGGGTTACTCCGGGCGCGCTTGGCAGTGTCTGGCTTTTTAATGGCCGGACTGGAGAATTGCCTGAGAAGGCTACTTTGTACCTCCGCTGCGAGAGCCGCCGTATGCTCCTCCGTACGGAGGGAGCGTTCGGTGTTTCCGTTGACCGTAATTACTCCTCGAGGGCCTGGCATCTTGAGCTTGAGATATGCGTAGTGCGGCACCGCATTGAACTTTGCGAATGCGGTTCGTCCGAGCAGGGCGTGATAGCCACTGCGAAACGGGACTATATCGAAGATTAACTCTTCGCTTCGGAAATTGTCCGGGGATCCGAAGACCACGTCAAGTGTTACTGAGCCTGTACAGTTGGCTTCTACACCTGGTATACGCCTTTAAAGGTCGTTCTTGTGGGCTTAATCCTTGAGGGATCTATGCCCATTTTCCGCACTGTATCCTGATAAAGCAGGTTCAGGCTACTGCCGCCGTCCATGAGGACTCTTGTGAGATGAAATCCGTCGATGATTGGGTCGAGAACCAATGCGGCGAAGCCGCCATGACGGATGCTAGTGGGATGGTCCCTTCGATCAAAAGTGATCGGGCAGGAGGACCATGGGTTGAACTTTGGGGCGACTGGCTCCATCGCGTATACGTCCCGTAGCGCACGCTTCCGCTCCCGCTTGGGAATGTGGGTTGCGTATATCATGTTCACCGTCCGCACTTGTGGGGGAAAGCCCTTCTGTCCATTGTTGTTCGGCGGCTTGGGCTCCTCGTCATCGCTGTGCAGCCCCTTGTCTCTGTTTTCGGCCCTTAACTTGCCTGCCTGCTTGAACACCCAACAATCCCTGTTAGTGTGATTGGCTGGCCTTTCGGGGGTGCCATGTATCTGGCACAAGCGATCGAGTATTCGGTCCAAACTGGACGGGCCCTGAGTATTCTTTTTGAATGGCTTTTTCCGCTGACCGGATTTATAGCCTTTGAATCCGGCATTGACTGCCGTGTCTTCATTGCTGTCGCTGTTAACGCGGCGTTTTTGCTTATTCCGACGTGTCCTGCCACTTTTGTCCTTGGTATCCGAATTACCAGGGTTCTTTGATAAGTTGTTACTGCGAGCTAGCCAGCTGTCTTCTCCCGCGCAAAAGCGGGTCATGAGTGTCGTGAGGGCTGCCATGGATTTCGGCTTTTCCTGTCCCAGGTGCCGGGCAAGCCACTCGTCGCGGATGTTATGCTTGAAGGCTGCTAGGGCCTCTGCGTCCGGACAGTCGACTATCTGGTTTTTCTTTGTTAGGAACCGTGTCCAGAATTGTCTGGCCGATTCTTCTGGCTGCTGAATTATGTGGCTTAAGTCGTCGGCATCCGGCGGTCGCACGTAAGTGCCCTGGAAGTTGTCGAGGAATGCGGCTTCCAGGTCCTCCCAAGAACCGATTGAGTCTGCTGGCAAGCTGTTAAGCCAATGTCGGGCCGGTCCTTTAAGTTTGAGCGGGAGGTATTTGATGGCGTGTAGATCATCGCCGCGTGCCATGTGGATGTGAAGGAGATAATCCTCGATCCATACCGCCGGGTCTGTTGTGCCATCGTATGATTCAATGTTTACGGGTTTGAAACCCTCTGGGATTTTATGATCCATTACCTCATTCGTGAAGCATAGCGGGTGTGCGGCGCCTCTGTACTGGGCTATATCACGACGCAGCTCGGAAGAGCTATGTCTGTTGTGTTCGGCCCGGCCGGATTTGTTGTATCCGGAGTGAAGATCATTGTCACATGTCGTAGGGCGCCTGCGCGATCCGTAGATCGATCTTGTTTGTCTTGCCTTATCCTCCAGTATGTCTCGCAGGTCGGGCGCATTTTCCCGTGCCTTAGTTGAGCGGCGTCGGGGCATGGCTTGGGTGGAGGGCCGACAGGCCTCTCTGTCGCGGCCGCGAGGTGGCCGGTCTGCCATGTCATGCGCTGGTGATGTAGGTGCTTCCTCTTCTGATCGGGGTAGCGGCCTGCGCTTCGGGTAACTCTTGGAGGGGCGTTCGAGTTCATACTCTTCGGCTGCAAGGTCTTCAGTCCATCTTTCAGCTAGCAATTCTTGGGAAGCTCTAAGTTGTTGCTGCTTTTTCTTGAGGCTGCTTGCCGTGGCTAAAAGCCTGCGTTTAAAACGCTCTTGTTCGGCGGGGTCTGATGGTATGACGAATTCGTCGTCATCGAGGTTTGCCTCGTCTTCGAAGGGAGGCGTATAGTTATCATCCTCGACCTCTCGGTCTGCCGCTCTCTCACGAGGGCTGGCTTCTCCATCTTCCTGTGCCGAATTTTGCTGAGGTGGGTGTTCTTCGGCGCTATCCAGGGTAGTATTATCTCCCGTGCCGGAATCACCGTTTTTTGCTTTGGCGGGATTTAGAGCGGCGCCGCTGACGCCGGCGCTTTGGCTGTTTCTTGGGGGCGTCATCCCCCACTGTTCCATCGCCATCTCCATCTTTTGGAGTATCCACCATATATATGTCATATGACGAGGTGGCCTTCCAGCGCCCTACAGGTGCTGGTTCCTGTTCGTTTCCTACATCGTCGTCCATGCCGTCGATGTCTTCGGAGTCGAAGTCAAGCGTGTCGGTTAGATCGTCAACAGTGGCTACCAAGTGGGTGGTGGGTGGGCTTTGAATTTCCTCATCGTCCGTATTCCACCCTCGTTGACCGTAGTCCGGCCAGGGCTCTCACGCGAGGGGTTCAGAGTTCGGAGAGGAATCCGGCTCCTTGGAGTCACGGGCCATGCGAGGTGCGGGGCTGGAGTTCGGCTCAATCGCCTCTGAGGTCGCAACCCCTGAGGCAGCGTCCAACCGCTGATCCTCGATTGGCGCAGTAGGCTCCGAATCAACAGTCGAAACCGATGCGTGCGCGGCCTCCAAGGCGCTGTTCGGCGGTAGAGCTATATTATGCCCATCGAGACAGTGCTGCGCGCTTGGCTGTGGCTCGAATCCGTCGAAGATCAAGTCTCCGCGGATGTCAACCGTATAGTTTAAGCTTCCAAACCTGACTTGATGGCCAGGGGCGTAGCTTTCGATCTGCTCTAGGTGACCGAGCGAGTTGGCCCGCAGAGCGAAGTCACCGAAGACGAAGATCTGTCCGGGGAGAAAAGTCTCACCCTGGACCGCATCATTGTTGATGATCAAAGGAGCCATCGGGCCTAAAGGCGACGACACAGAGGAACTCTCAATGAAAGCACCAATGTCGGTGTCAAAACCGACGGATCTCGGGTAGGGGGTCCCGAACTGTGCGTCTAGGCCGGATGGTAACAGGAGACAGGGAACACTTTATTTTACCCAGGTTCGGGCCCTCTCGATGGAGGTAATACCCTACTCCTGCTTGATTAATATTGATGATATGGGTAGTACAAGAGTAGATCTACCACGAGATCAAGGAGGCTAAACCCTAGAAGCTAGCCTATGGTATGATTGTTGTGTATGGAGTTGATTGCCTACGGACTACAACCCTCCGGTTTATATAGACACCGGATAGGGTTAGGGTTACACAGAGTCGGTTACAATGGTAGGAGATCTTGAATATCCGCATCGCCAAGCTTGCCTTCCACGCCAAGGAAAGTCCCATCCGGACACGGGACGAAGTCTTCAATCTTGTATCTTCATAGTCCAGGAGTCCGGCTACCCGAACACCCCCTAATCCAGGACTCCCTCAACCACCCTCACCTATTTTCTAGCCAACCCGAATCTCAAGGGCGAGATTCATCTTAAGGGGGGTAGGTTTGTAACATCCCAAATTTTCAATTTGGAATGTTATACATTAGATCATCATTGCATATCATATTTTATTTTGCATTTTGGTTGATCCTAGAAATTCTACGCAACTCAATGACCCACAGAGAGAGTTGGGGATTTCGTTATTTTCATATTTGAGTTTTCTCAAATTTTGAGAATAGGATCATTTGATTTTATTTATTTTATCATCAATTATTTCTATTACAAAAATATGAGAGAGGGAATAAAATGACTTTCCCAAAATAAAGAAATATTGAGGATTTAATAATAAAATCAAATAAGATTTTATTTCGGAGTTTTTCGGTGTTTTATTTGAATTTAGGAAAAATGTGTGTTTTTCAAAATTGCATTTAGGTCCCAAATAAATGTTCACCTTGTGAGGCTTGATTTTAGAAGCCCGTGAAAATTTATTTCAGAATTTTTGGAGTCCGTTTAGTATTTCTTTTCATTTTTCTTCCGAGCGGAATAATTTAAAAAAAATGAACCGACTTCGGGCCGTACCCGAGCGGCACACCGCCCGGGGGCAGCCTTTAAATAGCGCCGCCCCGAGCCGCCCCAGCCCCGCCTCGATCCGCGCGCGCCACCAGAGCCGCCGCCGTCGTCGTCGACAATCCCGCCGCCCGAGGTTCGTCGCGCCTCGTTTTCCATGCCGAAAAATATCGGCGTTCATCGTTTTTCTTTTTCTCGGGTCAAATCCGCGAGTTTTCTGATCGCGATTCCTGATCCGATTTCATTTTAATATAACTTTTCGCTCGTTTATCGGAATCAGACGATTCAAGCGCCTAGGGATTCGTCTCGAAACCCTCTATCCGTTTAACCAACTTAAACAAGATTTTACTACTGTAAAATTTGCCCTAGATCCAGATTACTAGAACGAAGTTGTTTTTTCGCCGTTTGACTTTTGTTGTTTCGTTCGATTTGACTCTTTTTGCCAACCGGAGTTCTTAAGTTGAACCTTCTAGTTAGATCTCTTATTTGAGTTTTACCTGTGCATTAGATGAGTACTTATTGTATGCTTGTTTGTTTGTCTGCGATAGAATACCCGGAGTGCGCCGCTTGTTACTTCGAATCTCTAGGTTTCGCGGATCATCAGCAAGGCAAGTAACACTTTGACCATACCTTTTCTACTACCCAGTTTTATTGCATTAGATCAATCCTCACACATTGCATGATTAGGATCTAATTAAATTATGGGATGGGAAGTAGATGAGGTAGTACCTATTACCTGTTATTATCAAACCTTTGGGAGTTACTTCTACGTTTGCTTATTATGCCATGCTATGCTAGTAGACGTGGATTGGGTGAGTGATATCCATGACAGATGTGAGTTTTGTTAATTAATGGTTATCTAAGGTGGCAACTTAAACACACATCTGGGTGGATTGAGGCACCTGGGTATTCCAGGACTTGCCTGTTTTCTTTTGGACCGCCACCCAGGCTCAAAGGGATCATGAGACTATTCATACTAGAAACTTCCGTGTGCAGCCACAAGCTATTATGGGCCTTAGCATAGTTGATTAAGTCGTGCGAACTCTTACAGTGGTAAACTAGCAGATGTAGGGGATGTAGGTGGTACGGTCTACCCAATCGTAAGGTGCTAGCGCTTCTGAAAGACTATGTCTCGGTCATCCGTCTTCTCAAACACCATGTAGTGCGAGAAACCAAACGGAGGCGATTGAGTCTTGTGGGGAAAAGTGCGCAAACCTCTGCAGAGTGTAATAAACTAATCATGGTTAGCCGTGTCCCCGGTTATGGACATCTTGAGTATCTAGTACTTGGATTATCATGTGAATCTCAACATGTTACTCTAAATTAATTTTGTTGGGTTTTGTTTAATGATGATTACTTTAATTGGGATTGAGAATGCTGTCAACCATTCTCAATGTTTAACAACCACCATGATAGTAATTAAATTTATTCCTTTGACCATAGAGCTTTACGCAAAACTGTAACCATAGAGCTTTCCACCAGCCAAATATGCATATAGTATAGCAGTTTCTTTCCATTACTCTCTATGTGTTACCTTGCCAGCATATTCCATGTGCTGACCCGTTTCGGGCTACAACGTTAATGTTGTAGACTTTTCAGACGACGATTAAGGAGTTTTTAGGTCGTGGTTCTATACTCAGTGATGTCGTTGGAGTTGATGGACTCACTTATCTTCCAAGCCTTCCGCTGTTATCGTTATTAGATGGCCTTAAGCCATATTTATTGTAATAAGTTCTCTTTTGAGACACTCGATGTAATAAGTGTGTGATTGCTACTCTGCTATAAATCCTCCGAGTACTGTGTGGTGTCAGCATTACTGATCCAGGGATGACACCGGAGCACAGAGATCGGACTGTTTGAGGTCTGGTCGCTACAACACTCGACTCCAAATAGGAAGAAGCGCTCATCCAGTTCCTCCGTGAGAACTGGGACATTTTCGCATGGAAGCCTTCTGACATGTCGGGTGTTCCCAGGGAGCTAGCTGAGCACCGCCTAAGAGTCGACTCAAAAGTAAAACCTGGCAAGGAACATCTCCGACGGTCCGTTGTCCAGAAGAGAAAGGCCATTGGCGAAGAGGTGGCTCGTCTCTTAGCAGCGGAGTTCATCCAAGAAATCTACCACTCCGAGTGGATCGCCAACATTGTCATGGTCCCCAAGAAGGACAAGTCTCTTCGCATGCGCATTGACTTTAAACATATCAATCGGGCCTGCCCAAAAGATCATTTTCCTCTCCCCCGCATCGACCAGATAGTCGACTCGACTGCGGGATGTGAGCGACTGTCTTTTTTAGACGCCTATTCCGGGTACCATCAGATTCGTCTGTATGGGCCTGACGAGATCAAAATAGCTTTCATCACTCCATTCGGGTGCTTCTGTTATGTTACCATGCCATTCGGCCTCAAGAATGGCGGAGCCACATTCATGAGGATGATTCAGAAGTGTTTGCTCACCCAAATCAGTCGGAATGTGGAGGCATACATGGATGATATTGTGGTCAAGTCACGGAAGGGTTCCGACCTGCTGACTGACCTTGCTGAAACCTTTGCCAACCTCAGAAGGTTTGATATCAAGCTTAATCCATCAAAATGGACATTCGGGGTTCCTGGCGGAAAGTTACTTGGTTTTCTCGTTTTCGAACGGGGAATCGACGCCAATCCAGAAAAAGTCGGTACTATACTCCGAATGAAAAGTCCTGTGCGAGTGCACGATGTTCAGAAGCTTACTGGTTGCTTGGCCGCCCTAAGTCGATTCATATCTCGTCTCGGTGAAAAGGCATTGCCTCTTTACCGATTTATGAAGAAGTCTGACAAGTTCGAGTGGACTCCTGAAACTGACGCAGCGTTCGCAGAGCTCAAAGCTCTGCTCTCCACCCAGCCGGTGCTTGCTGCCCCAATCAGCAAGGAGCCTTTGCTGCTTTACATTGCAGCCACAGGACAAGTCGTCAGTACGGTACTTACGGTCGAGCGGGAAGAAGAAGGGAAAACCTTCAAAGTTCAGCGCCTAGTGTATTATATTTCTGAAGTCTTGACCCCATCGAAGCAAAGATATCCTCATTATTAGAAGCTTGTATATGGGATTTATATGACCACAAAGAAAGTTGCCCACTACTTCTCTGATCATTCCATTACAGTCATCAGCGACACTCCGTTGTCAGAGATCCTGCGTAATAGGGACGCAACTGGTCGAGTGCCAAAATGGGCGATTGAACTCCTTCCTCTAGATATCAAGTTTGAGGCAAAGAAAGCTATCAAGTCCCAGGCAATCACGGATTTCTTCGCCGAGTGGATTGAACAGCAACTGCCGACTCAGGTTCACTCGGAGCACTGGACCATGTTCTTCGATGGTTCCAAGATGCTGAATGGTTCCGGCGCCGGAGTGGTGTTGGTCTCCCCCAGAGGAGATAAACTCAGATATGTTCTTCAAATCCACTTTGATTCCTCTAACAACGAGGCAAAATACGAAGCACTTTTATATGGGTTGCGCATGGCCATTTCACTCGGCGTCCGTCGCCTCATGGTCTATGGCGACTCAAATTTGGTGGTTAATCAAGTGATGAAGGAATGGGATGTCAGAAGTCCAGCCATGACTGGTTATTGCAATGCAGTGAGAAAGCTGGAGAAGAAATTCGAGGGGTTAGAGCTTCATCACATACCCCGACTAAAAAATCAAGCAGCTGATGACCTGGCAAAAATAGGTTCCAAAAGAGAAGCCATTCCCAGCAATGTGTTTTTGAAACACATCCACACACCATCAGTCCAGGAGGATCCCTTCACTAAAGAGGCCCCGTAGCCAAAAAGCGCCACGGATCCGACTGAAGTTGAAGTTCCAGCCGTGGTCGACCTGATCATGGAAGTCTTGGTTATCACTCCCGTCTGGACAGTACCGTACATCGCGTACATCCTAAGGAAAGAACTCCCAGAAGACGAAGAAGAGGCTCGACAGATCGTCCGTCGATCCAAGGCCTTTATAGTCATAAAGGGACAGTTATATAGAGAAAGCGCGACTGGGGTCAGCCAGAAGTGTGTTACACTAGAAGAAGGTCAGATGATCCTTAACGATATCCACTCGGGGACCTGTGGTCATCATGCGTCCTCTCGGGCCATTGTGGCTAAAGCATACCGAGCGGGATTCTACTGGCCAAGAGCCAATGAGATGGCAAAAGAGATAGTCGACAAATGTGAAGGATGTCAGTATTACTCCAATATGTCACACAAGCCCGCGTCAGCCCTGAAAACCATTCCACTCGTCTGGCCCTTCGCTGTTTGGGGGCTGGACATGGTTGGACCACTGAGAACAGGCAGGAGCGGCTTCACTCATGTGCTGGTAGCAGTCGACAAGTTCACCAAATGGATTGAAGCCAAGCCTATCAAGAATCTTGATGCTTGCACCGCTATCAGTTTCATCAGGGAGTTGATATTCAGATATGGAGTTCCACACAGTATCATCACCGACAACGGGTCAAACTTCGATTCCGACAAATTCAGGGCCTTTTGCGCCTCTCAGGGCACTCGGGTCGACTATGCTTCGGTCGCTCACCCCCAATCGAATGGGCAAGCAGAAAGGGCGAACGGCCTAATTCTCAAAGGACTGAAACCCCGATTGATGCGCGATCTCAAGCACGCAGCAGGTGCATGGGTCGACGAGCTTCCATCAGTCCTTTGGGGATTAAGAACAACCCCGAATCGATTGACCGGAAGAACCCCATTCTTTCTGGTCTACGGAGCTGAGGCAGTCTTACCGAGTGACCTGCTTCACAACGCTCCCTGGGTTGAGCTCTACTCTGAAGATGAAGCAGAACAAGCCCGGCAGGACACAGTCGACCTCCTAGAAGTAGAAAAAGAAATGGCCTTAATTCGATCGACCATCTATCAGCAAGACTCGCGTCGATTCCATGCCAGAAACGTGAAGACCCGAGCCTTCCAAGAAGGAGACTTAGTCCTCCGAGTGGATCAGCAGAAACCACACAAGCTCGCTCCTACTTGGGAAGGCCCCTTCATAGTCACCAGAGTCCTCCACAATGGAGCATACCACCTCTACAATGTCGATCGCCAGATTGATGAGCCACGAGCCTGGAATGCGGAGCTACTCCGCCCCTTTTATACTTGAGTTATCATTCAGATAAGATGTAATAAGAAAAAACTCATGTAGTTTATTTATCAAAGACAAGAGCATTATAATTTTACCAGTGATTATTATTGATTTTGTTTACGTAAGAAATCCCCCAGTGGGTGGCTTAGATGCGAATCCACTTCGCCTAAGTTTATAAAAATGATTTCCTACCGAGTGGCGAGCCAGCCTCCCACTCGGAGTCTTAGCTGCGAATCCGTTTTGCCTAAGTTTGAAAAAATCCTACGGAGTGGAGAGCAGCCCTCCCACTCGGGGGCTTAGCTGCAGTCCAGTACTCGCCTAAGTTCTCTCTCTTGAGGACTCAGCTGCAGTCAGGCACTCGCCTAAGTTTGAAAAAAAATCCTACCGAGTGGAGAGCAGCCCTCCCACTCGGGGGCTTAGCTGCAGTCCAGTACTCGCCTAAGTTCTCTCGCTTGAGGACTTAGCTGCAGTCAGGCACTCACCTAAGTTTGAAAAATCCTACCGAGTG